>NW_025999412.1:0-637929 GCF_019419815.1 Pyrus x bretschneideri | reverse complement strand
TAAAATAAGCCCTCAGGAGGAGATTTAAATATCTTTCTCAAATATTTCTTAGAGGTGGACATGACAACATATACAATGGTTGAACTTGGACATCAATAATAACTGTATTTTGTTTTTTTTTATATATATAATTTTTGTTGTTCTACTGCAAGATACATGTACTATGACTACAAGTTTGTTAAGATTCCCAAAAGATTGTCGTTGTAGTGGCACCTTGTAAGGGTGGGCACTGTTCAGTTTAGTCTAGCTCACTCCCCAAATCGAAACCTAAATTGAACTATTGCACCTAGTCTCGAACCCAAGACCAAAAATTTGCAAATAGAAACCAAACCAGTTCAAATTTTGGTTTTTTACAATCTTGATCTTGATTTGTCTTTCATTCATTCAACCTTGACGTCTCTTGTAACACTGTTGGACCATCTCATCTGCAAAATGTGGTGGTTATACAATTGGAGGTTGTTACGTGATGGTATGGCGATGATTACAGCCATGGGCATGCGAAGAAGTAGATGATGGTTGTGATGATAGTTGTGGAGTTGATGACAGAGTCGATTGTGGTGGGGGTGGGGATCACAAGGTGTGGTAGTGACAATGGTGACGGTTATGGTGGCTTACATGGTTAAATTATTTTTTTGTTTGTTAAATTCCCACTCATGAAATTAAGAGAAAAGTTCATTAAATACATAAAATTAAATTAGAATTTGAAGGTCTTAAATTCCAAGTTTTTTAACAAAAAATTTCTAAATTTTTATGTTTTAAAATCCAAATAAGGATTTTGTTTTTGTTTTTTTTTTTTTTTTTTGTCAAACGATAAATCTTATTAGATTAGATGTTAGATTAGTCACTGATGAGGTTTGAACTTACAGTGAATAGTTTTGAAAGAAACTTAAAAAAAAAAGAAATTGAAAGCCTTCCCCATATTTCTGTCTATTAGACAACATTAACAATATTTGGCGGATGACTAATATTGAGAAGGAATTTCATATTAATGAGATGAGGAACCTTGCATAAGTTTATAAATAAATTAAGCTACTTTTTATAAAACCAATTAATTTTATGACGGAACTTTGACTTTCTTCAATTCTAATTGATATAAGTTGATAAGATAAGCATTGTGAAATTAGGTTTTTGGTAAAAAATTATATTTTGTTCATCCTCAAGATGAATTATAATAATATTCAAAACCTAAAACATCCCCTACCCACTAACAATTCAATTGTGATTAACATACAAAAATTCAAGTGGGCCCACATCCGTTAATAGAATTGATATATGTCAACAAATTGACATATATAATATTATTGTTTAATTGTCATAATAATTATATTAAATATATGTAGGTGTGTATCCAAAGATGTTTGTTAAGGCAATGGTTGAAAATCCTTAGAATTTTAAGATATTTTATTAAAATTCTTAGTAATTCAGATGTATTCAATTATGATTTTAAAGAAGTTTATAACATTCTGTTGACCCTAAAAATTACAAAGCCTACGCGGCGCGCTGGCCGAATAACTAATAAGCTAACAAAGTCCTTCGGTTGAATGCAGGGCGTGCCAACTCGTCGGCCGAGCTCGGCCGAGGAGTAAAATTTGTTGATGTTGCGTTGAGCGCGTTGCTAACTTCTTTATCTTGCGACTGCGACCGAGAAAGGAACACTCTCGGTCTTTGGGTTCTAGAGCCTGAAGACGAGGCAGCTAGTTCTGCGAAGTTCACAAGTTGTCAGTGCCTGATTCGGTCACCGTGATTATATTCGTAAGAGTATAAGCACGTCAAATCGACACCAAACTATACGGACACAAATATTCAAAGGTGATGTATGTCTTGATGGTGAACGTAGTTCGGCCGTCAGAATGCCGAACTTTAAAACTCACTTGTGAATATCCAATCATAAAATCACTCGGCATCCGATACGCCGAACGTCGTAACTCGTAACACCTTACTTCGCCGAGACGACTGATAAGATGATCCTTGCCAATAAGGATTCGAAAACCCTTCTCGACCGAGACTTGGATAGATAATCAATCGGCCTCAACGCAGTGCTGTTTATCCAAACTGGAGATGCTCATCGGTCGGCTGATTCTACGGCAACAGTGCTGTTTATCCAAACTGAAGGTGTTCGCCGGTTGCCTCCACAATGCTGTTTATCCAAACTGAAGGTATGTTGGCGGAAAAAGAAAAGGAAAAATCTCAAGGCATTTGAGAGGTTTTGCGCAGGGCAATTGTATGTTGAATTGACGGTCCTTCTTTGTTGCATGATTTCTTGTATTTATAGCACCCACTCCTTGAGGCCGAATCAAACCCCTATCTGGATTGGGAGTCCTTGTCCCGTTCCAACTTTACTTCGAACAACCCTACTCCCATTAGGACTTTGAACTTAACCCCCTTCGAGGCTTTATTCCTCGCTGGCCGAGAATCCTAGTTGCACCAGGACTTCCTTGACCCTCTTTATTTATCTGGACTACTCCTTATGATAGGACTCGACTGACCCTACTAAATGGCCCGGAATCCATCAGGCAGCCCATAGTATTTGACATAGCTTTGGGCCGAGCACAACCCTATGCTTGGCCCAACAATATTATTTCGGGCCCAAACACATTCTAAGTGTATTCAATTAAAAACTAATTTTAAAGAATTTGAGAAAATTGAGGAATTAGAAGGAATTGGAGAGATTTCGTAGTGTATTTTAAGCATACACAAACCTCATATATTCCGATAAGGTTTAGAGAGAATTAAATCAAAATTTTATTTAGAATCGCTATAAATCAATTAAAAACCATATAATTTCTGAATTTATAAATCTATCAAAATTCCTTGTATTTTCACCAAACCACTGTCACTCTCTCTCTCGTCTGCTCAGCTCACTTACGTCTCTTTCTCTCTGGTCTGCTATTCTGACCTCAGATTTGCAACACACTGAGACAGAAAATATCCCTCAAATTGTAGGGGAGATGCTGTGAAAGGGATTTGAGCCCAAGGATTTGGATTCAGCTTTCTTCTTCTTGCCATGGAATTGAGGAAGGAAAGGCTTGTCAGGTGAATTGCCCACAAAGTTTCCTTTTTTAATAAATTATTTCTCTATTTAGTTTTTCTGTCTGTTTCGTTGCTCAGAAAGTGAATGAGAATTATTGAGGTTGAGAAATAGGTGGGACGAGGCATGGGAAAATATGTCAGAAGCACAGTTTTTCTAGGAACCCCATTTTTCATTTCCCTCTTTCTTCTTTCAGTGCTTGTTTGGATAGTGAGAAAATGTGATGAAAAATATCTGAAATGATTTACTTGTTTTTATTCTGATTGGGATTGGACCATTGAAAACTATGCTCTTCTCAGTTAACCATATACTTTAATAGGCTTCTTGTCTTACCCTTCGATAAATCCATACAACTTTGAACTTGTTTAGTAATTTTTTCTGGGAATCTGTTTGTTTCTAGAGGAAATATGAAAAATTGAATGTTTTCAATTGATTGGGAACGTACAAACGAATTCCGTCTGGTTGGAGCCTACGGCCTACCTCAGCCAATTTGTGTAATTGATTAGGGCTTGCATTTGACAAATAGCACCTGGAGGGTCTGCACAAATACCACCCAAACTGAACTCTTGATGAAAACAAATGGAGGCTGGACATTCACATTAAAACGTGAGTCTGGTTGGTAAACTGGCAAGATTTTTAGTTTGGGTTGATTTTACACACAGCCCTAATAGTCCAGTTGGTGTTTGTGCAATTTTTCCTTTATTTTATTGTTTACAGTTTTGTTCATTTGCTTAATAAGACATCCTTTTATTTTATGCATCTAATTTGTGGGATATTATCATCAAGTTCCTTAAGTTTAATATGAGAAACATGAATTATAATTAACTTTTAAGACAACCTTACTTAATCTAAGCTTCGGGACACTCTTTAATACTCTGCTCACCTTTAATGTGATTTAGGTTTTATTCTGATAAAAAACGGCATAAAGAATCTTTATGGCGAAGAGCTGAACCATCTCAGCTTGAAAAGTCATCGTCTGCATATAAGTCATGTTCATTGCTTAAATCTGACACTGGACTAGTGGGGGGAAGAAATAGGTTTGTTGAAACTTTCAGCATTGGCCATTCGAAGGTGTTTCCAGAAGACCATGAACCTTGGCGAAAGAGAATACTTGACCCGGGTAGTGAGATCATGTTGCAATGGAATCGGGTTTTCATTGTCTCGTGCTTGGTGGCACTTTTTGTTGACCCCTTGTATTTTTACTTGCCCATGCTGGGAGGGGATGCAAACACGTATTGTGTGAAGACAGACTTGAGGTTGCAAATTGTTGTGACTTGTTTCAGGACTATTGCGGATATCTTTTATATGTTGCATGTAATGATAAAGTTTAGGACAGCTTATGTTGCGCCAAGCTCTCGCGTTTTTGGGAGGGGTGAACTTGTCATGGACCCAAAGAAGATTGCGCAGAGGTATATTAGATCAGACTTCTTCATTGATCTCATAGCCACATTGCCCCTCCCTCAGGTATTTTTTTTGGAGTATTACTGATTCTTGACAATGTAGATTTTCTAACCTACTTCCCATTTCTGTTTAAGTTATGTGCATCAGGGAATGAGTGAAAGAAAATTATTGTATCCATCTAATATTAAAGAGAAAATATGTAAAAGAGCTAGATTAACTGAATGCTACTCTAAAGTTTACTGGAGTGATGACGGCCAGCAAATAAGCCTCTCACGTATCCAATATCAATCTGAATAAGAGTACGCAAAGAAAATGTGTATGAATTGTTGCTTATTTGTGAGGGTAGTATTAAACAGGTAATGCAAATGGCTATAGCAATAGAGATCAGCCTGATTTGATCAAAGTTAGTTTTTCTTTGACGGATATGTTTTGTTTTACATTGTCAATTTTACTTTAAACTTCATAATTATGTCTTGTTTTATAGGTTACAATTGTGTCAACAAGACACAATTATTGAACTTATCAATAGGAGATTACTAAACATGTCAGTTCTCGTTGTGTTTGAGTTAGGTTAGTTGGCTCGATACAAAAATGCTTATTGTTCATGTTAAATTGGTTGACACAATTTCCACTTGATCATGATTACACCCAACCAAAACCTGTGCTTATTTCATGTTGTTTCAAAGCACCCCTTTGTCTGATGGTGAGGTTTTGGCAATCTTCACTGGAAAGGCAGACTGCGAAATCTGGTTAAAATACTTAGTTATTAAACACTATACAGACTCTTTAGAGGAAATCCTAGATTCATTAACATGAGACTGACCCTAAATCTGAAATGCTAGGTTCATGGATTATGTAAAGTTTTTTGGGTGAGAAAGGTGGAAGTATAGCTGATATAAAATTTTGTGCAGATAGTCATCTGGTTTATTATCCCTGCAACAAGAAGTGCCCAAACGGATCAGAACAACAATGCTCTTGCACTAATTGTTCTGATCCAATATGTCCCCAGATTATATCTTATTTTTCCGTTAAGTTTGCAAATAATCAAAGCAACTGGAGTGGTCACAAAGACTGCCTGGGCAGGGGCTGCATATAATCTTCTATTGTACATGCTGGCCAGCCATGTATGTATCTTTGTTTGCTTTTGTCTTCCTATTAAATCTTTATTCCACCCCCTCCCTCCTCTCCTCGCTGAGTTCCAGAACAGGAGCTAATCTATTACCTCATTTGTTGTTACAGGTGTTAGGGGCAGCATGGTATTTACTATCAATTGACCGATATACCTCATGCTGGAAGTCATTTTGTAAAAAGGAACTGAACACCACAAAATGTTCGCTTTCTTATCTAGATTGTGACAATCTTAGCAGAAAAGGTTGGGCGAGGAGTACAAATGTGTTTGGGAATTGTAATCCTGCAAATGACAATTTCAAATATGGCATATTCGAAAGCGCAGTAACAAAAAATGTTGTTTCCTCAAACTTCATCACGAAGTACTTCTATTGTTTATGGTGGGGCTTGCAACAACTAAGGTATGATGTTTTTTCCTTTTTAAGGTAGAAAGGTATGAATAAAATATTAAAATCAACAAAAACAAAGTTAGAAATTTAAGATGTCATGAAGATTTAGATGCTATGTTATTATTGCAAACTAAAATCAGCAAAGGCTTCTTCTATTACCAGTGGTTGTTATTTTTATTCACTAAGAACGATCGTGGCTATGGTTGATTACTTACTACTTATCAGTGTTGGTTTCCTGTTGCTTTTTTAAAAGAGTTTTTGGTTTTTCACTGGCCGAACTTTGAAATATTATTTAAGTCTGTGGACCAGTTTTTACTTCATAAAATACCAGTTTAGGTGCCAAATTCCCTTATATGACCTGCAGTAGGATAAAATCCAGCGCCACCTATAATGATTACTATGCCAATATAAATGAGGATCAACAGTATTAGTTGGTTCTATACCCAATGTCTAACACTATGTTTAATTTAGTAGTAAATTATTTAAGTAATGATGGTACTCAAATTAAAAAGCGGAAACTAAATCATGCCACTAATAAATAATTGCATAAACATTTATGCACTGTGTGCAAAAATGTTTTTAATGTTTAAAAAGAGAGAGGCAGTGGGCTGTGCCCACATAAGATGGATTGTGAATCTGTTATATGTGTTGTTTATAGCAGTGTGTGATAAATCTTTTTGGGATAGTGGCATAGTCAAAGAGTATTAGTTAATGGCAGAGGAAAGTGCAGAAGTTGTTGATTACAATGACCCATGGATCAAGAACGGTTGATGGCTTGAGGCTTAACTGTGTGTTAGGTTGACTAATCTATTACAAAGCTTCAGGCTCACATCTTGTAGTCTCATCCAACATTATGAAAACTGGACTGGTTATTGTACTGGAACAGGGAGGGTTCAGGCTTAACCAATGACATAATAACTTTATTTAACAGCATGTATGCTGAAGTTCCAGTTATAGTTTAGTACCCTGTGGTTTACTTCAATTGCGTGTTGATAGCTGTGGTCTTGAATTTGACAGTTTATTCAATATTCTTTTGGAGTATTGCCATTGTGAACTGTCTGTTAGTCTGACTGTCAGGAAATCCATTAAGTGGTCTTGTGACATACGTGGGAAAGAGAGGGAGTGGGCCAGTGAGGTTGGGGTGGGATGCTTTCAGCATGGGTAGTGGTGGACCTGGTGGTTTGGGTAGAAGACGGGGTTGGTCAGGATGGAGATTGTTTGTGTTTACTTTTGTGTCACCGGGAAGGGGTGGTTAGGGGGTCTTTTGGCGTTTGAAGACTTACAGTGGGTCCTCATTGATGAAAATTTGGTTTGTAAAAGTACGACTGAAGGGATCATTGATTAAACCATATGGATAAGCACATGCAATATGAGGTGAAACATAAGGTACCGAGCTGCAACCGACCCTTTATTTAAATATTATACAGTAAATACAACCATAAGAAAATTATAGCGCTAGATGGATAGTATATGCTCTTCAACAAATGAAAATTGAAAAGATGTAAAACTGTAAACTTCATGACTTAATACTTTGTACTGATTACGAGGCATAAAGTATTAGTACAAAAATTTGTAGGAATGGGATAACAGAGATGATAGTGCCTCAGTAGTACCTTTCCTTATATTTTAAACTACAAAACAACGCTTGCAAACATCCACGATGAGTCCATAATTTCATGGCTGAACTGGTTGGTTTGATGGCTTTACCCTACTGTTCATGCATACAGATATAGGATACGACCTGACGTACAATAATAAGATAATACGTGTAATGTGGGGTGTTTGTGTGTGTGTTAAATGCTGTAATTAGTCATCTACAGTTACCTCGAAATTATTACCCTGCATCTCTTCTTCAACTAATTTCAGGATTTAGCCATCATCTAACTTCTTCAGTTATCATCTATCCTCAGACTTTAGTCGTTATCACCATCATACTCTATAGATGTGTATGTATGTATGTATGTATGTATAGTGAGATTTTTTCTGCAGGGCATCCGTTCTTAGTTAAATGAACGTGAAGAAAATCTCACTTACGCTGAATTTTTTTCAACTTTGATCCCATTTATTGAGAGGGTTGATTGTTTAGGGATTTAGAGTATCCTACCAAAGCCTGCATGTACAACATCTGTCGCCTTGTTTTTTTTTTTTTTTTTTCCAAATGTCAGACTTTCAGAAATTCAATTGGTTTTTATAGTATCTGATTTGTGTTTAGTTGTGTTTGGATGTAGCTGGATGAACTGCTTCAAAGGGTTTTGGTGGCAAATCGAACCAGCAGACAGCTGGTTCCCGGTTAACCTGGTTCAATCAGCCAGTTTTGTGTGGTTTTCAGAACTATGATGTCGTTGGTCATCTTGCATCTCTTCTGTGATTCTTGTCATAGTACTATGGTTTCTGTGGTAAATCAAAGCTGGTTCCGGTTAACCCGGTTCAATCAGCCAGTCTATTGTAGCTTTTAGAACTATGTTTTCATCGGTCTACTGTGCAGTCTTGGGCTTCATATGGAGCATCTGTGCATAACTGTAACAAACTGAAGGCAGATTGTGTTGTTCTCAACACTATGAAACAACTTATTCAGTCAATAAAGTTCTAATAATTTGGTTAAAGTATGACAAGGTCTTAGTGGAAATGTATAGTTCTTATCCTATTTTTTCCCAAAACTAAATTTCTTCATTCGTCTATGTATGTTGTCTAATGTAAATTTTAACCCTCCCATCTGATTTTAGATAGACAATCACAAGATGGGTTTCCACGTTGGAGATATACTTAATATGCTTTGACCACCAATGATTTTTTGTAGCTTGCCATCTAGAAAGAATCATTTGCCAAGGCATGCATTAGAAAAAAATGAAAAGAGAATGAATATTATCAATGTGATTCTCTGTAGTACTCAGTTAACGTTTATTGAAATTCTGTGAAACTGAATCTTAGATGAACTTTAGAATGGCTTGAATATGGTTTTGCCCTTGGATTTTAAACCAGTGCTTCCCCTTTGGTGGAATAAACCTGCACCTTATGTAGAGGGGTCATACTAATCACTTCAAAATTTACAGGTTATTAATGGTTGATTGGTTTTATGCTTATTGACTAACAAGGATAATGGCTTGACTGCCCGAGTGTGAACGTTAGGTTGTTGGACATATATTACATGCATATAATTTGACAGAACAGTTTCTATAAGAAATGGAAGTCTTTTACATACATACATACATACATACATACATACATGTATATATATATATATATATATATTTGTTTTTGTTTCAGATAAAGTGGCATTTGATAATTTTACATTTTTTATAGCTGTTGAAAATTGTTGATTCATATTGTGGCATTCTTATTGTCTCAGTTCCTATGGGCAGAATTTGTCAACAAGTACTTTTATTGGGGAAACGTCATTTGCCATTCTCATTGCCATTGTTGGCCTTGTATTATTTGCCCACTTAATCGGGAATATGCAGGTAACTATAGAAACGCTTCTTGCCATCATTACTTGCTTTTAGAATTACTTTTCTGCTGCTTGAAGTTTGGAATGTTTCTTCATCAATTTTTTGTCATTAAATACCAAGTGACGTTTGGGAGAAACTTATTAATTAATTCCCCCCACAAAGTTTCATTTATAGAATATTATCTACAATGGTAACTTTCTTCGTTGGGGACATGCCTTGGACTAGTAATTACATTTAGTTAAATTTGTGATTCAATTATATCGGCTTACTATTTTAAATGATCGTTGATGCTTGTTGAATTGATACATTAGACATTGGGATTATCTTTAGGCTTTTTATCCAAAATGATCTCTGAGATTTGCATAATTCTTCATTTTGGTCCTTGAGATTTGAAATCTATAGGATAAAATGATAAAAATACCCTCAAGTTTTGTCAAATCATTTTGGCCTATTGTTTATTAAATTGAGGGTAGTTTTGTCATTATATTCTTTATTTAACATAACCATTCACGGAAGGCCAAAATGATTAGTGGTGGACAATCTAAGGGACCACTTGAATTGGTTTCAAATCTCAGGGATCACAGTGAGGAGTTATGGAAATCTCAGACTATTTTGGCTAAAAAGCCTTATCTTTATATTGTAGACCTATCTCCAATCAATCACTGTGAGGCTTGAGGAGTGGAGGCTTAAGAGAAGAGACACAGAGGAATGGATGAAGCATCGTCAACTCCCTGAAGATTTGAGACGGCGTGTTCGACGCTTTGTTCAGTACAAATGGCTGGCAACTAGAGGAGTTGATGAAGAAGCCATCCTTCGTGGCTTACCTGCTGATCTTCGTCGTGATATTCAACGCCACCTATGCTTAGATCTTGTTCGAAGAGTATGGTTCTTCCCAAGTATTTATAATTTTGCGCTTGAAGGCAATCTCATTCAGTTAATATCATATATGCATGCCTAGCAACTATTAGGGGAAAAAAAGGGATCTTTGTAGTAAAACAACTGGAGCCTGCGTCTGATGGTGTCTGAAGGCTCCAGTTCCCATTGTATGCTGAATTAGGATATAGGTTGAAAGCGTAACACATTAGACAGGCATCAAAGATTAATATGATGCCGTTGAGAATGTCTCAAAGTGCATGTGTTTGCTACACTTGGGAACTCATCCTAATGTAGTGTAACCGCTTACAATGTCATATATTTTGACCAAATAACTGATATAAGAGCTCTGATGATTCATATGCTTTGAAATAAGATGGAAATAAGAATTAACCCATTTTCCTTTCTCATTTCGTCAGGTCCCTTTCTTCTCACAGATGGATGATCAGCTTCTCGATGCAATATGTGAGCGTTTGGTGTCCTCCCTAAGCACGGGGGGTACTTACATAGTCCGAGAGGGTGACCCGGTGACAGAAATGCTTTTCATTATAAGAGGGACTCTGGATAGTTCTACGACAAATGGAGGGCGGACTGGATTCTTCAACTCAATCACATTAAGACCTGGAGACTTCTGTGGTGAGGAGCTGCTCGCATGGGCTTTGCTCCCAAAATCCACTGCTAACTTGCCTTCTTCAACACGAACAGTTAAAGCACTTAGTGAAGTTGAAGCTTTTGCATTACGAGCTGAAGATCTCAAATTTGTGGCTAACCAATTCAGACGCCTGCACAGCAAGAAGCTGCAGCACACATTTCGGTTTTACTCTCACCATTGGAGAACATGGGCGGCCTGCTTCATACAGGCTGCTTGGCGCCGCCACAAGAGAAGAATGACGACAAAAGATCTGAGCACAAGGGAATCATTTGCTTTGGATGAGAAAGTGGCTTATGAGACTGAGCAAGAGGAAGAAGATCTTTCTGTTGTTTCAAATCCCTCTTCCCAGGCAAAAATGAATCTTAGGGTCACAGTACTGGCTTCAAGATTTGCAGCAAACACAAGGAGGGGAGCTCAGAAGCTCAAAGACGAGATGCCAAAATTACGAAAACCTGAAGAACCGGACTTTTCCACTGAGCCAGAAGATTAATAGGTTTCCTTATAGTAGGTTTATGGGTGCGAAGATAGCTATGCTTTTTCGGACAAGGGTGAAGTAAAACACATTCATGTACAAGATAATCATCTCAGTTTGCGGGACTGCATATTTCAGGTTTTACACAAATCCCTGCTGATTGCGATGTTAGATATCATTGGCATCCGAATCATACCCTCATAATCGACTAATTGAGGTGATTTTTGGAGCTTTGGTTGTTGGAGAAGTTGGACTTTATTGTCTCGTGGTACATCGAATGTATAAGAAATAACTGTATATTTATCTAATCTTTGTTTGTGAGCTCAACCAGAGCAAGACTGAATGGAAGACGTCGTTGTTTGCAGTCATTCAAGACTTGCAGCCAATTTTACGGAGCTTAGAAATATAACCATTCAAATCAACCACCCAACAAAAGGATATGGGGGCCTGAATTTTAGTTGAATTGAAACTTTGGTTGCTGGACTAAAAATTTGATAGCGTTGTTCTTTATTTGTTATATTGGGAAGTAGAGATCTTTTTTGGATAACTCCATTAGAACTCATGTCGCTTACTCGTCCCCTTACATTTATTTTGGATGGAAGTTCCAACGATTTAACCCAAAATGATTGCTACTAGATATTATGACACATTTAGGGGTCAACACGCAATTTTTTAGTTCAGGGTTCAAAGTTTAGAGTGGGCCAATTTAAGGGTTAATGTTCTAAATCTCTCCTTAAAAAAAATAAATAAGTAAAAAAAAAAAAAAACCATTAAGCATGAATAACAACCTAATTTTAAGGGATGACTCCAAATTGATTATAAAAACATTCCAAATAACTACCTAGTTTTAAAAATTGAACATTCATTAAGTCGCTAGCGTTAATTGATAGTGTCATGAAGCGTTAAAGTGGTGATGTGGAGAAATATTGAAGTTAGTTTTCACTGAGACGTCATTTATAGAGCTCTTAATACCTAAATCGACTATTTTTGGTCAAGTTTAACCCCAAATTTGCTTGGCTTAAAGGAGTCAAATTGAGGATATAAAGCTCCTTAGGTGATGTGAGTGAAAACTCTCCTTAATACTTGTCCATGCTGTCACTTAACAGTAGTAATCATATGAACGAAAACTAGCCATCATAGAGCTTCGATTCGCCTCAACCAGTCACATAGTTTGATCGCAATGATGCAAGTGACTTCCATATGGCAATATTAACTTGTATGGAACGGATACATCACTACATGACATCCTGGTTTAATAATACAATGTCATTTAGAAAAGAAACTTACACATAACATTGTATTATTAGGATGTGATGTCACGATAGCAGTAAACCCATTCCATGTAAGTCATTCTACTAGACCTAGAAACATTTACAACATCATCACTCTTCTTAGGTGTCGTATCATTAATTTAACAAAGGATTATGGTCAATTAAATGAGACGTAATATCGGTACAATTCCAAAACCTCATTACACAATTGAGATCTTTAAGTTTAAATAGAAAATTCAACCAATGCAATTCTGAAAATACTACTATAATTTTAATAAAAGGAAAACTAATGAAAATAACTTGAAAACTTTGAGTTTTAATGATAAGGGTAAAATAAATGGTGAAGTGAATAGTACCAGAATTGACTTTTTAGTGTAAAAATGTAGTATTTCATTAAAGTGAACAATAGCGTGAACTTTTCGTTAAAACTTCATTTAATAAAATTACATGATTGTCACTTAATCCTACCAGATTTTGACCGGTGAATTATTTTTCGACAACCGACCTATCAAATTTTCGAAGTTATTGTAATTTTATGATGTATACATGTTAAAAAACAAGCAAAATAGCTGTTAATTGTGTTGACTCTCTCTCCGTCCGACAAAATAATTGAAACCTTGGTTAGGTGTGAAAATGTGGAAATCAGTGGGAAGCATTGTGTTGCTGTCTTTCTTTCTGGTTTTGGTGTTTTCGGTGCTGAATGTGTTTGATCTGCTGCATCCTCATACTCCTTTTTCCTTCAATTCCACTCTCGCATCCCATGCCCAACACCTCCTTCACTACTTTCCCATCGGGTCTTCCTTTTACTTTGTTTTCCGTTTTTGTACAACAGTTTCTTCAATTCTAATTTATCGTGATTTTTATCAATAATTTTGAAATAATTTGATGGGACCATTGGATTTTCTTTTGTTTATTTGTTGATATGGGTTTTCTTTTCCAAGTTAAAAATATTTGCAGAAACATGTAATGTAATGCTGAAAAATTATGCAGAAAACTAGATAGAATATTTGCAGAAACCGCAACGACTGCGCCTGCAACCCCGAATGTAAGTATGAGGAAGGACTGTTACCTTGAGGGGCCTGTGTTGGAGGAATACACATTTCCTGCACATTCTGCTCCCTTCAATAGCTGCCATGCTTCTACCATTGTTGAGGTTGTGCAGGAGAAACTTTATTTAAAGGAAAAAAAGTAATGAAAGATATGTAGTTCGTTACTATTCTCTCAACATGTTAACTAGGCCAGTGCTTGTTTGTTGTCTGTGTAGGTTGATAAAGATCACTTCTTGGTTGCCTATTTCGGAGGTACGTCAGAGGGTGCACCTGATGTGAAGATTTGGTTGCAGACCTACAAGGTAACGGTAGTGCTCTGCTCACTTTATGAACAGCAAAGGTTGTACTCTTAATTGCAATCATTCTCATTTTTTAAATTTGAAGAAAAACACACACACACAATATCCGTGTGCGTTTACTCCAGTATTTTTCTCTGTTCTATGGTTTATGTGGTCTTTTGTTAGGATATAAATTACAAAACGCACTGCAACTGAAGTTATCTTAGTCTAGTGTACTGATAGTTTATTACTAATTCTTAGTAAAGTCCTGACCGGGCTTTATGTGAATTGTTAACACTAACGGGTAGAATTGTTCGTGGCAGAATGGCTATTGGCAGTCACCTGTCGTTGCTGATGAACAACTTGACACCCCTATGTGGAACCCTGTATTGTTCAAACTTCCATCAGAGGAGCTGCTGCTGTTCTATAAAATAGGACAAGAGGTTCAAAAGTATATTTTTCCTACTAATACTATAAGCATTTGCAGTCACATTTTACTGAACACTTCAGTTTTTTCTTTGCATCTCTTTATGAGCATGTTCCTAACTGTTTTTGTACCGATAGGTGTGAATTTTGCTTGGCTTATATATATCACACAAAGAAAAAGAAAAGGAAAAGCAACGCGATTGTTCTTCATGATTTGAAATCATTTTCATGGCGTAATTAATTCTGGAAGAAAAATTTTCATGTATCTCCCAACTAGTTTAGTTGGTCAAGTCTCTTGACTTGGCAACCTAGGCCTAGGATCAAATTGTTAATTCACTTAAGCTAGTTACTAGCTTAGGCAAAGGCTACTACCTCTCTTGTATAATCCAGAATTTATTTTTTTGAACAAAGTATAATCCGGAATTTAGACCAGAAGAGTTCCATCTTTATTTTGTTTTTCTTTTTTTAGTTCAGAAAAGGAGTATCTGTAAACGTAATGCATTTAATGTGGGTGATTCCGTCGAAGTTGATGGGCAGTTCATGCTCAAAATTGCTAGACCTTGAGATAATCTAGTTAATTCTCACGAAATAAATAATAATAATAATAATAATAATAAAAAAAAAAAAAAAAAGCGCCTTTGGCAGCTATCATGTTTTCTCAAATTGTTTTTTTACTTTTAAGAATGATCCTGTACTGCTTTGCACTGCCATCATACTAACGATGTTTTGTAAACATTTTTTTTTCATTTGTTAGCTTCTGCTAACTATCCGTTGATGAATATCAGATGGAGTGGATGCATGAAGCGGTCATATGATAAGGGTGTTACTTGGACAGTAAGAGAGCAACTTCCTCCTGGTATATTAGGACCAATAAAGAATAAGGTATTACTCGAACTCATATGAAAGAATAAGGTATGACTCGAACTTATATGAAAGATACCTTCTGCTTTATTATTGTTCAGCCTATCTTGCTGGAAAATGGTAATTTTCTATGTGGATCCTCTGTCGAAAGCTGGAACTCTTGGGGCGCATGGGTGGAGGTTGTCACTGAAACTCAATTGCATAGAGTGGTTAAACTTTCAAAATGTTCAGAATTGGTGCCTAACATGTGTGATTCAACAGGTCGCAACAGATTCTGTTAGGTCGTGGAGAAAGTACGGTCCTATTTATGTTGAAAACGAAACTCTTAGTGTCATTCAACCGGTTCCTTACCAGACTGCAAAAGGGACCTTGCGCCTTTTAATGCGATCCTTTGATCAGATTGGGAGAGTTTGTGTTGCAGAATCCAACGACGGTGGCCAGAACTGGAATCATGCAATACCTACTGAACTCCCCAATCCAAACTCAGGTTTGTGCCCGAGTCATAGTTTTTTCATTGTTTAAGGCAGTATATATACATCCGAGTGTGGTAAAATGTTTACCTGGATAATTCAACATTGTTCTGAATTGAGTTTTTCTTTCTCACTGCATCTTCAATCGGTAAACAAGTTAATTTCATTTGCACATTTTCTGTTATATTTAGTATTTGTCGTTTCTTTATAAATTGAAATGTGAGCACATAGCATGTAGCATGTATCTGTTCATTAAACGTCCTTTGTCATTTTTTTCATTCTCATTTCAATCTTTCTTTACGCCAATGTTCTTATTAGGTATTGATGGGGTAAAGCTAAGAGATGGCTTTATTTTACTTGTTTACAACACAGTCTCAAGGGGTGTACTTAAAGTTGCACTCTCAAATGATGATGGGGACACATGGTGTGATGCTGTGACATTGGAGGAGTCTTTGGGAATGGAATTCTCGTATCCAGCTGTTATTCAGGCCAGTGATGATTCTGTTCACATCACTTACACTTATAATAGGACACAAATTAAGGTACTTCTTTGATTTCTGATATTCAAGATGCATTTTGGCAAATGAGATCCATGGTTGATTAGATATTATCATTTTATAAGTTTTCCATTCGAATATATGAGTAACTATCTTCTTTTGGTGGGTGTTATTCTGAGATGCATCTAGATAAATTTATCCGTGAGATGTGTAATTTTTCGGGTCATGAATTTTGCAGCATGTTGTCCTTAAGCCAAGATTACGCAAGGACCCATGAACAAAGGAAACTAGAAGACATGTCTTATTCTGTCTGCATTGCCGGCCAATTTGTGAGCAGAGTATCATTACATGTACAATACCTTAACTGGTAACAATCCTTTGTAAAATTCAATTTGCTCAACTATAATATCTACTGTGTGCAGCAAAGAAATTGACTTTGTCAAGTATTTGTGGTTTTTAGTCTCACTGGTACAAAAATCAATATTTTTTCTTGCCTTATGTTCATTTGATTTCTGTTAAACTCTTGAAGTTGGTATCTATGTTTATGTAATTTCCTTTCCATAGTAACTTTTTAATTTAATTGGTTCCATCCGGCTAGTAGGAAGCAGTGGGTAAGTTGTGAGTCAGAATTCTTAACATAGTCATATGTAGTTCCTTCTGTTGCTGGTTTGTTTCTGTTTTTGGTGACGTTATATCACGCATGAAGTTTAATCTACTATTCGGTTGTATGGAACTGCTTTTAAATGTTAGTGGCTTGCCGAACATGTACAATGTGACACTCGTAGAACTCGTGTAGGTTGTGAAGTTTGCATAAACTTTAGAGGGTCACTTGCAATGTTTTAAGTACAGAGGTAAATTATTCTTCTTACTTTTACCACTTACAGTTTCTTCTCTGTTCTCAGTACGTGGAAAAATTTACCGTGTCTCATGTAAGTATTTTGTTATCCCAGCGATTAGCTTCTGTACTGTTAGAAAAGGTAAAAATCCGCACAAATATTAGCAATATTTTGCCAGGAACCTCGTTTCTTGTCCTACTCAGTTAGAAATCATTGATCTGGATGCTATCTGCATTCGTATTGTTTTGTTATGTGAATCATACATCTCCCTTTCAAAACCCTGCTGTGCCACTTTAATTTATACTCGGTGTTTGTTTTACTCATGGATAACTGGGAAGTTTACTTGAATTTCCGAGTGATGTTGCTGAAAAAGCTCCAGGTATGCAAATCAAACTACCGCAAATCTCGATTTTCTTTTACATGTGTCTGTGTAGTACTGTCCGAGAAGATTATTTGGAACAAACCTACTTAAAGTATTTCTTATTTGTTTGGAGATGACACGGACAACAACAAAGCCTTATCTCACTAAGTGAGATTGGCTGTATGAATCCTGAAACATCACTGCGCTCGGTTTTAGCCTTCGTTAGCCTTATTTGTAGGACACCTAAACTAAGTATTTCCCTCATCGAGAGCTTCTCCAGCAACGCTAGCCAAAATTTGGTTGACGTCAACATGTAATGACACCAAAATTGTTTACAAGTAGCCACTTTTGGAGCACCGGGTTGTTCTTGGCAATTGGTTTCAGAGTTAGCAACCGTAGTTAAGGTTCAAGTCCTATTATTCCATTAGAGTAGATAACAAGGAAAACTAATAAAAAAAGTTTGAAAACTTTGAGTTTTAACGATAAGGACAAAATAAAGGGTAAAGTGAATAGTACCAAGATTGACTTTTTAGTGTAAAAATATGGTTTTTCGTTAAAGTGAACAATACCAGGAACTTTTCGTTAAAGTTCCCTGGATAATATTGCTTGTTTGGAAAAAAAAAAAAAAAAAGAAAAAAAAGTTCGAGTCCTATGATATTAGGCCTTTCGTAGGGTTGGGGGTGGGCTGGGACTGACTTAAATTCTTCATCTTTCTCATCCGGGTTGGGCTTTATACCCTAGAGGAAGCCTTGTAATACCTCCCTAACCTGTGATATGGTGACTTATTGGAGACCAAATTAAAATGTTTTGGTATTGTGTTTTATGATTCATTTTCACATAATTAAGGTTTACAACTAGATTTTTGTTTTCTTTGAATACATACGATCAACTCTTTCAGCTATTTTTGGCTACACTTACGCATCATTCTCATGCAAATTTTACAAGTTTTGAATTCAACAAATATGTTTACACTAAGAGAGTGTGAGATTGGGTTAAGCCACATAATAGGTCGACCATAATATTTAGTATCCTACTTGCCATTTACGCGATCAAACTTAAGATGTTGCATATACAAAATATAGAAATAACACTAGAATGAAGTAGTAAATAGCAGCAAACCCTTTTTCCATTTGAACGTGCTTCCTTTGCTCCCCCAATTTTTTTGTACTACGTTATTCTTACAGAAATGAAAACTCAGTTTTTGATCAAAAAAGTCTCGGGTGATGACAAAATTGTATCACGTCCGTGTTCAGTGTCGTCCTCTCCCTCCCTCCCTCCCTCCCACCCTCGGATATGTATATGGTTCACATTAAATTCCGTATGCCATATGTGCCTCCTTTATTCATTTCACACTCCATCTTGTCAACCTTTCTCCACCAAGTTCGTTTTACTTGCCCCAATGCATTCAAATTCAATGTACTCACACATAAACAAAACTATATTTACTAAAACAAAAACCCCATAATATATACATATTTGGTTCTATCTTCGCGATATCTTTAATTTTGTTACTATACCAAGCACTTGAATGCAAGTCAATGTCGCATACAGTTCAAGGGTTATATTTGATCCTATCTTCACGATATATTTGATTTCACTACAAAACTAAGCATCTGAATGAAATTTGATCTCGTTCTTGGTCTCAGAATAAATATTTACTATTGTGGGGACCTATAACTTTAAGTAGTAAGGAACTTGGTCATATCTTCCCAATAAGAAAAGAGAGTTATTTGGCCGAGAGCAATACAATGTATGTGAACATTACTATTATTGCTATTTAGAGATTAGATCCAATTATTCACACCTATACTTTTATTTATGTTTCCCAACAATAACATCGACATGTAATAAAAGAAAACCCTAAAAAGTAGAGAAGATGAGGTCACGAACGCTCCCATTGTAGGGATTCTTTTTGTAAGGATTCTAGGAATTCTCACATTCTATCTATTTATCGTATATCGTATGATTAGAAATCATTATGCATTTATTTATTTAAAGTTAAACACAAACAGTACCTAACGAAAGTTGATCGCACCATATACGATAAACAGATAGAATATAAGGATCCCTAAGATCCTCACAAATAGGATACGGAAAGGATCCTCATTCCATTTGCAGCACCAATTACACACACACACTTAGCAACACCAATTCTGGGAGCTTCTGCATCCCATTTTAATCGTAGAATCAAATTTTAAAGACTAGAATTATTTGATCTTTGGGTTCCGGATGTATATAGGGCCGGCCTTGAGGGTAGCCCAAGTAGGCATCCGCCTAAGGCCCCCACTTCGGAAGGGCTTCCGAAAAAAATTTATATCCTGTAATTAACATATAAATATAAAAAAAAGTAAGAAATATCATAATTCATTTGCTAGTGCATTGGAAATGTTGGCTTCATTTTTCTTTGGGGTGTTGAGTTCGAAACACGAAGTTGCCTTTCAGTCACTAGGTTTTTCTTAATTTTTCTTGTTTTTCAAATTTACTGCCAATCCATTTGTCCTACTCCCAATCCATCTGTTAAAATGCATATAAAGTTATAAAACTCAAGTCTCTTTGCAATCTTTTTTCTTTCAACTTCTCATTCTCTCCATTTCTATCGAATGTTTAAACCAACTTCTTATTCTCATCATTTCTATTGAATGTTTAAACCAACTATCATATGGTCTTAAAGATTGTACTTTAAGGTAATCAAAACTTTGAATTTTATATTTTTCTTTTCAATAACTTTTTATTCAGTGGATTATTTTAATATTCAATTCGTTAGTGTGATGTTTATTTTAGAAGAAAAAAAAAACACAAAAGAAACAATTGGCGTTGAATTTATTATACTTGTCAATCAAGTTGTATTGTTAAAACTCTCTTGATCATCAAGTTTTATTGTTCTTCACTCTCAATCTTAAACAATTGACTGCAAACATTTAATACATTTGTGTCTAAAAACATGAATCGTGTAATGTTTAAATAATGTTTGTATATTTATCTTCTTTTGATATTAATTTTTAATGATATTTGATGTGAAAATAGAACTTTTTATATATTTAGTGAATTTTAAGGCCCCATTTCAAAGGCTTGCCTAGGACCCTCAAATTCTCAAGGCCGGCCCTAGATGTATAGATCTGAAGAGGATCTGCTCCCCATTTGCAGCACCAATTCCGCCGGGAGCTTCTGTATCTCATCTCAACACCTACTTTTAACTTTTTCAATTAAATGTGACCCCTCTTCTTTCAGTTATCTCAAACACTTTTCCCACCCATTTATTGTGGAACATAAAGAAGAAAGTTGAATTCCATGCCATGCGCCATCCAATGCCAACCCTTAAAAAGGAGGGCCTGGTAAAAGTGAAGAGCATAGTACCATAGAACGAAGAGAGCATAAATTGATGGCAATTTTGTAGGTAGGGTTAATCATGCATGGTGAAAGAAAGAAGAGAAATGTAAAATACTATCCTTTTCGTTCTCTGATATGTTTTCACTTTTGACAGAATGACAGTAGGCTTTGTTTGCGCACGCTAAACTCGAAAGTTGCTGAAAATATGTGAGTCGTCGACAAAACAACAAACAAATGCCAGGCTCTCTCCTTTTTCCTCCTTTCTGGGACTTAACGTGGGTTCCTGAATTAGTCTGCTTTTTGCCCACTGTTGATCTTAAAGAGCAACTCTTCACCCTTACGGCCCTTTCAATCGTCCAACGAGAGCGATTTACATAAAATAGTTTTACTGTTGCATGGTGTTTTGGTTTATTAATTAATAAATATTATGTACCAAATTTTCTTGACATGACAATGGATAAGCAAAGTAAAACATCACGATAATGACAGACTTGTTGTAAGTAAGTTGATCTCTCAATCTCACACACACAAAGTCCAAGTGCATAAGATATGAATGGCTTCTGAGTTGCTGCAGCTTTTAGTAGGCATTATTATTGTGGGGTATATTATAAGACGTTTTGTCTTTACAGTCTTTGTCTTTAACTAGGTAAAAACTCCACGAGAATAAGAATCTTTCCGAATTTTCTTTCTATGGCAAAGTTAAGTTCTATGTTTTTTATTTTTTTGAAAGGGGAATGTGTGAAATGAATGTGAATGTTTTTACATAAAAAAAAAACCTGTAGTTGAGAATGAAAGATAGAAGTATAGAAGTCAAAATTATATAGCTTAAGTATTAGAGTTCGATTTTTACTACTATTTTGGCGTTTAAGCTTTCTAAAAGAGATTTTGGCCGCTCTATACGCATTAAAAGAGATTTTGGACGCAAACCTTTATTTATATAAAAGATGAAAAACAGAAGTAACAATCCTGCTTTCCTCACCTCCCTTTCTAAATCTTCATTTCTTGTCTGATATCAGTAAAGAAAATAATTATAGTGACCATTGATCCTGTTTCACATCAATCTCTACTAGGGGTGGGCAAGGTTTGGTTCGGTACGGTTTTGAGTGAAATTGCAGTCGAAACCAAAACTTTTTGCGGTGCGGTTTTGAATCCAAAACCGAAATGAAACCAAACTGGTTGGTTTGGTTCGGTGCGGTTTCAAATGGTTTCGGTTTGGTTTTTCAGAAAAAATATACAATTTAAAATTTACACCTACGTACGCATAAGACAATCTCATTTTTCACACAATACATTAATTAATAAAGTTGTAGATTGTGTTCGAGCAATTGTCATTATCAAATTGATAGGAGCATATTTATGCGACTTAGTTAGCTTGTTTTCTTGTATTTACATAGCTAATTTCTACTTGTTAGAGTGTTTTAAGCTATTTTCGTGTGTTTCTAGGTTCAATTGACAAAGTTGGCAAGAAAGTGCAATTTGGAGCATTTTAGAGCAGTTCTGGGCTTGGAATGGATTGCACATGCATGAAGCAAGGTGGATGGACGAATTTGAAGATCAAGAGAGGCTAGGAATGTGATTAACATCTGGAAGAATTAAATTGAAGACTTGGAAGATAAGGAATCAGCTACAAAGAAGGAATATTATCCAAATTTCCTTATCTTATCCAAAGCTTATCCAACCTTATCTTATCTTATCTTATTCTATCCTAATCTTTTCCTACCTTAATTCCAACTTCAAAGAGGACTCCTTTTCATATTAAATCACCTAAATATCAGGTTCTAGAAGCCCTATTTTCGTGCCCTAAGTTTATGCCACATGTCACCCTTCTAGAAGTTCTAGAATCTGCCACAAGGACCATTCCTTGTCCTCCTTGGAATCTGATTGAAAGTGTCATTGTTCTTTGGTGATTTGGAGTCCTAATTCCTCTCATTTTCATCCCAATTTCATGCCTTCCCTTCACCCTATAAATACATGATGCCGCAACACTCATAAACCACCACCCTCTACCCCAAATTCACACCACACCATCCACCACACCTTAAGAGTCTAAATTCACACAAATCCCCATTGTGGGCAGCAAGGAAGGAATGAGGAGCCACTTGGAGTGTTTCTAGGTGTATTCTATCTTTGTTTTTAATGTTTAAGTTTAATTATCTTTGTTTTGTGAACATAAGGAACTAAATTCGTTTTAGTTAGAGGTGAATTCAAAGCCATGAAACATATATGTGATATGAATTGATTTCATCCAATTATTGTTTCATAAATCATGAATGCGATTTACTTATCTGTTTAATTGATAACTTATTCTTGTATGTTGATTAAGGAGGCCTACTTAGTTTGCATGCATGAATTTGATGCTAGAATATAAGGGAGTTTCACGTAATAGTTATTCACTTATATTCACAAGTAGTGGAAGTCACTAGTCATGATTGTGTTAAGTGAATCCTTGGCAAGAGTCTCATGCGTTTCATACTGATAAATGCCTTGTCAATGCTTATGATTTTCATAGAACGTAATGACTTTTGATATGTATCTCTATCATGCGTTTCATATAGGGAACTTAAGAAAGATAATTTGGTTGTAATGCGTATTCATTCAATTCAATGAAATAAGGAAAATCTGATGGTTGGTTGTGCGATGCAATTAACTTGGGGCATTGTCATTCATGGTTTAAAGGAATAATAACTGGAAATCGATTTGTATGCATATGTGTCATGTGTGGAGATGAACCCTCTAGCTAGCCATTCACCCATATTTCACCCAATTTCGTCCAAGTTGTTTTAAGTCTTTACAATCTGCTTGTTTTTACCTTAATTTCGTCCAAAATCCAATCCCCCTTTACTTTGTTGTGTCAACTTAGTTAGAATCGGTCCAACCTTGTGTTTTTAAGTGTTTTGAGTCAAGTTAAAAGTAATTTTCATCCAAATCATCCTTTAGAGTCTAGTTTGAGTCTATTTGATTGTTTTGTGCTGTTTTGAGTCTTTTTAGTTTGTTTTGAGTCATATAAGTCTAGTTAAGTGTTTTTAAGTTTAGTTTTGTGTTTTTAAGTCAGTTTAGAGTAGATTAGCATCCCTTCTAATCCCCGGCCTAAAACGATCCCTACTTTCATATACTACAATAATAGGGTTTTAATTTGAATGTTAGAATATTTCACATCACAAACAATTCCAAAAACTACAAGGGTGAAGGATCTAATCTTACCGAAAACTAGGTGCTTATTTCATCCGATCACAAAGTAATTTTCAATGTATACATATTTTAATTCTTTAAATGTTTAGTATAACTTGCAAATATTTCTTGTTCCATGTAATATAAAAGGCTGAGTACATCATTCATTTACATAGTATTTCTTTTTCCATCTTTCAAAATCTGGAAATCAAAATAACAATGACTATTACATGGATTTTTTTTATTTTTTTATCATTATTTTTTTTTTAACCTAGTGTTGGAGAACGATGTTTATTTGGAATGAAAGAAGCACCAAAGGTAAAAATTAGGAAACGGATGACATTCTAGTGTGGTTGAGTCCATACTAAATGTATGGACTCTAAAAAATAACCAATTAAAACATGACATGTAATTGAGGTGCGGTTTCAATTTCGATGCAGTTTTCAAAAGCCAAAACCGAAACCAAACCGCTTCCTACATTGCGGTTCGGTTTCAAAACCGCAACCGTATCAAAACCGCAAAACCAAACCGTTCGGTGTGTTCTAATTTGGTTTGTGTTTTGGTTTCGGTTTTCAGTTTCAAGTGCCGACCCCTAATATCTACCAAAGGTTCTCTCTCTTGTTGTCTATTTGCAAAACCAAACATTATAGCACCGCAGTCTACATGTTTTCATTCACCTCAAAATGTTTTACGTAAGCATCTTACTGTTTCTTTCTCTTCTCTCCATCACCTGCTTTGCACTCCCTCTCCACCATGATGAAGATCTGTAAGTGCCATGCCTTCTTCTAGTCCTCATGTTACTAACAACTCATATTTTATTTTTATTTCTATTTGGTGTAACACCTGAATACTAACTAGTATTCATTTATGCTAATTATACTGCTATCTTGAGTGCTATGGTATAATCTCTCGTTCTGCACTATATTATTTTGATGAGAGTGAGGCGGTACAATCGCCCTCTCGTTATATTGAGTTTTGAAGGTGTATTTTCTATTATATTGAAACAAAGTACAAAGATAGCTCATATATATGAGCGTGGGAAGAAGAGAAAAACAAGGAACAAGAAACAATCTTCCTTCCTTGATTTACGCCTAATCACATAACAACCAAAGCAAGATCAGCAAATCCCTTGAATTAGTGAGAATGATAGCCATACTTCAAGTTGTTAGACAACACCCCATGCACACACCCATGCTACCTACCAGTTAGGGTGAATGACAGCACCCCATGCACACACCCATGTCGGTTAGGGTAACTGACAGAAAGTAGATCTTCTTCCCGATCTTTTTCCAATACTCCCCCTCAAGCTGGATCAAATGGGTGGATGGATCCAATCTTGGACAGGAGGTGATGGAAAGTAGCAAATGGTAATCCTTTTGTGAAGATATCTGCAAGTTGATCATGATTATGAATGAAGTGTATATCAATCACCTTGGACTGCATTTGATTTCGAACATAGTGGCAGTCAACTTCAATGTGTTTGGTTAGCTCATGGAAGACATGATTTGATGCTATGTGCATCACAGCTCGATTATCACAGTAGAGAGACATAGGTTGTTAATGAGGAAACCCTAAGTCCAATAACAGATTTTTGAGCCAAATAAGTTCAAAAGCAGTCGAAGCCATAGCACGGTATTCTGCTTCTGCACTAGAGCATGCAACCACGCTTTGTTTCTTGCTTTTCCAAGTGACTAGGTTACCTCCTACGAAGGTGCAAAAACCAGTGATAGACTTGCGATCAAGAGCGTTCCCCGCCCAATCTGCATCTGTATATCCTGAGATATGAGTGTGATTATTGTTGCGCATGAGAATCCCTCAACCAATGGAGTCCTTTAGATATCGAAGCACACAATGAACAATCTTCATGTGATCCATGCTTGGAGCATGCATAAACTGGCTAACAAGGCTCATGGCATATGCTATATCAGGGCGAGTGATAGTTAGATAAATGAGTTTGCCGACCAATCTCTAATAGTACTCTATATTGGGAATGAGATCACCATGAACTTGCAGCTTTAAGTTACTATTCAAAGCTGTGTGAGCACGTTTACAATCTGTCATGTTGGCCTCACAAAGAAGATCAATAATATACTTGCACTGATTTAGAAAACAACCCTTGTGAGAGTGTGCCATCTCGATCCCTAGAAAATATTTAAGAATGCCGAGATCTTTGATAGCAAACTTGTGATTGAGATATTGTTTAAGAGCACTAATCTCTGACATATTATCACCTGTCATAATGAGATCATCAACGTAAATAAGCACCACAAGTTTACCCGATGTGCTTGAGCGCATATATAAGGAAGAATCCGTATTGCTCCGACAGAAACCAACTCTTTCTAGAACATGACTGAGCTTGGCATACCATGCATGTGGACTTTGCTTAAGACCATAAATGGATTTATGAAGTTTGCACACTATTTCTGGATTGTTTGATTGAGGATGACCTGGAGACAGTTTCATGAAAACTTCTTCTTCAAGTTCACCATGCAGAAAAGCATTTTTAACATCCATTTGAAAGAGAGGCCATGCATTGTTAATAGCAACAGATAACGGCACCCTTACAGTGTTCATCTTTACCATGGGAGCAAATGTCTCCTTGTAATCTACTCCATAGGTTTGTGTAAATCCTCGAGCAACCAAACGAGCCTTGTTCCTTTCAATCGTGCCATCTGAATGGAACTTGGTCTTGTATACCCAACGACTTCTCACAGCCTTCTTCCCTTTAGGAAGTTTCACTATAGTCTAGGTGTTGTTCTCATGAAGAGCTTAAAGCTCTTCTGCCATAGTAGCTCTCCACTCACTATGTAGATTAGCTTCTTGAAAGCTTTGTGGTTCACTAGTTTTAGTAATTGCACTGAGGAATGCAGCAAAAGAGGATGAAACTTTGCTGTAATTAATAGCAGAAGTCAAGGGGTACCTGGCATTGTAAGTTACATAATCATGTAACTTGGATGGAAGTTTCCTCTCACGGGGAGGATTTCGACGAATTGTAGGAGATTGAGTTGCTGGTACATGAGCAGTTTCTTGGTTGGAGGGACTTAAGGGTTTTGGTGAGATAGGTTTTTCAGAGACCACATGTGGAGAATTCTGTAGGTTGCTAATATCATCCTCATTCAATACCTGGTCCCTTGAAATATCTGTTGTATCCTCTTCACTGGGATATGGTATTGGGAATAAATCAAACAAATTCTCCCCCTCTCTAGAATAGTCCAGAGGTTAAGTGAAGTAAGGCATGGTTTCTTCAAATTTCATATCTCTTAAAACAATTATTTTCCTACTTGTTGGATTGTAACATTTGTAACCCTTTTGAGTGGATGAATAGCCTAGGAAAACACATTTGGCAGCCCTTAGATCTAGCTTGTCACGATTTGGTGCTTGAATGTGAACAAAGCATGTACATCCAAACACTTTCAAATGGGATAAATTGATTTGTCTATCTTTCAATACCTCATAAGGTGATTTGAAGTTCAATATCTTGCTAGGTAATTTATTGATGAGATATGCAGCAGTAAGAACACCTTGTGACCAGAATTTTTTAGGCATATTCGAGTGAAACATAAGAGCTCTAGTTTTTTCAAGTAGATCTCTATTCTTCCTTAACTTCTTTAGATCACATTATTATAATGACATATTCCTTGGGCTTATTGTTTAAGCGTATACCATTTATACGAGACAACTTTAAACAATAATCTTTGCCTTTATATTAAACTAGTTTAGTTTAACATGTGAAATGTTTATAAAGTATCATCATATGATTGGGTTTAAGGCACATTTCCAACAATTCCCATGCATGATGGTGTGAATCCCCTCCAGAAGGTTGCCAGTAAGCTTAGGTCCAAGGAAGTGGATGCAATATCTACTAGTGAGAACCTAAAGAAAGAATTGGATAAGCTTAAGATGATTACACTGGTCTGGTTGAAGAGAATAAGTAGCTGAAGAATGAGAAGTCGGCCACAAAGTTACACTTGCTTCATGTCAGGCTGATTTCTACAAGCTCGACTATGTAGACCATCTCCAGGGTAGGTTGTCAGATTATGACTTTTTTGGAAAGGACTTCCAAACTTACGCCATTTTTTAGAGGATCTGCTTGACTTCTGATTTGAGGTTGCCTTTGGTGGAGTAGCTGAAGGTTAGTCTGCCCAGGCAGGGGTGACTGTAAATGAAGCAGTCAGAGCTGCAGTTACCGAGGGTAGTGCAATTGCTGAAGGCATGGCACTTGAGGATCTAGTGATCATCCAAGCTCTTGATGAGTAGTCTTCTTGATTAGACTTAGGAATTTTCTTCTTTTCCTTTTGCTTTGCTTTATTTGAACTTTGTTGGCCTTTGAGCAAGTTTCTTAATTTGCTAGAAATTTAATAAACTATTTTCTTTACTTTATTTCATCTTCGCAATTTCACCTTGTTTTTTGCAAAACATTGCCACATGATGACTCCTGAAGCCTTGCCTGCTTAAGGTGATTTGCGAAATTTTTAACTTGTAAAGTCAGCAGCCAGAGGCGTTGCTTTTATAAAAGCAGACGAATCTGCGTAACTACTATAGTCGTGAACTTTGGCTTTGTTACTTGCAAAACTTTTAGCCATAAGCCTTTAGCTGAATGCGCTGAGTTTTAAATAAGCAAACGAGTCCATATAGCCATAAAGGGTGTAACTTTCGGCTTATAGATTTCATAGAGATGCTAGTCATAGCGTTGTCAGCTGGGCGTCATACTTACAGAAGAAGATAAACCTGCGTGGCCGCTTAAGGCAATAGCCTTGGCCTTTAGATAAGCCTTAGCCTTCTGAGGTGTCAATTCCTTAATCCTTTGAGCTATGTGCAGGATTACAACTCAAACATGATTTATGGGACATCAAACTTGCTAGTTGATTTCACCATAGGTGTGCAAATGCAGTTGAATTTCATGGGCAGCGATGCTTTGCACATTAAGTAACCGATTCCGTAGGTTATGTGACTAGTATTGCACATTTTATGAGTCAAATTATGATCATGAAGACTGCACACCGATTGCACAATAAGCGTGTTGTCATGTGAATTTTTCATGGCTAGGGATCTTGCACTTAGTGTCTCTTCTGGAAGACACCCTAGCTCTCATGTAATTAAATCTTTCAGTTGGCTAAGACTTTGAGAAAAGCCTATCATGGCCGATTCTAGGAGTGTCTGACTTAAGTTATCGTGCACTTTCAGTGAAATTGAGATAGTCAAAACCCGTCTGCATTTGGATTTTCTGGAGTAGTTTACCCTCTCCAAGCAAGAAAGTATATACGATGTCTACAAGGGTAGGCGCATCTTTTACGAGAGCAGGAGTCGTTAGTTTTTGTAAACATGCAGTTGATCCATGCTTGTGAATAATTTCTTCAATCTTCACTGAGAATAGAGAAATGTATTAACTTTGCTGGAACATAGAAATTGCAACAACTGGATAATCCTCTGTATGCGAGGTTTTGTTTGTCGAGCTGCTTGAGACTTTGAAATTTATTTGTCTAGAACAGGGTTTAAGGAGAGATGGGAGATCACATATAGTACTTTTTCATGCTGTTAGAATTCCACTGCTTTTCAATCTATTTATCGTTCATAATGATGAGGGTGTAGATTCCCTTTTCGGCCTACTTGACTGATCTTGTATAGACCTTCCTATATAGGATCCATCTTTTCCAAGCTTTCTCACTGGGCAGTGATGAAGGCTTTTATGAGGACTAAGTTTCTTAGCTGGAATTGCCGAATCTTTGCCCTCCTGATGTAGTTGGAGATGAGGTGCTACTGGAAGGCTATAATACGGGTTATAACCTCCTCACACTCTTCCTCTACTAAGTCTAACTTTGTGGCCATCTTCTTTCCATTATGCTTGGTGCTTGGTAGTACAATGTAGCTATGGCTTAGTGAAAGGAGTTTCGCCAGTTGCTCGTCGTTTAGTGATGCGATATGCCTAAAGAACACTAGGGAGCTTGTATGTCCACTTTCCCTTTTTTTTCGAAGAGGGACTTCTTGAGGCAGTCAAGGATTGTCTTGTTGGATGCCTCAGCTTGCCTATTTCCCTAGGGATACCTGGGGGTGGACATATGCTGTTTGATGCCATATTTCTGGAAGAACTTCGCCAAGTCTTTGCCTATGAATTGCAAGCCATTGTCTGTGTTGATGGAATGAGGGATGTCGAAGCGACATATATGTTCCTTCATATGAAGCGCTCCATATTTGTCTGGGTGGTTATGATTATGGGTTCGACTTCGACTTATTTTGTAATATAGTTGGTCGCTATGATCATCATGCCTTTGCCTATAGTAGGAGGGGGCATTGGTTCCATTAGGTCGATCGGCCACTGCATGAATGGCCATGTGCTCGTCTAGGTGAAGTTTGCTGGTAGGAAGTGTGGACACGGGCTTGAAGCACTGGTAATTGTCGCACCTTTAAACATACTCATTAGTGTTTTGGTGCATAGTTGCCCAATAGTAGTCCGCGTTAATAGCTTTTTGTGCCAGGGAACGGTCTCCTGAGTGGTTTCCACAAACTCCTTCATGGATTGGGCTAAGAATTTTAGGTTGTTGGGAGGCACCGGGCAATAAAGATATGGTATTAAGAGGGATTTGAGAACAAGCATGTTGTTCTACATGTAGTAGCATCCTACCTTCCTTTGGAGCTATCTTGACTATAATCTATTTGTATGGAGCATTCCATGGACTAAGTAGAATCTTGCTAACTTAGGGCTGTGTTGATCTATGCTTCTTCGACTGATGGTTCTGTATCTATGCTTAGCTTTTCCAAGTACTCGATTGGATGTAGCATTTGAGCTGATGATCTAGGGTAAAGCCTAGGTCTGCCAATACATTTGTATAGGCATTTTCAACTCATGGAACCTAAGTGAGATTGTACATCTAGAATGTCACTAGCTGATCTCATACCTTCGCCCAAATATAATGTCGTCCTTGGAAAATTTGCTGCTTATTTCCTTGAGGCTTGGTTAGTGATCAACTGGGAATCAAAATAGATTGCAAGCTTCTTCACTGCTAGGTCCTTCGCCAATTAAAGACCTGCTAGTAAGGTTTCATACTCTGTTTCATTGTTTGGTGCTTTGAAGCTCAAAATGATCGCTTGCTTGAGCATCTAATTGTCTGAGGTAGTGAAAATTAGACCTGTTCTCGAGCCCAGGTAGCTAGATGAACTATTGACGTATAATCGCCACATATCTTCTGCATTCCTGGGCTGAGTTGCTGCGTCATTCAGGTTGGTGGTAAATTCTACTATGACATCTAATAATGCGTGGGCCTTTATCGCCGTGCGAAGACTAACCATATTAGCCAAGTTCCAACTCCCACTTCGTCACTCGTTGAGAAATGTATGGACTACAAGACTGATTGTAGAGGGTACTGTGTCATGACAATGACCGGATGTCCTTAAAAAGTACGGTCTAAACTTTCGACTTACAAAAATTAACGCCAAAATTAGCTTTTCCAAATATAGAATATAGACAGATGTGCCCCCAACTCTTTTCGTAAGAGGGCAGAGCTTACTGTTACTTCAAATACCTCCAGATAAATATATAGGTCCTCTGCTGCTTTTGGCTTAGATAGTAGGGTAGGTGATATTATGTACTTCTTCAAGTCTTGGGGGAAAGGGTTGAGTGCCACTGCTCATCCGGTCAGACTTTGGATCTCTTTCAGAGTAGTGGAGGGGTTCATATCTAGGATCTTTTTTATTTGCCTTAGAGTTGGATATGCCTGGATTCCTCTTTGGGTTGCCAGGTACCCTAAGAATTGTTTTGAGGGGACTCTGAAGATGCATTTGGGGAGATTGAGCTCCATTTTGTACACCTTGAGGATGTTGAATGTCTCTCCCAAGTTTTTTTATGTGGTCTAACCGCTGCTTGGCCATCACTAAATTGACCATATGGCCCAATCGGGATATGACATCACAAGCCAACTCAATGACATAAGTCATAGTAAGATATTTATGATTTACAAGAATTTGAACAAAACATTCATTATTGATAAAATCCAAAGCTACTACAAAGTTCACTTATCAACCTCCCCACTTGGGGACACAAGTTTAGGGATAAGATCCCATTATTATCACATCACATCAGAGCAGCTAGAAGTTTCACATACTACAAACACATAAGGGTGCAGTGCCATGTATAATCAAAAGTATGATCATGCAATTTTACAAACTAGCATAAACTGCAGCAAGGAATCATAACCCTAAGTCCAAAAGATGAATGCCTCACTGCTAAGCCTACTCTTCACTACCGGGGTTCTCCTGATTCTCGTAACATCCTAAGGGGTTGTCGGTGCCATGTGCTGTTGTCGGAGAGAGTTAATGAAGGAAGATTTGTGAAAAACAAGTTCATTTGAGCAACATCAACAACATGCAATTAACAATTAAAAGGCGGAATCATGTTTATATGCACTCAAAAACAAAACTTAACCCATGAACTTCAAAGCCTAGTAGATAGGTGAACCAAGACTCAACTCAAAACAAAGTGAGTTGAGAAATCAATACCTTTGTAGATTCCTCTTTGCATAAGCAAAGGCTAATCACCCAAAGAGAGGGCCTTCATTCCTTGCATCTTAGATCCATGGATTTGGATGGATGAAAAGGTTTCTCCAAGTTCCCAAAATTGAGAACCTCTAAGTCTCCACACCAAGGTAAGATTGAAGAAGAAATGAGTGACCTTGAGGAAGTAAGATTGCTAGATGTTTTCCTCAAGGGTGGCCGAAATTTTAGAGAGAAAGGAGAGCTTGTGTTCTCATCCTTTCCCCAAAAATAACCCTTAATGAATTTTGGCTATTAAGTCATACTTATTCCTTAATTCATTTGAGTGGCAAACTTGTAAATAAGTCCAAAACCACTCATTCTCTAACATGGCCGGCCTTAGGGATTTATTGGGCTATTTGGGCCTTTGTGAATCATTATTCATTAAGTTGTCATACAACTTAAGTCAATGGACTTGACGTTCGAAGCCCATTGGGCCTTAAGGTCCAAAACTATCCCGAGGTCTTTTAACGAACTTATTCGTTTGATTAATAATCATATTAATTAATCCTTGCCATAAATAATTAAACCATTTAATTATTCTTACTCATCTCCGTTGAATCTTCAGTCTCTACCTTACACGGTGTACGATCCATTAGGTTCCTTTTAGCGAGGCAGTGGGCGATTCAAACTCTTTCAAATCGATTGTGAATTGAAACTTACTTTCAATTCTCCCGTTAGTGATAATACACTTTTAGGGCTTCCACAAACCATGGTTGACGCCTAGCAGCATGTCATGGTTACCCAAGCTAATCAGAAAAGGTGGAGAACCTATTCAGTTTTAGGATTACAAATGCAATACGGTCTTTCTCTAAAACAATACTCTCGACCATATTGTTTGGTTTGATAGTTTATTCATGTCTACTATCCAATGTGAGTCTTGTGCTTATATGATTACCTCGAACGTGATTTGGAACACATTCCTAAATCTCATTCATACTTTGGCCAAAGATTCAAAATCATATCATAGAGTATTCTCCCTCAAGCAGTTTGAAGGTTAGAGATCCCTTGTTGCGCATTCACTTGCCTCCATGGCTAAGTGGCTTAACCCCAACGATGCCATGGACACCCTCATGATGGAGTGACTTTGACATAATCAAAGATTAAGGACCTAACCACAAGACAACTGTGATGCCTCAGGTCAAAAGACTAATTTGCATTATCCCAACCATGAGTTCTCATGTGACATGAATATGAGAACTCTTCGTTGATCGTGTTCAGTGAACTCATTCTCTATTGAGCACCTACGTACTTGTCTTGATGTCACACACAACAATGACTCGAGACTAGTCACTCTCCCTGAGAGAAGACATAGCACGTACTGATCTTAACGGACTGTCAATGCCCAATTGACAATCCTATGATCAGGAACGTTTAGGATGTGTCTACGAAAGAATGGTCTCATGAATCTAACTTCTTTAGATCGCATTCTCCCAATCACATATTCCTTGGACTTTATCGTTTAAGCATATAACATTTATATGAGACGGCTCAAACAATAATGTTTGCCCTTAATATTAAACTAGATTAGTTTAACAAGTGAAATCTCCATAAAGTATCATCATATGATTGGTTTTAGGGCACATTTCCAACAATCTCCCACTTGCACTAGAGCCAATCAGCTTAGTCATCAGTGATGATACCTCTTCTGTAGTCATTTCATAAATGGCTGAGTAGTAGGCCTAGACAATGGATATCTATATGTTATCCATAGAAGCAACCTTGAGAATAACGACGTCACCATTATACATGATTCTCAATCATGTGGTTCAGTCTCTCATTTGAGTTCGGACCTTGATGAGACCTTGATTCCCTGGCTTGAGCTATCGCCCCATTAGTGTCATACACTTTCTGGTTGGAACCGAATGGAGAGTTCATGAATGAACTTTCCCATCCAAACAACAATGTTGTAAGCTTCTATATGGCAATATATTTTGCATGCATGATGGAACACATTAAAGTCATTTACTTTTAACGTTTCCACCCAAATATCTCTTTAGTCATAATAAAGAGATATCTCATTATCACTTCATTCATAATGAAGAGATATTCTATGATGGATTAGATTCATAATCTAATACATTTACGCTTCCATTATGTTACTCTAATTCTTCCTCATTCTTGAGGAATCCATCCTTAGTATTTCTTAAATACCTAAGGATTCACTTGACAGTTGCCATGGTTCTGATCCTGGGCTTGCACTGATATCATCTTGTACCGTTCTAGGTACAACTTATATCAATATTTTCATACAATATGTAATACATAAATCACCTTTCTGCGTATGCATAAATGATTCTTATTTACGCATTATTTCTTTGGGAGTCAAAGGGTACATTCCCTTTGAGAAGAACAACTTCCTAGTCTCACTAGAATTGTCATTCTAATTGAAGTTTATCATCATATGAGAAACTTCCTAGCATCTCATTGTCTATTTTAGGGATTGATATAATCCAATTATATCTTGAAATCTATCATTATAGATTTCCATCCCATGTATATAGACTATGTCTCCCATATACATTCTATCATTATAGAATGTTTAAAGTCATAACTTTAACGATGAAGAATTCCTTTCATTTTCAAAATTAATATATATCATGTATATATATTCAAATTTAGGAATATGATCAACTCCCACTAATCTTTTGTAAACCTAGTAAACAAAAGATTCATTTACATCTTTATGAGAAATCAAACAATTGATCTTTTCTCATAAGACGCTTATAGCTCCCACTAGCTTGCTAAGATCCATGATGGATGGATCTCTACAACTAACCTGTCTTGTGATTTATAGTTTTAGACATATATTATCAAGACTATCTTAATAATGGTTTCGGAAACCCATATTATGTCCAAACCATTCAACTGAGACGGTTTATAAATCCTTCTGGACTACCTTGGAGCTTGTGGTATAGGAACTAGGTTGTCTTAGAAGTATATATCATATATATATGGGTAATTGATAATGTCCAACGAACTAAATCTTATTCATGTTCATTCTTCTCCTAATGGAGAAATTCATTATCTTACGATGCTACTTTCCTTGATATTTTTCAAGGAAATTAATCTAAAGTGTTACTTTTTCCTTGGATCAAATCTAAGGAGGTAAATACTTTAGACGTCTTACTCATCTACTTACATTTCTTGAATTCTTTGAAACCTTTTGCAAAGTATTCGGACTTGTGTTTATTCAAAATAAACTATAGTCCAACCGAGAGTGATCTTCGGTGAATGTCATACAACATGAGTAGTATTATGTTGTGGACAAGTGCCACTAACATCTAAGTGAATTAACCTCAACAACTTTGTGATTCTTTCTTCTTTCCAAAAGAATAAAGATTCGAACATTTCACCTCTATACAATTTTAACAAGAAGGTATTGGATCCGGATCTAACGATCCAAAGCATCCATCTATGACCAACTCGTAACTTATGTTTTAGAGGTATCACAACTCAGTTGGGATTAGTCACTACCTTCCAACCTTTTGGGTTTTAAGCATCATCGTATTTTAAACAGTAAAACTACCACATCATCTCTACTATAGAGACAACCAATTAAATTACAATAATCTAATTATTGATTAATAAAGAACAATGTTTTGTCAAACAAAACATTCATCCATCTCTACTATAGTGACGGATTTAAGTTCCTTAAAATTGGAATGTAAAGACAATCTTTAGTATTTTTCCAATTTCTTTGGTAGTTCATATGAGGAAGTAAGTACAATCCGCTTTCGCAGAGATCTATATTTTATTCACTTTTCGAATGTGAAGTACTTTCTCTTCTCTCATTAATCTTCTACTTTTTATTAGCACACTTTTACAACAATTGTAAAACATAGTTGCTAATACAGAATCATGTATTCAAGTAGAAGAACCAACTGTTTTGAATTATTCAAAAACATTTTACAACACCTTCGAAAGGTGTGTTCTTGACACTTGCAAGACATTTCTTGCAAATACCCCTTCCAATGTCCATCCTTTCATAAAGAAAGTTTGTTCCCTTGGAGTTATTTTTGCTTTCTTCATTTGACTTCCCTTTTGACTACAATAGTCATGGTCCCTAAACTCCCACTATCTCTCTTGAAACTTATTTCAAATGTGTTATACACATCAAACGATTTGGAGAGCGTGCGGTTATTGTTCACTATATAGTTTACAATAAACTTAGTGAACCATTAGGATAGGGACACAAAGGTGAAGTCCTTGCCTAATTTCCGTCTCGTTAAGTGGTTTAACACTTCAACACTCAATGATTCAAAATCATCATAAGTCCATGTTGATGGACTATTTTTGTCAACCAACCATTATGTTCTAAACATAATTACAAACTTTCAAGAGTTGTTCAAGGCAACTCTCATTTCTTCATACAACAATTTGTAAGTGAAGAATCATGGCACATAAAGCGTCCATGCCCTTGTGCTTACTTCAAAAGTTCCTTGTTTATGTAACAAAGAAACAAGCACTAAAGTTTGTGTTGATTAAGGGTTGTTCAAAGCAACTCTTATTTCTTCATACAACAATTTGTATTTGAAGAATTATGACATTAAAAGTGTTGTCCTTCTCATGTTAGACTTATCTAACATATTCTTCCAATGATACATTATCAATAGGAAGATTGTGAGGATGAGACTACTTAGTTACATCTACAAGCCATTAAAGACAATCTATGGGATTGTAGAACTAAGTCCGGAAATTAAAGCATTCGGCTTTTCTTTGTCAAGTTTTGGATAGCGTTTGCAAATATATTGGTAAACAAATACATAACGAATATAAATTGATTGATTTTAAGCCATTTGATTCGGGTCTTTAAATCAAATAGCATCACCCACTATTTTTGGCAAATTCCATATCCCTCATCGGAATTCGAGAGTTTTGGAGGAAACTCTTAGTAGGGTATGGGAGGCTCACTATTACCAAGCCCACCTCATGATGATACGATATCGGCTAGCATTAATAATAATGAGAGAGTACGCTTACTCATTTGCATCTCTTGCAAGTACCCATCTTATATGGCCTCTAGAGAATGTTTCCTCACAATGATATGATATCGGCGCCATTGCACTTAGTTAAGTTATTCCCACCATGCTTAGTTTATGAAGGGGTTCAAGAATAGCCTCACAATGATATGATGTTGGCCATCCTCGTTGCCTACACTCACCTCATCATATGCGTATAGACTCCTCCTGAATGTAAGCATGCACTTTGTACTCCCCCATGATAGGGTGAAGCCGGTGTACAAGTCACAAACGATTGGAGCCTACCATGGTGGAAGGCCACGAAGAGATATTCAAAGCATCTCTCGCTTATCAACTTAATATTGATTTGGTTGAGGGTTTTTAGGTCTCATCACATATAAACATACATTTTAATCCAATTAAAACATTTTGGTCCTATTACAACTATTGGTCCATATGATTGATTTAGTAGTATATAATACTCCCACTATGCTTTTAAAACGGTTTTTAAAGCAAGACTATATGGTACTACTAACATAAGATTTGCATTCATTGATGGACTATATAGTTGCCTTAGGGCCTTAGGATGACTATGAACCTTTGATTCGATTCAACACGAGCCTAGTGTTGAATCTCGGTCTAGGGATGGTGATTGATTTTAGTTACGCGTTTAATCACATTAAGGCATGTTGTCTTATTGGGCGTTGGACCCAACTACTCCAATTTCATGCATATCGAATAAAACAAGAAAGGAGTACTTCAAAGTAAATAAGAGCTTATGCTCTTTTACAACAATTGATCAAATCAAATTACTTTAAAGTAAAGAAGAGCTTATGCTCTTTTACAACAATTGATCATATCAAATTACAACCAAAATTTAATCTACACATTCCCATGGTTCAAACAAATTTGAAACGGCCTTTCACATAGCTCAATTATAGTAGGCTTAGGTTCATAATCACCCTTTATTTAATTAATTAACGCTTTAACTAATTAAACTTGAATGCAACATTTTCATTTGGTTTTTGTATCCATAGAATTGATTTAAATGGAGCTAAATGAAATGAAAATCCAATTCTCATTTAAAGAGACAAAACAATTTTGTTCTCTACCTAATTTGGGCCAAAATGCTATGACCTCAACTTTTGGGCCATTTTGCAAAACTTAAACTTTTGGGGTCACTTTGTAAAAACACAAAAGTCCACTACTTCATGTAATTACAACTAGAACCCAAAAATTTCCACAAAAGCTAAAACTTCATTAAAGGAGCAAAACAATTTGTCCTTTTAGTGATTTTGGACCTTTACGTAAAAACGTAAACTTTTGGGTCAAAGTACAAATACACAAAAGTATCAAAACTTTATGTAATTGCATAAAAGCCCCACAAGGACCCTAATTGAGTAGGGTGGCCGGCCATTGAAGCAAAGTATTAAAAAAAATTTCAAAGTTTTTGTAAGTGGGATGTGTGAAATGGAATAAATCATTACACACCTACCCACTAAAATTTCTTTAATTTTTCAAAACAAATATCTAAGATATTTAAACATAAGAAATATTTCAAAACAAAAACTTTATGAAATAAATCAAAACTTTGAATCAAAACACCAAACCTTTTGTTCTTGGCAAGAACATATCAAGAACAATGAAGAACATCCATGAAAACCCATAAGAGCTCCATGAACATTCTTCACCCAAAAACATACCAAAACCACTCAAACTTAAGGGAAATAACATACAACCATACTAGGGTACATAGGGGTTCCAAAAGTCACTTTAAAACACTTTTAACAAGTCAAACAAGAACCCAAAAATCCACCCTTTGGATTTGGCCGAATTTCCCCAAAAACATGGCACCAAATTTTAGCTCCAAAATTCATGCTCATATGAACTACATCTACAACATTTGAGATGGCAAATTTTCTAACAAAATTTACATTCAAAGAAGCAAGAATAAAGCTTGTAACAATTACAACATTCAAATCATAAACTATGAACTACAAAACCCAAAAGGATTCACCAACTACTAGACTTAGGCTCTTGATACCACTTGAAGGAAGATTTGTGAAAAACAAGTTCATTTGAGCAACATCAACAACATGCAATTAACAATTAAAAGGCAGAATCATGTTTATATGCACTCAAAAACAAAACTTAACCCATGAACTTCAAAGCCTAGTAGATAGGTGAACCAAGACTCAACTCAAAACAAAGTGAGTTGAGAAATCAATACCTTTGTAGATTCCTCTTTGCATAAGCAAAGGCTAATCACCCAAAGAGAGGGCCTTCATTCCTTGTATCTTAGATCCATGGATTTGGATGGATGAAAAGGTTTCTCCAAGTTCCCAAAATTGAGAACCTCTAAGTCTCCACACCAAGGTAAGATTGAAGAAGAAATGAGTGACCTTGAGGAAGTAAGATTGCTAGATGTTTTCCTCAAGGGTGGCCGAAATTTTAGAGAGAAAGGAGAGCTTGTGTTCTCATCCTTTCCCCAAAAATAACCCTTAATGAATTTTGGCTATTAAGTCATACTTATTCCTTAATTCATTTGAGTGGCAAACTTGTAAATAAGTCCAAAACCACTCATTCTCTAACATGGCCGGCCTTAGGGATTTATTGGGCTATTTGGGCCTTTGTGAATCATTATTCATTAAGTTGTCATACAACTTAAGTCAATGGACTTGACGTTCGAAGCCCATTGGGCCTTAAGGTCCAAAACTATCCCGAGGTCTTTTAACGAACTTATTCGTTTGATTAATAATCATATTAATTAATCCTTGCCATAAATAATTAAACCATTTAATTATTCTTACTCATCTCCGTTGAATCTTCAGTCTCTACCTTACACGGTGTACGATCCATTAGGTTCCTTTTAGCGAGGCAGTGGGCGATTCAAACTCTTTCAAATCGATTGTGAATTGAAACTTACTTTCAATTCTCCCGTTAGTGATAATACACTTTTAGGGCTTCCACAAACCATGGTTGACGCCTAGCAGCATGTCATGGTTACCCAAGCTAATCAGAAGAGGTGGAGAACCTATTCAGTTTTAGGATTACAAATGCAATACGGTCTTTCTCTAATACAATACTCTCGACCACATTGTTTGGTTTGATAGTTTATTCATGTCTACTATCCAATGTGAGTCTTGTGCTTATATGATTACCTCGAACGTGATTTGGAACACATTCCTAAATCTCATTCATACTTTGGCCAAAGATTCAAAATCATATCATAGAGTATTCTCCCTCAAACAGTTTGAAGGTTAGAGATCCCTTGTTGCGCATTCACTTGCCTCCATGGCTAAGTGGCTTAACCCCAACGATGCCATGGACACCCTCATGATGGAGTGACTTTGACATAATCAAAGATTAAGGACCTAACCACAAGACAACTGTGATGCCTCAGGTCAAAAGACTAATTTGCATTATCCCAACCATGAGTTCTCATGTGACATGAATATGAGAACTCTTCGTTGATCGTGTTCAGTGAACTCATTCTCTATTGAGCACCTACGTACTTGTCTTGATGTCACACACACCAATGACTCGAGACTAGTCACTCTCCCTGAGAGAAGACATAGCACGTACTGATCTTAACGGACTGTCAATGCCCAATTGACAATCCTATGATCAGGAACGTTTAGGATGTGTCTACGAAAGAATGGTCTCATGAATCTAACTTCTTTAGATCGCATTCTCCCAATCACATATTCCTTGGACTTTATCGTTTAAGCATATAACATTTATATGAGACGGCTCAAACAATAATGTTTGCCCTTAATATTAAACTAGATTAGTTTAACATGTGAAATGTCCATAAAGTATCATCATATGATTGGTTTTAGGGCACATTTCCAACAGTTAACAGAGCCAATGGAATATATTTGTTGGAGGAGAATATGCCGTTAAACTTAATGACATAGTTGACGTCGCCGTTAAATCTAATGGAGACAGTCGTTGACAGTTGCCATAAAGTGCAAAGATGTAGAACACAGTCAAGTTTGGTTTTTCAATTCAAATTCAACGGATTTTCATCCTAACATGAACCAAAACTAATCCCAGAGGTCCATAAACTTACCCAAACATGGAATAGGGCAAATGAGAGTCTAACCCACTTGAGATTCGATGGAAACTTGTCGGAGTTCTTCATCGGATTTTGGAAATGAAGAATAGAGAGCATGCATGTTAGAATCATTAAGTTTTTCCTAGCTAAACACATATGCAAGGGAGTATTTAATTACTTGGAATTGGTTCCAAGCAAATTTGGGCACCACCAGCCACAAACTCGTAGGAGTTTGGTCAGACAAGATAACCGGTGACTAGATACACATATAGAGGAACATGCAGGGTTAAAAACCCATGATTTTGAGTTAAATTCAGTAGGAAAACACCATTTCAGCAAGATAAAAGCAAACCATTAAAGATTTCCCAGAAATCTCACCTGGGTTCGAGTTTAAAGCTTTGAAGCTCTTGGCATTAATGGCAGAGCACCTCATGGTGCTCCAATAGTGCATGCAATGGTAAGGTTGGGTTTCTCATGTCCTAGAGACTCAAAATATGTGATTTTGGAGGTTGATTTTGGTTGCAGTTGAAGGGAGAGTGTAGGGAGAGATAGAGAGAGAGAGTGTTTTAGAAAATGAGGGAAAAAGAGACGGAGTGGGATGAAACCCACTAAACAATTTTAAGTGAAATTACCAAATTTCCTTTCTCAGTTCCAATTATTTCAATTTAGCCCTCCAAGCTTCGAATTAAATTTCATTTTTGATTTCACATTCGCGTACATGAAAGTGGTAGGAAAACCCAAGAAAGTATAAGAAATTGGATCTCAAGTCGAGGCTTGATAATTAAATAAGACACCCACTTATGGGTAAAATAGCCATTTTATAAGTCTTGGGAATAAAATATAATATTTTAAAGAACAGAATGTAACAGAGGCCTCTATGGTTACTCTGATACGCTTCTTGAACATCATGTTTACCAGCCATGGATAAGTAGTGTCTGCATTCTTAAGGTTGAAAGGCATGACTTTGTAGTAGTTGGTGCCTCAGTCTATCACGATTTTCTCCTTGTCAAGCTCGTGCATGTCAATTTTATTATAGCTTGAGTATACATCCAAGAAGCTGAGCAGCTGGTTCCCAGAATTTGAGTCAACGAATAGGTTAATTCGGGGAATCGGGTAATTATCTTTAGGGTATGCCTTCTTGAGGTCGATGTAATCAATGCATACTCTTCATTAGCCTTTTTCTTTTTTCATCACTAGCACAACATTGGCCAACCATGCTAAGTGCGCCACTTTTTCAATGAATCTGGCCTCTAGTAACTTGTCAATCTCCCACTTTAATGATCATCACTCGTTCGTATGCGAAATGTTATTTTTTATGAGTCACTGGTTTGGCAGTAAGGTCAACATGTAGCTTGTGTTAAGCTATCGCTGGATTGATGACAAGCATGTCAGAAGGTGACCACGCGAAAACGTCATCGTTTTCCCTAAGAAAAGCCTTGAATTCCTTATTTCCTCGTGCTTAGACATGAGCTTATCCTAACCGTCTTCTCGACTATTAGGAGTCAAGAATGATGTAATCAGCATCTTCTTTGGGTTTCCATTTTTTCTCGCTCGCTGTCACATCAATGTTGACGCTATCTTCTTGATTCATCTGGTGTAATTGCTATTTGGTGGAGGTAGAGTTGTCTTTCTATACTTTAGCTACTACTGATGGGGTAAAAGACTTCTTTTTCGTCTCCTTAAGAACTTGTACAGTGCATCATCGAGACATAACCTGGCCAGACTTGATTTCTTTGACTGCTTATCCCTGGATGAATTGGATCTTCTGATACTCGATTGAGGTCACAAAATCTCGTTATAGGATTTCTTACGTCAAGTGTGATATTGCCACTGGCAGTTGGGTAAGTCCGTTGAATTTGATCAAGACCTTTGTTTTTTGTCTAATTGTGTTCTCCAGGCCCATCTTTAGAATCACTGATAGTTGTAGAATGTTGACTATGTTGCCGTTATCCACCATAATTCTGTCAACAATAGTGTGGGCCAGTTGAACAAATATCACCAAGGCATCATCATGGGGAAAGTTTACTCCCGCGACGTCCTGCTTGGTGAAGCTGATGATCGGTCTAGTTAGAACATCTACAACTTGAACCTAGAAGACCGATCTCGCTTGCTCGATCCTCCTCTTCTTAGAATTGTTGGTGAGCCCAGATGCTTAAAATCGATGAAGATGTCGTTGATTCGTATTGTCTTAGTTAGGGGGTTTAGCATCGGTGTCTACGCCTCACCTCGGCAGTACTGTTGGCTTGTCGAGATACTTGTCACATTTGCTTTCCTTCATGTGCTTCTCAAGATACCTTATCCAAGTAAGATAGTCATTGGTTGTATGCCTCGGACCCCTGCGAAATGCACAAAACTTCGACTGGCCTATCTTGGAATATCTCCCTTCATAGGTTGCGGCATCTTGAACAATGGTTTGCTCTTAAGTTTACGGAGAATATGGTTAATCAAGACTGAGAACCTAGGAGATGAGCCTTCTTTTGTCGGGGATAGGCCATTGTGCTTGCTTCCTAGCTTGCTTTTTTCATTGAGCTGCTTCTCACTCACTCTTTTTCTGAGCTGCCTCTGAGTTTTTCCATGGTTGCTCAAGTGGCTTCTAGGCGCTATTGGCTTTATCCCAGAGTGCGTGTTTTCTTGCCCGTGATTAGCTCTTTCAAGAGAGGGTGATCTACTGGGAACCCTATCCTAAAAGCTGAGCTTGCAATGGTATCGTCACATTTGACTTGCATTCTCTACCTTGAACCTCTTGACATACGTGCAAAACGACTCATTTGGATCCTTCTTCATGTTGAAAAGGTAGTAACATTTTTTCTTGATTGAGAAGTATGATGAATATTCTTTAGTGAAAACCAAGGAAAGTTCGTCAAAGTCCTGGATTGAGCAACCGTCATTGTTGCTGTAAAAGATCATGGTGCTACAGTAGTGGTTGAGATGCTTATCTTGATCTTGTTCTCCCTTGAAAAGGGTGAAATATGGCAGGCTAAACTTATACGATGGTTCCGTCTGCCTGATCTCGTCTATGAACGATAACCTGCTCATGTTAGCCACATCTCTTTGAAAGGCATTGTCATGATTTTAATGCGTTAGAATCCATGCAGTTGCTCTGTTACGAGCCTTTATACTTCTTTCTAGATTTACCTCTGTTTGGACAGTAAAGCCTCTGGCTACCCTTGGTGTTGACTTACTAACCTGTGCTACTTTTCCGCTTGTCATGTTCATCTGTACAGCCATTGCGGTGCACGTGGTTCATATATGGCTGGTGAGCAAGTTGCTCGATGTCTCGCCTGGTGTGGGCTACTTATTGAACTCGATTTGGACTACTCTCTTACTTCCCTCCGTCCGTCATGTTGTTGTCTTCTTCAACGCTTCGTAAGATGATCTCCTTGTGGGCCTAGCTGTGAGTGGACGCTTAGCTTGTAATGTTCAGAATACTTGTCAAAGTGTAGACCTGTTGGAACCAAATTCGTGTACATTCATGGATGGAGGCGAGAACTAGGTTGGAATTGTCCATGATCACCGGTGAAGGGATAATATGGTTGATTGATAGGTGTTGTTGAATTCGGAAAGGGCAGCCTACATATCTCTAGGAAAGAGAATCAAACCACGGTGTAGTTCTAAGGAAGAATGGCGTAAACCATCATTGACGAATAGCCTATGGTTGGGTGTTGGGAGATGAGTTCTCCATGGACGTGTCTATACGTAGACACCGGCGTAAGGGCCTCTGTTAAGCATAACGAGGATAAGTGTATTGTGGCTTTGTAGGCAGAGATTGATAGGAGCATATTTATTTGACTTAGTTAGCTTGTTTTCTTGCTTTTATGTTGTTAGTTCCTAGTTATTTTAGTATTTTAAGCTATTTTCATGTGTTTGTAGGCCCAATTGGCTAAAATGGCAAGAAAGTGCAATTTGGATCAGTTTTAGGCTTGGAATGGTTAGCACATGCTTAGAGCAAGGTGGATAGATGAAATTGAAGTTCAAGAAAGGCTAAGAATCTACTAAAGAAATGGAAGAAATTAATTCAAGACTTGGAAGAAAAGGAATTAGCTACAAAGAAGGAAACATGAGTCAAACTTCCTTATTTTGACTTAGCTTTTCTAATCTTTTCCTACCTAAGTTTCAGCTGCCAAAGAGGGTCCTTAATTAATTTAGGACACTTATATATATGTTCTAGAAGGCCTAATCCTTTTCCTAGAGGGATGCTGCACAATTCTCTCTTTTCCTTTCCCTTGCCGTGCAAGGCATCCTTTTTCCCCTTTTCCTAGCCCTTGCCGCAACTTTCGTATCCTCTTCTCTCGGGGATTCTGACTTTAATTACCTTTTTTCCTTGAGGATTTGGGGTCCAAATCTTTCCCAAAACATGTAATTAATGCCTTGCCTTTTCCTCCTTTGTTTTACATATTTTGCCGCACAAATAAGGGGATTCATTCACCCATACATTGAACCATTCAGCCATCATCCATCACACAGCCGCACCACCCTTCCATAACACACCACAACCTAATTTCATACACAACCACCTTGTGCCGTAGCCTTGCAAGGAAGAAGGAGAGGAGAACCCCTTGGAGTTGTGCCTTTCAAAGTTTGGATTGTTGGAACGTTCTTAGGTGTAATCTATCTTAGTTCACAATGTTTAATTTAAGTTTTCTTTGTTTTGTTGTGAACATGAGAGGCTAAACTCATTTTAGCTAGAGGAGATTTTGAAACCATGATTATATATGCAATATGAGTTGATTAATTCCAATTATAGTTTTGTGAATTGTGAATGCAATTTACTTAACTGTTTGATTCAGAACTTATTCTTGTATGTTGATTAAGGAGGCTTACTTAGTTTGCATGCATGAATTTGATGCTAGAATAAGGGAGTTTCACATAATCGTTATGAACTTATATTCATAAGTAGTGGAGGTCGCTGGTCACGATCGTGTTAAGTTAAATTCCTGGCATGAGTATCATGATGTCATAGTTACGAATGCCTTGTCAATGCTTATGATTTTCAAAAAGCTTAATGATCTTTACTTGTGTCTCTTTTATGCAGTTCATTTAAGGAACTTGGGAAGAATAATTTGGTTGCCGATGCATTGTCTATCCAATTCAATGATTTAAGGAAAATCTGAGGGTTAATTAGTGATGACATGGTTAATTTGGGGCATTGAGATTCACGGTTCAATGAAAGAGTAACTGGAAATCAATTTTTGTGCATATATGTCATGTGTGGAGAATGACCCTCTAGCTAGCTTATCACCCATCAATTCACCCCAATTTGCATTCCTTTACGTAGTTTTTGCAATTTGCTTGTTTTTACTTTAAATTCGTCAAAAACCCAATCCCTTTTTACTTTGTGTGTCAAACTAGTTAGAATCTATCCTAGTTTGTGTTTTTGAGTGTTTTGAGTCATAATCAATTCAATTTTCGTCCAAAGTAAGTCCTAGTGTCTGTTTTGAGTCTTTTTGATTGTTTTGTGCAGTTTTGAGTTTGTTTAGCTTATTTTGAGTCATATAAGTCTAGTTAAGAGTCTTAGAGTCTATTTTTCTGTTTTTAAGTTTAGTTTTGTGTTTTTAAGTCAGTTTAAAATAGATTAGCAATCCCTGCTAATCCCCGGCCTAGAACGATCCCTACTTACATCTTTACTACAATTGTCAATAAGAGGGTTTAATTTGAGTGCTATTATACAATACATCAAATTTTTGGCGCCATTGCCGGGGATTACCAACTTTGCTAATCCCCCGTTTTTTCTTTTTGTTTCTTTTTTGTGTCTTTTAATTTAGTTTCTGACTTTGTTTTGTTTTCTTGCTTTTAGGTGCTAGTTTATGACTCGAAGCTCTTAGCCTGTTTGTGCAAATATCTTGGACTTTGACGACGATTTTGAGTGGACTTTGAGAAGGAAAAGGCATCAAGAAGAATCTAATCTATGTAGCCCTAAACCCGAACTTGAAGAACAAGAACTAGAAGAGGAAGAGGAGGTCATGACAAGGGAATTAAACGAAGAACAGGTCATGGCAGCGGACAATCGAACAATCAAGGAGCTTTCAGCCTCGGGATTGGACAATGCCATAACCCTATGCATTCAATATCCAAGGGCAACTCAAGATAAGACCAATGAGTTCGAGTTGAAGTCCAGTTTGTTACATCATATTCCCAAGTACCATGGGCTGTCCATGGAGGATCCAAACAAGCATTTGAAGGAATTTAAAGTGGTGTGTTCAAGCATGACCCCAATCAACGCGGATGGCAACATTTTGAAGATGAAAGCTTTTCCATTCTCTCTTTTGGAAAAGGCTAAAGATTGGTTGTACGAATTGGCACCTGGAACCGTCATATCTTGGGAAAGCATGAAGAAAGCTTTCTTAGAGAAATTCTTCCCCACTTCAAGAGTCATTCTTTTGAGGAAGAAAATTAGTGGCATTCAACAAAACCAAGAAGAGTCATTCCCAGCATATTATGAGCGTTTCAAGACTCTAGTTGCATCATGCCCTCAACATCAAATGAAAGAAGAGCTTCTAATTCAACATTTCTATGAAAGACTTCTTCCAATTGAGAGACAAATGCTCGATGCATCAGCAGGAGGAGCTTTGGTTGAAAAAACACCAATTGATGCCAAAACCTTAATTGTAAATCGAGCCTTGAATGCACAACAATACGAGGGAGTTGGACAAAGGGATATCCCACGGTAGGAACCACAAGTGAATGAGGTAAGTGCAATTTCTGAAATTCAATCTTAATTGGCTAATCTCATTGTTCTTATGCCATAGGTTATTGATGGATCCAAAGTGCAAAAACCAAGTGTATGTGGCGTGTACACCATGCAAGGACTCTGAGCAATGCCCTCAATTGATTGAGAATGGAGGGTGGGAAAGTGTTAATGTCGTGGGATTTCAAGGCCACAATCAGCCCAAATATGATCCATACGCCAACACTGACAATCCAGGGTGGAAAGATCATCCAAACATGAAGTGGAGGGAGCCTCAACAACCTTAACAACAAGGAAGATTTCATCCACCACCCTTTAGGATGTTTCCAAGGCCATACGTACCTACTCAACCCCAACCACGATCTGCCCAACCAAAAATAGGTTCGTCCATGGATAATGATCAAATTGTTCAATTATTAACCACTTTGGCGTAGGGAGTACAAAATCAAACCCAAGCAATGCAAAATCAAGCCAAAAAGATGGATGAATTGGAGAATCAAATGGGAAAATGGCGGAATTCATGGGGCAATTTAGAGAGCAAGGTAGATTGCCTAGTTCAACCGTTGTCAATCCGAATGGAGGATTTGAATTTGCCAAAGCCATCACACTAAGAAGTGGCAAAGAAGTTGGTACTAACCCAAGACCATCCAAATTAAGTCAAAAAGAGGATGAGAAGCTGCAATTCGAGGAAGAAGAACAAGATAAGGCCACGGCAAGGATTGAGCAATCCTTGTCGCAGCTTTCTAAAGACCCTAAACCATCCACCTCAGACAAGGTAAGTCCAAATTCCATTACTTCTAACCCTATTCCACCCAATGCACCATTTTCTCGTAGATTCATGCAATCCAAGAAGGACGAAAGTGAAAAGGACATTCTGGACACTTTTAGGAAGGTGTAAGTCAACATTTCACTTCTTGATGCAATCAAATAAGTTCCCAAATATGCTAAATTTCTGAAGGAACTTTGCACCACAAAGAGGAGAATTTCGAACAAAAAGGTAGTAAGGGTAAGTGAGAATGTTTCAGCCGTTTTGCAACGAAAACTGCCCCCTAAATGCAAGGACCCAGATAGCTTTACTATCCCTTGTGTTATTGGCAATACCAAGTTTGAAAATGCCATGTTAGACTTAGGTGCATCCATTAATGTCATGCATTTTCAATTTATACATCTATGAACTTAGGTGAGCTGAAAAATGATAAAGTGATTATTCAATTAGCCGATCGTTCTAATGCATATCCAAAAGGAGTTTTGGAAAATGTTTTGGTGAAGGCTAATCATCTAATCTTTCCGGCTGATTTCTATGCACTTGAGATGGAAGATTTAGCCCATTCCACACCTTTTCCGATTCTACTTAGAAGACCATTCATGAAAACAGCCCGCACCAAGATTGATGTGTTCACGGGGACTTTGACAATGGAATTTGATGGCGACATTATTAACTTTCAAATTTCTAAAACTATGAGATAACCTAGTGATGATCATTCATGTTTTTCTATTGATATTATTGATTCATTGGTGCAGGAACATCTTGAACAATTACATAAGGATGCACTTGAAACGGTCATTACAAATGGAATGAGACTCAAAAACCAAGGGATAGAAGTAAACCACACCCACGACACCCTTGAAGAATTTCATGCCGTGCCCCCTAGTGAAGAAGTAGCTGAGATGGCAGCAGCCCTAGAATCATTGCCACAACAATATGTAAGCTTCCAATCCCAATTTCAGATTCCGTTTCTACTAATAAGTTGCTTCTTTTAGTGATACAGAAACCCTTCCTTGAACTTCAACCACTAACGAGTCATTTGAAGTATGTTTTCTTGGGAGACAAAAAGACATTGCTAGTCATCATCTCATCCACACTCACGGCATTGGAGGAGGACAAACTAATTAGAGTGTTAAAGGAGTACAAAGCAGCCATTGGATGGACCTTGGCCGACATTAAGGGGATAAGTCCTACAACTTGCATGCATCGAATACTTTTGGAGGAGGGGGCTAAACCAACTAAAGAGGCTCAACGTCGACTCAACCCTCTAATGATGGAAGTTGTGAAGAATGAGATTATTAAGCTACTTGATTGTGGAGTGATTTATCCAATTTCGGATAGTCGTTGGGTTTCACGAATCCAAGTTGTTCCAAAGAAATCTGGAGTCACTGTGGTGAAGAATGAAAAGAACGAGCTTGTGCCCACCCATATCCAAACAGGTTGGAGAGTTTGCATCAATTATAGGAAGCTAAACGCCACCACAAGGAAAGATCACTTCCCTTTGCCATTCATTGATCAAATGCTTGAAAGGTTAGCCGGTCATTCTTTTTATAGTTTTCTTGATGGTTATTCGGGATATAATCAGATTGTTATAGCTCCAGATGACCAAGAAAAGACCACATTCACATGTCCCTTTGGTACTTTTACCTATTGTCGAATGCCATTTGGTTTGTGCAATGCACCAGCCACATTTCAAAGGTGTATGGTAAGTATATTCTCAGATTTTGTGGAAAAGATCATTGAGATATTTATGGATGATTTTAGTGTTTTTGGTGATTTGTTTGATGATTGCTTATCTAATCTCACTTTAATCTTAAGACGATGCATCGAAACTAACCTTGTTTTAAATTAGGAAAAGTGTCACTTTATGGTAAAACAAGGCATAGTTTTGGGTCACATAATCTTAGAAAGGGGAATTGAGGTTGATAAGTCAAAAATAGATCTTGTATGCTACTTACCCTTTCCCACTTCGGTGAAAGAGGTTTGTTCTTTTCTTGGACATGCAGGATTCTATAGGCAATCCATCAAGGACTTTTCAAAAATTTCACAACCCCTTTGCCGTCTCCTTAAAAAAGAAGTGTCATTTGACTTCAACAAGGAATGTGAGAAGGCCTTCAAACACCTCAAGGAGTTACTTACCTTGGCCCCCATCATAGTTCCACTAGATTGGAGTCTTCATTTTGAGCTCATGTGCGATACCTTAGATTATGCAATTGGAGCTTTTTTAGGCCAAAGGAAGAACAAGCAGCCACATGTCATCTATTATGCATCTCGGACCTTGAATGATGCTAAATTGAACTATTCCACCGCTGAAAAAGAACTTCTTGCTGTTGTGTTTGCTTTAGATAAGTTTCGTTCTTATTTAATTGGCACTAAAGTTATTTTTTTTTCAGACATGCAGCGTTGAAGTACTTACTCACCAAAAAAGAGGCCAAACCAAGGCTAATTCGCTGGATGCTTCTCCTTCAAGAGTTCGATATCGAAATTAGAAACAAGAAAGGAAGTGAAAACGTGGTGGTTAACCACTTAAGTCGTTTGGTGCACAATGAGGAGTCTCTACCTATCCTAGAAGCATTCCCAGATGAGCAATTGCTGTCCATTGAGGTAAGTGAACCATGGTATGCCAATTTGGTGAATTATTTAGTGACTAAACAAGTTCCAAGCACCCTAAATAAGCACCAACGTGATAAACTCAAAAAGGATGCACGGTTTTACGTGTGGGATAACCCATATTTGTGGAAATGTTGCTCTGATCAGATTCTTAATAGGTGTGTGCATAATTTTGAGTTTAATTCAATTTTAACTTTCTGTCACACTTATGCATGTGGGGGTCACTTTGGCACACAACGCACAGCCCTTAAGGTGTTAGAATGTGGATTTTATTAGCCTACTATCTTTAAGGATGCTAGAACTTTTTGTATGACTTGTGATCGTTGTCAAAAATTGGGCAATATTGGTGCAAATGATCAAATGTCGCAGACCCCTATTTTCAATGTTGAAATTTTTGATATTTGGGGCATTGACTTCATGGGTCCTTTTCCTTCTTCATATGGATTCACTTATATTTTTCTTGCGGTTGATTATGTTTCAAAATGGGTGGAAGCAAAAGCCACCCATACTAATGATTCTAGAGTGGTTGCAGATTTCATCAAAACTAACATTTTCTCCCGATTTGGAATACCGAGGGTGTTTATAAGTGATGGAGGCTCCCATTTTTGCAATCGGACCATTGAGGCGCTGTTCACGAAGTACAATGTCAAGCATAAGGTTTTGACACCCTACCACCCTCAAACAAATGGGCAAACCGAGGTTTCTAATAGAGAAATCAAGTAGATTTTGGAGAAAACTGTTGGACCAACTCGGAACGATTGGATCTTGCGTTTGGATAATGCGCTGTGGGCATATCGTATGGCTTACAAAACACCACTTGAGATGTCTCCATTTTGGCAAATCTATGGGAAACCATGCCATCTCCTTGTGGAATTGGAGCACAAAGCATATTAGGCTGTAGATGCGACTGGAATTCATAGGAAGCTCCAATTGAATGAACTTGAAGAAATCAAGAACGAAGCATATGAGAATGCTCGTATTTACAAGGAGAAAACTAACGCATTCCATGACAAGATGATTCGTGGCAAGACATTATCCAAAGGGCAGAAAATATTGCTTTTTAACTCCCACCTACGTTTGTTTCCTAGTAAGTTACATTCTAAATGGATTGGTTCTTTTGTTATTACTAATGTTTTTCCTTATTGTGTAGTCCAAATCCAAAGCTTAAGGAACGGCCAAGAATTCAAGGTGAACGGGCATCGTTTGAAACCATACTATGAGAATGTCGAGGGGCAGGTTGTGGAGGAAATAATACCACTCCATGCCGTGGGCTCCAATGAAGTTTAAAAGAAGGTATCGTCTGGTTGGAAGATGTTAAAGAAAGCACTTCTTGGGAGGCAACCCATGCATTTGAATAAAGAAGACCTAGGACTTTCCAACAATCCTCAACCAGATTTGCGTTCGTAAACCCTTCTCTTTATTGCTTTTACTTTGCCATGATAGTTATGTTTGTTAGTTTGTGTTGTTTGATTGTTTGTGTGTAAATCTTTGTTTGAAACATTGAGGACAATGTTTAGTTTAAGTGTGGGGGGGTAAACAAGCTGTTTTTGCATGATTTTGTGGGATTTATTCACCTATCACTTCTAAAGTTGTTTCCCACTGATTTTAAGTGTTTTTGGTGTGTTTTGAAATGTTTTCATGTATCTTAAACAAAAATTACGAAAATTTGAAAAAAATTTAGAAAAAGTTTTGAAAAACCCAAAAAGAGTCGTTTTAGAGTTGTTTTCGTGTGTTTGTTTGTGTCTTAGGGTACCTTCCAACACAATGATGAGGATTTGGTTTTTAATTGCATAGCTGTTAAAGAAAGTTACAAACATGGATGGAAGTTTGATTTGCTCGTTGGTTTATGCTTAATTGTAGTTGTCGTTTACAAATTCACATGTAATCACAAAGAAAAAAAAATCAGTTTTTGTAACATGCTTGAAGGAAGGAACTCAAACTAACGCTACAACCTTGAGAGACTTGAGCCTAAACGTTATTTGGAGAGTTATTAATATGTGATTTCTTGTTTTATAAAGTTGTTGCATGATCTCGTCATTTCTTTGCTTGGTTGCTGCTTAGAATGCGTTTTCATCATTATTGTTCCAAATACTTGAACTCATGCCCATTTCATTCAAAGCATGATATTGATTGCATAACATACAATAAGATGAAGTTGTTTAGTTAAACCAAAGCCAAAAAGCCTTACCCTTTGGATATGTATTGTAGGTTTAACCCTTTTGAGCTTTATTTAGCCTATTTTCTTTGTTAACCACATTATCCTTACCTAGCCTAGCATAGGACTATCCACACCCTTGTTGTTAAAGGATAGTGAAGCATGACTTAGAGGGAATTCCTTTTGATCAACACTTTGTAGAAAAACAAGTGTGGGGGAAGGTAAAAGGGCACGGAAAAAGAAGGAAAAAAATAAAAACGTAAAAGAAAAAAAAAAGAGAAGAAAAAGATGTGAAAAGAAAGAAAAAGAGTTGAGAAATAAGTGAGAATGAACTCAAAGTTTTGGTTGTTGAAGAAAGGGTCCAAAAGTTAGAATTTGACACTAAGTGTTACATGAACTTTTCCCTTGTGTTTAAGTTAGTTTCTGCCATCAAAAGTGAATTCTAAGTGTTTATTTCATTACTTTGCTTCCTATTGCTTTAAGAACCTTTGTTCATCCTTTACCTTTCTTTGTTAGCCAATACCCTAGCCCCATTACAACCCTTAGACTTTTATCTTGATTGTTATGTAAATCAATATGTGGAGTTTGAAATTGGTATGAGCATATGGAATCCCTGGTTCTCGCTTCTAAGTAGTAGCATTCCGTTCATGAGATCATATACATATCATAATAATAATTCCAGAAAATGCTTTCTTCGTTATAGCATATGTGAGTATTAGTCCACATGTGATGTGAAAATTAACTTGACACACAAATTAAACCCTATTGATGACAATTGTAGTATATATGCAAGTAGAAATCGTTCTAGACCAGGGATTAACTAGGGATGCTGATCAACACAAATAAGACTTAAAAACACTAATTTAGACTCTATAGACTTAAAACTAACTCAAAACACTCAAAATAGCAACAAACAATCAAAAAGACTCAATTCTAGACCTAACAAGTGATTTTGACGAAAATAAAACTTAACTTGACTCAAAAGAACCTAAACTGACTCTAAATAACTCAATACTATCAAATATACACAAAACTGACTCTATGGGGATATTTAGACGAAATTTAACTAACTTAGACTCAAAATAAACAATGGGGATAGATTTAAACTAGTTCTAACTAAAGGACACAACTCAATGTCAGGGGGGTTTATTTGGACGAATTTAAACCTAAACTTAACAGATTGCAAAACAACTTAAAAGACTTCAAATTAAGATGAATTAAATGGGTGAAAGGCTAGTTAGAGGGTCCTTCTCCACACATGACATATGCATATAAACCAATTTCCAGTTATTATTCCTTTAGACTATGAATGACAATGCCCCAAATTAACCATGATAAAGCATAAATTAACTTTCAAATTTTCCATATTTCATTGAATTGGATGGAAAACACGTCGCAACCAAATTAGATTTCTCAAGTTCTCTATATGAAACACATAATAAAGATACATATCAAAAGTCATTAAGTTCTATGAAAATCATAAGCATTGACGAGGCATTCATCACTATGAAACGCATGAGACTCATACCAAGGATTTACTTAACACGATTGTGATCAGCAACCTCCATTACTTGTGAATATAAGCAAATAACGATTAGGTGATATTCCCTTATACTCTAGCATCAAATTCATGCATGCAAATTAAGTGTCGACCCTCAACCAACATACATAAACAAGTTTTAATAACTCAGATAAGCAAATCACATTCAAGACTCAAGAAACAATAACTGGATGTAATCAATTCATATAAAACATATAATCATGGCTTCGAATTCACCTCCAACTAAAAAGAAATTAGTTCCACATGTTCATCATAATTGAAAACCAAATTAAAATAAACATCGAACTAAAACTAAGGATAGAAAGCACCCAGAAACACTCCACACTCCAATGGTAGATTTTGAACCCTCCTTGGATAGCAGATTGCACGGCACTCTTCCTCTCCTTCCTTCCTCGCTTGCGGCACTAGGGTGATGTGGTGTGAATTATGGTTGAATGTATGAATGGATGAATGATTGAATGATTGAATGGATGGGGGGAGGGGATTTTTGCAACAGAAACATTATGTATATATAGGATGCACGGCAAACCCTAGGGTTAGGCAGAAATCAAGTAGGAAAGAGACTAGGGTGCTCCAAAATCTGAAAGGAAAAGGATTGCACAATCCTAAGGGAAAGAGGTTAGGGTTTTGGACCTTCTAGAAATTAGAAAACCAAAGAGAATATGGAGAGGGTGCGACATACATTTAGGAGCAGATAAGGGTTTCTAGAAAGAATATTAGGGCAGATTTCTAGAAGAACAAAGGCTAAGGGGTGCGACACCTTTGTAAGAGAGGGATAGGACCTTCCAGAACCACATATCTAGGTGTATTAATCTGAAATTAAGTCCTCTTTGCAGCTGAAATTAAGGTGGAACAAGATTAGGTTAAGATAAGGTTTGGATAAGATAAGGTTCTTTGGATAATGTTCCATATTTCTTGCTCTTTCCTTATCTTCTTTGTCTTGAACTTGTTTCTGCAGATTTGTATCATGTTCCTAGGCTCTTTTGACTTGAAATTCGTCCATCCACCTTGCTTCATATGCAAGCTATTCATTCCATGCCCAAAAACTGCTCCAAATGGCTCCAAAATGCACTTTCTTGCTCCTTTTACCATTAGGACCTACAAACACACGAAAATAGCTTAAAACACTATAATAAGTAGTAATTAGCTCACTAAATGCAAGGAAACAACATAGCTAAGTAGCATAAATATGCTCCTATCAACATGTTTACATCAATCTTCTCACATATACTTAGTATAGGGAGTATAGTCAGAAAATCTGTGTGAAAATAGAAAGTATATCCAATGAGGAATTGAGGGAGTTCTCTAAGGCATGTTACTACATTCAAAATGTTGTTTTAATTGATTAAATGCAAACTAGTGAGTGGTGACTGTGGTTAAGTGTTTGCTTAAGTATAAAGAAAGCTAAAATCTGTGGGAGTAGTGATTTTTAATATGTCATGTGCATTGGAAATCCCTGAGGCAAATGTTGGAAGGTCTAGATTGTTGTTTGTTTTGTTTGTTTTATTTTGTTTTGCTCGAGGACTAGCAAAAGCTAAGTGTGGGGGAATTTGATAGGAGCATATTTATGTGACTTAGTTAGCTTGTTTTCTTGCATTTATGTTGTTAGTTCCTAGTTATTTTAATATTTTAAGCTATTTTCGTGTGTTTATAGGTCCAATTGGCTAAAGTGGCAAGAAAGTGCAATTTGGAGCATTTTGGAGCAGTTTTGGGCTAGGAATGGTTAGCACATGCTTGGAGCAAGGTGGATGGAAGAAATTGAAGTTCAAGAAAGGCTAAGAATCTACTAAAGAGATGGAAGAAATTAATTCAAGACTTGGAAGACAAGGAATCAGCTACAAAGAAGGAAACATGAGTCAAACTTCCTTATTTTGATTTAGCTTTCCTAACCTTTTCCTACCTAAGTTCCAGCTGCCAAAGAGGGTCCCTAATTAATTTAGGACACTTAAATATATGTTCTAGAAGGCCTAATCCTTTTCCTAGAGGGATGCTGCACCATTCTCCCTTTTCATTTCCCTTGTTGTGCAAGGCATCCCCTTTCCCCTTTTCCTAGCCCTTGCCGTAACTTTCCTATCCTCTTCTCTCGGGATTCTGACTTTAATTATCCTTTTTCCTTGGAAGAAAAGGGCTGGCCACCCTATGCCAGCGACTTCAATGAATGATGGCAAGTTAACTCAATCATGACTAGTGAGTTTTACTACTTAAAAATATAAGCTCATAACAATTAGGTGAAATTCCCTTATATTCTAGCATCAAATCCCTACATGCAAACTAAGTGCGCATCCTTAACAAACATACAAGAATAAGTTCTTGATAAAGAAGATATGTAAATCGCATTCATGTTTTATGAAACAATAACTGGATGTAATCAATTTATATAAAACATATGATCATGGCTTCGAATTCACCTCTGGTTAAAAAGAAACTTAGTTACACATGTTCATCATAACTGAAAAGCAATCTAAAATAAAGATTGAAAGTTAAAACAATGATAGAAAGAACCCAGAAAACTCTAGCGACTTCAATGAATGATGGCAGGTTACGGCAAACTTTTTCCCCCCCTCTTATTTGTGGAATAATGTGTATATATAGGGTAAAGGCACAGTTGAATCCCAGAAGAAAAAGGATTAGGTTGTTGGAATTATTTTAGGACTCCTAGAATCAGATAGGAAATGTTGGAATGTGAAAAGGATTCCTCCTTGCAGCTGGAGATAAGATAAGATAAGGTTCGTCTCCACTAGGATTCCTTTTTCTTATGTAATTCCTAGTCTTCCGAGCCTCAACTTTAATTTCTCTAGATTTTAGCACATGTCTAGCACCATTTAAACACCAAAAACATTCAGCCCAAATGTTATGCACGCATGCTATCCAATCCAAGTCCAAAATTGCTCCAAATTGCTCCATTTGACTAGTTATTGTCACCTTTACCAACTGGACTTACAATAATACGAAAATAACTTAAATTACTGTAATAAATGGAATTTAACTAAGTAAATGCAAAGAAATAAGATAACAAAGTCACATAAATATGCTCCTATCAATAAGTGGGGTACTTATAGGGGAGTGGCTAGCCATTTTGGTGGAGAGTGGCCAGCCCTTTTGGTGGAGAGTGGCCAGCCATATATGGTGTAATTGGGTGGATAATTGCATGATATTATGTGAAATAATATCTTGCAATTAATATGGCAATTATTCCTAATTTAAATAGGAAGTTTTGGGAGTTACCTTTTGAATCAAATCAATAAGGGATTGATGAAGAGTGATGAGAGGAATTTGAATAAATACCATATTGATCAACTTTGACTCTTCCTTGATTAAGTCGTTATTGTCCGTTGCATGCGCATGGGAATCCTGGTACGCCTCGAAGGTAATCTTATCTTTTTAACGCAAAAGTCCACATGTTGCTTCCATGATTTTTTGGATTATTTTTTGCTCCACAAATGTCTATAAATCAATCTACAAAGGAGCACTATTTGAAATTTTGCCTAGATACTTCCCTACCATTATGTGTACGGTTGCTTGGGTGAGTACTTTGACACTCATTTTCCTTTGTCAACTTTAGACAAGTCGAGGCCTTCTTCGTCAACTTCAGTCAAGTAGGGGCCTTTCATGACGAAGTACTCTGGCATGCTTGTACAAAGAGCCTTAGTGATTTACAGGCGCAAGCGTTGTTTAGAAGTTGTGAAGGTTTGAGAATGGATCACCTAGCAAGGGTTTGCTCGGCACAGCAAGTCTTCGTAGATGATTCACACCTTCGTTTTTTAGATTTGTCTTACCTTACGAGCCTTCGTTTGGGGTGTGTTTCGTTGCAGTAAGGTGATCGATGTATCGTTTAGCCTTATAGTCCTCACTGTTTCAGTAGGCAATTTGGTTTTATCTAACATGTGCCAGGTAAGCTGAAGGAAAATGCACATTTGGAATCCTTGCAAGCCGTGTATATGCATTGAGAGTCTTGTCTCCGTGCATGCACAAATGCTTCTATCACTCTGCTAACCAAAAACAAGTTCAAGAGTAATCCGATGACCTGTACTTACGTAGATTGGTGGTCAAAGGTACATCATGAAGACCTAGGGGCAACAAATGGCACTAATTCTTCTTATTCATGTCATGACATGCCGAGATGGGGTTGTTCTGCGGTTCCTACGTAGCTAGCACCTTTTGATTATGCGAGTGCATCTCCTTTGCAAGATGGACATGGGACTTTAGCTTCTCAACGCTCGTGTTTGTCTTCTCATTGTTTAGATGCTTCTGAAGAGGTAAGTGACAAAGTTGACTCACACAAAGATGAATTTGTTTTGCAGCAGCATCAACAAGTTTTGAACAAGCGACCGCTTGAAGGTGCTCAGGATAACGTCGATGTTAATTTTCATCATAAGAAGAAGAAAGTGTTTAGGCATCCTTAATTCGATGGCCGTGTGTCACTTAAGAAAGATGTATGTATTTCCTTTTTTCTTGTGATTTCTTCTGCTTTCATTGGTTTAGCTTTTGTTTCTAACATCTTTCTTTGTCATCTTTAGGCTGGGCCCTCTTGTTTTTTTGATTTGGCAAACATGGGCGTTCATTCCTTTACGGAGATGATATTTGGAGGCAATCTACCTACATATGGGGAAATTGGAGATTCGCCTAGGGCAAAGCTTGTTCTGAATCTGCTAAGTGACCCAAGGTTGCCAAATGTAGATGTAGGCATGCTAAAGCTTGTCATGCATCCCATACCTTTGCCAGCTAGTTTTGAGATCTTTCTTAGAGGGCCGAACCTTAGTGGCACTAAGCAGCTTATCCATTGCATCAACCTTCGCACAGCTGTAGATATCAAGAGCCACATTAAGAAGAGGATTTCAAAGTGCCCATTAGAGGACCTTGCATTGCTCAAAGAAGACTTGTCGAAACTTGTTTCTGCGATTAACAACCTTAACGTTGATTCCTCATTCTTGAGAGTCAAGATTGCTGAGCTTATGGCTACCTCAACTGAGTATTCTTCTTTACATGTTGTTTCCTCGACGTAGTTGAATCCAGAGGTTAGAGCTTAGCAACTTGCGGCAATAGACTTATTAATTACCCAGGTTCAGTATTCGCAGCAAGACGATTCGGAAGGTTATCAAGCCAAAGAGACTTCTTTGGCTTCTATCTAGGCGTGTCTAGAAGCGTTGGTGCGAGAACGAGAACAGTTGGAAGTCGAAGCATCACGACTTCAGGGTGTTTTCTCAGAGCAACAAGCTACACTTTCTCAGCATCAAGAGGAGATTTCACACCTAAAGCAAGATAAAGGCATGGCTATGGAGTTGCCCATCTTGTCTCCCACCGATGTGGAGACTTTAAAGACTTTGGAAGGCTTGCTTGAAGATCGTCGCCGTAGTTTTAGGGACATACCTTTCAACTAGTGTCTTCCGTTCTTTGTACTTTAAGCCTTTTTGTTTTCTTTTGCTTTTTTTTTTTTTTTTTGTAATAAGACTTTAGAGCCAATGTATTCCTTTAAAGAAATAAAGTATTCACATTTTGAATTTGCTCCTTATTATTCAAAGTGTTTGCATTTTTTTTCTTGGTGATGTGACTGTACTTGAAGTTTTGAAGTTTCAAGTTGCCTACGTACCCTCGATTAAGGAGGGATCAAGTCATGAAGTAGTTCAAAGGAATGATGGATTTTATTTATTTATTTATTTATTTATTTATTTTTATGGTTTTGATGGTGATTTTGATGATGATTTTAATTTTTTATTTTGCCATTCACAGTTTATGCTCGTGCGGGCTAGGAGCGTTAAGTGTCACCTTTTAAGCTCATGCGAACAAGGAGCTTTGTGTGTCACCTTTTAAGCTCGTGCGAACAAGGAGAATTGTGCCGTGTGCAGTTTAGGCTCATGCAGGCAAGGAGCATTAAGTGTCACATTTTAAGCTCGTGCAAACAAGGAGCATTGTTGCTGTGTGCAGTTTAGGCTCGTGCAGGCAAAGAGCTTTGTGCCGTGTGCAGTGTAGGCTCATGCAGGCAAGGAGCATTGGTTGTCACCTTTTAAGCTTCTATGAACAAGGAGCATTGGGTATCTTCATTTAAGCTCGTGGGAACAAGAAGCTTTGTTGCCGTGTGTAGTTTAGGCTCGTGCAGGCAAGGAACTTTGTGCCGTGTGCAGTTTAGGCTCATGCAGGCAAAGAGCATTGCTTGTTTGGTTTAGAGGTAGTAATGCTTCAAGAATCTACCATTGATGGGGTCAATCTTTAAGCCATTTTCTGCCATGATTACATAGGCGCCGTTGGTGTAGACCTCTTGTATGACGTAAGGTTTATCCCACTTTGATGTGAACTTGCTTTTTGTCTAGTGAGTTATGATGATAGGCCTTCGTAATGCCAAGACAAGATCTTTATTTTGGAAAGACCTTGGGCGGACCTTCTTGTTGAATACCTTGGATAGCCATGCTTGGTAGCATTCCAAGTGTTGTTGAGCTTCAAGCCTCATTTCGTCAAGTGTTTCCACCTCTTGAAGTTGTAGCTTTGCATTTTCCTCTTCAGTCAAGCTTTTTTGTATAGCCATCCTTAGTGAGAAGATTTGACTTTCGAGTGGCAGAGTAGCTTCCACGCCATATACGAGAGAGTAAGGAGTAGCTTGGGTAGGAATTTTATGTCTCGTCCTATATGCCCAAATTGCTTTGCTTATTCTTTTGTGTCAGTCTCTATTTGTTCAGCTGATCACCTTCTTCAGGGGGTTGCATAGTGTTTTGTTGAATTCTTTCACAAAACCATTGGCTGGAGCATGATACATGGAAAACTTGTGCTGCTTGAAGACAAAAGTTCAGTCTTAACCACCACTTGCTTGAAATTCTGGGTTTTGAATGATTCAGCCTATCAAAGACTGACATTTAAGGGGCAGGTTTAGGCTCCTATTGATTTTGTTCAACGCTCACACTGATGTATTGGGTGCTAACTTTTTTCTCTTTGCATGAAATTTTCATGGGTGTATTTAGTGTGAAGCGAAGTCCAGCTTTGTTGTTGTCAACTTCGTAACCATGCTCCATCAACTTCTTTTAAGTCTCAGTGAGGTCGTGTTCTTTGTCGTTGACAGTGTTTGCATTCTTCTTTCCAAGATTTGAAGAGGAGGCGAAATCATACCCTGCCTTTGACATGAGTTTATAGGTGTTTGGTTCTCTTGGTTGGAAGAATGCTCTGTTCCGCCCCCTTTAGCAGGGGTTTTACGAAACCTTGTGGTGGTTTTGAAATTTTAGTGTCACCTAGCTGTGTCAGAGGTAAAATTGTATTTGTCTTGAGCAGTAGCTTTACATTGTCCTTATGCAGCTGTGTGTCAGCTTTGCTTATTCCAATTTCGAATGGGGATTGCCTATTCTTTCTTCTCGACATTAGGATGTATCGGAAGATGGGTGTGTTTGGTCCTTTTGAAGGCATCACACTCCTTTTGATTATTGCGGGCTTAGCGGCTCGTCGTCATTTTTGCTTGAAGATGGCACAGTTTCCCCTTCTTGTTTCTTGGGCACAGCTTGCCACTCTTGTTTCTTAGGTATGGTTTTCCCTATGGATTTGATTTCTTTTGGAATAGCTCCGGGCACCATTTCTTCATCCATGTAGAACTTGGCGTTCGCTAAGTGTGATTCAGCTTTGGTGAATGCCTTGGTGCCGCCTTGTATTACCTTTACTCCATCTCAGTAGAACTTTAAGCATTAATGAAGGGTGGATGACACTACTCCATTATTGTGGATCCAAGGCCTTACTAAGAACAAGCTGCTGGAAGTTGTTACACCAATCATGTGGAATAGCATGCTTGATTTGAGTTCGCCAATGATCATCTCCACTCGGATCATGCCTATTGTTTTTTGTCCTCCTTGGTTAAAACCTTGGATTAGGAGGCGGCTTCGGGACAGTTCACCCACCTTGATGCCGATTGTGGTCATTGTTGACTTTGGCATGATGTTTATGGCCGACCCACCATCCCCAAGCATGCGGTTGATTTTGTGCTCTCTCACTTACCCAGAGACGAAGAAAGGACGGTTGTGAGGCTTTGATCCCAACAGCAAGTCTTCGTCAGTGAAGTTGATATCATGGGTGGCATAGCATGTGGCATATTCATGTAGCTGAAGCTTCATGCCTTCGTCCTTGCTTACTTGCACCTCGTGGTCATCGGGACTCGCCAAGACCACTACTAATCCTTTTCGCATTTCCTTAGGCAATAGTAGTGTTTCCTTGATGATAAATTATGTTGGCATGCCTTCTTTGGGCGTGAAGATCTTCTTTTCCTCAATGGCGATAGCTTTGCCTTTGAAGGGTTTTTCTATCTCTACTTCAACCATGTGACAAACAATAGTAGTGCATTGTTGGAAGAAGTCCTTCGAGAAGTATTCATGCAAGGAGACGAGATTACGTGGCTTTTTCTCCATAGGTCCCCCAGCGTATGTTGGCTTAGCAGCTCTTACGTTTCTTTTGGGCTTCCTACTATTGTGTTGGCGGTGTTTTTTCCCTTGTTCCACCTTTGGTCTTATGGCTTATGGTTTTGGCTTCCTTATCCTTTTGTAGGTCACCAATGTCCATCATTCTTCATCAGTGGTAAGCGCATTTTGGTCGCTTGCACCTAGTAGTCATGCGTCAGTTGGAGAGGCATGGGATCGAATGATCTAAACATAATCGTGGTAGCATGTGTTGTGGCATCTTCCAGGTCGAGTTCAATTTGCCCTTGTTGTGCAAGCTTCATGATGAGCTCTTTGAGGACGAAGCACTTACCGGCATGATGACTTACGATATGATGGTATTTGCAGTACCTATGATCGTTAATACAATTCATCTCTTAAGGGCACTTGCATTCAGGTAACTCAATTACCTTATTTTCCAAAAAGTCGTTTAGCATTACAGCCACGTCAAAGTCAGGAAAAGGGTATGTTTTCTGCTCTAGTTCCCTCAAAGAGTTTTTTGTACCCATCTTGGGTGTGAGAAGGCTCAGCTCCCTTCATCTCCTTCATTTTCTTTTTGGAAGAGATTTTAACGGGCGCGAAGGAGGTCTTGATGGAGGCAGTATGGACTGTAAAAACTTACTTGGCGGGCTTTTTCCCAGTTTTGTCTACCTTTGGGGTGGACACCTTATCCTTTTTGAAGTTGGTGATTGGCTCATTCTTCCCATGATTGGCAATACTAAGCTCCATATCATGGGATCAAGTTGCCAATTCTTCAAATGTTCTCAGATTTATGCCTTGGATGATGTAATGTAACCCCTAATGCATGCCTTAAACACACATCTCAATGACGGAGGTTTCAAAAAGCCATTTTTTGCAATCTAGACTTAAAGAACGCCACCATTGATGTAATCAATGACAGGTTCATCCTTCCACTATTTCGTACTCATTAGCTCCAGCATGCTTATGGTGTGGCAAGTGTTGTAGAAGCGGTTGAGGAATTCCCTTTCAAGCTGGTCCCAACTATTGATAGACTTGGGCTCGAGGTTAGTGTACCAGTCAAAAGCATTACCTTTTATCGAGTGCACGAATTGCTTGTCGAGGTAGTCTTTTTTCGTCCTAGCATTGTTGCAGGTTTCAATGAAATGGGCAATATGTTGTTTAGGATTGCCCTTTCCATCGATTTGCATGAATTTGGGTAGCTGTTAACCCCTTAGAATCCTCAAGGCATCAATCCTTTTAGTGTATGGCTTTGAGTACAGCATGGAATCATGTGAGCTTCCTTCATATTGCACCTTAATTGTGCTTGTGACCATCTCTTGCAGCTGTTAAATAAAGAGAGATCCATTTAGCTTCTCCTCAGCTTTGTCCATCAGAGGCTTCTCATTTCGTCAGTTTCCTCCTTTGGTAGATCAAACTTCGGGTTAACTTTCTCTTCGTGCTGCGCCTCTAGACAGTTGAATAATGTAGTAATCTGTAAGTCATTTTCCTCTACGGTCATTGTCAGCCCTGCGATTGCTTTACTCATTTGTGATAGCTGCTCTTTGGTGGATACGAGTTGTTGCTTGAGTCGGCATCGGAAGTCAACGACTCGGAGTACCTCCTCGGGCTTTCTTCCTTTGGCGCCCTTAGGAAAGCCAGGGTGATCACAGGCTCATGCCTCGGGTGCTCTTGTTCATTCGGTAGAGTTGATGTAGGGACGGCAGAGAGAGCTCTTACCTTGCTTTGGGTTGTGACGCCCAAAGTGCCATTACTTGCAGCAAGGATGTTCTTGTTCTTCGCGTTGGTTGCGAGAACAGCTTGATCCTTTCTTGATGCCATATATGTTTCTTGTGGATTCAAAGGTAGAGATGAGAGGCAAAAAAGACCCACTAGGCGTGCCAAATTTGTAAACACGAAAATTCTATAACGAATGAAACGAGAACACATGTACAAAGTAGATTTGTATTGATGAATTTGTAGGGCTATAATCTCTATTTACAATTTTCCTTTGATTCAGTCTTCAAATTTGATGTAGATGCATAGGTTATTGATCCAAGGGTCGCGATGATTTGATCTTGGACGAACGATTGAACGATTGCCTCAAGTTTGAGCTTGAAACAATGTGTGGATAGTTTTCACCTCAAAGTTGCAGCAAAGGTAGTGTTGATGAATGATTTCATTGATTCAAGGGTCTTGGCAACTTGATCTTGAAATAAACGTTGTTACAAGTTTTGAGCTTGCAACAAAGTCTTGAAGGAATCGGCACAATTGCTTGTTGATTCTTGAAGGGAATGCTTCGGATTTGGTCCAAAGAAAGCTTCGGCTTTGGTTGTATGTTCTTCGAAGAGAACTTTGGCAACATAGTAGTCTTAAAAGATTTGGCAAAGGTTCTCCTTTTGTGAGAATTTCAGCCTTTCAATGTAGAAATTATTGACCTTTATGCTTGTCTGAGGACCTTGTATTTATAGACTTCTCAAAGCTTGCCTTTGGATGGATTTGGCTTTGATTTGTGTCTTGATTCATCCATGGGAGAATTTAAGCATGCTTTGTGTCTTAATTTCAACCACTTTCCCTTGCTTGGCTGAAATATATAGGACTTTCTTGCCTATTTTGCAAGCAATCTTTAATTCTTGCTTGTTTTGTGAAGATGCTTTAGCTTTCTTTCTAGTTTTGGGAGCAATTTGAGAACCCTTGCCGATTTTAAGGAGATTTTTTCCCCTTTGCCGTATTTTAGGAATGCTTTTGAGTTTCCTTTGCTTGATTTGTGCCACATGTCATTGAAGACTTGTCCATTTGTGATGAGTCATTGATAGGAGCATATTCATGCGACTTAATTAGCTTGTTCTCGTGCATTTATGTTGTGTTTACTTATCTATTTCAGTGTTTAAGGCCACTTTTGTGTATTTTCAGATTATAAGGCCAAAGTGTGCAAGAAGATGCAAATTGGAGTCTTTTGGAGCGAAAGAGGAATGAATGAGTTGAAGATTTGAAGAAACGACGAATTCCTACTCCAACGATGAATTCTTACCAAAACGAGGAATCCTACTCAAACAAGGTTTCCTACTTGAAGTAGGAAAGTTACCCTAAGTTTCCCGTTTTGGTAACCTTTCCTAATCTAAACGTCCGTATTTTCTAGCCACTTTGAAGACCTTGTAGGTACTTTAGGACACAAAACGAAGACCCTAGGCTCCTTATCCATCCTTGCCGTGCCCTTTTATTTTCTTCCCTTCCCTTGCCGTGCAAGGGAGGGCAATTTTGTCCTAGGGTTGCACTTAAAACACATGCTTTTAAACCCTAGCCGCACCTTTATATTTCTGTTTTAATTTCCTATTTTCGTAAGCCTTTGATTTAATTTTAAATAAGCTAGGGTTAGTTTTCTGAAATCATACATTTTCCTAACCCTAGCCGCACCCTTCCACAATCTCCCTTGAATCCGTGGCCTTTGATTCATCCAAAATCCATCTCAGCCATTCACTCAAATAAACCCTAAACTACAACCTTGAAACCGTAGCCACCTTCACATCCTAATTCCTTACTAAGCCGTGGCTCCCATTTTTATCATTAACCCTAATAAACCAAAAATAAATCAAGGCCGTAGCTAATTTTCACCCTAGATCCACCATCCCATTATTCATTCCCCTACATTTTACAACAAAGCCGTGGCCCCCATTTACCATTTCACCCTAATAAACATAAAAAATCATTCATTGCCGCAGCACCATATCCCATTCATTCCATTTTTAATCAGCCACCATATCATTTTTTATTGTTCTCAGCCGCATTTTTTTCCCCATTAATTTCAGCCTTTCTCCATTGATTGCCGTAGCCTTCCCAATCCATTTTTCTTCCATTCCAGCCGTATTCCACACCTTCCCCACCATTGCCGCACCACTAAACCTCCATAAACCCAATCCCAAAACCAGAAAAACATCCAAAACTCACCTAGACTTTCACTGCCGCAGCAAGGAGAAGAGGAAAAAGGAGCTTGGACGCGCCGAAATTCAAGTGGATTCGTTGGGCGTTCTAGGTGTAATCAATCTTTTGTTCTTTATGTTTAAATTCAATTTTATTTCTCTTTCTGTGAACATGAGAGGCTAAACCCCTATTTAGCTAGGGGGTGATTCGAAACCATGTTTATGCTTGCAATATGAATTGATTACTTTTGGTTGGAATTTCATGAATGGTGAATTCAATTTGTTTAACTGCTTGATCGATAACTTATTTATGTATGTTGATTGAGAGTGCACGCTTAATTTTCATGCATGAATATGACGCTAGAATATAAGTGAATTTCACCTAATAGTTATGAACTTATTTTCACAAGTAGTGGAGGTTGCTTATAAACAATCGCGTTAAATGAATTCTTGGCACTAGTTTCATGCTCATCATAGTAACGAATGCCTCGTCAACACTTATAGTTTTCATGATGCTTAATGATCTTTGATTGTATCTTTATTGTGCTTTTCACGTAAAGGATTTTTGGAGAATGTTTTGAATTGCGTTGCGCTAACCCATCCAATTCATTAACTTAAGGAGAACTTGACGGTTAATTTAAGCGGACCTAATTAACCCGGAGTGTTGAGTTTCATAATTTATCGAAAGACCAACTGAAAATCAAAGTGTATGCAAGTGTAACATGTGTGGAGAAGAACCTTCTAGCTAGCATTTATCCATAGTTTCATCACATTCATATTTACATTCTGCCTTTTAATTAGAATCTGTGCATTTTATTTAATTTTGTCAAAACCTCAATCCCCCTTTACTTTAGTGTCCAATTTAGTTAGAAAGTGTCTTAGTTTGTGTTTTTAAGTGTTTTGATTCATTTGATTACACAATTTCGTCCAAATTCACCAAAGTGCTCAAAACTGCCCAGAAAGTGTTTTTAAGGCAGTTTTGAGTGTTTTGGGGCAGTTTTGAGTCTTTTGATTTGTTTTAGTGTTTTTATTGTTTAGTTTTGCATTCTTTGAGTCTAGTTTAGTGTTTCAAACTTTATTTTATGTTTTTGAGTCAGTTTCCAAGTGATTTTGCAATCCCTCCTAATCCCCGGTTAAGAACGATCCCTACTTATTCATATACTACAATTGTCACAAGAGGGTTTTAATTTGTGTGCTTACTTAGTTCGCATCAAATTTTTGGCGCCGTTGCCGGGGATTAGCAACTTTGCTAATCCCTTGGATTGTATTTTCTGTTTACTTTATTTTTGTTAAGTTTCTGACCTTATTTTGTTTTCCTTGTTTTAGGTACTAGTGCATGACTCGGAGTTCTCAACCGATTCGTGAGGACATCTTAGACTTTGACAGTGACTTTGAGAGGACTTTGAGACGAAGGAAGAAGCATCAAGAATCAAATCCGCCAAGCCCGGAACCTGAGCTTGACGAACAAGGCCTAGAAGAGGAAGAAGAGGCCACGACAGGGATCTTTGAGGAACCCACGGCAAGGGTAGTTGAAGAACCACGAGTCATGGTCGTAGACAACCGGACACTTAAGGAGCTTTCCGCTTCGGGATTGGCTAATGCAGCACCCTTGTGCATCCAATATCCCCCACCGGCCGAAGGGAAGACCGAGGAGTTTGAGATGAAGTCAAGCTTGCTCCACCACATTCCGAAGTACCAGGGGATGTCCATGGAGGATCCGAACAAGCATCTAAAGGAATTCGAGGTGGTGTGCTCAAGTATGACTCCTGTCAATGTAGACGGAAGCATTCTGAAGATGAAGGCTTTTCCATTCTCTTTAATGGACAAAGCCAAGGATTGGTTATAGGACTTAGCTCCCGGAACTGTTACATCGTGGGAGAGCATGAAAAGGGCCTTTCTGGAGAAGTTTTTCCCAACTTCTCGAATCATCCTTTTACGAAAAAGGATAAGTGGAATCCAGCAAGAAGATGGTGAGTCTTTTCCTACGTACTATGAACGTTTTAAATCTCTTGTTGCTTCTTGTCCACAGCATCAGATGAAGGAGGAGTTGCTTCTGCAATACTTCTACGAGGGGCTCCTGCCAATTGAACGACAAATGCTTGACGCATCGGCGGGTGGAGCATTGGTGGACAAGACGCCCAGGGATGCCAAGGTCTTGATCGCTAACCGAGCATTGAACGCTCAACAGTATGAGGGAGTAGGCCAAAGAGGACCCCCACGGCAGCAGGTTCATGAGGTAAGTTCCGCACCTGATATTCATTCACAGTTAGCTAATCTTACTTCCATTGTGTCTCAGATGGCCGAAGGCATGAGGATGCAATGACCAGTTGTATGCGGGGTGTGTTCGATCCAAGGACATGCTTCTGAGAAGTGCCCACAGCTCATAGAAAATGGTGGATGGGAAAGCGCCAACGCGATTGGATTTCAGGGTCAAAACCAATCAAGGAACGACCCGTATTCGAACACTTACAATCCAGGTTGGAGAGACCACCCAAACTTCAAATGGAGAGAGCCCCAACAACCACCACAACAAGGAGGCTTTAGGCAACAACCTCCGGGCTTCTTCACCAAGCCATTCGCACCCACACAAGCGCCTCCACAACCTGACCAAACAAGTTCAGGTAACACTTTAGACAATGGTACACTTCTTAAGTTACTAACGAATTTGTCTCAGGGGCAAGAGAATCAGGCTAAAGCAATGCAAAATCAAGAAAAGAGGGTGGACCAATTGGAGAACCAAATTGGGCAGATTGCGGAGTTTGTAGGGCAATTCCGAGACCAAGGCAAGCTCCCTAGCTCAACCATTCCAAATCCGAAGGGAGGCTTTGAAACCGCCAACGCAATTACCTTGAGAAGTGGCAAGGAAGTTGGCATTACATCCAAACCATCACCATCAAGCCCCGAAGAGGAGGAAAAATTGAGAATCGAAGAGGAGGAGATAGGCCAACCCACGGCAAAGGTGGAAACACCTTTGCCGCAAGTTTGTATTGATCCAAAATTGTCTAATTCGGCCAAAAAGGGTAAGAATTTGTCAAATTCAGTTCCGACTAATGTTTTTCCTTTCAATGTGCCTTTTCCTAGTAGGTTCATGCAAACAAAGAAGGAGGAGCAGGAAAAAGACATTCTGGAGACGTTTCGGAAAGTCCAAGTAAACATTCCTTTACTTGATGCCATTAAGCAAGTGCCCAGGTATGCAAAGTTTTTAAAAGAGTTATGCACAACTAAGAAAAGAATTGCAAACAAAGAAGTTGTGAAAGTGAGTGAAAATGTATCAGCGGTTTTGCAACGAAAGTTGCCTCCAAAATGTAAGGATCCAGGGAGCTTTACTATCCCATGCACAATTGGAAACACGAGATTTAAACAATGCATGTTAGATTTAGGTGCTTCTATTAATGTCATGCCATATTCCATTTATGCATCTATGAACCTTGGTGAGTTAAAACAAGATGGTGTTATAATTCAGTTGGCCGATCGTTCTAATGTTTATCCCATCGGAGTCCTTGAGGATGTTTTAGTGCAGGTCAATCATCTCGTCTTTCCTGCAGATTTTTATGTCTTAGAAATGGAGGATTCGAGCGATGCTCCATCATTGCCACTCTTGCTAGGCCGTCCGTTCATGAAAACAGCTCAAACAAAGATTGATGTGGCCAAAGGAGCACTAACAATGGAGTTTGGTGATGATGTAATTAAGTTTAATGTTTATGACTCTATTAAGAATCCTAACGATTGCCATTCTTGCTTTGCCATAGATGTGCATAAGGACATGGGGCCGAAAGGATCCATACTTATCACGAAGGATGTATCGAGAACCACTGTTGGAGAAGAACTTGGAGTGATTGGTCTACAACCATCCAATATGGCCGAAAGTAGCCATAGTAGCATTGTTGATAGGGCTGCCACTTTTGAGCCCTCACCACACTATGATTGTAAGTCTTCAATTCCAATCTCAATTCCTATTTCAACTAAAGGGTTGTTATCTTCGTTGGTGCAGGAGCACAACCGATATAAAGGTGGTGGGAGCATGTACATGGAGTGTCGGAACCGAAACACCACCATCAAGGAGGCTCACTATCCCCTCCCATTCATTGAGCCATACTACGAGAAATTTCAAGGAGTATACCGTGGAGGACATAACCCTCCATTCCGTGAGCCAGAGTGAAGAGTAAAAGAAGGTCTCGTCCGGCTGGAAGACGTTAAAGCAAGCACTTCGTGGGAGGCAACCCATGCAATCAACAAAGGAAGAACTTGGGAATCGCTCCACACTCAGATTTGCGTCCCTAAACCCTTTCCTTTGTTGCTTACTTTATGTTTTGTGTAATGTTTTTAATTGTGTCTAAAACATTGAGGACAATGTTTAGTTTAAGTGTGGGGGGGTAACATTCTGTTTTGAGACTGTGTGCATGAAATTCGTAGGGTATTACCACCTAACATGTCTAAACTTGTTTCCCACTGTTTTTATGTGTTTTTAAGCTATTTTAGAGTGTTTTAGAGTGTGTTGTCTTAAAAATCCGAAAATACCATAAAAATTTGAAAAATTGTTTTGAAAAACCCAAAAAGAGTTGTTTTTGTGTGTTTGTTTGTGTCGTAGGGTACCTTCCAACACAATGATGAGGATTTGGTTTTTAATTGCATGATGGTTAAAGAAAGTTACAAACATGGATGGACGTTTGATTTACTCTTTGGTTTATACTTGTTTGTAGTTATAGTTTACGAATTCACATGTAATCACAAAGGAAAAAATTAGTTTTTGTAACATGCTTGAAGGAATGAACTCAAACTAACGCTACATCCCTGTGAGACTTGAGCCTAAACGTTATTTGGAGAGTTATAATCTGTTCATCATTGTTTTCTTAAGTCGTTGCATGATCTCATTATTCATTGCTTGGTTACTACTTAGAAGGCGTTTCATCACTTAGTTCCAAATGCTAGAACTCATGCCCATTTCATTCAAAGCATGTCATTGATTTGCATAACACATATTCAAGATGAAGTTGTGTAGTGAACACCATAGCCAAATTGCCATATTTCCCTTTTCATTTGTTTTGTAGGATTTAACCCCGTTGAGCCTTGTGTAGCCTACTTCCTTTGTTAACCCACATTATCCTCACCTAGCCTAGATTAGGACCATCCTTACCCTTGTTCTTGAAGCATAGTAAGCAATGAATTCCTTTTGATTAATGTGTTGCAGAAAATAAGTGTGGGGGAAGGATTATGGATGTGAGTTTTTGTGCCATAGGCACGGTTAGAAAAAGAAAAAAAAAAGAAAAAAAAAAGAAAAAAAAAAAAAGAAAAAAAAAGGAAAAGAAAAGAAAAAAGTGAAAAAGAGTTGAAAAGAAGTGAAAAAGAGTTCCAAAGTATTGGTTGTTGAAGTAAGGGCCCAAAACAATGAATTAGGCCCTAAGAGTTGTTTAAATCTCCCCTGTTTGTCTAAAAGTTGATTTCTGCATTCTAAGGGAATTCTAGGTCTTAATTTCATTACTTTACTTACTATTGCTTAAAGAACTTTTGTGTATCCCTACCTTTCCTTGTTAGCCAATACCCCAAGCCCCGTTACAACCCTTGACTTCTATCTTGAGTGTTGTGCATTTCAATTGTGGAGTTTGAATTTGGTATGAGCATATGGTGTCACTGGTTCTCGCATCTAAGTAGTAGCATTCCATTCATGAGATCATATCCAAACACGTTTAATTACTCTAGAAATTGCGTTCTTTGTTATAACGTATGTGAGTACTAGTCTTTCATGTTTACATCAATCTTCTCACATATAACTAGTGTAGGGTGTGTAGTCAGAAAATCTGAGTGAAAATTGAGTGCATACTTAGTGAGGAATTGAGGGAATTCTCTAAGGCATGTTACTACATTCAAAATGTGTTTTAATTGATTAAATGCGAACTAGTGAATGGTGACTATAATTAAGTATGTGCTCGAGGGGAAGGAGGACTAAAAGCTATGTGAGTAATGATCTTTGACATGTCATGTTTCATTGGAAATCCCTGAGGCAAATGTTGGAAGGTTTAGGTTATGTTTTGTTTGTTTTGTTTCGTCATGTTTACTTTAGTTGTTTTGTTTTGCTCGAGGACTAGCAAAAGTTAAGTGTGGGGGAATTTGATAGGAGCATATTCATGCGACTTAATTAGCTTGTTCTCGTGCATTTATGTTGTGTTTACTTATCTATTTCAGTGTTTAAGGCCACTTTTGTGTATTTTCAGATTATAAGGCCAAAGTGTGCAAGAAGATGCAAATTGGAGTCTTTTGGAGCGAAAGAGGAATGAATGAGTTGAAGATTTGAAGAAACGACGAATTCCTACTCCAACGATGAATTCTTACCAAAACGAGGAATCCTACTCAAACAAGGTTTCCTACTTGAAGTAGGAAAGTTACCCTAAGTTTCCCGTTTTGGTAACCTTTCCTAATCTAAACGTCCGTATTTTCTAGCCACTTTGAAGACCTTGTAGGTACTTTAGGACACAAAACGAAGACCCTAGGCTCCTTATCCATCCTTGCCGTGCCCTTTTATTTTCTTCCCTTCCCTTGCCGTGCAAGGGAGGGCAATTTTGTCCTAGGGTTGCACTTAAAACACATGCTTTTAAACCCTAGCCGCACCTTTATATTTCTGTTTTAATTTCCTATTTTTGTAAGCCTTTGATTTAATTTTAAATAAGCTAGGGTTAGTTTTCTGAAATCATACATTTTCCTAACCCTAGCCGCACCCTTCCACAATCTCCCTTGAATCCGTGGCCTTTGATTCATCCAAAATCCATCTCAGCCATTCACTCAAATAAACCCTAAACTACAACCTTGAAACCGTAGCCACCTTCACATCCTAATTCCTTACAAAGCCGTGGCCCCCATTTACCATTTCACCCTAATAAACATAAAAAATCATTCATTGCCGCAGCACCATATCCCATTCATTCCATTTTTAATCAGCCACCATATCATTTTTTATTGTTCTCAGCCGCATTTTTTTCCCCATTAATTTCAGCCTTTCTCCATTGATTGCCGTAGCCTTCCCAATCCATTTTTCTTCCATTCCAGCCGTATTCCACACCTTCCCCACCATTGCCGCACCACTAAACCTCCATAAACCCAATCCCAAAACCAGAAAAACATCCAAAACTCACCTAGACTTTCACTGCCGCAGCAAGGAGAAGAGGAAAGAGGAGCTTGGACGCGCCGAAATTCAAGTGGATTCGTTGGGCGTTCTAGGTGTAATCAATCTTTTGTTCTTTATGTTTAAATTCAATTTTATTTCTCTTTTTGTGAACATGAGAGGCTAAACCCCTATTTAGCTAGGGGGTGATTCGAAACCATGTTTATGCTTGCAATATGAATTGATTACTTTTGGTTGGAATTTCATGAATGGTGAATTCAATTTGTTTAACTGCTTGATCGATAACTTATTTATGTATGTTGATTGAGAGTGCACGCTTAATTTTCATGCATGAATATGACGCTAGAATATAAGTGAATTTCACCTAATAGTTATGAACTTATTTTCACAAGTAGTGGAGGTTGCTTATAAACAATCGCGTTAAATGAATTCTTGGCACTAGTTTCATGCTCATCATAGTAACGAATGCCTCGTCAACACTTATAGTTTTCATGATGCTTAATGATCTTTGATTGTATCTTTATTGTGCTTTTCACGTAAAGGACTTTTGGAGAATGTTTTGAATTGCGTTGCGCTAACCCATCCAATTCATTAACTTAAGGAGAACTTGACGGTTAATTTAAGCGGACCTAATTAACCCGGAGTGTTGAGTTTCATAATTTATCGAAAGACCAACTGAAAATCAAAGTGTATGCAAGTGTAACATGTGTGGAGAAGAACCTTCTAGCTAGCATTTATCCATAGTTTCATCACATTCATATTTACATTCTGCCTTTTAATTAGAATCTGTGCATTTTATTTAATTTCGTCAAAACCTCAATCCCCCTTTACTTTAGTGTCCAATTTAGTTAGAAAGTGTCTTAGTTTGTGTTTTTAAGTGTTTTGATTCATTTGATTACACAATTTCGTCCAAATTCACCAAAGTGCTCAAAACTGCCCAGAAAGTGTTTTTAAGGCAGTTTTGAGTGTTTTGGGGCTGTTTTGAGTCTTTTGATTTGTTTTAGTGTTTTTATTGTTTAGTTTTGCATTCTTTGAGTCTAGTTTAGTGTTTCAAACTTTATTTTACGTTTTTGAGTCAGTTTCCAAGTGATTTTGCAATCCCTCCTAATCCCCGGTTAAGAACGATCCCTACTTATTCATATACTACAATTGTCACAAGAGGGTTTTAATTTGTGTGCTTACTTAGTTCGCATCAGTCATATGCTACGTTGAGCTTTGTGATGCATCATTTGGATGCAACGAAATTTACATGTCTCCAATAAAATTTACCTATGCTGATATGTAAGTACTTTATTATTGAAATAATAACATGAATAAAAACCAAAAGACCTTGATTAGAAATTGAAAACAAACCTATTTATCCATCTTTAATTCTAAACATCAAGCTATTTGTGTACCATTTACCAAAACCAAAAATGTAAAACATCCATGTAGCGTGCGCAAATATATCCACGGCTTCACTGTATAATTGTGTTTAGCTGGTGTTGTGATGTGATATTTTTTAACACACAAATTAAACCCTCTTTTTTATAGTTGTAGTATGTGAAAGTAGGGATCGTTCTAGGCCGGGGATTAGAATGGATGCTAATCTACAATAATTTAACTCAAAAACAGAAAACTAGACTCAAACAACTCAACACAAGCTAAACTGACTTAATTAACACAAAACTAAGTTAAATTGACTCAAAACATGAACTAGAGAGAAGTTTGGATGAAAATTAAACTAAAAAAACTCAAAATACTAAATGGGAGTTGTTTTGACGAATTTTAACTAAAACTAAGTAGGTTCCAAAATCAAACTAAAGGTTGCATGAAATTGGGTGAATTAAAGGGTGAAAGGCTAGCTAGAAGGTCCTTCTCCACACATGACACATATGCATACAAATCGATTTCCAGTTATTATTCCTCTAAACCATGAATGACAATGCCCCAAATTAATTGTGAACTACACTATTTAACTCTCAGATTTTCCTAATTTCATTGATTGGACTCAGCGATGCAATCAAATTATTCTTATCAAGTTCCCTATATGAATTTCATGATAGAGATACATATCAAAGATCATTAAGTTCTATGAAAATCATAAGCATTGGCAAGGCATTCGTAACTATGAACTGCATGATACTCCTGCTATGGATTTGTGCATGCAAACTAAGCATGCATCCTTAATCAACATACAAGAATAAGTTATCAATCAAACATATAAGTAAATTGCATTCATGTTTTACGAAACAATAACTGGAGGAAATCAATTCATATCACATATATGTTCATGGCTTTGAATTCACCTCTAACTAAAACGAAATTAGTTCCACATGTTTGCAATTAAACAAAACCAATCTATTTTAAACATTGGACTAAATCTAAGGATAGAAAGAACCCAAAAATGCTCAAGCACTCCAATGGCCTTGGATGGCAGGTCATGGCACAAGCTCTTTTTCTGCTTCCTTTCTTGCAAAGTTGCGACACAAAGTGTATTTTTCTAATTTTCTCTCTAATGCTCTCTCTCCTTTTGTGTAGCATAAATGTGTGTATATATAGGCTAGGGTTCACGGCACAAATCCTTAGAGGACAAGGATAGGGCACGGTAGATTTTTATAATGATGAAAAGGCATTCTAAGTAGTAACCAAGCAAAGAAATAATGAGATCATGCAATGACTTTAGAAAACAAAAACATTACAAATTAATAACTCTCCAAATAAAGTTTAGGCTCAAGTCTCTCAGGGTTGTAGCGTTAGTTTGAGTTCCTTCCTTCAAGCATGTTACAAAAACTAATTTTTTCTCTTTGTGATTACATGTGAATTCGTAAATGACAACTACAACTAAGCATAAACCAAAGAGCATATCAAACTTCCATCCATGTTTGTAACTTTCTTTAACAGTCATTCAATTAAAAACCAAGTCCACATCATTGTGTTGGAAGGTACCCTAAGACACAAACAATCAACAAAAACGACTCTTTTTTGGTATTTTCTCAAGCTTTTTCGATTTTTTTTCAAAATTTATGGATTTTCTGTTATAGGACACATTAAAACACTTCAAAACACAATAAAAACACTTAAAAAAAGTGAGTAACAACTTTTAGAAGTGATAGGTGATAAAATTCGAAAATAAGTCATGGAAAGCATTCTGTTTACAGCCCCCCCTCCCCCCAACACTTAAACCAAACATTGTCCCCAATGTTTCAAAAGTAGACTCACATGCAAACAATCAAACAACACAAATAACAAACATGACACTAATGGCAAAGTAAAAGTAATAAAGAGTAGGGTTAAAGAACGTAAATCTAGTTTTGGAGGCGGAGATTCCTAGGTTTTCTTTATTTAAACGCATGGGTTGCCTCCCAAGAAGTGCTTGCTTTAACGTCTTCTAGCCAGACGATACCTCATTTTAAGCTCCATTAGGGTCCACGGCATGGAGAGGTATATCCTCCATGACATGCTCCTCAAAGTACTCATAATAAGGATCTATGAACGAAAATGGGTGGTGATCCTTCCTGATTGTGGCGTTAAGCTTCCTAAAGTCAATGTAAACTCTCCCACCAGCTTAGATTCGATTGGGCACCTGAATCAAAGAAGGTAACAACCTATTAATTGAAATAGGAATTCGAATTGGAATAGGTGGCTCACCAATATATTGCGATGAAGGCTCAAAAGTAGTAGCACTATCAACAAATTCATTAGGGATGCTCTCGACTAGAATGGGTATTTTGAGGGCAGTGGCATGTCCCTTGTGCTCCACTCCAATTCCCTCTTCGATGGTGGTTCTAGATACATCCTTCTTGATTGGTGCTACTGAACGTTCCTACCCTAAATTTTTAATCACTTATATGGCAACACAAGAACGAACAACATTAGGATTCTTAACAGATTCAGGAACATTGAATTTAATAATATCGCCACCAAACTTCATTGTTAACGCTCCCTTGGCCACATCAATCTTGGTTTGGGTTGTTTTCATGAAAGGTCGTTCAAGTAAGATTGGCAACGATGAAAAGTAGGCTGAATCTTCCATCTTAAGCACATAGAAATCAGCTGGAAAGATCAAATAGTTAACTTGCACCAAAACATCTTCCAAAACTCCTTTCGGAAGTGCATTAGAACGATCGGCTAATTGGATAATAACTTCATCATTTTTAAGCTCTCCTAGATTCATAGATGCATAAACAGAATATGGCATGACATTAATGGAAGCACCTAAATCTAGCATAGCATGTTCAAACCTTGTATTACCAATTACACAAGGGATAGTGAAACTACCTGGATCTTTGCATTTAGGTGGCAGCTTCCTTTGCAACATTGTAGAGACATTTTCACTTACATGTACCACCTTTTTCTCCCGAATTCGTTTCTTTGTTGTACAAAGCTTCTTAAAAAACTTAGCATACTTCGAAATTTGCTTTATCGCATCAATAAGCGGGATATTGACTTGCACCTTCCTAAAAGTCTCTAGAATTTCTTTTTCATTCTCTTCGTTTCTAGATTGCATAAGCCTTCCAGGGAAAGGCACATTTGGTGGAATAACGTTAGAAGGAATTGAATTTGGACCTACCTTAGTTGAATTGGATGACATAGGGTGCCTAGGGGCCTACGACAATGGGTGTTCTTCCCTTGTCGTGGCTTTTTCTTCTTGTTGCAACAACTTTTCATCCTCCTCTTGGGTTGGTTTTGATGTTTTTGAACTTGTTCCAATTTCTTTGCCACTTCTCAAAGTGATGGCGTTGGCAGTTTCAAAACCTCCCTTTCAATTGATAATGGTTAAACTAGGTAGTTTGCCTTCTTCTCTAAACTGTCCCATGAATTCCGCCATCTGCCCAATTTGCTTCTTCACTTCGCACATCTCTTTGGCTTGATTTTGTAAACCCTGAGTCAAAGAAGTTAGTACTTGAAGAATTTTATCATTATCCAATGAGAACCTGAATTTGGTTGGGTAGATTGTGGTTGAGGTTGTGTTGGTGTGAATGGCCTTTGAAATATCCAGGGGGGTGGCTGTCTAAATCTACCTTGTTGTTGAGGTTGGTGAGGCTCCCTCCACTTCATGTTTGGGTGATCTCTCCAACCCGTATTGTAAGTGTTGGAGTATGGATCATACCTTGGTTGATTTTGGCTTTGATAGCCCACGACATTGGCACTTTCCCATCCCCCATTCTCTATCAATTGAGGGCATTGATCAGAAAGGTGTCCTTGCATAGAGAACACGCTACAAGTACTTGTTCCTTGCATTTTGGATCCTTCAACAACCCGTGACATAAGAACAATGAGATTAGCCAATTGCGATTGAATTTCGGCCATTGAACTTACCTCATTAACTTGGTGCTGCTGTGGGGGGTCTCTCTGTCTAACTCTTTCGTATTGTTATGCATTCAAGGCTTGGTTCACTATTAAGATCTTCGCTGCAACTGGTGTTTTGTCAACCAAGGCACCTCCCGCTAAACCAACAAGCATTTGTCTCTCAAGTGGAAGTAGTCCTTCATAGAAATATTGAATCAAAAGTTCTTCCTTCATTTGATGTTGAGGGCATGATGCAACTAGAGTCTTGAAACGCTCATAATATGCTAGAAAGGATTCTCCTTGGCTTTGTTAAATTCCACTAATCCTTTTCCTCAAAAGAATGACTCTTGAAGTTGGGAAGAATTTCTCTTAGAATGCTCTCTTCATGCTTTCCCAAAAATTGACGGTTCCAGGTGCCCATTCAAAGAGCCAAACCTTAGCCTTTTCCAAAAGAAAGAATGGAAAAGCTTTCATCTTCAGAATATTGCCATCCATGTTGATTGGCATCGTACTCGAGCATATTACTTCAAATTCCTTAAGATGCTTGTTTGGATCTTCCATGGATAGCCCATGGTATTTGGGAATGTGATGCAGCAAGCTAGACTTCAATTGGAACTTATCGGTCTTGCCTTGAGCCGTCCTAGGATATTGAATGCATAAGGGCACGACATTGTTTAATCCCGAGGTTGAAAGTTCCTTAATTGTTCAATTGTCCACAGCCATGTCTTGTTCTTCCTCTTCCTCTTCTTCTTCCTCAATTTCGGATTCAGAGCTAGAACTAGGTGGATTGGGTTCTGGTTGCTTCCTCTTCCTTCTCAAAGTTCTTTCAAAATCGTCATTAAACTCCAATATATGTGCACGAACAGATTGAGAATGTCGAGTAATAAACTAGTACCTAAAACAAAGTAAACAAAACAAAACTAATTCAAAAACACAAGAAAAGCAAAAACAGAATCAAAAGGGAGATTCGCAATTTTGCTAATCCCGGGCAATGACGCCAAAATTTGATGTGATATCTTTTAACACACAAATTAAACCCTCTTTTTGATAGTTGTAGTATGTGAAAGTAGGGATCGTTCTAGGCCAGGGATTAGAAGGGATACTAATCTACACTAGTTCAACTCAAAAATAGAAAACTAGACTCAAACAACTCAACACAAGCTAAACTGACTCAATTAACACAAAACCAAGTTAAATTGACTCACAACATGAACCACAGAGAGGTTTGGACGGAAATTAAACTAAAAAGACTAAGAATACTAAACGGGGGTTGTTTGACGAATTTTAACTAAACCTAAGTAGGCTATAGAAACAAACTAAATGTTGCATGAAATTGGGTGAATTAAAGGGTGAAAAGCTAGCTAGAGGGTCTTTCTCCACACATGACACATACGCATACAAATCGATTTTCAGTTATTATTCCTATAAACCATGAATGACAATACCCCAAATTAATTGTGAACAACACTAATTAACTCTCAGATTTTCCTAATTTCATTGAATTGGACTTAGCGACGCAATCAAATTATTCTTATCAAGTTCCCTATATGAACTGCATGATAGAGATACGTATCAAAGACCATTAAGTTCGATCAAAATCATAAGCATTGACAAGGTATTCGTAACTATGAACTGCATGATACTCCTACCATGGATTTACTTAACACAATCATGACTAGTGATTTCCACTACTTATAAATATAAGTTCATAACTATTGGGTGAAATTCCCTTATATTTTAGCATCAGATTCATGCATGCAAACTAAGTATGCATCCTTAATCAACATACAAGAATAAGTTATATATCAAACAGATAAGTAAATCGCATTCATGTTTTACGAAACAATAACTAGAGGAAATCAATTCATATCACATATATGTTCATGACTTTGAATTCACCTCTAACTAAAACGAAATTAGTTCCACATGTTTGCAATTAAACAAAACCAGTCTAATTTAAACATTGAACTAAATTTAAGGATAGAAAGAACCCAGAAATGCTTCAGCACTCCAATGGCCTTGGATGGCAGGTCATGACACAAGCTCTTCTTCTCCTTCCTTCCTTACCAAGCTGCAGCACAAAGTGTATTTTTCTGATTTTCACTCTAAGGCTCTCTCTCCTTTTGTGTAGCATAAATGTGTATATATATAGGCTAGGGTTCACATCACTAATCCTTGGAGGACAAGGATAGGGCACGGTAGATTTCTAGGGGGAAAAGGATTAGAGTGGTGCGGCATAAATCTAGGCAGAGGATAAGGCTTCTAGAACCAGATATTTAGGTGATTTAATGTGAAATTGATTCCCCCTTGCAACTGGAATTAAGGTAGGATAAGATAAGATAAGCTTGGATAAGGTTTGGATAAGATAAGGTAATTTGGATATGTTTCCTTCTTTTTAGTTGATTCCTTATCTTCCAAGTCTTGAATTAATTTCTCCAGATGTTAAGCACATTCCTAGCCTCTTTTGATCTTCAAAAATGTCCATCCACCTTGTTCCATGCATGTGCTATCCATTCCAAGCCCAAAACTGTTCTAAAATGCTCCAAATTGCCTTTTCTTGCCACTTTTGCCATTTGAACCTACAAACACACAAAAATGGCTTAAAACACTCTAATAAATAGAAACTAACTGAGTAAATGCAAGGAAATAAGTTAACAAAGTCACATAAATATGCTCATATCATGTTGTAATATTGACTGCATCATCTATTTAAGTCATGGACATTCTATACTTTTATTATTTGTTGACATTGACATACAGTCAAGCCTTTTATCTACATTGTAGTTAGCTTACGTTTTCGTGGGATCTACTTTATAGTGTATTTTTAATCATCTATCTTTAATGTCTTACTTAAAAATTCATGTCTACCAAAAATCTTCCAAATTCAAAACCATATAACCGTTGGATTATATTAGTGTTTCTTTGTAGAACTTTATTCGTCCGTTTTCTTCACTACAAATGAATATCTTAATGGATTTGACTTTATCTAATTTCTTGGAATGATGATTTATGAATGATGCACTAAAATATAGACGATTCAGATCGTTGAAATACATTACAAAGTGAGCTTTATAAAATGAGTATCAAAATATGTGTCAAAAGTGTGTGTCCCCAAATCCTTATATATATATATATACAGTGAGCTGGTGGTTGAAGGATACATTGAAGTGGAACTTACAACCTATGATCCGCCTGGCCATTATTTCTCCTTTCAAGTGTATATATGCATAGTTTAGGGAAAATTACATAAAATTATCTCAACTATATGTAAGTCACATAACAATCTCATACCTCATGTTTTAAACATTGTAATGTCATACCTTATCTTATGAGTTTGTTGCAATGTCACACCTCCGTCAACTTTTCTGTTAATTTTTCTGTTAAATGCTGATGTGACATGAGCAGTGCCAGCTCTTTTCTAATTTGGAATAAAAAATTAATTATTAATAATATATTATTTTTTATTTATTTAAAAATTAATATTAATTATAAACAAAGAATAATTTATTGCATCCACTAATACGTACATGCATGCATGATTGCAGATTTATTTTTTATTTTTATTTTTTTTTTGAAACAGATTGCAGATTATATTACCATCGGCAAGAGCCTTTTTTTTATTATTATTATTAGTTTTTATTTCGAGAAAGGAATTTCAAAAAGGCTAAGAGGATACAGATCCATCACCAAGAGAAGCCTCCAACCACGGAGGAGCTTCTTCCATCCACACATTACACGAACTATAAATTTTGCCAATATATGAGCAACAAAAAACATCGTCGTGCAATATAAAAGTAAATTAAGTGGAGAAAGCTTTAGATGTTCTACCAGAAGCATATGCATAGTGTTAGTTGTTTCTTCTTTTTTATCTTTTATTCATGATAGATAAAAATTAAACTCTTGTTGTGAGTCTGGAAAATCTCCGTATGTGAGTAAAATTAAGAGCCTGGCAAACATGAAATCAGTTTAGAAATGTAGTGCTAGATCAACCATAATTAATATTAGAAATAGTTTTAATAACTTGCAAAACACCTCCTTGATTTTGTCTCTAGCTAGTATATACAAACTTAAGCATGATACGTGATAGCATAATAATATATATTCCACTTTAGAAAGGCATTAGGTGAACCTCGTCACACTCTGAAAGCTTTTTCGACCACTTTTCAGAACATATACATCTCGCCCAACTTGGATGATCACTTTCAGTCGACCTACTTCTCTCATCAGTTTGAATTAAAACTTTCTTTCCCCACCTTTCTATATAGTCTTTGGCTCAGCTCAGCATCATTATTAAAAGGTCTTGCTTTGTAGTGATCGGTTCCTTCGTAGGGAAAAAGTTTATTTCCCACTACCATACAATGCCTTTTCAAGCCCTCCCACCCTTGCAATAATAGAGGAACCATAATAATCCTAATGAAACCTTCTTTTGTTTTTTCTTCTTCCCTCCAAGTAAGGATTGATAGATCCACCAATAACCCTAGTTCCAAGGATTTTCCAAGTTGGCACTCATGTGATTAATTCGTTAGAATTATGAATCAAATAATATTTATTTAAATGTTTGATTTAGTTTAGCAATTGATACACAACATATAATCTAGTTTAAGTGATAAGAGAGGTGTGGCGTATTGTGTTAAGCATTAAATAGGCTTGTGATTCAATTCCTTACAATATTTTTTTTTCATAAAAATATAATATATGAGGGTGAGAGAATAAATTAATTACAAATTCATCATTCTTGAAATTCAAATCTAAAACCCTCCATTTACAAATAAAAAAATACCATTACATCATAATACTAAACAGAAATTCCATACAATATTAAAACAAGTACAAAAAAAAAAAAAAGGAATTCTCCAAAAAAGTCTTATTGATGGAATATCATGACACAAAGGGCCCGTAACTCTTTTCACTAGTGCAAGGAAAACACCACGTAGCCCTTCTTTTCTTTTGTTTTTATATGCGACAATCATGTCACCAAGGTCAAACTTTGAGCATAAAATAGCTACAAATCATTCACAGCTGGGAAGAATTGTGAATTGAGAGTCATCCCCTCCAAAAGGTTTTTGGTAGATTCTTGCACTCGAAGCAAGCAAGACTTTGAAGCCCCCCCTCCTTTTTTCCATCCCTCCTTTTTAGTTTAGAATAAAGAAAAAGTGGCCTTGCCTTTTCATGAGGAATGAATTCGATCGGCGAGAGGAGCACCAATCAAGCAAAAGATGACCATTGGTTCTCCTTTAATTTCACCAGTGTACTATCATCTAGGTTTTCTTTTTCTTTTTTGCGTTGATTGTATCATCTATTTGATTAAAAGAAACTACAGGAAAAAGTTTAAATTGTGATGTCAAATGCTGAATCAACTTTTTTGTTTTTCCCTTCAAAAGTGTCCAAAAAGGAGAAAACAGGGAGAGTATTATTAAAACAGTTACATTAGGACTGGAATTTGTTTGACAAAATGTTAAAAAAAGACGGAAAATTGGCAAAAAAATAGTTTGAATTATTAATTTTCTGAACAAAAGTTCAAAAGAGAAATCGGAAGTGAAGTTCAAATCTTGATGGAAGTTTGGCAGTTTACACCAATAACATGTGAAGTGTCCGAAAGAGTATATTATTACATCTACATAAAAATAGATCAATTCCAATTCTGTATACAGGTTTTAGAAAATTATTTACATCTTCTCTATATTCAGGTTTTTGAAAATTATTTATATGATTAAAGGATATATAGTTTGTTTATTAAGTGTAAAAATCTTGATGATGGGGCCACCGCCCATCAAAGTTTACTTCAAATTAGCTGATTAACTTTCTTCATTCCCCAATGACTATTGAAATATGCCGAATCTCCACCTCAAAAACATTGTTGAAAGAACATGCATTCCCTAATGACCTTCCTTTTTGGTTTCATTGGATCATCAATTTGCTTTTATTTTTTGGAGTTATGGAATCCTTAAGAGTACTAACAATAGAGAATCCCACTTAGAACAGAAGAAAAGCTACCTTTTTTCGGAGGAGGATTATCTACCTTGATAATCTCTTTACCCTTCCATACCCTTCTATTTGAACGGTCACGGTTAAGCCACATTAACATTTTATATTAATTTTTTTTATAAAGATAATAAGACAAAAAATAATGTATGAGAGGAAGGGATAAAAATAGGATGTGAATAGGAGGGTAGAGAATCTTCCTCCCTTTTTTTCCATTGATGGTGTGCAAAATTGGTTTTGTCAAGCACTTATCTCTTCTACTTTACACTTAAAGCATTCAACTTTATGAGAAGAAAGCTACTTTTAACAAAAGCTTTCTAAAGAACGACTGACCCCTTTAAGCACATTGCAAAAGGAAGACATGCCTACGTGAGACTCTTAAACCGTACATTAATGTATCGACAATATTGTTGTGGATTTCAATTAAAACCATAAAGTTATGTTCTAAGAAGTGCTTTTAAAAGTTACGACAAATCTTGAAGATGCTCATCTGCTATAGGACCTACTACATTAATCAATTTATTAATCACTAGTGGTTAACGTGATATATATCTTCATGAATACAAGTATGTTAGTATTTTCTCTCTATTGCTGCTATCATTTATTGTGACAGATCTGTACTGGTAGTTTTGTACGTTTGGCGACTATGTGATCGAACTTATGGGTGTCTACTAGGGGTTTAATGTTATTTGTCTACTTTGCGCAAATTCATTCCAAATCAATTTATTGGTCACTGGAATTATGTACCCAATAACACTTTGTATTTGCTTCGTGTTGATTAATGAAAGACTATGTTATCATTTCTGGTCCAAAAAAAAAAAAAAACAAAAATAACAAAACAAACAAACAAACAATCAATCAAACAATAGCCGGTGGAAAACTAAATAAACATGATAGATCTGAGTTTGTGATATCCAGTCTCGACATTTTTTTTTATTTATTTACGAGTATGCTATTTGTTGATTTTCACATTTTGAGATAAGACTTGGTGCATTTTGTTAGGTATTGGGTTGACGAATCTAGTGTTGTTGTCCCAGTAGGGCCATTTAGACTAACATTTGACTTTTTATTCAACATGCCCCAAATTATTCTAGTGTCTCGTTTATCTATAGAATTTTGAGTTAAGACTTGTGCGTTTTGTTAGGCATTGGTTGTGTCTGAGTGCTTAGAACTTCATGTGAGTTGGTAGTAGTCTAAACTCAAGGTGAGTGATTTTAATATTATGTGATAAACTATTTTGCATATGAAAATTTCATGTTAATATACTTTGTGGATATAAAGTGAATTTATAGATGTGTTTAATGCCAGCCATCGATCTACTTTGTGAAATATATGTTTGTATGTATGTTTGAAATGTTTCAAGCTGAGAGGGCTAGTAGATGATCGATACCCTAGAATACTTTCTTTCAAGCTGAGAAGGCTAGTAGATGATCGATACCCTGGAATACTTTCTTTCTAATTTTGTGTGTATGGATCTTAAAAGCCTAGTGTTATACCTTTCTTTTTTATTCCATGAGATGCTTGTAGACATCAAAATTTCGGTGAAATAAATGTTGACCAAAAATTAAAATTTCAACGCTCGCATATCACATAAATTTTACATGTAGCGTGTGACTCAACGAAAAATCGAAATAAATTGGAAAAGTCATCAAATATGACACGTGTCAATACCTGGCAGAAACGATTTATTTCATCTGATTATTTAAATCCAAAAATCAAGTTTTGGAATTCTATAAATATGAGGCCAAAGGCATTCATTTGGGGGGAAGAAGGAAGGAGAAGGAGAAAGGAAAAGAAGAAGGAAGGGGAAGAAGGAAGGAGAAGGAGAAAGGAAAAGAAGAAGGAAGGAGAAGGAGAAAGGAAAAGAAGAAAAGGAGGAAGGAAGAAAGAAAGAAGCCTTGAAACTCTAAAGCTCTCAAGCAAATCCCGAAGGATCAAGAAAGCAATCTTCGTTCTTCGTCAAATCCACCTTCAAGATCAAGCCCCGACGGCCCTTGAAGAACTTCCACCAACTCAAGATCAAGCCCCGACGGCCCTTGAGGAAAGTGTTCATCGTTCATCATCCGTTCAATTCAAGATCAAGCCCCGACGGCCCTTGAAGAACTTCCACCAACTCAAGATCAAGCCCCGACGGCCCTTGAAGAAAGTGTTCATCGTTCATCATCCGTTCAATTCAAGATCAAGCCCCGACGGCCCTTGAAGAACTTCCACCAACTCAAGATCAAGCCCCGACGGCCCTTGAGGAAAGTGTTCATCGTTCATCATCCGTTCAGTTCAAGATCAAGCCCCAACGCCCTTGAAGAACTTCCACCAACTCAAGATCAAGCCCCGACGGCCCTTGAAGATCCGTTCATCCTAAGATCAAGCCCCAACGGCCCCTTTGGATCAACAACCTCAACAAATCCACACATCCGTTCATCCTTCAAGATTAAGCCCAGAAACCCTTGAAGATCCGTTCATCCTAAGATCAAGCCCCAACGGCCCCTTTGGATCAACAACCTCAACAAATCCACACATCCGTTCATCCTTCAAGATTAAGCCCAAAAGCCCTTGAAGATCCGTTCATCCATCAACCTTCAAGATCAAGCCCAACGCCCCTTGAAGAACCATTCATCAGCTGTGCATCCTTAGATCAAGCCCCGACGGCCCTTTGGATCAACAACTCATCCACAAACCCACACCCTACGAAGATAGAATCAGAGGACCAAATTACAAAGAGATTGTAACCCCAAAATCATTAATACAAAATATTATTTTGTACACGTATTCTTGTCGCTTGTTTCAGGAATTTCTCGTGTTTACAAATTTGGCACGCCCAGTGGGACAATCTCTACCTCTCATCTCTATCCTCATATCATCAAAAACGCAAATGGCATCAAGAAAGGATCAAGCTGTTCCTGCAATCAAAGCAAAGAACAAGAACATCATCGCCGCAAGTGGTGATATTTCGGGCATCATAACCCGAAGTAAGGCAAGAGATCTTTTTGCCGCGGCTTCCGCCCCTGCATTAACTCTGTCAAAGGAACAAGAGCACCTGAGGTACGAGCCTGTGATCACCCTAGCCTCGCTAAGGGCATCAAAAGGGGAGAGCCCAAGGAAATACTCAGAGTCCCTACTCTCCGACGCTGATTCAAGCGGCAGTACAACCATGCAAGTCATGACCACTGGAGCAACTTCAATCGAGGAGCAGCTAGCTCAGATGAATGAAGCAATTGCAAAGCTCACACGGACTGTGGAAGAGAAGGACTTGCAGATTGCCGCACTCGTCAACCAACTAGATGCGCAGCTCGACGTGAAAGTCGACCCAATTGTTGGCCTATTAAAGAAAGAAGGCGACGAAGAAGAGGAGCCTCCAGCAGAGAAAGTCGAAGAGAAGCTGAAACTAGACCAAGCAACGGCGTCCATGGGATCTCTCTCTATCCAGCAACTACAGGAGATGATTGCAAGCACTATCAAGACACAGTACGAAGGAAGCTCGCATGACTCCGTACTGTACTCAAAGCCTTACTCCAAGAAGATTGATGCTTTGAAGATGCCAAGGGGTTATCAGCCCCCAAAATTCATGCAGTTCGATGGAAAAGGCAACCCGAAGCAACATGTTGCCCATTTCATTGAGACTTGCAACAATGCTGGGACAAAGGGAGACTACCTCGTCAAACAGTTCGTGCGTTCGCTGAAAAGTAACGCTTTTGACTGGTACACTGACCTCGAACCTGAGTCTATCAACAGTTGGGACCAGCTAGAAAGGGAATTCCTCAACCGTTTCTACAGCACTCGTCGTACTGTAAGCATGCTAGAGCTGACCAGCACGAAACAGTGGAAAGATGAACCTGTCGTCAACTACATAAATAGATGGCGTTCTTTAAGTCTGGATTGCAAAGATCGGCTTTCTGAAACCTCTGCCATTGAGATGTGCGTTCAAGGCATGCAGTGGGGACTACACTACATCCTTCAAGGCATCAAACCACGAACATTCGAGGAGTTAGCCACCCGCGCCCATGACATGGAGTTAAGCATCAACCGTCATGGGAAGAAAGAACAGATCGCCGACTACAAGAATGACAAAGTTTTGGGGCCAAAGGTGGATAAGGCTACATGGAAACCCACCAAGGAAGCAATGACGGTCAACACAACTCCAGTCAAAATCCCTACACGAAGCAAGGCGATTCAAACCAAAGCTTTTCGTGATCAAGAGACACGTAGACGCACTTTGAAGGAGCTTGAGGAGAAGACTTATCCATTCCCCGACTCTGACGTGGTTGCCATGTTGAAAGACTTGCTTGACAAAAAGGTGATCAACCTCCCTGAGTGCAAACGGCCAGAAGAGATGAACCGTACTGACAGTCCAAGGTACTGCAAATTCCACCGCTTCATTAGTCATTCGACGGAAAAGTGCTTTGTGCTAAAAGATCTCATCATGAAGTTGGCTCAGAAAGGGATCATCGAGCTAGATCTTAATGATGTGGTGAAGTCAAACTATACCACCGTCACTTCTGGCTCTTTGAACTCAAAATCTTCACCTCAACCGCTGGGGGCATGCCCCAAAACCATGTCAGTCAAGTCAAGTGAAGTTGAAGGATGGACTTATGTCACTCCAAAGAAAATGCACAAGAAACATGGGTCTCCTCCACAAGTTCGCCAATCGGAAAGGGGGCAAAGCAGCTACCGTCAACCTTCAAAGCTACATGAAAGTATTGAGGATGATGAAGTTATGACACAAAGATCGTCCGTTGCCATCACAATGCGCGATTTCTTCCCCAAAGACTTCTTCAATCACTCAGTCAAGAATCCTTGCTATAAAGATTGCAAGGAATGCTTCTCTAAGATCGTTTGACAAATTCAAAAAGCTCCTCGTTCGCACGAGCCTAAAAGGCGACAACCAAAGCTCCTTGTCCGCACGAGCATAAAAGGCGACAACAAACGCTCCTTGCCTGCATGAGCTGAAAATGCAAACGGCACCAAGACGCTCCTGGCCCGCAAGAGCATAAACTGTGTACGGCAAAATCATCACCAAAATCATCATCAAAATCATCATCAAAACCATCACTCATTTGAACTACGTTATGACTTGATCTCTTCTTTGGAAGAGTACGTAGGCAACTTGAAACTTCAAAACTTCAAGTACAGTCACATCAAAATAAATAAATAAATGTTTCGTTAAAGAAAGTCAATTTTATTACAAAAGAAAAGAAAAAAAAAAAAAATACATATGTTACTATGTATTAGAAAAAAAATATATATTCTCTACTCAAAAAAAAAAAAAAAAAAAAAAAAAAAAAAATTATACATGTGGGTTTGCCTACACTTAAGACCCATGCCAACTCAAAGAAACAGAAGTTGAAGTCCACAAAAAGGAGCAGCCCAAATCCAGGCCCAGTGCCATCATCATCCCCAGCTCGCTTGAGCAGCCAGATTTCACTAGCCCAAATCCAGGCCCAGTGCCATCATCATCCCCAGCTCGCTTGAGCAGCCAGATTTCACTAGCCCAAATCCAGGCCCAGCTCTCTCTCTCTCTCTCTCTAATTTGTGGTCGAGTCATTCACCGAGTCACTCACACCCACCGCCACAGAAAATTAGAAGACATAAACAGAAGAGGAAACAAGGAGAAGAAGCTCTCCCACCTTTCACAATGCTCTGTTTCTCCACGGGCCAGAGTATGGAACGCCACGTCATCGCCGTCGTGCTTCTCCTTTCCGTCTTTTCATCTCTAGCAGATGCGGGCTCAGTGGGAGTGAACTATGGCAGAATCGCAGACAACCTGCCGTCGGCGTACAAGGCGGTGCAACTTTTTACTCTGCCCTCCTCCACATCAAAAACAAAAAAAAAAAAAAAAAAAAATAATAATAATAAATTGTTTCATTTTCCGTCCGTCGTGCCAGTTCAGATTCCGGACGATTTATCCAAAAAAAAAAATCTCAGAAAAAACCAAAATTCAGTCGCAGTTTCATTTCCGGTCCTCAGGATGCTGCGAGGGCACTGGAAGTTCTAAACTTCACTCCACTGAATAACAAATCAATCAGAATTATGTATTCACACTCGGACCCAGTTCAGCTGAAGCGGAGCTTGCAGCGGCTCGGGGAGTTGGCGAAGAGCGAGAGTTTCAAGGCCAAGGCGGCGCTGCTGGTGCTTGTTGGGAGCATTGTTGGTGCCGGTGGCGCGTCTAGCCAAGGCGCGTTGGACTGGCTTGTGCCCTGCGGGGTTGAGTTCCTGTTGCAACCAAGAATTCCAGAGAGAGAGGTGCAGAGAGAAGAGAAGATCACAAGCTCTGAACCTCATATATGGCCCAGCAATCCAACGGCGGCAGCGATCTGGGCACTCAACAGCAGCACCACCAGCAGCAGGGGAAGCACACCATCTTCCATGATTTTCTGGGCATGAAGCCTGGAGATTCCCCTGTGGTTTTAGCCCCAAAAGCCTCCACCAGATCGGATCCCTCAGCTGCCCCGCCGCCTTCAACTTGTCGCAAGGGTTCCACAATGCCACCTCCGACACTACTACCACCCTCGCTCCCTTCAATCTCAAGAGTTTCATCAGACCTGAAAGTGGCCCCAGAAAACTTGGATCTTCTAACCAGCTGCAGGAGAAGAAAGATTCCCCTCAAAAAAAAAAAAAAAAAAAAAAAAAAAAAAATATATATATATATATATATATATATATATTCTCTATTCAAAAAAAAAAAAAAAAAAAAAAAAAAAAAAAAAAAAAAAAGTACATACGTTGTTATGTGTTAAAAAAAAGAGAAAAAAATAAAAAAAAAAAAAAAGAAGGAAATATATACAATATATATATACAAATCCAGGCCCACATAACTTCCCCATTCTTTCCCCAAAATTTTAATTCAACCACACCACTCCCATTGAGCCCGACTCTCTTTCCTCCGCCGATCCGAGCTCGTCAACTCACTCCAGCATCTCACAACCCCAGATGAAGAACCGATCAGCTGAATCTCTAGGATTGGATCCCTGAACTCGCTCGCTCACTCACTCGCTCAAAAATGGCGAGTCGACTCGTTCTCGCGTTCGCACTCAGCGCTCTCCTCTTCTTCTCCCACTCGATTTTCTGCAAGGAATCGCATCCCATCGACGACGACGATGAGGATCTCAGCTTCCTCGAGGAGCCCACCGTATCCCAGTTCACTCTCCCACATAACTCTCTGCATTTCTGCTCAGCCCACCCACCATATCACTCGACACACCCACAGACGCCATGGACCTCCTCCTCCTGGAAAAGACCCTTCTGGGTCTCTTCGTCGCGGTCATCGTTGCCATCACCATTTCAAAACTCCGCGGCAAGAAATTCAGGCTCCCGCCGGTTCCCTCACCTCACCAGACTCGGCCGCGACTCGGCCCGAGTGAACTCGCTCCTCCCGTAGCAGCGCCGCCAGCCGCAAGAAGCAACAACCATCATTGCCGCTGTCAATTCCTACAACCGCAACGGTCGCCGTCAAAAGCCCAGCCACGAATAACAGCAGATATCAACTCTGCCTGCCCCCGACTGCAGTGTACCCCTCTCAGATCTCCAGATCCGATGAACTCGATCACATCAAGAAATCTTACCGACGGCCGGTGTTACTCCTCCACCCGGGTCAAGAGCAGTCCATCCTGAGGTTGATTATGAGTGACATCCAAGACCCCTGTTGTCGTCGTCAAGGGAAATACAGAAACACGGCTGTTTAGAGTTCAAGGAGGTTGGGTTTTGCTGGGCTCCAATGGCTCTCCTCTGCGAATCGGCCGGAGGCAAGCATTGAGTGCATTCTGGTTATACTTAGTAAGGAAACATGAAATTTGAGTTAAAGAGATGGAGATCCATTTCCCCGCTTCAATTGAAAACGAAATCAGCGGGACGTTTTGTATATTTCCCAAATCAAAGTCCGATAGCGCTGAACCAGGAAAAGCACCAGTTTATCTCAATGTATATGATTTGACTCCCATGAATGGCTATGTCTATTGGGCAGGCTTTGGAATTTTTCACTCTGGTGTTGAAGTTCATGGTGTAGAATATACATTCGGAGCACATGACTACCCTGCAAGTGGCGTTTTTGAGGTTGAACCTCGCCAATGCCCAGGGTTCAAGTTCAGGAAGTCTATTTTAATTGGAACAACATGCTTGGACCCTACTCAGGGATATTTGTCGCAAGCTCACTGGAAAATCAATTCCTAAATGGGTGAATCGACTGGCAAGAATAGGTTCAGTATGCAACTGCGTACTTCCGGAATCTCTGAAGATTTCTGCTGTACAACACGACCCAAACCACCAACCATACGACAGCGAGAAGAAGAGCTTGAGAAGCACCTTCAGTTGCCTGTCTTCTATCTCGATGAGGCAGAAGAAATTATCATCATCTTCGTTATTTCTGCAGTCGCCCCTGAAAGGCTGCTTACCGCCATGGGAATTGCGAAGGTCGTTGAATGGTTCGCCGCCAAGAAAGATGAGAAAGCCGTCAACGCCGCTCGCCGCTCCGGAGCTGAGATCGAAACCCTCAAGAAAGCTGCTGCTGGGACAAATAAAGCTGCCTCCAGCAGCACTACTTTGAACACGAGGAAGCTTGACGAGGAAACGGAGAACCTTGCTCATGAACGGGTGCCAAGTGAGCTGAAAAAAAAAAAAAAAAGCTATCATGCAAGCTCGAACTGATAAGAAGCTTACCCAGGCTCAACTTGCTCAGATCATCAATGAGAAGCCTCAAGTGATCCAAGAGTACGAATCTGGGAAGGCGATCCCAAATCAGCAGGTCTTGACTCTCTTGTCCTCGGAGAAGGTCAAATTCTTGCCCAGGTGAAACAAGTTGTTAAAGTCGGCCAAGGAGTTGTTGGCTTTGGTAGAAACATCAGTAGGCTGTCCAAGCACGCAATCACTGTGGGAAAGCGGGTTAGAACTGAAACAAACATTGCTGCTGGGGCAGTTTCTGTAAGCTCTGCTTCTGTTGAACTTGCCTTGATGAAGCTTCCTGCACCATCACATGCTACTGCAAGAATGTTGGTGATTGGTGCGGGCAAAATGGGAAAGCTTGTGATCAAACACTTGGTAGCAAAAGGTTGCACAAAGATGGTTGTTGTGAATAGGACTGAGGAGAGAGTGGCATCCATCCGTGAGGAGCTGAAGGGTATTGAGCTCATTTACAAGCTTCTTACAGAAATGCTTACCTGTTGCAACCGAGGACAATGACAGAGAGGAAGCAGCTGTGCTGGAAGATGGAACAAAGATAGCAGATGAAGATGACCAGACGAAGCAGGACGTGACTTCAGCTGCACCAGCGGAAAATAATGATGAGTTGTCTGATCCTTTTGGGCTTGATGCATTTTTAACTTCTTCCTCTCCATCCATGCAGCTCCTCGCCTGCAAGGACCTCGAGCTCGTCATTCTGGCCACCTTGATCAAAATCAACGAAGAGCTTCATGGACCGCTGTCAAACGACTAGCCGGTCTTCAAACTCGACGCCTTACACTCTGCCTCAAGATCTGGCTGCTTCTGCACCTTCGCCATGGCTGCTGCCCTTGAATGTGATCAACAAAATCAAAGTTTGTCAACTCACATCCAAAGATTTCATCCGTCTGCTTGCCTCTGCTGCTGCCTTTGAATGTGATTGACAAAATCAAAGTTTGTCAACTCACACCCAAAGATCTCCTCCGTCTTCTCTGGGACTCGCCTGGGTTTTCACCCACGAACTCAGCCTTGCAGATGGCCTTATAAAGAAAAAAAAAAAAAAAAAAAAAAAAAAAAAAAAAAAAAAAAAAAAAAAAAGTAGCAATGATTATGCCGGGAAGCATATTTCAAAAGAATAATAAAAAAAAAAAAAAATCAATGATGATGCTGGAAGCATCTTTCAAAGAAAAATAAAAAATATATATATATATATATAATAAAAAAAAATAAAAAAATAAAAAAAAAAGAAAAAAAAAACGATGGTGGTGCTTCTGGCACCATCTGAAATATATATATATATATATAAATGAATGGTGGATCAGCGCCACCGAAAGCAAAGAAAAGAATAAAAAATGGTGATGGACGGTGATGTACATGTTTTATCTGTATTTAGCATAATACACTAAATAAAACAAAGCATGTTCATTGATTTTCAAGAAATTACAAATGTGTACAAAAAAAAAAAAAAAAAAAAAAAAAAAAAAAAAGAAAAGTTGAAGCTTTCACAAAGGATGTGTACGTGAAGCCCCACTACGTGGCAACACTCTCGGAGCAGAAGGCATTGGAGCAAGAGGCATCGGAGATAGAGCATTCGAGGCCTCAATACTTGGCGGAACGCTGGATGACCCAGGAAAGAGGTGCCTCTGGAAGAAAGCTGCAAACCGTTGACGATCATCAAGCTCCTCAAGCTTCCTCTTCATGCCCGACGAATAGTTATTTGCAAGCACATGCAAACTTCTATTCTCGTACTTAAGCTGTTTAATCTCCTGCTTAAGATCTTCCACCTCTGCCATCAATGATTCCACTTGACGGGACCGAGCAAGCAGGCGTTGGCCCATGTTGGACACAGAGCCCGCACACTGAACACTAAGAGCGAGGGACTCTTGAACGGCCAACTCATCGGACCGTCCTGACAGCAGCCTACTATCTTTTGGAGTAAGGAGGTTCCTAGCTACTATTGTAGCTGTTGTGGCGTCCTGCATCACTGAGTCTTCACCTGTAAGAGGACCGTCAGAAGATAAGAAAGAAGGACACCATACATTACCTTGAAGCGGCGCAACCGGATCACTGCTGAGACTCAATTCTAAGCTAAGGTTCGATGGGTTAGCCATTTTTTTTTCAAAGGTGTTAAAAGAGATGGGTGGATGGAGTTAAAACTCAAAAGGCCGGAGATGATCTTCAGGAATGAGCAACCTTCGAAGTTGTGCATGTTAGAGGTGATCAATACCTCTATAAAAACGAAGAGGCGCTTGCTCAGAGATCGAAAGGCCGCTTGTTCAAAAAAAAAAAAAAAAAAAAAAAAAAAAAAAAAAAAAAAAAAAAAAAAAAAAGTGAAGAGACATCGCTCTGCAAATCTCAAAAGCTGGATTTTCCGGCGTAAGTTAGGCGACGCTTTCTCGGCTTTCCAGAAAACGCGTTCAACTTTGTCAAAAGATCTCTGACAAAGTTGAAAACACGTGGAGGCTGGCGACGCTTTCGCGGCTTTCAGAGCACGGGTGCCACTTTGTCAAAAGATCTTCGACAAAGTTGAAATCACGTGGAGGCTGGCGACGCTTTCGCGGCTTTTCAGAGCACGGGTGCCACTTGGTCAAAATATCACGTGGAGGTCATCATCGCAGCTACACATCTTTAGCTGACGAGCGCAAAGTTCGGCGACGCTTTCTCTGCTTTTCAAAAAACGCGTGCCACTTTGTCAAAAGAGACGCTCGTTCAGAAATCGAAGAGGCGTCAAAGAGGTGTATTCAAAGATCGAAGAGTCGTCACTATTTCAAAAAGCCGAATTTGCGGAATCAAAACCTTTGTCGACAAGGGTAAAAGAACAGTACCACCACTTGCTATTGGGAAATCCCTATATATGTCGACCTTCATCTTTTATGGCAAGACAAACCTGCAAACAAGAAAAAAAGCCCAACTCTTCCTCACCTCCGAGAGTACACTCCCAGCAAAACATCTCAAAATACTCAATTTTTTCCTCTTCCCCAAAGATGATACCAGATGCCTGGAGTACAGATGACCCAGGAGGAAACGGTAGATGGAAGCATGTGCTGATTCATTCACCGCTTCTTCAAAAGCAAAAGTATCTCATATCATCAAGGGCGAAAGCAAAGGTATCTCATATCATGCTTTTTCCCTGTCCTTTTCTTTGTCCTTGCTCTTACATGCAGGAAAAGGGGAAATAGAGTTATCAGTCGGAACCTGAAATCAAACTTCCGACCTGGAACTGATTGCCTGGAACCTTTGCCTGGTTGCTTACCTTGCATTGCTCTCGAGTACTCATCGTCGCTGAGAAGTAATGTTTTGAAGCACCATTTAAATGCAAAGGTTGCATTCAACTCCTGCATCAGAAGACGAATACTACACGAGAAGACGCCAAACCTGCATAAGGAAATACCACTTCTGCAAAGGGAGCAAGTAAGACAAGTGAAAATGATACATCAAAGCATGAGGAGACAAGCACAACAAATATATGTGCTGATTCATTCGCTGCTTCTTCAAAAGCAAAGGTATCTTATATCATGCTTTCTCCATGTCCTTTCCTTTGTCCTTGTTATTACTCGCATGGCAAAGTGAAAAGAGCAATCAGACGGCACTTGGAGTCAGTTTTCCGATCTACCCTCTTCAATACGAATTGGGGAAAGATTGAACAAAGAAACAGGTCATCACTTCCACCTCGTGCTTGCCTGCCATGTGTCTGAATCCTGCTACCCAATTCAAGAGTAGCACAAAGGAAAATCAACGGTAGGGGGAGATCAAAAGAATCCTCCAGCCCAGTTCAAGATCAAGCCTCGATGGCCCTTGAAGAAATCACAAGTCCGATTCAAAATCAAGTGTTCACCACCTTTGAATCAAATTCAACTCCAGATCAAAGGAGTAAGTTCAGACCTTCGGAGGAGACCAAAAGAATCCTCCAGCCCAGTTCAAGATTAAGCCTGTGGAAAATCAACGATTGGAGGAAACCAGAAAATCTTCCAGTCGAGTTCAAGATCAAGCCTCGATGGCCCTTGAAGAAATTTCCAGCCCAATTCAAAGATCAAGCCTCGACGGCCCTTGGGTTGACATCTACATTAAGGGACTTCAAAACGCATCTTCTACACGTGACAAGCACATGTCTACGACACGCCTTGAAGTGGGGGCATTTGTAGACATCAAAATTTCGGTGAAATAAATGTTGACCAAAAATTAAAATTTCAACGCTCGCATATCACATAAATTTTACATGTAGCGTGTGACTCAACGAAAAATCGAAATAAATTGGAAAAGTCATCAAATATGACACGTGTCAATACCTGGCAGAAACGATTTATTTCATCTGATTATTTAAATCCAAAAATCAAGTTTTGGAATTCTATAAATATGAGGCCAAAGGCATTCATTTGGGGGAGAAGGAGAAGGGAAGGAAGAAGAAGGAAGGGAAGAGAAGGAAGGAGAAGGAGAAAGGAAAAGAAGAAGGAAGGAGAAGGAGAAAGGAAAAGAAGAAAAGGAGGAAGGAAGAAAGAAAGAAGCCTTGAAACTCTAAAGCTCTCAAGCAAATCCCGAAGGATCAAGAAAGCAATCTTCGTTCTTCGTCAAATCCACCTTCAAGATCAAGCCCCGACGGCCCTTGAAGAACTTCCACCAACTCAAGATCAAGCCCCGACGGCCCTTGAGGAAAGTGTTCATCGTTCATCATCCGTTCAATTCAAGATCAAGCCCCGACGGCCCTTGAAGAACTTCCACCAACTCAAGATCAAGCCCCGACGGCCCTTGAAGAAAGTGTTCATCGTTCATCATCCGTTCAATTCAAGATCAAGCCCCGACGGCCCTTGAAGAACTTCCACCAACTCAAGATCAAGCCCCGACGGCCCTTGAGGAAAGTGTTCATCGTTCATCATCCGTTCAGTTCAAGATCAAGCCCCAACGCCCTTGAAGAACTTCCACCAACTCAAGATCAAGCCCCGACGGCCCTTGAAGATCCGTTCATCCTAAGATCAAGCCCCAACGGCCCCTTTGGATCAACAACCTCAACAAATCCACACATCCGTTCATCCTTCAAGATTAAGCCCAGAAACCCTTGAAGATCCGTTCATCCTAAGATCAAGCCCCAACGGCCCCTTTGGATCAACAACCTCAACAAATCCACACATCCGTTCATCCTTCAAGATTAAGCCCAAAAGCCCTTGAAGATCCGTTCATCCATCAACCTTCAAGATCAAGCCCAACGCCCCTTGAAGAACCATTCATCAGCTGTGCATCCTTAGATCAAGCCCCGACGGCCCTTTGGATCAACAACTCATCCACAAACCCACACCCTACGAAGATAGAATCAGAGGACCAAATTACAAAGAGATTGTAACCCCCAAAATCATTAATACAAAATATTATTTTGTACACGTATTCTTGTCGCTTGTTTCAGGAATTTCTCGTGTTTACAATGCTCTTTACTTTCAGTAGGTTCTATGTGTGGTTCTGGAACGCTACGTTTGTTTGATTCGATGAGAGGTTTTGGAACCCTACATCCTATCAGATTCCATGAGAGGTTCTGGAATCCTACTCCAGTTCCTTGAGAGATTCAAGAACTCGGTGCATGGTCTCTATCCGGTTCCATGAGAGAGGTTTTGGAACCGACTTTGTATATCCTTACTATCCGGTTTCATGAGAGGTTTTGGAATGTGAAACTTTATGACGTCGCTCTAGCCTATTATTTTTTCCAATATGTACCAATTTTCTTTTTAGTTTCCATTTGTACCAAATTTTTTTTTGTGCCATATTTTTAAACTTTTATTTGTACCCATAATTTTTTTAACCCTTTATTTATCCTCATAATTTATTTATAATGTACTCATATTTTGTAGAGAAACTAATAAAAATGATCCATTTTCTTAATCTTTGGACTAAAATAGGATTTTCTGAATATGTACAAAACATGCACACGACATGCACAACAATGTGATAGAAATAGGATTTTTCTAAAACTTGAAATGACCAAAAATCTCAGTCAACATTTTTTCCTTCCTTCTCCAAAAACCTCTCTCGCGACCCTGCTCGACAAACGGCAAAGAGAACCCCTAAACCTCCCAAGCATCGCTCTTTTTGGATCGTCTCTCTCTCTCCCCCTATCTCTTTCTCTCTCTAGCTCGATCATCATCCATTTTTACTTCTAATTACTTGTTTTTTGAATTTAGGGGTTTTTGGATTTGTAGACATGGTAAGTCGAACAAAATAGGAATAGGTAAGAGAGAGAGAGTGTGTAATACTCCGAAAATTTAAATATATGAATTTTATATTCATAATTGTGAATATGTGGGAAAATCGAAAATAAATCAATTTATGGTTATGAAGAATTTAATCGAGAACTTTTAAAGTTTTGTTCCAGAAATTATTATAATTTACGGATCTGTATTATTGAGATTTTATGTTATTTTTGGAGAAATTATATTAATTCATTTAAGTTTAGTTTTAAATTAAACTAGTTATGAAGTTTGGGAATTAATTATTTAAAATTCGTAGGCCTTGCGAATTCACAATTTATATTTTTGAATAGAGCTCGATCTCACAAACGTGTAGACGCAAACCGTTCATGAAACGGAATTATAACCAAGAAGTTATTAACGTTTAAAGTCGAGGACAAAATGGTCAATTTATTATTGAGAAGGCTCCAGATTTCTTTAGCCAAATCTGGGGAAAGCCACGTGTGTAGGGGGGGCTGGTGGAGAGGGTCAATAAGAAAGAAGAGAAAGGAGGGGAAAGGAGACAAAAAAAGGAAAAGGGAACGGATCCCTTTGAGGAACCATAACCCGACCACGGACGGTGAGGTTGGTGTCAAAATGATCTTTACCTCGAAGCCAATCGATCCCTCTATCAATTCCACCCCAAAAATTAGAGAATTTGGCTTTGATTTTACAAAACCCACATTGGACGGTGCGATGGGTTTATCTTCGAATCACCAAAGCCCATGCATTGGTTTGGGCATCGGAGATGTTGTGGAGTCAAATCAAAAACCCCCAAAATCAAGGGTTGCCGATGGGTTCGAGGCAAATTGGAGCCTTTCCAGGACAAATTGGTCTTGGCCGCAAGTATAAAGTTTGCTCTACTCTTTGAGATCTTCAATTTTCTAATTTTTGAGAATTTTTAGAAATAGTTAAATTTTCTAGCGAGCCTGGGTGGCGGGTTTGGTGGCGCACGGCCAGGGGGCCGACATTGTGTTTTTAGGCCAAAATTCATTATTCTAATTATACTTTTGAGACCTAACTGCTATGGTTTGAATATTAATACGAATGTGGTATATGTTGGATTAAATGAATATATTTGGATTTGGTTTGAATTTTTGTATATGTGAACTACGAATGGCTTGATCCCTGTTTAGGGTATGTAGGCAGTCTAATGAGAAGTTAGATGCAGTCATAAAATTAAACGAGGTTAAATAATCAAGAATTTCAATTTAGTTGAGAACTATTCTTAGTTTGGAAAAATTGATCTAAGAGAAGTAAAGGGTAATGAATCGGGAATAAAATTGTTATGTTTTGATAAGAGAATTAAGGTTATAGAACTTGTGGAATTAAGGAACTTAATTAAAGGGTCATGAATATTGGTGGCTAAATAAACAAGAGTTTTATTTTGGGCCTATCAACAAACTTAATTCCCGAAAATAAATATTTCAGGGCCGGGGCATGACAGAGTGAGAGAGAGATTGGATTGTGTTCTCTTTTTTTTTAATTGGTTTTTTTTTTTTGTTTTTTTTTTTTATGTGTTTTTGTGTTTTGTTAATTTTTATTATGGGTTTCAACTTTTGAGTTCTGTGCTTTAATTTTTGGATTCTGGGTCTCAATTTTGCGTTTTAATTTTGAGTTCTGTGTTTTAATTTTTGGATTCTAGATTTTAATTTTTGAGATTCTAGGGCATTTTTGCTATGAATTTTTTGCATTTTTAGCTTAATTTTGATTATTCTTTCTGTTAGCTATTAAGAAATGGGTAATTACTTGGTCAAATTCCCTAGCAGAAAATCCCATGTAGCTTAGTTTTTGGGTGTTAGGAGCTTTCAGTGGAATTCAATCAACATAAACATCCTTATGCTTCTGTGTTCGTGAGTGTGTGTGAATGTTTTAGTTAATACTTCTTGTTTAGTTTGGGCAAATGTGTCTTGATGAAGTGATAAGAAGCTTATTTTGAAACTCTATATCCTCAGACAACTTCAGCTATTTGAAATGCATAAGCATAAAGATTACGTAAAAACTGTCCACTTATTTTGCACAAGATAGGTAGATATTTTATCATATGGGTATTTGTTTTTAATACACTATTGTCTTCTTGATTTGATTTACCTTCCTTATGATTTTTTATTGTTATGAGTATATACAAGGTGTTTGATCTGAAAAATTATACAATGTTGTATTCCATATCGAATAAGCATGTTCAAAAGATTAAGATTAGGTAAGCGTAGTTCAAATGCATCTTTGCAATCATATTTTGTGGACGCACTTGCAATAGTAGTGATTTATGCATTTCATATTCCTTTTGTTATTGCTTAATGGATATATATGAGTATGGATTTTATGAAGCAAACTGAGGAGATTTATATTCATGAATTTGGTTTTTGGAAGTGGGTGCTCTCTTGATTTGATTACTTACCATGCTTTACTTGATGCTTAGGTAAGACAAATTTCTATTAGTGACGCTTATGAGCTTTCAGGTCATTTCAGGGGGATGGCTATGGTCTTCGACTCAGTGGATTATTATATGCTGCCAGACTTAATGATGCTTTGAATTTCTTAAGAGAGACGAACAAGAAAGGTTTGGTTCCAGATGCCTACTTTTCCAACCTTCAATGTTCTTATTAATGGACTTTGTAAGGCTTCTGAACTTGAGGAAGCACATTTATTATTGTACAAAATGGATCTATTATTTAGGTTATGTTGACAAGTTTTGACAATTTTATGGAAACATTGTGACAATTTTAATGTTTTAGCCTCTGTTGAAGGCTCTTGTAAAAGGCAAATTGAAGAAACTTGGAATAGTTTGTATTCAAATGAATATTTTCGTATATTTTCTTATATCTTCTGTAAATCCGTTACTCGGTTCTTTTTTGGGATGTTCTTATCGATTTCGATTTCTTGTGTCTCTTTTGTAGCCTCCATGATTGATTTTGCTAATGAGGAATGTTGTGAGAATTAGTGAGATTTCTAAGTATGTTATTTTCTGTACATTTCAAATGTGCATATTGTGAGCATCCTATGAGCATAGTGTGTACATGCTATGTGCATGTTATGTGCATGGCTTGATCATGTTTTGGGCATTAAACAATGTCAAATTTGGGGTTCTGGTCAATTATTTTAGTCTAATTTTGACCTAATGCTATTAACAAGAACATAGAATCATGCCATGTAGGATTCAAACATATAAAATCAAGTTTTGTAGACTTAAGCATGCTTTATTCATGCTCTATTATGTGCATACTTTCATTCAAGAAAGCAAACATTGTTAATATTACCAAAACTTCTCCATTTTCCATTTACAAACAAAAGTATATGACAACTAAATTTCAAGAAGAGTAAAGGAAAACAAACAAATTTAGTCCCTATTAGAATCATTTAACATATCACAAAAACTATTCACTTCCTGGTGCCATTTGCACGAATTGCTACTATTGAATTTGTCATATGCGCCAGTAATCCGAATAAGATCAGAGTGTGAAAGGATCCTATGTAGTTCCACAGTCGCTGCATGGTTTCATGGCAGCATTGTCATCGTGAAGTTTCATTATTCTACCTCTAATTTCCCTGTCCACCCAAATTAACGAAAAAGATCACAGAACTCTTTTTCTGTACTCTATTACTCTCACCAATTTCTGATGGTTGAGAGAATGCAAACACTTGAGGCCTTTCTCTTTTTCATCCTCCCATGGCACACCAAAATTACACCATAGACGTACGTTGATGCTTGAAGACCCTTGAAGGTTGCCATCTTGAAAGACTCAATTCTGAGTTTGGAATTATTGTATTCGAAGTAACATCGCATCCCTTGCTTGTACAGGGTCTCAAAATTGTTGCTTTTCCTGCACTATTTCAGGAACTTGGGCATGAAGTCAGAATGTTGACCTTTCAAATGTCCGAAGGTTAATTTGTTCAAATATGAGATCGTGGTGGCTGAGTTGGTTGAACTTTTTGCACACCATTTTGGTTGAATACAAGTCATGAAAAGAGTGGGAATCAACCTTTGTGAATGTGTCCAAAAGAACCTCGTCCAAAAGAGATTCTATGAAAATTAGGGTGGTTGTGCCATTCTTCATCACTTTGGCTTTCTTCATAGTTCTACCTTTCTTTATTGTTCTACAACTTGATAAGGTGGTTTATGCTTTGACAAGCATGAATAAATACACCACCTCTCTTGCAACCCAAAAGTCATTCATGCATAATATCGAAACAATTAATTAAAAATACTCAAGCATGCATGCAACCGTCATAACTCATAATTAACATAACCTAGAGAAACCAACCTAACCACCAAACCTATGACACCCATCCTTGATTATTATTTCTACTTTTTTTATTCTTTACATGACAAGTGCATATTGTGTGCAGGCGTTGTGCAGGGATTGGACATGACCTAAGCATTTTTCGTATGGTTTTTCCACCTCAGCCAACTTTGCCTAAAAAGGTTTGAAATAGGCTATAAGACTTTCATCTCTTATCTGAAGGGGTGGCCTGAACATAGCTTCATGGCGTTTTCGGACATTGCTGTACACAGAATGTGTTCATAAATAAGTCGGCAATGGTTTCAAAGTAGTCAATGGACATGGTCGGTAGCTCTAAATACATCTCATAGTGGGTCCTTCCAAGGTAGACTGGAACATTTTCTACATCCAGGCGTCGTTGTTGCTGTATAACGCCATGACATTTCTATAATGCATGATATGGTAGTTTAGGTCAGAATCACCACAAAATGGCTTGAACCTTAGTTGAGAGAAATTTTCTGGCGGGGGCACTTCTTCAATTGTTAAATGGGGCTTCCTGACCTTAACCATTAGCCTATTTAGAGTACGAGCCTGGATGAGACTTGCATGGTTATCTTAATTCAGAGAGTATCACTGTTCTTGGTTCCCAGGAGCCTCGAGTTCATTGAACCTTAAACGATGGGGTTCCGCCCTCAGCACCCCTGAGGTGTTTTGAGGGGGATTCTACCGATCTTGGGTTCCTTCTCATGTGCCTGCACTTGGTATCCACCTATTGTCAATGGGATTTTTTCTGAGGTTTGCTGCGTTTGCTAATGCCTGAATGATTGGAGATGTTATGGGATCGCCTTCTAGAGTTATGGTGCTTATGCTTTCAAATCTAAAGATGAGGATTTATGTAAGAGACATTATCCCACTCAAGTTCTCGAGGTTCTTCATTTGTTTTTCCATGTCCAGGAGGTTAGAATGGCTCTCAGTATGAGTGACAGTCTGGTTCTTCTATAGCTTTTTGACAGAAGTGCTGATCTTGGTTAAAGTTTCCCAAATCTGATCCATAGAGGGGAAGGTCCTCTGACCGGATCTCCTCTTTCCTTAGGGGTGGTTGTTATCCCTTGAGGGTCGTTGCTGGCTCTAGGCGTTGCTGTAGTAGTTGAAGGTAACATGCCTCTTGCCCCAGGGATAACTAATGTATCAGAGGGTAGGCCTTCTTTTCTGGATGGGCTGAGGTGAGCATGAACTAAACTTTCTTCAGTTGGCATGTTTGCTAATGGAGTGTCTGGTTGAGAGGAATATGGGTTTTCTCTTAATGAAAGCACCAATTGTTGGAATCAAATATGCGTACCTTTGTGAGTGGCAGTTGAGCAAAAATCTATGTAGTCTGGAACAACCTGCAAAACATTGAAACAATCGCAAGCAAACCTTAGGTGTGTGTCAGCCAAAGACTCTCCAATGATCAAGTTAGTGAATGATTTTAAGCTCAAACAGTGGGCAAGAGAATTGACGTGTAGAGATTGCGTTATCGTAGGTGAACCCTAGATGGTGTATTATACCATGAGAGAAACCTTTATAGGATATAATTCTTATTCTAAACCGAGAGAATCCTAAAAGGATATCTAGTAAGTAGATATTGTATCTTTTAGGAGTGTGGTTACTTGTAACGCACGCTTAGCCTTACATTGTAGAAACTCCAAGACTTATAGGATTTGATTAAGTCCACAACCAGATGAAATCGCGTGTCTTGCAGAGCATGCATGGTCATCCAGCTGAGTTGTTTGGACTTTGCCTAGTGTCCCGAAGCAAAATGATGGTGGCACCCTACTTCATCTGATACAGCTCCACATAGAGCTGGTAAGTCCATAAATGGACTTCTAGGTAACAATATTCAAATCAGCCTTACTTCGCCCTTGGAAAATCATGGTCCCAAAATGCTCAACCTCTGTAGCCAAGGCCATGCGGGCACACCACTCAACCTCTAATTCCTATAACATTATCCGGAACCGAACTTCCACCATCAGTAAAAAATCTTCAAACTCTCGCTTAGGAACAAACTCATAATTCTTCGTATAAAAACAGTAATTTCATAACACCATCAAGACCGATATCCGTTCAGAAACAGTACAAGCATCTAAATTGAAACTACAATTTACGGAATATGTACTCACCGCTGAACATCTTCAAACATGATGTTCTAGTAAGCTACCTTCTTTTTCCTCAGTGGGAGTAATTGGATGGATAAGAAGTTGCATCCGACAAAATTGATGTTGCATAAGTTATTAGATCAATTGTTAATAAAAATTTAGCAAGTTTATTAAAATTGGAAATAAATACGTATCGATTGTTGAGCAAAAAGACCTTCTTCAACTTCTCATGGGACTAATTTAGGTTTGTGCCCCAACGAAAAATCTGGGGCAATAACTCAGGGTTTTCTGTAAGCAACTTGTAGCGAAAACAAATGAAAAAGGACGTTAAACTTAGAACAACAAAATAAAAGGGAAATTACCTGAAAAGTATATGAAAACCCCCTCAAGTTATAGGAGTCATAAATCACAACACCGATTTTTGTCTACATTTTTTTTTCTTTTACAACCTTGTGGCAAGTCAAAGCGGTCGTGGTTATGCTTGGCATCGACAACTAGAATGATGCAAATCCCTAGGGATATGTCTCTCATTTTTCTTGATTATCTACCAATTCAAGTAGGTGGTAGTCGATGTCCTTGCCAAAACAACATTGTGGACAAAGTACAGTAGGCCCGAATTGTAGAGATCGTCTTGGTTTTGGCACAAGTTGAATTGATCCTCCAATTGTATCAAGGTTATCTTTTTCTTCCCTCTGAAATTGATCCCTCTAATACAACATTCATCTTCCTCTTTTTGGGGGGAAATTCTCTGAAACCAAGTCTGCTCACCAAACAAAATTTGTTGTTTTCGAAAGTCACAACATGCTCCCCAAAAAGGAAGGAGATGAAATCATCACTCACTCTATCCTTAATAGCCCTAAGGATATCGTAGTGGTTCAGTAGCCTAAACTAGTCAATGCGGTCCACATTAACCAAATGACCGAAATAAGAATCCTCGAATTTTTTCAGTAGATCCTTTGAAAACCGGCTTCTAATATTCCCCAGACACCCTAAGGTGTATGACAGACAGGAGATGGTAGCAAGAAACACCTCATCCAGCGGGCACATAAGTTCTGATAAAAAGATTTAACTTTCGACCTGCAAGATTTTCAACATAATCAAATCAAATTAAAAAGATGAACATGCAAACAGGAGATACACAATATATGCACATTGTATGCCCAAATCGAACTAGTTCACCAACAAAATATAACCAAATATGCCTAGCCACTATACATGCACAGAAGATGCACATACTACTATGCACAAAATATGCACATAATATCTACCAATTCATGAAAAAAATTCATTAAATTATTTTCAGAAATATCCAACGGATATGCACAGAATGTACATATAGTATGCACAAATTCAAGTAATTCTTGACCAAATTCAAGCCTGCCCAACATATAGACATGCACATATTATGCACGCAGCTTGACATGATGAAAAAAATTCAATCAATTATTTTCTAGCAACATCTAATATAATGCACAACACAAATTAATGTCGAACAACTTAACAATACAAAATACTAAACCGCACCCAAAACCTAAAATTCCCAAATTTACAAAACCTAAGTCGAAATAATGAAATTTCATTTCAAACCGTACCTCACTTCTGATTTTGCCATTGAAGATTTTTGAAAGGATGGATTAAAAACTCAACTAGGTTGCGAAATATGTAGAACGGATTTGAAAGTTAGCGTTGGTCGGAAATTGGGGTGGAAAAGGGTTGCACCGTTTGGGGTGAGGGTTCTTAGAGCTAAGGGTTGGGCATCAGAGAATTTTGAACAAGAAGGTGCAAATGCTAACTAGGTTTGACAAATTAACCCATTTATACAAAAGGGCAAGTGAATCATTTTAAGGTGTAGGAAAAATCTTATTTTTATCCTATTATTGTGCTTGGTGTGTGCATGCTCTGTACATATTCAAAAAATTCTATTTTAATCTTAAAATAAAAAAAAAAGGGTCATTTATATCAATTTCCTTTTTTCAATCAATTATTATTGGCATCCACAATGTGCCTTAGCACGTGGAGGCGAAAAGGTAATAAGGTGGGTAGTAGTTGAACAAAGCCAAATGTTCCTTAGTTTATTAAAGGAAAAAAATAAAAAATAAAAAAGGCTAAATTGGATTAATGACTCCCATGGTGAGAGGGTAATCGGAAGATAGTCCCCGTGGTAAAAAAATTCGGATTTAAACCCTCGTGGTGAACTCCGTGAGGATTTAAGTCCAAAATTAACATCTTCCTCATCTGTTTGTTAACTCATTCAACCTTCATAACCAAAAGAGAAAAAAACTCATTCATCCAAGTTTGTGAATTCATTGATCCATGCTTCGATTCCATTCAAATACTGAAAAATGAAATATTGGGTTGTGAAAACTGACCTACAGATTGAGGGTGGTGTGGTTTGAGCCTTTCTGCAGTAAAAGAAGCTTCAAGATTTATAAAAATAAGAAAGAACCACAATTTGGGTGGTAAATATAAACTTACTCAAACTTTACGAAATCTAAAGGTTAATAAATTACAAGGGATTGGAGCCAAAAGCTTGAAACTTCACAACCCATATCAAATCTCAGCCGCAGATGCCACCTGAGCGTGAAAGCAAGCCCATTTTTCTGGTTTTATCGTAAAGAAAGCTCCTTTTTTTCTTCTGGGTATTCTACTCAGAGAAAGAGCTGAAATTTAAAAACTCGCTCGGATTGAATTAACCCAGAGAACACAACAAGTGACACTGCTTTGGACCAGAAAATTTAAAATCCAATGAAATCTTTGGGGGAAGTGTGTGATTGTTAATTTTGTGTTAATTTTGGACTTAAATCCTAACAGAGTTCACCACAAGAGTTTAAATCCGAATTTTTTCACTACGGAGGCTATCTTCCGATTATTCCCTTAACATAGGGACCATTAATCCAATTTAGCCAATAACAAAAGTAGAAAACTGAGGAGAGTAGTGAGTCTATAAAAAGTAAATAGGCAAAAAGGTGGGTAGTGGCTGCGGCTTCGAAAAATGCGTAAAATGCAAGGGTGAGGGAATTTGATCATGATTTTTGTTTCTGCAAAGGCACGCTTTTCTCCTTTCGCATTATGAAGTTTGGAGCCCCAAAAAGTTGTATTTATTTTTTAACAAAAGATATTATCTACACTAAAAGGTAAGAAAAGTGGGTCAAACCTCACAATGAACTAGTAATAATATGGTTCAAATTGATTTTTGACAAGAATCAAATCTAAGACTTCTCATTTACAAGTGAAGAGAAATTCCGTATTCCACATTTTCACTTGCATTTGTTTAATGTACATAATCATCATCATTACTCATTATGTGATTTCTTATTAGAGTAATATTAAATTACATTTCAGAAATAATATGATGTGGTTATTGATGGTTAAATTATTACTTAAGTGTACATTAACGCGATTATTTTTTATTAATGACAGATTACATAGTTTACAAATTTGGTGTAATAAATTAGTCTACTTAGCATTATCATTCTTTCTAAATAAAATATACTTGAACAACCATGTCACATCCTAGCTCGGACCCCCACCACATCCCGGGCTTGACTCCACCGTAGCACGATATTGTCCGCTTTGGGCCCTGACAACGCCTTCACGGTTTTGTTTCTCGGAACTCACACGAGAACTTTCCAGTGGGTCACCCATCTTGAGAATACTCTCGCCCGAACTCGCTTAACTTCAGAGTTCCGATAGAACCTGAAGCCAGTGAGCTCCCAAAAGGCCTCATGCTAGGTAGAAATGGAAATATACATATAAGGCTTACAGGATCCTCACCCTTGGGCGATGTGGGATCTTACAATCCACCCCCTTAGGGGCTCGACGTCCTCGTCGGTACACTTCCGACCAGGAATTGGCTCTGATACCAAATTGTCACATCCCGGCCCTGACCCTCACCACATCCTGAGCTTGACTCTACCGTAGCACGATATTGTCTGCTTTGGGCCCTGACCACGCCTTCACAGTTTTGTTTTTGGGAACTCACACGAGAATTTCCCAGTGGGTTACCCATCCTGGGAATGCTCTTGCCCGAACTCGCTTAATTTTGGAGTTCCGATGGAACCCAAAGCCAGTGAGCTCCCAAAAGGCCTCGTGCTAGGTAGAGATGGGAATATACATTTAGGGAACATTTCGTCAGTGCGTGGCTGGCACGTAAGGGTGTGTGGGGTGTCGGAAAATTATTCTAAAAATATGGGGATGCTCGTGGTGTTGAGTAGGCCACGATGGCATATTCAAATACCCTAATTGAGCAACGTATGAGAAGTTGCTACATGGTTTTGGTTATGTGCTTTAAATTAATGTTAAAATAGTTGTTTCACATATAGGTAAGACGTTTCTAGAGGACGAGCGCAACCAGGCGAGACTCGGGGGTTACGACCCTGCTACATACTAGTGAGTGGGCTTTTTGTTTATATATATATAAATGCGTTCCCAAAAACTGTTTTTAAACGGAATTTCGCTTAAAATGCCATGTCATGTTTGCTTTACATTTTAGCATATGCATTAGTATAGCTTTGCATAATATTGCATGATGCTGCAGAAGCCCAAGTAAGTTTAGGTGTACATAATGACGGTACAGTTGCATGGTAGTTGATTATGAGTTGATGCACGTAGAGCTCATTGTCCTGCACCCTGATGTTAGTGCTCTGCCCGTGGCTAGGTTCTAGCCTTCACGTGATCATTCACTTCCCGCACCGCGCGCTCAGCTTGGATCCAAGTTAGGTGCCAGCCTGTCGTACATACCACATTAGGTGGCTCCAACTCATACGTGACTTGTAATTCGTTGCACAACCTTCACGTGATCATAGCACTTGAGCGTACTTATTTACATCCAGCCTGTCGTACAGACCACATTACGTGGTTCTTGTGTGTAGATTTAGTGTCGTACATGTCACATTAGGTGACTCCGGCTGGATTGATGAGCAATAGGTTCAGCCGTACAGGTCACATTAAGTGACTCCAGCTGGCATATCACTTTTACATTGATTTATATCACCTAGCTTACATATTTACTGCTGAGATAGTGACATGGCATATACTTGGTTTCCATTGCTTTTGTGAATGATTTCTAGATACGTATGTAATACTATTTTCTGGGCAATTATACGGGTTTTACGGTGATGGGTTATTACGTTTTAAAGACAAAGTTGTTTTTAAAAACTTTGTTTTTGCCCACTCACACTTTCTGTTTTGCGCCCCTCCAGGTTCTAGGTAGAAGTTTGTGTTGGTGGCTTACGAGGATTCTACGGCAGTTCTGACAGACTTCAAATAATGTAGGAATTTCCATCATGTCTTGTATAATTAATACTTAGCTTGTTGGACTGCACTTAGGTTACCTACGTTCTGAGCACTTACATTACTATTTTAAACACCTTCACTCGTACTTATATACTTACCTAGTGTAAAGTAGCTAGTTTGGTTTTTATTTACCCACATATTCGTATCTCTATCACTTCCTCACTGCGCATATGGCTACGTTACCCTCACATGACGACCAGCATACCTCGATTTAGGACAGGATGTGTCAACCAAGTATGAGATCACTAAAGAATAGTTGTTTACAACATATCTCACATGCCTAAATAATTAAATATCATGCTCATTCATTACTTATCTTATTTCTAGAAAATAAACATACCCTATAAACAAGTTATTATTATGCTTATATTATCAAGCTATTACTTTAATTATATACGTTTAAATAAGAGATATTTTGTGATACTACGCGGGTAAACAGTTTGACAAATTCTAAGAAAGGTGAGGGAAAATTCTCTTAGAAAAATACAGGAAGAATCCAAATTGTGTGGTTGTGAGTGGCTTTGAACATTCTCTTATCAAGGACTTTGAAATTTTTTTAAAGGTAATGTTAATGAGACTAAAAGAGATAAATATGTTTATCAACGTTTAAGTAATAAACCAATCATCAACTTTCATGTCTTTTAATTTTCAAAATTTAGTTTACAAATTAGTCTCCCTAGCATATTTACCCTTTTTAATGAGGATATAGAGGATAGGCAACTCAAACTACGCATACGATTTGATTGTCGAACTACAAAGGTAACCTTACTCTCTAACACGCACAAAACGGTTAGAAAAAACCAAGCTTCGAGATTTAACCATCAACTACAAAAGTTGGTTATTTCTTTTCTGCTTTCAATGATCAGAAATGACTAACTTTCTGGTAACGCCCATTTTCGAAATTTTATTTAAATAAGAGGATGAAGCTAAGACCCCAAAAAGCCCAAATAAAACGTATAGTAACAGTTCTCATAGACAGAGAAAAGGGTTTAATTGTTTTTGTTTTTTTGGTAAATTGATTGTTTTTGTTTGGTAAAGGATATTGTAGTGGGCATTAATTGCTTTCAGTACCTTACATTTCACAGCTTTCCATTTTAACTACAGTGTGGGAGATAAAATGAAAAGCTGATACAGGAATTCGACAACAGACCTGGCCATCTGTCCCCAAAAAAGAATAGACCTACGTCGATACATTTAATGAAACAAAGCTCAAGCAAATAAAACAACTTGCAATAAACTTGTTGACTTTTGACCTACATTATTATAAGATTAAATTTAGTTTATTGCTCTCAGGTTTATTGATTTTTAATATTTCATGCATCAAATTTTTTATTTATTAAAATCTAGTACTTAAAATCATAATTTTATGTCATTCCGTTAACATTCCGTGTAAATAAATTTTCTTATGTATAAGACATTTTGGAACAGAACTAACCTGACCAAATTAACTGTTAGATTTTATTGGACGGTTGTGAGACTAAGATTGTACCAATTAATATCAATTGCATTGAATTTGAAATGAACAGTTTTCTATCAAATGGCCCTACAGATTTCATGCTTATCTCCATTTGAATTGATGTGGCACATATCTAATCTAATCAGTGATAAAAAATCACAATCCAGGAGTGCAAGCAAGATTGAACTTTTCTGCTCAAAAAATAAAGAATTGTCGTATATGTAACTATCTAGCTAGCCTAAAGCAACTTGATTATTGCGGTTTAGCTTGAGGCACACGAGTTTGAAAACTTTGCCAAATCACCATCATTATATTTGAAGCAAAAGCATGCATCAACACAACCCATGTTTGGTTTATCTTTTCTTTTTGCCATGGTATGGGACCTATCATAACAATATATTATATGATTGTGTGTTAATTTAATAAAATTTAATGTATTGACTTTCATTATATTTTAAGTGCGCATGCGGTAATTAATTAATTAATTAATTTTTTATTAAAATGTATTTAAAAATAATAAACTTACTAACCGCACGCAATATAACTACATTTTTTTTATATATTTTGAAAAATAATGAACTTATTAACCACCCACAGTCACACTACCTGGTATTTTTTGTGAAACTTTTTTATTTATATATATATATATATTTTATATTTTATTTGAATTTCTAATGAGAGAAGAACAATTTGAGTATTATGAAAGCTTTATCCTTTTTGCATTCTCCTTTAATATACATATATAGAAATTATCGATCCTTGATCCTTGATGTTCCAACTTAAAGGTAACCCAATATTCAATTTGTTTCGTTTACTACTATGATGGAGTGCAAAGGAAACCTGCATATTTGTAAACCAAACAAGTTGAAAGGCATTAGGAGAAGCCTAGTGTATGTTTCGTGAGGCTTCAATTTATTACGTCTCCTGGACCTGTAATTTCTCATGAACTTTCTAGATTTACAGTGTAGTATGATGGTGTTGTAGCTTGGGTTAAAGAGGCCCTTTCTTGGTTGGAATCGTTTCTATATATCAATAGGGGTGTGCTATGCACAAACTCCTTTTTACTTCTCACTCATTCCTTGTTAATTTCTGTCCGTTGATCTTCTTCAATTCATCTGATCCGATGGTCGAAAACCAAAAAGGTGTGAGAGAAGTAAAAAGGGGTGTGTGGATATCGCACCCCTATCAATATTGTTATATCTCCTTGCAGATTTTCTGATTTGAAGTTTCAATGTATATTTCATGTATATTTGTACAAGAGTGAATCCGGGTATATATGAGAAGAGAGAGGGAAAAGAGATAGGAAGGATGGTTGCAGAAAGCAGCCGACAAGAAAGAAGAAGGCATGTTGCCTACCTAATCTAAACCTTACACAAAGACATTTGATGTGGTCAAAACTAACACACAAATTAAACCCTTTTTAGACAATTGTAGTGTACGTAACTATGGATCGTTCTAGGCCGGGGATTAGAAGGGATGCTAATCAACACAAATTAGACTTAAAAACACAAAACTAGACTCTAATGACTCAAGATTGACCAGACTGACTCAAAACAGCGCAAAACAAACAAATTGACTCAAAACAGGAACTAAAGAGTGATTTGGACGAATTCTATACTTAACTTGACTCAAAACACTAACGGGGGACAAGTTTGAACAAACTTTAAAACTAAACTAACACGACACAATGGCGGGGGGTTTGGTTTGAACGAAATTTAAAACTAAAACTAAGTAACTTGCAGAAAACAAACTAATTGATACTAAATTGGGGTGAATGAAGGGGGTGAAAGGCTAACTAGAGGGTCCTTCTCCACACATGACACATATGCAACACAAATCAATCTCCAATTACTATTCCTATAAACCATGAATGACAATGCCCCAAGTTAACCGTGAACTACACAAATTAACCATCAGATTTTCCTAAATTCATTGAATTGGACTTAGCGACGCAATCAAATTATTCTTATCAAGTTCCCTATATGAACAGCATGATAGAGATACATATCAAAGATCATTAAGTTCTATGAAAATCATAAGTATTGACATGGCATTCGTAACTATGAATTGCACGATACTTCTGCCAGGAATTTACTTAACACAATCATGACTAGTGATTTCCACTACTTGCAAATATAAGTTCATAACGATTATGTGAAATTCCCTTGTATTTTAGCATCAAATTCATGCGTGCAAACTAAGTAGGCCTCCTTAATCAACATACAAGAATAAGTTATCAATCAAACAGATAAGTAAATTGCATTCACGATTTATGAAACAATAACTGGATGTAATCGATTCATATCATACATATGTTCATGGCTTTGAATTCACCTCTAGCTAAAACGAAATGAGTTCCACATGTGTATCGTAACTGAAAACCAAAGTAAAACAAACATTGAACTAAAAACTAAAGACAGAATACACTTAGAAACACTCCAGCAATCCAAAGGCCTTGGATGGCAGGCACGGCTCCAAGCTCTCCTTCCTTGCAAGCTACGGCACTATGTGTTTATTCCTTTATATTTTTCTCTCGAAAACTCCCCTCTAAGTTTTGCGGCAAGGATGTGCATTTATAGGGCAGACACATCGGACCAATCCTTGGAGGACAAGGATAGGACACGGCACAATTCTAGGAGAAAAGGAATTAAATTGTTTGCATGATTTCAGGACTTCTAGAATCAGATATGCATTGTTAAAACATGATAAGGACTCCTAAATTCAGATGGGAATGATCTAGAATAGGATAAGGACTCCTTTTACAGCTGAAGATGAGTTTAGAAAATGTTGGATTAAATAGGATAATGTTTGGATAATATGGGATAAGATAAGATAAGACTGGATAAGATAGGATAAGGTTGGATTGTTTTAGCTGATTCCTTGTCTTCCAAGCCTTAATTTAATTCTTCCAGATTTGTAGAACATTTTTAGCATCATTTGTCACCAAAAACGTCCATCCATTATGCTCCATACACATGTTATCCAATCCAAGTCCAAAACTGCTCCAAATTGCTCTTTTTGGCCATTTATTGTTATCTTCACCAATTGAACCTACAATAATACGAAAATAAAGTAAATCACTATAATAAATGGAAATTAACTAAGTAAATGCAAAGAAATAAGATAACAAAGTCGCATAAATATGCTCCTATCAACATTACCCCAATCAGTCTCCTCTCTTAAATTAAAGGAAAAGGTGATTTACATACCCTTACCCTAAAGATTACAATGAGCCTTACCCTAGAGATTTACCCTAGGGGTCACCTTGGTAGCAGACTCCATATGCAGCATCAGTCATATGCACCATCAGTAGATGCAGCATCACTGATGCAACATCAGTAGATGCATCATCACTGATGCAACATTAGTAGATGCAGCATCATAACACCCCCCTCAAGTTGGATCGAGGAGGTTAATCGAGCCCAACTTACCCAGAAAACGGTGGAAACTGATGCAACATCAGTAGATGCAGCATCATAACACCCCCCCTCAAGCTGGATCGAGGAGGTTAATCGAGCCCAACTTGCCCAGAAAACGGTGGAATGGAGCAGATGAGAGATCTTTGGTAACGAGATCTGCTAGTTGATCATGGCTTCGCGTGAAGATGGTTCGGATGACTTGAGTTTGCACTTGTGCTCTGACAAAATGACAGTCCACTTCAATGTGTTTCTTTCTTTCATGGAACATAGGGTTAGCAACAATGTGCATGGTTGCTTGATTATCACACATAAGAGACATGGGAGTAGTACTAGTAAACCCTAAGTCTGAAAGAAGCCCTTTAAGCCATATAAGTTCACATGCAGTGGCTGTCATGGCTTGATATTCAGCCTCTGCGCTGAAGCGAGCAATGACATGTTGCTTCTTGCTCTTCCAAGTGACAAGATTTCCACCAATAAACGTGCAATAGCCCGTGGTAGATTTCTTATCAAGTGCATTCTTTGCCTAATCTGCATCAATGATGGCAGTGGAATTGTTGTTACGCATGATGATTACTTGTCCTACCGAACCCTTGAGATAACGTAGGACTCTTTTAACCATGTTAAGATGATCAACCATAGGAGAATGCATAAATTGGTTTGCCAAGCTCACTGTATATGTGATATCAGGACATGTGATGGTGAGATATATAAGTTTGCCCACCAATTGTTGATAGTAGCTCACATCATGCATGGCTTCTCCATCTGTATTGAACTTTAGTTTATAGTCCACGAGAGTGATGGCAGGTTTGCATTCAAACATTTTTTTTTTCTTCCTGAAGAAGATTCAATACATATTTTCATTGATGTAGAAACAATCCCTTTGAAGAGGTTGCCATTTCGATGCCCGAAAAATACATCAGCTTTCCCAGGTCTTTGATAGCAAAGGTTTGGCATAGTGAGAGTTTTAGTGCCTCAATTTTAACGGCACTATCTCCTGTGATGATGAGATCATCCACATATATAAGCACCACCGATTTCCCACTAGTGCCAGTTCTTACAAACAATGAGGAATCAGCATTACTTCGTAGGAATCCAGCCTTTTCTATAACTGAGCTGAGCTTGGCATACCAAGCTCTTGGGGATTGTTTCAATCTATAGATTTCCTTGTGTAGTTTACAAACCATGTTGCCTTTAATACCATCATAACTTGGAGAAGGCTGCATGTACACTTCTTCTTGTAACTCTCCATGAAGGAAAGCATTCTTCACATCCATTTGATAAAGAGTCCACCCACAATTGATTGCATTTGAGAGTAGAACTCTCACTGAATTCATCTTGGCCACAGGTGCAAGTATTTCCTTGTAATCTACCCCAGAGGTTTGAGTGAACCCTTGAGCAACAAGCTTGGCCTTGTGTCTCTAGATAAAACCAGCAGCCTTGAATTTAATCTTGTAAATCCAACGACTTCCAACAGCCTTTTTTCCTGGTGGTAGTTGAACCAAGCTCCAAGTTTTATTTTCTTCTAGAGCATAAAGCTCATCAACCATGGCTTGATTCCATTATGGGAAGAGAGATGCCTCTTGAAAGCTTCCAGGTTCACTGTGTTTATCAATTTCACAGAGAAATGCAACATGAAATGTTGAGAACTCACCAAGGCTGATACTTTCACTGATAGGATATCGTGAGGCATAAGTAACATAGTCTTGCAGCCTAGTCGGAGGTTTTTTGGTTCGAGGAGGATTTCTTTTAAGCCTTTGATACTCTGTAGGAAATTGTGAATGATCAGAATGAGACTCCTCGTCTCCCTTATTGGCAAGGATACGATGATCAGAGATTGAGTCAATTTGTATTTCTTCAATATTTGGTGTCACAACAACTGAGCTTTCTTCCAACACTGAATTATTAATGACAGGAGCAAGTGGAAACATTTCAAACAGTTCCTTCCCTTGACTTGCAGTTTTCCATTTGTGAGTAATAAAGGCAATCTTCTTCAAATTTCAGATCCCTTGACACAACACAGTTTTTAATAGCTGGATTGTGGCACTTGTATCTCTTTTTGGTAGAAGAATACCCCACAAACACACACTTGGTTGCCCTGGCATCTAATTTGTCACGGTTCAAGGCTTGAATGTCAACAAAGCAAACACATCTAAATACCTTGACATGTGTCAAATCAATTTTTCTACCCTTGAGTACTTTATAAGGAGATTTAAACCCTACCACACGACTTGGGAGTCGGTTAATAAGGTAAGTGGCAGTGAGGATGCCTAATGACCAAAATTTCTTTGGAACATGCATGTGAAGCACAAAAGCATTAGTCTTCTCCAAGAGATCTCTGTTTTTCTCTCGGCTACTCCATTTTGTTGGGGAGTCCCTACACAGCTGGTTTGATGTATTATGCCTTGAGAACTTATGTATTGAAGCATGTTGTTGGATAGAAATTCAGTGCCATTATCTGATTTCAACACCTTAATGTCTGATTGAAATTGTGTTTTATCATGCATATGAAAATCTTTGAAAATAGTTTGGACTTCACTCTTTGATTTCATAAGATACACAAAACTCATTCGAGAGAAGTCATCAACAAATAAGACAAAGTAGTAGAGTAAACATAAAAATTTGACAAAAAATTTACTTTTCTTAGACATTGAGTTACCAAAAGGTAGTATAGTAAACTTAGAAAATTCACAAGTATCACAAGTAAAATGTGATTTGCAAAAATTTGGAAACAGTTTAGACAAGATAACTTCAGAGGGGTAAGCTAATCTCTTATGCCAAAGTTGGTTTCCATCTATGGACTTCGAATGAGCTTGAAGAACCTGAGTAAAACATGCATTCTTGTACACGTAGTAAAGTCCATTTATGAAGACCCTTTCACCAATCATCTTCATTGTGAGAACATCTTAAAACATCACGTTATTTGGTGAGAAAATGGCACGACAGTTTAGGGTGTTTGTGATCTTTCCAATTGACAGAAGTTGGAAAGGAAAGGTTGGTACATATAAGACAGTGGAAGGTGTTTTGTATGAGAGTAAGTTTATTTCTCCTTTTCCCAAAATTAAAACAGTTTTTCCATTTGCAACAGACACATGTGAGGGATTTGAAAAACGTTTAAAATGATGCAAATTTGTGATTTTGTTTGTCACATGATCTGTGGTTCCTGAATCAATTATCCAACAATCATTTTCAGTACCAGTTAACAAGGTAGTAGTGAATGCTTTGAGTATACCTGGTGCTTCATCCCGTGAAACTTTCTCATTTCCAGCAAGAAGGCTGGTAAATTATCCCAACATGGATGCATGATTGTTCTCTTCATTTCCTTGAGCTTGTGAACCATCTTCGTGTCCCTTGCTTTGAAGATACGCTGCAAACTCATTAATAAGAGACAATGGATTGGCAGTGAACTCCATGGATCCTTGTGAGATAATAAAGGACCTTAGTATCATTTTTCCATCTTTGCTGAACTTAGGCTTGAGTTCAGGATGAAGTTCCCAACACTTGTCTTCCACATGACCAACGCCATTGCAATATTTGCATGTCAGGTGTGGATTTCTACACTTGTACACCTTAGCCTCTGAGGTCTTGTAATTTGAGGGATATACACGAGTCCTAGTCAATCTTGAGTTATGCTCAGCATTTATCACTTTCTTCCTTGCTTCTTCTCGTTGGATAGTTGCACAGACATTGTTGAAGGTAGGAAACTCTTGACTCATCAAGACGTGACTCCTTATATCCTTGTACTCGGAGTTCAAACTCCCCAACAGTTGATAGATTCTATCTTCCTCAGCTCATTTCAAGAAAATAGCAGGATCTGTGGTATGTGGAAGGTATACATCCAACTCATTCCACATAGCCTTGAGGCGTCCAAGGTGTTGAACAAATGTTTTCCCTTCTTGTTGGGCACCAGCAATGTCCTTCTTAAGTTGAAAGACACGTGCATAGTTGTTTTGATTTCCATACATATCCTGCAAGGCTTTCCAAAGCTCACATGAAGAATTGTAGTAGCTAAAAATCTCAGCAACATGTTTCTCTATGGTGTTGAGCAGCAAGGACATGACAAGTGGATCCTTGCAAAGCCATACACCATATGTAGATGAAGAGATGTCTGGAGCTTCCACACTTCCATTTACAAACCGTAATTTCTCTTTGCCTCTGAGAGCAAGAGACACAGCTCGAGACCAAGGGAGATAATTAAACTCGTTCAAGAGAAATGAACACAAACGTTGATTGGTGTTAACCTCGATGCCTGAGAAATTTGAAGAAGAGGTATGCGAGATGTCACCCTCTATGTTTACTAAATCTTCTTCAGCCATGGCTTAAGATTGAAGGAAAGATGCAGCGGAAAAAAATGGCCAGAGGCAGGTTACAAAACCTGCTCTGATACCATGTAGATTTTTTGGTTTGAAGTTTCAATGTATATTTGTACAAGAGTGAGTCTGGGAATATATGAGAAGAGAGAGGGAAAAGGGATGGGAATGATGGTTGCAGAAAGCAGCCGACAAGAAAGAAGAAGGCATGTTGCCTACCTAATCTAAACCTTACACAAAGACATTACTCCAATCAGTCTCCTCCCTTAAATCAAGAGAAAATGTGATTTACATACCCTTACCCTAAAGATTACAACGAGCCTTACCCTAGAGATTTACCCTAGGGGTCACCTTGGTAGTAGACTCCATATGCAACATTCGTAAATGTAGCATTAGTCATATGCATCATCAGTAGATGTAGTATCACTGATGCAACATCACAACACTCCTAATGCTTAAAGTTAATGACTAGGGGTGAGGTTTCTTTTTTAGGAAAAAACTAACCAAAAGGGGTTGAAAACTTTGAGTTTTAACTAAAAATTATGTTTTAACTTTATTTAATGATTAGTACAAGGCTCAATAATAAATCCCTCCAACTAAAATGCACAATGTGCGATGACTTTGCAGCAGTTTGTGTGTGAATAGCAGAAAATTGGTTAAGAGGCTGAGTACCAACCCCGACTTTACCATATCCACGTGGCTTGAAATACGTTGTTCACAAATTCTGTTACTTATTTTTATTTTGAGAAATGTTAAGAGAAAGTCTCTCAAAGTGAGATTATCTATACTCTTTACCATCTCATACTTTTGTCATAACGTTTTATAATGTTGGAACGAAAATTGACATTAAACTGTGAGGTGGTAGATAGTCTATGAAGAATCACTCTTGAGAGAGTCCACCTAGCATTTCTGGTTTGTTTTTTAGAGTTGTTATTTTCATTTAAAAAGTTTGTTGTGTATACCTCATAATTGAATTTTCTTTCACATCGTAGAATATTTTGAGTGCACAATGATTTTTATGGGTTATCAATAATAGGTACATTTGTATTATATTGCCTATCTATATTATAACAGTCAAATATTTAAATTTTGTTTAACTCCTTTTAAAAAAAAAAAAAAGAGTTTTGAGGAACCAAATCTATTACAAAATTTAAATATTTGACTGTTATAATATGAATAGGCAATATAATACATTTTGACCGTTGAATAGTCAAAAGGAAAAGTTAAAAGGAAAATAAATGATTTAGCAAAAAAAAAAAGCCACAATAAATGAAATAAATAATAAGAGATGAAGAGGGCAGTCAATCCAATCCAAGTGAGTCAAATCTATGCTCATGAATCTATCTCCCACTTAAAAAGAAAAAGCGAGCCTCTGCCTCTCTTGATTATGTTTTAATATTGAAAGTGAGATTATTTTAAATTTTTTTTTTTTTATCATTAAAGAGAGAGAGGGTGTGTAACTACAATAATTTAGAGAAAGTGAGAGTTTCGAATTCGAAATGCATGAGTAGAAATTCAGCACCTTATCTACTAGGATATTGGAACATAACTCACTCTTCCATTGAGTTGTTCATTTTATTCACTTTTCCATTGAGTTGTTCATTTTATATGTGTTTATGTTTGCATATGAATATTGTTATTCAAACAAGAGCCAAACATAAGAAGATGGGTTTCTTTTCATATGTATTTGGTGAATCTGTCAAGACACTTTACGAAACACCCCAAAGATTACACGAACTAATTATTAGTTTAGTCGTAGTTGTGAGAGCGATGAGTTTCGCCTTTAGTTATTGTTAATCATTTTGTAGTGGTGTACCTATATTATGAATATGATTGTACGTTCTTGTAAACTACCAAAATATTTACAAAATTCATCCGAATTATAAATTTCATCAAGACGAGCATTTTTTTTTGTTGGAAGAGAGAGAGGGATTTGAGTTTTTGCTCGTTCATGAAAAAACTGAGTATTACGATCACCACTTTTCAGCCAATCCACCCGAGGTCTCTGCCTCCAGATTGTCTCTTCCATTTCAAGGAGGACGGCAAAGGTAGATTCAATCTTCTTCTTTTAACTTTATATTATCAGCAACCACACATCCTTGCAAAGCTTTCTTTATACGCCTTAACCAACAGTTTTTGAATATGCCTAAACGATTGTGGATTCCACCCTGCTAAATCTTCAGCGCACCGTTTAATCCCCTTTTTAACACCCATGCTTATCAGCTAAAACCCCAACCCTTGCTTAACAATAACTAAAAGCTAAAATCCCAACCCTTGCTTATCAGCTAAGCCACATTAGAATAACTATAGTTATGTATCAAACTTGTCATCAATGATAATTATATACAAGACCGTTCACTTATAAATAAAGATAAATCCCCAAAAATGTGATGCTAATTACCACATATATTCACATACAAATTTCAATTAAGGTTTTTTTTTTTATAATTTATAAAGAATTCTTGTATTACATTTAATGATAGACCTAAATAGTTATATCTAAAGAAACACGAGTATAAACCTGATATGGAGTCAATAGTTTGATAGACCTACATAGCTATATCTAATGAAACACATGAGTATAAAGCTGATCTGGAGTTGCCATGGTTGAGAACTTTGGTTGCTTAAGCCTTCTACAAGTTGTTAACCCTTATGCAATCGACTCAGTGGGGAGTTTGTGACTTTGATGCGTGTGGAAATATACATCGTTATCAATGAGAACATGTCATGTGTCTAACTTATCAAATATGACATTCTGTCTTTCAGGAAATACGCAGACCATTAATTAAACCTTAACAAACTAATGGATCACATTCACTACGAATGCCTTAAAAGCTGACAATCAAAAGGGCCCCTAGGCACAATTAATAGAGGTCAATCGCCACGCGACCTACGTAGATTACCCTGATAAGCTATATAGGCTTACCTATCAGTGTCGAAAAAAGAAGACTAAAGATTAGCAAATTGTAGAAAAGAAAAGAAAAAAAAAAAAAAAAAAAAAAAAAGAAGAGCACCGACCTAATTCGCCAGCCGAGCCCAGCCGTCCAGCCAAACATCACCCAACATAGTCAAGCTGACTTGACTGGAGTTGTCTAGCTGCGATGCCGTAGCCTAAGGTGTGTGCACGAGCAGCAACTACGCCAACGTTTTTTTGGCTACTTCTCTTTTTTTAAATGTCAATGCAGAGTCAGATATTTTTACGCTCACAAAAAATTCAGAACTTTCTTGATCTTTGTTCTTGACCGATGTTTGTGTGAATATTTGTGAGATGAGTTGGAACGAAATTTATGCATCGTAGCGAGTAGAGGAGGTGTGCAAGTCCGGCCAAGCTTGGCTACCTGTAAGAAAGTAAACAACCGAAGTCAGACCTTGGCACTGGTGAGATACCAGCCAAAGGTTCTTTGACAGTTTTGTTCATAAGTAATATTAAGACTCAAGTAATGGGCAAGAAAATAATGTATCCGTTACGAAAGTGTTAATAGAGGTTTACCCTAGATGAGGATATTTATACTTAGCCGGGAGAGAAACCGTTTAGGATAAATAATCCGCATTGAATCAGGAAAATCCAAGAGGATATGTAAGATTATATATTGTGTCCTCTTAGGAGTGTGATTACATGTTGCACATACCAATTCCTAGATTGTAGGAATCTCCAAAAATATAGGAAACCAGTTTAGTATCTAAACGGATCAGGTTTCCGTGTCTTGCCAAACAAGAATGGTTAATCTCAGCGAAGTCAACAAATTTCGTCCAACTTTCTAGAGTACAACAAGATGTGGTGGCATCACTGGGTCGTTTGAGTAGATCAATTTGATCAGGCCTATTGAGTCCATGACCGGACTTTTGGTGTACACATATCTATTTCACCTTACTCTAGCCTTTGAAAATCATGGTCCCATAATTGCTCCTCACTATATATTTGAGGGGGCGTCCTTCGTAAGGATGGATAGTTATTCAAAGACTACCTTTTAGAGTAGATCGGAGTACATGTCGTTTGATCTTCTTTTGATCCGTCGTGACCGCAGGGTAATAGAGGTGTTCTGGATTCAAGCGTGCAAATTGACAATTGTGTTCGAGAGACAACAATGATAGAGGACACCGTGTGTGCACAAGGAGCTATTTTTTGTGTTTTCGAGTAATTTCGACTATCGGATGCATAGTTCTCGAGGTAAGACGTTACAGATTCAACGGTGAGACTATTCCGAAGGATCCGACTAGAATACTTTGAGATAAGGTATTGGCGTTAGAACTTCAAAACTTGTACAATGGCTTAGAACACCACATCATAACTATAATTTATATTGAACTCTAATCATGAGGCACTTGTTTTCTTAGTGCTCAAAAAATGCTTAATCCTTGGCATGCTAAATGGGTGTCATTTCTCCAAGAATATACATGTCCTTTGACCCAAATCAGGAGGAATGAACATAGTTGCCGATGCACTCAGTCGTCAGGTATGTTTGCTAAATACCTTATCTTACGAAAATTATAAATCTAATCCGTTCTTTAGCAAAATTATGGAGGGGTGTGAGGTTGGCCAAAATAGGAATTTTACCATTGTCAATGGATATTTATTTAAGAGCACACAACTTTGTGTCCCTGAAGGTTTTTTTAGGCTCCAAGTTATTACTGAGTTGCATTGGGGAGGCTTAGGTAGTCCTTTTGGCAAAGACAAAACTCTTGCTCTAGTCTAAGAGCAGTATTATTGGCCAAGAATGTCTCGAGATGTGGAGAGATTTGTTAGTTGATGTATGACTTGCTAGCAAGCCAAAGGTGGAAAACAAAATAGCGGCCTTTATCAGCTGTTTCTAATTTCGACTTAAGCTTGGTAAAGCATTAGCATGGACTTTGTATTGGGTTTACCAAGGGCGCAAAGGGATAATGATTTAGTTTTAGTAGTCAATCAATTCTCGCAGATGGCTCATTTTATCCCTTGCAAAAACACTAATGATGCTTCGAAGACTGTGACAACCCGTCTCTACCTTTACAATTTTATAATTTTAAAATACTGATTTAATGAAATATGCCCCTAGAGGGAAAGATTTTCATTTCGTTGACCATCGGTAAGAGAGACATAGGACTCATTCTTTTAGTGTATCCTCGTAGTACTCGCCACTATGAGCGCATAGGCGGAATCTGTTTGCAAGTCTGGATTATAATGGTATAGTGGGAAAGAGGCCCAATTAGATTGATGTTATGTGACCAATCAGAAATTTAAGGGGAAAAGGAAAAACCAATCAACTGTGAGAAGTTAGCGATCAAACGGTTGGATCTCTGCCAATTGCAAATTCAAGTGGAGGTCAACACTTTATTTTATGAATATACAAATCCAATTCGGAAAGATATGTATGTTGGATTCCCAATCCGTAAGTTCCTATGGTCCTCAAATATTACATACTACAACGTATTAAAGTTTGGTGACGATCTAATGGTCAGATCGTCGATTGTTAGAATATTCAAGTGGCGGACCTTAATGGAACTAGGTTCAAACGACAGAATTTCATCAATCAAACTTCACCTATAGAATTGGAGTATCAAATTTAGCCTGGAAAGGTCAGGGAATGCCTCAGCCTACGCAGCGCCGCACACGGCAGTCAGCCACCCCGACTTGCCAGAAAAATCAACTATTTCTAAAAATTCTCAAATTTCACAAAAATGAAGATCTGAATGAGTAGAGCAAGTTTTATACATGTGACCAAGTCCAATTTGGCTGGGAAAGGCCCCAAATCGACTCGCACCCGTCGGAAACCCAAGAATGGGTGAACTTCGATTCTCTTTCCTCAGTGTTCCGACGCCCCTGCAACTTGTTGGGTCTTGTTCCTGGGCTTAAGGAGAGTCAACTATTGGTGGTGGTTGGTGGTGCAGCTCGCCGAATCAGTGAATCAATGTTGAGTACCTCCGGGTTCTCCGGTGAAGTTCTACACAAAAATGCACCTAAAACCCTTCAATCTTGGGCGGAAATGGTAGAGGGGAAGTGGTGGAAGAAGTTGTAGGTGAAGTAATGTGAGAATTACACGCACACAAATTAAACCCTCTTTTTATCAATTGTAGTGAAGAATGTAAGTAGGGATCGTTCTAGACCGGGGATTAGGAGGGATTATTAATCACTTGGATTTGACTCAAAAACGTAAAAACACAATATAAAACACTATACTTGACTCAAAGAATGCAAAACTAAACTTTAAAACACCAAAACAAACCAAAAGACTCAAAACAGCAAGAAAACATTCAAAACTGCCTTGAAACTACTTTCTGAGCAGTTTTAAGCACTAGAGAAGAATTTGGACGAAAGTAGTTATAACTTGACTCAAGATACTCTAAAAACACAAACTAAATTGATTTCTAACTAATTGACACTCCAAGTAAAGGGGGATTTTGATTTTGACGAATTTGGAAACAAAACTTAATACTTTGTAAAATGAACAGATTTTAAAAACGAATTTGATTGAATTTAATGGACGGGAAGCTAGCTAAGGGGTTCATCTCCACACATGTTATACTTGCACACAAAACGATTTCTAATTGTTTTTCAATAAACCATGAATTCTCAATGCCCCAGATTAACCGTGAATTGCACTAATTAACCCTCAGATTTTCCTAACGTTATTGAATTGGATGATTGCATACAACAACCCAAAACATTCCCCACAAGTCCCCTACATGATTGCATAATAGAGATACAAGCAAGAATCATTAAGTTCTATGAAAACCATAAGCGTTGACGAAGCACTTGTTACTATGATTGCATGAAACTTATGCCAAGAATTTACTTAACGCGATTGAGATCATCAACCTTTACTACTTGTGAATATAATTCCATAACGATTAGGTGAAATTTCCTTATATCCTAGCATCCAATTTATGCATGATAATTAAGCGTGCACTCTCAACCAACACACACAAATCAATGTAATTCACATAGATAAGTAAATTGAATTCACAACTTATGAAACGCAATTGGAAGTAATCAAATCATATTGCAAGCATAAACATGTATTTCGAATCCCCCCCTAGCCAAGGAGGGGTTTAGTTCCTCATACGTACAAAACAAAGATAAGTAAATTTAACCATTGAAATCAAGGAGAGGAAAGCACCTAAAAATTCCAACAACTCAAACTTGAATTGTATGAACGTTTAAGCACTCTTCTCCTCTTCTTTGTTGCGGCACAAGGTCTAAGGATAGGTTTTGGGATGTGTTTGTATGTGGAATGGATTGGGGAATGGTTGGGTAGTGTTTTGGAGGGATGGGGAGTGGTGAAATGGAAGGGAAGAATGCTGGAAATGAAGAGGATACACGGCAAGGGATTCTAAGGGGAAGATGGTGTGTTTTTGTGTATGAATGCATGGGTTTTTATAGGGGGAATGGGAGAATATGTGACTGATTGTTTAAGAGTGCATGTGGCTCTTATGATTGAGAGTGCATGTGGCTGAAATAATGATGGAAAAACAGCTAGGAAAAGAATGATTAAAGAGGGAATGCATGTGGAAGTGTGGCTGCAATGAAGGAGAAAATCTGGAAAATGGAATGGGATGCACGGCAAGGTGTGGATGTGCTGGAAATGAATGTGAAAGCCATGTGAAAGACAGCTAGGGTGAATGATGATGAATGCATGTTGATTAAAGAGGGAATATGGAAGAGAATGTGGTGCAATGATGAAGTGGGAAGCTGGAAATGCAAAGGGGGACACGGCAAAGGATTTGTGTTAGGTGATGGGTGCATGTGTTGGCTGAATTATTTGTTGGGAGAGCATGTGAGGGAATGATTATGGTGAATGATGATGAATGCATGTGGAAGTGTGGCTGAAATGAAGGAGTGGGAAAGCTGGAAATGCAAAGGGGAAATGCACGGCCAAGGATTGTTGGAATGCTGGAAATGGAATGTTATGCACGGCTAGGGGTTGTTTGATGGATGTGAAAAGGTATGTGAGATGTGGCTGAGATTTAGGTGAAAAAGGAATGTGTTTGAATGCTTTAGAATAGGAAAGAAGGCCCTCCCTTGCACGGCAAGGAAGGGAAACACCAAAGGGATACACGGCATGGCTTAAGGTTGCAAGTTTTGTGACCTAGAATAGGTAGGAACCTTCTTTGACTAAGATTCCTCATTTGATTAGGAATCCTTTTCAATTTCGTCCATTCCTTTTGCTCCAAACGTAAGCTATCCATTCCAAGCCCAATTTTTGCTCCAAAATGCTCCAAAATGCACCTTTTTGCTTCCTTAGCCATATGAACCTAGAAACACACGAAAATGGCATAAAGGACTAAAATAACTAAAGAAACACAACGTAAATGCACGAGAACAAGCCAATTAAGTCGCATAAATATGCTCCTATCAAATTCCCCCACACTTAGCTTTTGCTAGTCCTCGAGCAAAACAAAACAACAAAAGAACACGAAACTAGACAAAACGAACAAAACACAACCTACACCTTCCAACGTTGCCTTCGGGATTTTCAATGCACATGGCATGTTAAAAATTCATTATCTCCACAGATTTTAGTCATCTTCACACTTAAGTACATTCTTAATCATAGTCACCACATACTAGTTCACAATTAAGCATTTAAAACCATGTTTTGAATGTAGTAACATGCCTTAGAGAATTTGTTCAATTCCTTACAAGATATGCACTCAATTTTCACTCAGATTTTCTAACTACACACCCTAATCTAGTCATATGTGAGAAGATTGATGTAAATATGAAACTAAATACTCACATATGTTTATAACAAGGAAAGCACTTTTCTGGAATGTATATGAATAAGATCTCATGAAAGGAATGCTACCAATTAGATGCGAGAACTAGGGACACCATATGCTTACATCAATTCCAAACTCCACATTATTGAAAACATAATGATCAAGATTGAAGCATAAGGATTGTAACGGGGTAAGGGTGATTGGCTAATAATGAAAGGTAAGGATAACAAACGTTCTTTAAGCAATAGCAAGCAAAGTAATGAAATTTGACACTTAGAATCACTTATGATTGCAGAAACTCACTTAGACACAGAAGGGGAAAATTCACACAACTCTTAGGGTCATATTCAACGTTTTGGACCCTTTCTTCAACTACCACAAACATGTGAGCTTATTTTCACTTATTTCATCCTCTTTTTCTTTCTTTTCACAACTTTTTCTTTTCTTTTTTCTTTTTCCACGAATATATATATATATATATATATATTTTATGCCTTATTTCTTTTCGTGGCATATCAACACACACACACAAATTCCCCCACACTTGTTGTTTTGCATATTCGAAAGGATTCCCTCTAAGTCATGCTTACTATGCTTCAAGAACAAGGGTATGGGTGGTCCTAATCTAGGCTAGGTGGGGATGATATGGGTAAACAAAGAACAAAGGCTAACAATGGCTCAATGGGGTTATGACCTACAATATATATATAGTGCATGGGTTGGCTGTTTGGTTGATGGCTTCACTACACACTTCATCTTGATATATATTATGCAATCATGCTTTGACTGGAATGGATGCAAATTCTAGCATTTGGAACTAAATGATGAAACGCCTTCTAATTAGCAACCAAGCAAGAATAATGAGATCATGCAACGAGTTTGAAAACAAGAATCACATATTAATACTCTCCAAAGAATGTTTAAAGGTCAAGTCTCTCAGGGTTGTAATGTTTGTTTGAGTTCCTTCCTTCAAGCATGTTACAAAACTAATTTTTCTTTTAGGATTGCATGTGAAGTCATACATTATAACCATAACCAAGCATATACCAAGAGTATATCAAACTTTTCTCCATGTTTATAATTCTTTCTTAACAGTCATGCAAAAAAACAAATCCTCATCATTGTGTTGGAAGGTACCCTAAGACACAAACACACAAAAACGACTCAAAACACTCTTTTTAGGCTTTTCAAAACATGTTTTTCAAATTTTTATGTGATTTTCGGAGTTATAAAACAAAACACACTAAAACACTCCAAATCAGCTTAAAAACATTTTAAAACAGCAAGGAACAACACTTGAAGTTATGGGTGATAAAATCCAACGAATTTGCATCAACATACTTAGTTACCCCCCCCCCCCCCACACTTCAATCAAACATTGTCCTCAATGTTTTAAGCCTAAATTCACACCAAACAAAAGTAAACACATAAACAGCAACTAAACATACTAAACATGGCAGAATGTAACTAACAAAGAGAAGAGTTTAGGGACGCAAATCTGGTTATGGAGTGTAGATTCCATCTTCTCCTTGGGGATTGCATTGAGGCTTGATCTTGAGTTTTTCCACAGGCTAATCTTGAACTGGGCTGGAGGATTCTGACACATGGCAGGCAAGCACGAGGTGGAGGTGATGACCTGTTTCTTTGTTCAATCTTTCCAATTCGTATTGAAGAGGGTTAGAGGATAACTCAGCATATGCAGTTGTTGCGTTTGCTGACTATCCACAAGATTGATGTTTCATTGTCACTCGTCTTAGCTATTCTCCAAGCAGATGTGGTCCCTTCTCTGGAAGTGTATCAACCGTTGAAGATGACTACTCGAGAGCAACGCTAGGTAAGCAACCAGGGAATAGATTCCAGGTAGTCGGTTCCAGATTGGAAGACTGACTCTAAGTGTCGGCCGATTGCTCTTTTCACTTTGCCATGCGAGTAATAACAAGGACAAAGGAAAAGACAGGGAAAGAGCATGATATGAGATACCTTTGCTTTCGCCCTTGATGATATGAGATACTTTTGCTTTTGAAGAAGCAGCGAATGTCTCCACATGCTTCGATCTACCGTTTCCTCCTGCCTCATCTGTACTCCAGGCATCTGGTATCTTCTTTGGGGGTACATCAATGGTTGAATAGGTGTTCTCAAGGGAAGAAGAAAACTGAGCACGTTGAGAGGTTTGGTTGCAGCTACATTCTCCGCCGAGAAGAAAAGTCATGCGTTTTTGGATGTATGCCTTGCCACGAATGTTGACGTATATAGGAATGGCAAGTAGTAGTGCGGATGTGACAATGACCTCCACGCGTCTTCAACTTTGTCAGAGATCTTTTGACAAAGTTGCACGCTTTATCTGAAAAGCCGAGATTGCGGCTTTGTCACCCACGCTTGTCGGCAAAAGTGTGTAGCTGGGATAATGACCTCCACGCGTCTTCAACTTTGTCAGAGATCTTTTGACAAAGTTGCACGCTTTATCTGAAAAGCCGAGATTGTGTCTGAAGAGTTGGCGAACTTTACGCAGGAAAATCCGGCTTTAAAGAGTGGTGTCTCTTCAATTTGAATCGGTGGTTGTGTCGCCTCTCCTTTATAGAGGTGATTGATCACCTTTAACATGCACACTTTGAAGATTGCTCATTCGTGAAAATCGTCTCCGACCCTTTGAGACTTTACTCCATCCAACCCTTCTCTTTTAACATCTTTGAAAATGGCTAACCCATCTAACATTTGCTTAGATTTGAGTCTCAGCAGTGATCCGGTTGCGCCGCGTCAGGGTAATGTATGGTGCCCGTCTTTCTTATCTTCTAATGGCCCTCTTACAGGTGAAGACTCCATGATGACGGATGCAACAACAGCTACGATAGTAGCTAGGAACCTCCTCACTCCTAAAGATAGTAGGCTGCTTTCAGGATTGTCCGATGAGTTGGCCGTTCAAGAATCCCTAGCTCTTAGTGTTCAGTGTGCGGGCTCTGTGTCCAACATGGGCCAACGCCTACTTGCTCGATCCCGTCAAGTTGAATCATTGATGGCAGAGGTGGAAAATCTCAAGCAAGAGATCAAACAGCTTAAGCATGAGAATAGAAGTTTGCACGTGCTTGCAAATAACTATTCGACAAGCATGAATAGGAAGCTTGATCAACTGCAAGAATCTGAAGGTCGAATTCAAAGTGACCGTCAAAGGTTTGCGGCTTTCTTCCAGAGGCACCTTTTTCCTGCGTCAGCTAGCGTTCCACCAAGTATTGAGGCCTCGAATGATCTATCTTCGATGCCTCCCGCTCCTAGAGTTTTGCCACGTAGTGGGGCTTCACGTAAACAACCTTTGTGAAGGCTCCATCTTTCTCTACTTTTTTTTTTTTTTTTTTTTTTTTTTTTTTTTGGAACTTGTAATTTCTCGGAAATCAATGAACATGCTTTGTTTTATTCAGTGTATTGGGTTGCCTCCCAAGTAGCGCTTTTTTTTACGTCTTGCAGCCGGACGAAGAACCCAATCACTCTAGATTGGAGCCCACGGTTTCCAAGGGTATGTCATCCACGGCATGCTCCACAAAGGTGTCATAATAGGGCTTCAAACGATGCCCACCTTGAATTCGTGTCCCGTTTTCAAGCTTTGGATTTGGACTGCACCATGAACAAAAACATTAGTAATAACAAACGGTCCAATCCACTTGGAACGTAACTTACCGGGGAACAAACGTAAACGGGAATAGAACAATAGCACTTTCTGCCCAATTGAGAATGATTTCCCACGGATCATGTTGTCATGGAAAGCTTTGGTCTTTTGCTTGTAAATGCTTACATTATCGTACGCCTCGTGCCTTATCTCATCAAGCTCATTTAATTGCAATCTCCTTTGACTTCCCGCTTCATCGAGGTTCATGTTAAACTTCTTGAAGGCCCAAAGTGCTTTGTGCTCCAATTCAACTGGAAGATGGCACGCCTTGCCTTAGACAAGTCGAAAGGGGGACATCCCAATGGGGGTTTTGTACGCCGTACGATACGCCCAAAGTGCATCATCTAACCGTAAGCTCCAATCCTTCCTTGTTGGCCCAACGGTCTTCTCAAGTATTTGCTTGATCTCTCGGTTGGAAACCTCGGCTTGGCCATTCGTTTGAGGATGGTAAGGTGTAGAAACCTTATGGGTGACATGGTATTTCCTCAATAACGCTTCAATGGTCCGATTGCAAAAGTGTGACCCTCCATCACTAATGATCACTCGTGGCATTCCAAACCTTGCAAAAATGTTAGTTCTAATAAAATCTGCAACCACTTTAGAATCATTAGTCCGAGTGGCCTTGGCTTCCACCCATTTTGACACATAATCAACCGCAAGCAAAATATACATGAAACCATACGATGAAGGGAAGGGACCCATAAAATCAATACCCCAAACATAAAAAATTTCAACATTTAGGATAGAAACCTGCGGCATTTGGTCCCTTGCACTAATTCCACCCATTCGTTGGCATTTATCACATGTTAAGCAAAAAGTTTTAGCATCTTTAAAAATACTAGGCCAATAGAATCCACTTTGTAACACCTTGAGGGCTGTGCGTTGTGTGCCAAAGTGCCTTCCACATGCATATGTGTGACAAAAACTCAAAATTGAATGACATTCAGAATTGTGCACATAACGACGTATAATTTGATCGGGGCAAAATTTCCATAAGTACGGATCATCCCACACATAAAACCGTGCATCATGCCTAAGTTTATCACGTTGGTGCCTAGTGAACTCACTTGGAATACATTTTGACACCAAAAAATTAACAATATCGGCATACCAAGGTGCACTAACCTTAATGGACAGCAATTGTTCATCGGGGAATGTCTCAGCAATGGGTAGGGCCTCTTCATTATGCACCATTCGGCTTAGGTGGTCAGCCACCACGTTTTCACTTCCCTTCTTGTCCCGAATCTCTATGTCGAACTCTTAAAGTAGCAACATCCATCGAATTAGCCGTGGCTTGGCCTCCTTTTTGGTGAGCAAGTACTTTAGAGCTGCATGATCAGTGAAAACAATTACTTTAGTACCAATTAGATATGATCGAAATTTATCTAAAGCAAAGACAACGGCAAGAAGTTCTTTTTCAGTAGTGGAGTAGTTCAATTGTGCATCGTTCAATGTCCGTGAGGCGTAGTAGATGACATGCGGCCTCTTGTCCTTTCTTTGTCCTAAAACAGCTCCTAAAGCATAGTCGGACGCATCACACATGAGCTCGAAAGGTAGACTCCAATCCGGTGGAACAATGATGGGTGCCGTGGTCAACAACTCCTTAAGTTGGTTGAATGATGCCGTGCACTCCTTGGTGAATTCAAACGTCACGTCTTTTTGTAGGAGATGGCAAAGAGGTTGTGCAACCTTCGAGAAATCCTTGATAAACCTACGATAGAATCCTGCATGGCCAAGAAAAGAACGAACCTCTCTAACCGAAGTTGGAGAGGGTAAGTGACGTACAAGATCTATTTTCGACTTATCAACCTCAATACCGTTTTCAGAGACTATATGACCTAAAACTATGCCTTGTTTAACCATGAAATGGCATTTTTCCCAATTAAGAACAAGGTTAGTTTTAACGCAGCGTTTTAAGATTAAACTAAGATTATGAAAGCAACCATCAAAAGAATCACCAAACACGCTAAAATCATCCATAAACACTTCAATGATTTTCTCAACATAATCAGAAAATATGCTCATCATGCATCGTTGAAATGTAGCAGGTGCATTACATAAACCAAAAGACATGCGACGATATGCAAAAGTACCGAAGCGGCATGTAAAAGTGGTTTTTTCTTGATCTTCGGGTGTTATGATAATTTGATTATAACCAGAATAACCATCAAGAAAACAATAGAAAGCATAACCGGCTAACCTCTCAAGCATTTGGTCGATGAACGGCAATGGGAAGTGATCCTTCCTTGTTGCGGCGTTTAGCTTCCTATAATCGATGCACACCCTCCAACCGGTTTGAATGCGTTGAGGAACAAGTTCATTCTCGGCATTTGCAACCACAGTCACTCCAGATTTCTTCGGAACGCATTGAACGGGTGAGACCCACTTACTATCCGAGATTGGATAGATTACTCCACAATCCAAAAGCTTGATTACCTCCTTCTTAACAACTTCCATCATCGGAGGGTTGAGACGGCGTTGAGCCTCTCGGGATGTTTTGGACCCCTCCTCTAGAAGTATGCGATGCATGCATGTAGTAGGGCTAATTCCCTTGATGTCGGCCAAGGTCCATCCAATTGCCGTTTTGTACTCCTTAAGCACTCGCACCAATTTGCTCTCTTCTTGTGCCGTGAGTGAGGATGAAATAATGACGGGCAACGTGTCATCCTCGCCCAAGAAAACGTACTTCAAATGACTAGGCAACGGCTTAAGTTCAAGTGTAGGTGGCTGCACAACTAAGGGAAGCATTTTATTAGCCGAAACTGAACTTAAAATAGGGTCCGAATACTTACCCGATTGTGTTGGCAATGACTCGGGGGCAGCCACCATCTCAATGACCTCATCATTAGGGGGCACGGCAAAAGAATGATCATGCATGCCGTAGGTTCCTATGGTTGTGGCTTCAATGTTTTGCTTGTCCATGCTTTGTGCAATGACCAATTCAAGTGCATCGTTGTCCAATTTGTCAAAATAGTCCTGCGACAAAGAGTCAATTACATCAATAGAAAAACATGAATGATTCTCACTAGGGTACTTCATAGAATCAAAAAGATTAAAATTAATAACTTCCCCATCAAATTCCATCGTCAACGTGCCATTATAGGCGTCAATCTTTGTCCGAGCAGTTTTCATGAATGGCCTTCGGAGGAGGATGGGCAATGAAGGGGCATGGTCCGATTCATCCATCTCAAGTACGTAGAAGTCCGCCGGGAAGATCAAATGATTAACCTGCACTAACACATCTTCCAAAACACCCTTTGGATAGGCATTAGATCTATCGGCTAATTGTATGATCACACCATCGTTTTTCAACGCTCCTAGGTTCATAGATGCATAAATTGAATATGGCATGACATTTATGGATGCACCTAAGTCTAACATGGCAGATTCAAACCTAGAATTACCAATAACACACGGAATTGTAAAACTACCCGGATCTTTGCATTTTGGGGGCAGCTTGCGTTGTAAGATGGCTGAGACGTTTTCACCTACTTTGACCACCTCCTTGGTCGAAATCCTCCTCCTATTGGTGCAAAGTTCCTTCAAGAACTTGGCGTACCTCGAGACTTGCTTGATTGCATCCAAAAGGGGGATATTGACTTGAACTTTCCGAACCGTCTCCAAAATGTCCTTTTCCGCTTCTTCTTTCTTTGTTTGCTTAAACCTACTAGGAAAAGGAACATTCGCAGGAAAATCATTAGTAGGAACCGAACTTGACACGTTTTTACCTTTATTGGATGAATTGGACGTCTTGGGATCACTTGGAACTTGCGGCACATTTGGTTCCACCTTGGCCGTGAGTGGCCTTTGCTCCTCCTCTTCAATTCTCAACTCGTCCTCCTCGTTGGAACGTGATTTGGATGGTTTGAGGTCAGATCCGACTTGCTTTCCACTTCGCAAATGCATAGCTTTTGCAGATTCGAATCCACCTTTCGGATTGACCACCGTTGAGCTAGGCAACCTTCCTTGCTCACGAAATTGCCCCATGAACTCGGCAATTTGTCCCACTTGCTTCTCCAAGTTGTCCACCCTTTTGTCTTGGATTTGCCTCTCTTTGTTTTGAGTTTGGACTTCCTGCGTCAAAGTAGTAAGTAATTGAAAAATCTTATCATTATCACTTGAATTACCTACATTGCTTTGGGCAGGTTGTGTTTGGGCTTGTGTGGTGCCAACGGCTTTTGATAGAAACCCGGGGGTTGTTGCCTAAATCCGCTTTGTTGTTGACCTTGTTGGGGGTCTCGCCATTTGAAATTCGGATGATCACGCCAAACGGGATTGTAAGTATTAGAAAACGGATCACCACGTGATTGATATTGGTTGCCATATCTCACGGCATTGAGTGTCTCCCACCCTCCATTCTCGATCAATTGTGGGCACGTGTCCGTAGGGTGTCCTTGCATGGAGCATACGCCACAAGAAGCTACGGTTTTGACTTTTGGACCTTCTACCACCTGAGAAAGCAACGTAGTAAAGTTAGCCATTTGATTTTGAAGTTCGGTTATGGCACTTACCTCATTGACTTGGTGTTGCCGTGGGGTACTCCTCTGTCCAACGCCTTCGTATTGTTGAGCGTTCAATGCTCGATTAGCAATCAAGGTCTTTGCAGCAGTGAGGGTCTTGTCCACCAAGGCTCCTCCCACTGAGGCATCTAGCATTTGACGTTCAATTGGTAGAAGTCCCTCATAGAAGTATTGTAAGAGAAGTTCCTCCTTCATCTGATGCTGTGGACATGAAGCAATAAGAGATTTAAAACGTTCATAATAAGTAGGAAAAGATTCACCTTCATCTTGTTGAATTCCACTTATCCTTTTTCGTAGGAGGATGACTCGAGAAGTTGGGAAAAACTTCTCCAAGAATGCCCGTTTCATGCTCTCCCAAGATGTGACAGTTCCGGGAGCCAATTCATACAACCAATCTTTAGCTTTATCCATTAGAGAGAATGGAAAAGCTTTCATCTTCAAGATGCTTCCATCGACATTCACTGGGGTCATGCTCGAACAAACAACTTCGAACTCCTTTAAGTGTTTGTTTGGATCCTTCATGGACAGCCCATAGTACTTCGGAATGTGATGTAACAAACTTGACTTCAATTCGAACTCGGCAGTCTTATCTGGAGCCGCCCTAGGATATTGAATACATAGGGGTGCGGCATTGTCCAATCCCGAAGCGGAAAGCTCCTTGATTGTTCGGTTGTCCGCTGCCATGTTTACTTCACCCACTCTTGCCGTGGGTTTCTCTTCTTCAGATTCAGAAACGGACTCGGAGCTTTCACTTGATTCGCTAGGTTCTGGGTTCTTTCTCTTTCGTCTCAATTCTCGCTCGAAATCGTTGTCAAAGTCTGAGATATGTTCACGAATCGGATGAGAACTCCGAGTCATAAACTAGTACCTAAAACAAGAAACAAAACAAGATTAAGAATCTGGAATAAAATAAAAACAAACGAAAATAAAACAATCCAAGAGATTAGCAAAGTTGCTAATCCCCGGCAACGGTGCCAAAATTTAATGTGAGAATTACACGAACACAAATTAAACCCTCTTTTTATCAATTGTAGTGAAGAATGTAAGTAGGGATCGTTCTGGACCGGGGATTAGGAGGAATTATTAATCACTTGGATTTGACTCAAAAACGTAAAAACACAATATAAAACACTATACTGGACTCAAAGAATGCAAAACTAAACTTTAAAACACCAAAACAAACCAAAAGACTCAAAACAGCAAGAAAACATTCAAAACTGCCTTGAAACTACTTTCTGAGCAGTTTTAAGCACTAGAGAAGAATTTGGACGAAAGTAGTTATAACTTGACTCAAGATACTCTAAAAACACAAACTAAATTGATTTCTAACTAATTGACACTCCAAGTAAAGGGGGATTTTGATTTTGACGAATTTGGAAACAAAACTTAATACTTTGTAAAACGAACAGATTTTAAAAATGAATTTGATTGAATTTAATGGACGGGAAGCTAGCTAAGGGGTTCATCTCCACACATGTTATACTTGCACACAAAACGATTTCTAATTGCTTTTCAATAAACCATGAATTCTCAACGCCCCAGATTAACCGTGAATTGCACTAATTAACCCTCAGATTTTCCTAACGTTATTGAATTGGATGATTGCATACGACAACCCAAAACATTCCCCACAAGTCCCCTACATGATTGCATAATAGAGATACAAGCAAGAATCATTAAGTTCTATGAAAACCATAAGCGTTGACGAAGCACTTGTTACTATGATTGCATGAAACTTATGCCAAGAATTTACTTAACGCGATTGAGATCATCAACCTTTACTACTTGTGAATATAATTCCATAACGATTAGGTGAAATTTCCTTATATCCTAGCATCCAATTTATGCATGATAATTAAGCGTGCACTCTCAACCAACACACACAAATCAATGTAATTCACATAGATAAGTAAATTGAATTCACAACTTATGAAACGCAATTGGAAGTAATCAAATCATATTGCAAGCATAAACATGTATTTCGAATCCCCCCCTAGCCAAGGGGGGGTTTAGTTCCTCATACGTACAAAACAAAGATAAGTAAATTTAACCATTGAAATCAAGGAGAGGAAAGCACCTAAAAATTCCAACAACTCAAACTTGAATTGTATGAACGTTTAAGCACTCTTCTCCTCCTCTTTGTTGCGGCACAAGGTCTAAGGATAGGTTTTGGGATGTGTTTGTATGTGGAACGGATTGGGGAATGGTTGGGTAGTGTTTTGGAGGGATAGGGAGTGGTGAAATGGAAGGGAAGAATGCTGGAAATGAAGAGGATACACGGCAAGGGATTCTAAGGGGAAGATGGTGTGTTTTTGTGTATGAATGCATGGGTTTTTATAGGGGGAATGGGAGAATTTGTGGCTGATTGTTTAAGAGTGCATGTGGCTCTTATGATTGAGAGTGCATGTGGCTGAAATAATGATGGAAAAACAGCTAGGAAAAGAATGATTAAAGAGGGAATGCATGTGGAAGTGTGGCTGCAATGAAGGAGAAAAGCTGGAAAATGGAATGGGATGCACGGCAAGGTGTGGATGTGCTGGAAATGAATGTGAAAGCCATGTGAAAGACAGCTAGGGTGAATGATGATGAATGCATGTGGATTAAAGAGGGAATATGGAAGAGAATGTGGTGCAATGATGAAGTGGGAAGCTGGAAATGCAAAGGGGGACACGGCAAAGGATTTTTGTTAGGTGATGGGTGCATGTGTTCTGAATTATTTGTTAGGAGAGCATGTGAGGGAATGATTATGGTGAATGATGATGAATGCATGTGGAAGTGTGGCTGAAATGAAGGAGTGGGAAAGCTGGAAATGCAAAGGGGAAATGCACGGCCAAGGATTGTTGGAATGCTGGAAATAGAATGTTATGCACGGCTAGGGGTTGTTTGATGGATGTGAAAAGGTATGTGAGATGTGGCTGAGATTTAGGTGAAAAAGGAATGTGTTTGAATGCTTTAGAATAGGAAAGAAGGCCCTCCCTTGCACGGCAAGGAAGGGAAACACCAAGGGGATACACGACATGGCTTAAGGTTGCAAGTTTTGTGACCTAGAATAGGTAGGAACCTTCTTTGACTAAGATTCCTCATTTGATTAGGAATCCTTTTCAATTTCGTCCATTCCTTTTGCTCCAAACGTAAGCTATCCATTCCAAGCCCAATTTTTGCTCCAAAATGCACCTTTTTGCTTCCTTAGCCATATGAACCTAGAAACACACGAAAATGGCATAAAGGACTAAAATAACTAAAGAAACACAACATAAATGCACGAGAACAAGCCAATTAAGTCGCATAAATATGCTCCTATCATGAAGGATGGATGCAAAACACCTATAAAAATGGTGGATTTGGCCGGAAACAACCTGAGTTATTGGCAGGTTATAGTGTGCACAGGTTGACGAAATAGGGAGGTATGTTTCTCTCTCCTGATTGGCTGCTAACTTCTCACACTTGATTGGTCCTTCCTTTTTCCCTTAAATTTTTGATTGGTCACTTAACAACAATCTAATTGGGCTTCTTTCCCATAAGATGGGAGTTCAATTTTTTAACTAAACTTTAAATAACCAATTTCAAGCATCCATAACTATACTGTTATAATTTGGACTCACGAACGGCTTCCGCCTATGCGATCGTAGTGACGAGTACTATAAGGATACGTTAAAGAATGAGTCATGCATCTCTCTAACCGATGGTCAACAAAAGTCAAAATCTTTGCCTCTAGGGGCATTTTTCATAAAATCACTGTTTTAAAATTTATAAAATTGTAAAGGTAGGGACGGGTTGTCACAATCTACCCACCTTAAAAAAAATTCGTCCCCGAAATTTGAAATCACTTGTTAATCAAGAGTAGTGGAAAGATAGTAGGAAAAAAAAAAAAACAGTTACGTAAAGAAGATATCAAGTGAGAGCGGTTACATAAAAGAGAATCTCATTCCATCGCGATCGGGAAGCAGTGATTCCTCTTTCATGCCCCCAAACTCGTACTTTCCTTCTCCTTTAATACAATATTAAAATACAATACTACAATATAAAATCCTTTATGAAAACATCAAGCCAAAAATAGATATACAGTAACATATCGTCAAATACATATATAATATAACATAATATTTAAAATAGTTGTACTGAGATCAAGATTGAATATAGAAAAATTTTACTTGCCCTCGTTGCGCCATGTACTCCTAAGGGAAGTGTATAATATCATTAGGTTAGGCCCAACAATAAATAAATAACTAAACATAGACAGACCTAGATGTCCACTTGCTTCACGAGTTCAACAATTAAGTCCTCAATATTATGGTCTGCAGCCCTTAATACCAACAACTCACTGTTGTCCCGATAAGTGAGTAAACAATTCCCAAGGTTCATGCCACCCATTGGGAAATACACAATTACCATCTAATTAGTGCCTAGATTGCGCTCACGTACTACCCTCTCGGTGATACCGTTAATAGTGCGCAACTTAGCTACATCGCAATCTCATTCAATCAAAACTTTTTATAATACTCCTCTGTCAAACAAATAATGTGCGTAAAGTCTCCATGCCACATTTCAAACAGTGCCAACTCAAAATTGAAAAATTGTAACTGTGGTTACGCATAACTCTAGCAGGGATAGGTGTTAGCTATAATCATACTAACACTGTAGTACTATAATCACAATATGTCCACCAAGATCAAAATAATTTGTTCAGACTAGCCATTAGTCTGATGATAAAAGGTGGTATCGGCAATAACTCGAAGTCATAGTCTTCAAAAAGACTTCCTAGAACTTGGAAGTGAAACACATATCACTGTGAGGTACGGCAATGACATGCATACCGTAAAGCTGAACAATGTAGTTCACAGTACCTTAGTGAGTAGATCCATACTAAATTCCCTTCAAATTTAGTGAAGAATTGTGTTGTGAAGGCTAACAGAACACTCAAGAGTTTGAGGTCAAAACAAGTCTATCAAATTTATGATACAAAGTAACTGGAATTAATGTAAGACATCTCGCTACAATGGTAGCTTCCGGAATATTCAATCACCAACGGTAATGGTTCGCTCACCAAAGTACCTGTTGGGTGATTAAAGAGTTAACGATCATCACTAAACTTCAATATCTGAGCAATTCTTCTAAATAGTCTACCTGCCTCCAAAATAACACTAACTATAGTAGAATAGCCATGTACCAAAAGTTAACTAGAATGTTTTCCAGCACACAGAGGTGGCTATGGCATCATGACCAATGTAGATGTTGATCGAGATGCCATAAAATTCGATAGATTCAAGAATGAGAAATTCTCTCAAGTGATCAACAATATAGTCCCTCTAGACCAATGGGAAGTGAGCTGACTTGTTCAGTCAATATATAATTACCGAAACATCATCATAATCTCAACATGTACGAGATGCTTCATACCAAAAGCTTATGGTGATATTTTCCCTCATCTCCATGTGGATATAGGAAGTGGTCATAGCCACTCGAACGATTTTTGATGATTTGTAAAAAGTCAAATCGATGCTTGTGAACTCCAATTGGAATGGAATAAGAAAGGCTGCAAGTATATCAAGGATAATTAATGTCTTTTTGCACAATCGGGATGATACACGATAGTGAAATCGTTGACGTTGATTTAGTTCTTCCTGCATCACTGTCAGAAATTCAACTCTTTCCCAGCTAAGGTGTACTCAAGAATGGTAAGGTTGGTGTCGATTTTGAACACATTTCTCCACAGAGAAGTGTCATCTAGTTTTCGAATAAAGATGATGATTGTTGACTCCAAGTCATGTATAAGATGGTTAGTTTCGAATGGTTCTAATCATTGGAAAATAAATGCGATATTCTGTCTTACTGCCTATGCACAGTCGGAACATCCGAAGAACACGTCATCCTGGATTTTGATATGATCAAATCATCAAAAGGTGTAAAACAGAGGTAAGGTGAGACAATTGTTCAGCTGTCAGAAACTTGATTCATCTCCAACTCAATTAAACTAACTTTCCTCAATTGATAAGTGAGGAAAAACACTATAGTCGAAAAATCACAAACAAATTGTCGATAAAATCGACAAAACCAAGGATATCTCGAATTTCACCAAACTTTGTGAGATTATGACTATTGGTGATTGGAGAATTTAATCTCGTTACTAGAATAGGTGACATAGTTGTCTACAAGACTGTTATGAATTCGTCAGACTACAGAAGGAAACTTGAGTTGCAAAGGTTGGTCGGTTAGATCATCAACTCAAGGTAAGGGATTATGATTTTTAATCGCCATATGAGGAAGTTGCTAAAATCTAGGTACGATCCTGAAGCTCAATCTTTCACCTTTGTAGATAGGTTTGAGATTTCCAAGATAAAGTGTTTAGTCCTTGGTTAGTAAATTGGTAATTAGTAAGCTTTAGTAACTAAGTTCTCTCAATGAAGTAGGACTTGTTCGTCATAAGGAAAACTGATATAAGAGTTGTTTAATAAGAAATAGGGAGAATAACTGTGGTGTTAACAAGGTGGATCAATAGTGTATTCTACTTCTCACATTCGGTGGCATGCCAAGTAAAAATTTTGAGAACAACGTCAAAGGTATACATCCTCAAAACGTATTATACTACTAACCAACTCTACGACATGAACTAAAAGGTCTTCATAGTTTTCTCGACACTCAAATCACTCTAGCAGTTAGATATCATCTCATATTTCGATTCTACGGTTTACCTATGAAAATGATCGAGAGGTGGCTAGTCAAAGAAGTTTTGATTACCTAAATAGGTAATATGGTTAACGTAACTGTGAGTTTACTGTCTTAATACAAAGTCTGCTTCTAAGTTTGTGTGATTTAGTTTCTTTGGCTTAAGTAGTCACTATTAATCGACTTATTAGTCACACCACTAATTAACGCACATGTGATATTTTGATATTGTTCGCTACCTTGAAACTGTGAACCAGCGTTCTGGCATAAGGGTATCACTCCTAGATACTAGCATGTGTTCGGTATCAGAAATCATATCGCCTAATTACTGGTTGACAATTTTTGGGTATTGGACATTATCGTCAATTAGGAGTGCCACAATAGGCTGATTACAAATTAGAGCCTGCTCGGGTAGACGGTCACGGATAATTGGTAAAGAACTGGTCTTGTGAGGTAGTTTCATTGGTTCTAGGAAACCACTTACTACTTCGGGGATTTCTAATAATTGTAGAGGTAACAACTTGTACTCGTGTGCCTATACTTGTCGAATTGACGAATACAGCACCAAAAGAATTTCTAGAAATTTCAATGAAAAGGAAAAACTCGTTGGGATTTTCCAATAGGTGATATAATAACAAGTACTGCCAAAGAACTAAAACTATTCTTGATTTCCTAACTCAAAAGGGTTGGTGAAGATGACGAGATAATAGTAGTGGGATTAATGAGTAAATCTTTAGTGGCCCACAATTATCGATACATTAGCCTTACCTAGTAAAGATTTTCCTTAGCTGGAAGGTTCTTTGTTTAAAGTCTAGAGGTGGTCACCAAACGACGTTCTAGAATGTTGATTAGTCATCTAAGTCATGCAAAACTCAGAAAAGCTAACACATTTTTCGTATTTGACGAGGTGGCGAGATTCGAAAATTAAGCTCAAATAACCTAGAATGCTTACATCACGCGTGTGATGAAAGCAATATTACCCACCTTATGCTCTAATACCAAACTGACACACCCCGACCCGGAATGTCTACTAGCACTCTGAATCGAGTTGTGTTGGTCGACACCTAGAAGGTGACGAAGCCATAAAGTGTAGTGATGTGGAAAATGTGAATAAACTTAAAACTAAAAGTGCCTAAATACAGGAGTGCGCTGTGAGCGGGAATGAACCCATTTCATACGTGATGTCATAGCATAAGTAAAGTACATTAAGATAGAATAAAGATTATACCCTCAAAGGTAGCCACCTATACAGAGATTTTCCAAGAATCCTCGTCGATAAGATAGTTCCATTGCTAAAACCTGGAGGGGTGAAAAACAAGGGTGAGTGGACCTGAAAATAAAGCTTTATAAAAACCTTTATGAAAATATTGTAACCCTTTGTCGTAAAATAAGTATAGTTTCCCGAAAATCATACTACGTATAAGTATGAAATCAAATGCATGCCAATAATAAATCTAGAAATATGCCACAATAGATTATCTCAACGGCAATATGAATATAATCATAAGGTCAACAATATATACTAGCATGCAAGTCGGGGTCACCTCATCTGACATGTATGACTACATCTATTGCTCATCAGTCATATGCTAACACAAGAGTCGGAGTTACCTAATGTGACATATACGACAGGGCTAGGTGTAATAATAATCGTTCTAGTGCTATGATCACATGAAGACTAGCACTATGAGTGGGTCACCTACGAGTCGGAGTCACCTAATGTGACCTGTACGACAGGACTAGCACCTACTTGGATCCAAGGTGAGCATGCGGTGCGGAAGGTGAACATACACGTGAAGGACTAGCCTTGGCCCAGGGCGGGAACACTAACACCAGGGTGTAGCAATGATGAGCATTCTATATGCAAAAACATCCCATAGTGATGCAAACAATTCAGCATAATGAACTTACCTGAACTTACTTGTGCATCCTGTAGAATCATCTTGGTATTTCACAACAGTGCAGCATTTCTCATAACAAAATTTAATTATGGCATGAAGTGCATGAATCAATTCAAAGGCATTTGTGGAAACTCCCTAACACCTAAGGTCCGCGCTACAACTCCCTAACACGAATATCGAGGGGTCACGAACGATTAGCGTCTAGAACAATTATCAAATCACGTCGCAGAATTCTTATCAATAGAACACATAACTTACATAAAACACATCCCCAAGGACGTTCTAGAATGATTTGAAACCCATTGACCAAAAGTCAACTGTTGGTCAAAGGTCAGCTGTAGGGTCTGTAACCCTATGTAACTCAATTTGGAAGATCCGTACCTTGGATTTCTGATTCATAGCTTCCAAAGATCCACATTATGCTTCTAGAACATTATACTAAAGTTTCATTATGATTCAACAGTTGGATCTCCGTGAATGCAAATTCAAGTGGAGGTCAACACTTTATTTTATGAACTTACAAATCCAATTCGAGAAGATCTGTACGTTAGATTCCTAATCCGTAAGTTCCTATAGTCCTTAAATATTACATACTACAATGTACTAAAGTTTACTGATGATCCAACGGTCAGATCGTCGATTGCTATAATATTCAAGTGGCGGACCTTAATGGAACTAGGTTCAAACGACGGAATTTCGTTAATCGGACTTCACATATGGAATTGGAGTATAAAATTTAGCCTAGGAAGGTCAGGGAATGCCTCAGCCCAGCAGCGGTTGGTCGCCTCGACTCGCCGAAAAAATCAACTATTTCTAAAAATTCTCAAATTTCACAGAAATGAAGATCTCAATGAGTAGAGCAAGTTTTATACCTGTGGCCAAGTACAATTTGGCTGGGAAAGGCCCCAAATCGGCTCACACCTATCGGAAACCCTAGAATGGGTGAAAATTGATTCTCCTTCCTTGGTGTTCCAACGCCCCTACAACTTGTTGGGTCTTGTTCCTAGGCTCAAGGAGAGTCAATTTTTGGTGGTGGTTGGTGGTACAGCTCGCTAGATTAGCAAATCGTCGTCGAGGACCTTCGCGTTTTTCGGTGAAGTTCAACAGGAAAATGGACCTAAAACCCTTCAATCTTGGGTGGAAATGGTAAAGGGGAAGTGGTGGAAGAAGTTGCAGGTGAAGGATGGATGCAAAACACCTAAAAAAATGGTGGATTTGGCCAGAAACAACCTGGGTCACCGGCGGGCTGTGGTGTGCACTTATTGACGAAATGGGGAGGGATGTTTCTCTCTCCTGATTGGCTGCTAACTTCTCACACTCGATTGGTCGTTCCTTTTTCCCTTAAATTTTTGATTGGTCACTTAACAACAATCTAATTGGGCCTCTTTCCCACAAGATGGGAGTTCAATTTTTTAACTAAACTTTAAATAACCAATTTCAAACCTCCATAACTATACCATGATAATCCCCTTGAGTCTAGGAACAAGACCCAACAAGTTGCAGGGGCGTTGGAACATCGAGGAAGGAGAATCGAAGTTCACCCATTCTAGGATTTTCGATGGGTGTGAGCCGATTTGGGGCATTTCCCAGCCAAATTGGACTTGGCCATAGGTATAAAACTTGCTATACTCATTGAGATCTTCATTCCTAGGCCATATTTGATACTCCAATTCCATTTGTGAAGCCCAATTGACGAAATTCCATCGTTTGAACTTAGTTCCATTAAGGTCCACCACTGGAATATTATAGCAATCGATGGTCCGACTGTTGGATTATCACTAAACTTAGTATGTCATATTTGAGGACCATAGGAACTTACGGATTGGGAATCCGACGTACGGATCTTCCCAAATTGGATTTGTAAGTTCATAAAATAAAGTGTTGACCTCCACTTAAATTTGCAATTGGCGGAGATTCAACCGTTGGATCATAATGAAACTTTAGTATGATATTCTAGAAGCATAATGCGGATCTTTGGAATTACGGATCGGAAATCCGAGGTGCGGATCTTCTGGATTGAGCTACATAGGTTTATGGACCTTACCGCTCACCTTTGACCAACAGTTGACTTTTGGTCAATAGGTTTCATATCATTCTAGAATGTCCTTAGGGATGTGTTTTATGTAAGTTACGTGTTTTATTGATAAGAATTCTGAGACGTGATTTGATAATTGTTATAAGCACCCATCATTCGTGATGTCTCGATATTTGTGCTACGGAGTTGTAGCGCGGACCTCATGTCAGTGGGTCTTTTCCTTTTTATAGTATATATATGATTGATAGTTTCCACAAATTTCTTTGAATTGATTCATTCACTTCATGCCATGGTTAAAGTATGTTATAAGAAATGCTGCACTGTTGTGAAATACCAAGATGATCCTACGAGATGCGTAGGTAAGTTCAGGTAAGTTTATTATGTTGAATTTTTTGGATCAATATGGCATGTTTTTGCATATAGAATGCTCATCATTGCTAGACCCCGGTGTTAGTGCTCCCGCCCATGGCCAGGGCTAGTCTTCCACGTGTATGTTCACCTCCCGCATCGCTCGTTCGCCTTGGATCCAAGTAGGAGCTAGTCTTGTCGTACAAGTCACACAGGGTGACTCCGACTCGTGTGTTAGCATATGACTGATGAGCAATAAGTGCAGTCGTACATGTCACATTAGGTGACTCTAACTTGCATGCTAGTATATATTGTTGAGCTTATGATTATATTCGTATTGCCGTTAAGATATTCTGTTGTGGCATATTTCTGGATTTATTATTGGCGTGCACTTGATTTTGCACTTATACTTGTTTTACGGCAAGGGGTTACAATGTTTTCAGAAAGGTTTTTATAAAATTTTATTCTCAGGCCCACTCACCCTTGTTTTCTGCCCCTCCAGGTTTTAGCAGCGGAACTATCTCATCAACGAAGATTCTTCACAAATCTCAGTATAGCTGGCTACCTTTTAAGGTATAATCCTTATTCTATCTTACTATACTTTACTTATGCTCTAACATCATGTGTGAAATGGGTTCATTCCCGATCATAGTGCACTGTTGTATTTAGGCACTTTTAGTTTTAAATTTATTCACATTTTGCACATCACTACACTTTATGGCTTCATCACCTTCTAGGTGTCCGCTAGCAATGCTCGATTCAGAGTCCTAGTGGACATTCTGAGTTGGGGTGTGTCAAAGACAACCTATTTATTTTTCAAGGAAGTGGTTCGATTGCATGGTGTACCCAAAACAATCACCTCTGATCGTGATACACGATTTATGAGTCACTTTTGGAGAACTTTGTGGAAACTATTGGACACCAAGCTTCAATTTTCAAGCACTTGTTATTTGCAAACTGACGGGCAAATGGAAGTGGTGAATAGAACACTTGGTAACCTTCTACTATGTCTCAAAGTTATAACCCTCGCCAATGGGACCTTGTCATTCCCCAAGCAGAATTTGCTTACAATAGTTCTAAAAATCGCTTGACACAAAAGACTCCGTTTAAGGTGGTTTTTTGTCAAAATCCCAATCATATTTTGGATTAGGTGTCTGTTCCTCTTTTTGGTAGGAATAGCATAAAGGCTGAGAAAGTCAAGTCCAATCTGGAAAGGGCCTACAACAACTACAAACGAGCAGTTGATGCACATAGGCACCATGTAAAGTTCCAAGATGGTGACTTAGTAATGGCTTATATAAGAAAAGAAAGGTTCCCCACTGGAACATATAACAAGTTAAAGAAGAAAAAGATTGGTCCTTGCAGAGTGCTCAAGAAAATTAGGGCCAATGCTTACAAAATTGAACTGCTAATGGGAATGGAAATAAGCTCCATTTTCCACATCTCTGATTTATATTTGTTCTATGGCAAGCCTAAGTTAGTTCCCATAACCACGAGTCCTGAAACTACTAATGTCCCTCGTGTATCTTACTAATTCATTGGAGATCTTGGACAAACGTTCAATCTATACTCGTCAAGATGCCTATAAAAAATATCTCACTCATTGGAAGAACCAACCCCTGAGCAAGGCTACATGGATCAGCGAACAAGAATTGCAAGAAACTGATCATGACTTATGGAACGGATTCATAATCCCAAGGATGAGTTTTTTTTAGGAAGGGGAGATTCACACAGTAGGCAGTCATTAAATGCCAAGTTCACGTGTATTGCGAGTACAAGGTTTAATTAAGTTATCCTTTACAAATTGTCAAACTATTGTTGGAGATTGTAAAAGTCTCATAGAAAATAGAAGTATTTTAATATTGTAAGCCTTTATAATTCTTGTGCTAAACCAGAAAATATTGTAGCTCTGGGAATCACTCAACCAGGCAAGAGACTGGGACTCACTCAACCAGAAAATAGAATGAGCAAAGTGTTTGTGCAAGATTTCAATTACATTCAAATTCTGACTAACATTCCTTTTAGCACATGAATTATAAAGGCTTAAAATATTAAAATACTTTTATTTTCTATGACACTTACAATCTCCAACAATAACTTGACAATTTCTAAAAGACAATTTAATTAAACCTTATACTCACAATACATGTGAACTTGGCATTTAAAGACTGTCTACTGCATCATATATGATTCGGGACTCTTTGTCCAAAGCATATGGATATGACTTAGGAAGAATATTCCAAATCATATTCAATAGAATCATATAGAGAAGTATCACATTGAATAGTAGACATGAAAAAAACTATCATTTAAACACTAATCTTCAATAAAGGGAAAATTGAAATTTGGTTTCAATTCACAATCGATCATCAAGAGTAACCATCACCCACATCCTCGCTAGTTGGAACCTAATAGATCATATACCAAGTAAGGTTGAACATGAAGAAATATAATCGAGATGGATAATCAATTAAATGGTTTAATTGAGCATGGTCCAGAACTACTGGATAATCAATTAAATGGTTTAATTGAGCATAGTCCAGAATTAATTAATTAGTTAATTAATCATATGAAAGGTTCTTATTGGCCTTTTAAGTTAGATTCGGGTTTCAGGACCTAAATGGGTTTTGGTCCTGAAGGCATATTTAGTTTAGTTGTATGACAACTAAATGAAAATGAGCAATTAGCCCAACTAGATAAGGATGCCAGCCACATGCAAGGGATTGGGGTTGGTGAACTTATAACAAGTTTGCCACACAATTGTGAGGGGGTATAAGGCAACTTCATAGCATTTCCCTCATTAGGATTTTCTTTGAGACAAAGAGGCAAAACACTATCTTTGTTTCTCTCTATAGAAGGCCAGCCATACTTAGAGAAAATTAGCTAGCAATCTTCCTTCCACTACATCTTCACACCATAATCCTTGGTGTAGAAACTTAGAGGTTTGCAACCTTGCAAATTTGGAGATCCTTTCCTCAAATTCTCAAGGAGCAAAGGAGAAGCAAAGAAGCAACCATCCAAGGAGAGAAGAACACAAACACAAGGAAAGATCCAAGGAGTAAGGAGGTGACTTGAAGACCCTTCACTTGGGTGAATCCCTTGTGTAAACAAGGATGAGGTTCAAGGGTAATGAATCTCAAAATCTCTTTTCTCTTTAATTTGTTAAAGAGTCTTATGGTTCACCACTCACTAGGCTTTGAAAGTCATGAGTTTATAGGATTGTTTCGAGAACATTCCTACTTTAAAGTGTTATATGTATGCTTGTATGGTCAAATATTCTTGTACGTTCTTAACTAGGACAAAATATTTCTCTCAAAAAGATGGGACTGTGAAAAAGGAATTGCAAAGCATACACAGCCACCCTAAGTAACAATCCTTCTGAAGGTATAGAATTCCTAATTGCATTCTTAAATAATTTGCGTCTGTTTTAGAATGTCTTAAATATTAGTCATGCTAATAGTTTCATTGTTCCTAATGTAGGGACAGCAGATTCATGACAACAGTAAGAGTCCCGAGATAGAAGATTAAAGAAGCACTGTTGAAGATAGTTGATCTTAGTTTTTCATTCCGTTATAATAAAAAATGATTGTTTTATTATTTTGAATTTGAGTTATTTCAATGATGATGATTATTTAAGGATTTTTATTATTATTTGAATGTTATTTGGATTCATAAGTTTTAAACGGTAATTTAGATCCTAGTTAAGAGTTAACCAGAAAATAAGTACAAAAGTGTACCCTAGGGTATTGTCGAAATTCTCCTATGAAAATTTTTGTATTTATGCTTCCTTGTTTGAGAAGTGGGAGTATTTGATTTCTAATTTTGGATTATAATCCAACTTAATCCGAATTAGATATTTGATTTGTATACCATAGTAGAATAAATCATGTGTCTTGGTGTGTTTGATAAAAGAAATTTATTCCAAGCACTAAGGAAAGTTTCGAACCTTTCTATAGGTGGTGTTGAAATATTTTTCTTATACTTATGGTATACTAGCCTTCCTTCATATCAGGCAACAAGCGGAAGCTTGATTCAAGTATTGAATTTAATCTTAATTGGATGACTAACCTTATTAATTGATGCGAGATAACTAATGAAGGTTCAAATTTGGTCATAAAAATTTATGAATGAATGAATGTGGGTAGAATTAAATATGATCTAATTCACTGGCTTAGTTATGATTCACATAGTGGGAGCTAGACCTAGCATTCGTGTCGTGTTTCTCGTATTTGTGTCATATCTGATAGCTTAACGGGTCGTATCGTGTAATACCCATTAAAGTAAACGGGTAATATGACCCGACCCGAAATCAACCCGTTAATATTATCAGGTAATATGACCCGACCTGTTACCCGTTAAGAAAAATATATTTTAAATCAATCAAAATGAAAATGAAAAACATAATTTGACCCAAAAAAATGTAAAACATAATACTAAATTAGTATATACATACTAAATTTCGGAGTTGACCCCTTCATGAAAGTTGTAAAGCTTTTCGTTACGAGTGATTACATTTTTCACACTTCTACAATAATTATTATTAATTTTATTAATTTTTCACTCAAATAAATAACATTGTTCATGAGATTTGGAGGGTTTTAAAAATCTAAACGACCATGTAACCATCATCTAAGCGTTGATGATGCAATTATGAACGTTTATTATGTTTCACATCTTTCAGACTTATACATTAATGATTATGAATTTTGTTTATTTTGAAACTCCCTTAAAAATACTATTCATGAGAGTTTGTATGGTTTAAAAAATTCAAACTATCATATAATCATTCTCAAAGTGTAGAGGATGCGACTACTACTACAAAATGGACTTATTGTGTCATTAGGTGATGTTACTTTAATATAATATAGTGGCGGACAAAACATTTGCGACACCTACTCAACATGATGTTGGATTTATTGTTGCTTGTAAATGTCATAAACTATCTATGTCACTTTTAACCGACGTAAACATTTAATGTCGCTTATAACCGACATACATTTTAATAATTTTTAAATAATAGTGTCGCTTTAAAAAAAATAGAGTCGCTTTTAAGCAACATAAAGTATTGGTGTCGCTTCTATCCGACACTAATTATTGTTTTTAAATGTTTTAAAGCCTGCGTCGGTTCTTCCTCTCTTGCATCTTTCTTAAGTATTGGTGTCGCTTCTTCCTCTCTTGCATCTTGCTTAAGGATGAGTTTATGAGGTGCCACACAACTAGGCTTGGCAAACGGGTCGTATTTATCGTTTTTGTATAACATATGTTATCTTAACGGGTCGTATTGTCTCTCACCAATTATCTTAACGGGTCCTTAACAGAACTCGTTACGACCCGTTAAGAAAAATATATATTTTTTTTCTTAAATTTGCACATATCACACATTGCCACATAAATATTACTTCAAAACATTAAAACACATTTGTCGTTTAAGTACTACATCTACACCCGAAAATAAGAGCATAATAAACAAACATTCATACACTACTACTCTATTACAAAATGTTAAATGTGCAAGGATATGCAAAATGAAAGATTTTTTTTTTTTTTTTTATCAAGGTTGTGAAGTCTTTCTCAAAAGTTTAAACCTTGCCAATGGAAATCAAAGCTTACATGTTATTCCTTTTACAAAATCCTCAATTTTCATAGATCATCATGACATAAGATTTTGTGGTATCCACTTCTGTAAATATTTTAAATTGACGATCAAATTAGTTCATTGTATTCATATAGGATCAAGGAGTATAGCTGTAAAAAATCATCAAAATCAGAGTTAAAATAACCGTTAAATCGTGCTTTTTCGTTTATAACTGTCGAAAAGTTTAGTCTCGTTACTTGATCTCTGAATGTTTGTTTTTTGCAATTTTTGGCGTATGTGATCTCGAAACATATATAAACAATTTTGACGGTTGGATCATTGAAATTAGTTTCATAGGATGCGTATCCCATCAAAATGATGCATTAACTAACACTCAGAGTTTATTTATATTTTCATTAAGTATAACATAAGATTTTGTGATATCCACTAGTGTAAATATTTTAAATTGAAAATCGAATTCATTCATTGTATTCATATAAGGTCAAGGAGTGTAGCAGTAAAAAATCATCAAAATCGGAGGTAAAATAACTGTTAAATCGTGATTTTTCGTTTATAATCGTCAAAAAGTTTTGTGTCACTCATTGTATTCATATAATTTTTTTATATGTTTGGTATTTTTAAATTACTTGATATTTTTATTTTTAATGTGTTTTATGATTTTTAATCTCAATCTTTGCCTATAATATAATATAAAAATAAAGAAATAAATAAAACTTAAATTTTAAAATTTATATAGAATAATAATTAATAAACAATATATACATATTCATTATATCTATTGCATTTTATAGTAAGTTTTTTTTAGTAGTTTAAAAATTTTAAATCATCAAAATAGCATTTTTCTTATCATGTTGAAATAGGCTACCCGCGTGTCACTCTTGTGTAAACCTGTTAAGGACCTGTTATTAACGGGTTATTATCGTGTGACTCGATAATGACCCGATTAGCTATCATGTTGACCCGAAACTCGTTATTTTCGTGTCGTTTACGTGTCGTGTTAACGGGTTGTGTAAGAAATTGCCAAGTCTAGTGGGAGCATGCTTACGTTTAAGTAGTGGGAGATTGGGAGTTTTAAAGAAACACTCCTGATACTGTTCACTTTAACGAAAAACCACATTTTTACTCTAAAAAATCAATCCTAGTACTATTCACTTCCAACACCTTTGTGTCTATTTCGTTAAAACTCAAAGTTTTCAAGCCCTTTACATTAGTTTTCCTTAGATTAAATGACTTTCGGTATAATGAGACTTGCCTAGTTGTGGGACCATTATTTTCTGGGCCCATGATACGTGGAAAGAATGATTGGAATGCCCGAAGCGCATAGAGTATAATCGGGTAGGATAGGCTTAGGTCTAGTAAAGATAATACTTGTCTTCCAAGTAAAGGAAACCCTAGTTAAAGTCAAATTAGGATATCTAGGGGATTAGGCAATATAGTCATAATTCTAGCAACATTGGGTATCCTATCCTAGATTTCCTCGTAGATAGTCTTCCAATTTGATGAAGATTACCATCCCTACAAGAACTCTCAAAATCCCTATAAATACACTAGCCTGGGTATTTATCAGCGAACTTCGATCTCTCTTTCTTAGGTTTATTCTCTCTAGGACAATCTCTTTATTCTTCAAGACTACCATAGATATCTACCCACATTCATATATTTCTCTCTACAAAACTACTAAACACATATCCTCTTTATGTCTAACAAGGGTCCTCATGCCGCCATCTACTCGTAGACACGTCCATGGAGAACTCAACTCTCAACGCCCCGTTATAGGCTATTCATCAATTATGGTTCACTCCATTTGTCTTTAGAACTATACTTGCAGTTTGATTCTCCTTCCCGGATTCAACCACACCCCCAACCAACCCCATTCTCCCCTCATCGGAGATCATAGGCTAGTTCGATTAGGTTCTTGCCTTCGTCCATGGATATGTGCAAATTTGGTTCCAACAATTGGTGCTTTCATTGAGAGTGAATTCATATTCCCCCATCTAAATCACTCTATCGACATGCAAATCTACTTTGGCAAAACATGATCAAACGAAGGAATTTTGGAGCAATTTCAATTAGAGTGGATTTGTGAGTGTGACATCCCACATCACCCAGGGGAGTGATCCTTAAATGTATATTCTCATCTCTACCTAGCACGAGGCCTTTTGGGAGCTCACTGGCTTCGGGTTCCGTAGGAACTTCGAAGTTAAGCGAGAAGGGGGCTAGAGCAATCCCATGATGGGTGACCCACTGGGAAGTTGCTCGTGAGTTCCCAAAAACAAAACCGTGAGGGAATGGTAAGCCCAAAGCGGACAATATCGTGCTACGGTGGTGGAGCGGGCCCAGGAAGTGATCTGCCCCGGGCCGGGATGTGACAATTTGGTATCAGAGCCTAACCCTGGTCGTGGTGCGCCGACGAGGACGTCGGGCCCTTAAGGGGGGTGGATTGTGACATCCCACATCACCCAGGGGAGTGATCCTTAAATGTATATTCTCATCTCTACCTAGCACGAGGCCTTTTGGGAGCTCACTGGCTTCGGGTTCCGTAGGAACTCCGAAGTTAAGCAAGAAGGGGGCTATAGAGCAATCCCATGATGAGTGACCCACTGGGAAGTTGCTCGTGAGTTCCCAAAAACAAAACCGTGAGGGAATGGTAAGCCCAAAGCGGACAATATCGTGCTACGGTGGTGGAGCGGGCCCGGGAAGTGATCCGCCCTGGGCCGGGATGTGATAGTGAGTCTTTCAAGATAATGGTATTAAAATCCCATAATTTAATTCCAAGCGATTTGACCATGGTGAAGAAAATAAGGCCCTGCAGATTGACGTTCTAGGGCATTCTGGGTATTTAAGGTCAAGATGGCCTATTTCGGGAAAGGTTCATTTCGAAGATTTGTTGAGGACGTCTAAAGCTTTAAAAAGTACATTTTTGGACAAAATTGGACTTGATTTGATGGTAAAAATCTGATTTGCGAGAGATAACAAAAACAAAGATGGCGGTCATAATTACTTCTTGATTTATTGAAGAATCACAAGCCCCAACTCCATTTGATGTGAAGAAGAGTTTTATCACAAGGCCCGAATTTTCCCTGAGGAACACAAAAAGGGAAGGTTTCTAATACCTTTATTTTTTTTTTCCAATACCTTATTACTTCGAAAAGTTTAAGTCGCTTTACCATGAAACAAAGAGCTCAACCTAACTATTTGTTATCGTTTTTTTTTTTTTTTTTTTTTTTTTAAGGGGATATGTGCTGATTGCACATTCCTTCTTCCTTTTAGATCCTGTGGTGTTGGACTAACTCAGTTCTACACTATTCTGGTGGAACCAATAATTTCGACAATGACACAATCTCTCTAACGAGCATGATAAAGTCTCAAGGCGAGGAGAAGTACACTAGGGGCAAGTCACCCCTAGAAAAGGCATAAATGTTCAATTCCGGAATTATCCATTGGAGTTTTGAACTCAAATATGAATCATGATAGTTCTACAAGGCATCATAGCGATCATGCTACAACACAAAGAATTACAAAAAGGATATAGAGAAAAGCATGTCCACAAAAAGGAGCGAAGGCAGGTTCAGCCGCTTATGGACTAACACCTCATCATGAGTTTGACTCGTAGATCTCTCGTCTGATCAACACAAAACTCAGTTTGAATCCACCAACACTTCAACAGGGGGAAAGTGTTAGCGCAAAGCTTTGGGGGCAATATAATTGTGCCTTAAACCCATTCTGCGCACTATAATGGCTTTCAACGAAATGTAGGTTCCCGAATGAGTTTTGATACAAGGCTAGCTGGAGAAATGCTAAGACACCCTATATCATTGTGTCAAAGTTTCAAAAATTTTTACAAAACAAATCTTTCCAGTTTTACGTACACAGTCAGTCGAAGCTGCATTCCAGTTATAACTGTGCAACTATGGGAGAATGAAGATTTCAAGGCCTTCTTGATATTTTCCCCACAACATGACACATAATCCTGGAAAGATAAAAAGTTGAGCTACAATATTCTTATTTTTTCACAATTTTCCAGAAGAAAGAACAGTCTCAAATATGGCACACAAAGTAACAGAATAGCAAGCCAACACAAGTAACACATTGCAGTAGCACAAACAATTTCCTAGATTAAACTATACCTACTCAAAGAAAATTAGGCCTTGTACCGTACATGATTACCAATATACGAAAGATAGGTTTCTGTAGAATTTTGCAGAACTCAATTTTGAGTTACATGGAAGACGTTATTGTTGTTTTACCACTCATAGCACATGCTGGAATTTTCTATGAAATTCCTCAAGTTCTTCATCCGCATTCATATCAAACGACATACAACGTACTGCAACAACCTATGAGTTCAGGATGCACATAATCATATAATCAATGCAACAATTAACCAAAGGTTCTAACCAATTCAAATCTGCTGCGACAAGCAAAAACTGAAGGTCGCCTGCAAAGCATTAGATGACAACTCCACATTTATCATTCTCTAGTACTAGCTTGTAATGGAAAAGAACAGGGGGCAAAAACCATAGAAGTTAGAAGAAAATTTTCATCAATCCGAACAATTTCTCCACCACATGGTAGGATTCATCCAAATTCCTCCACTTGAAGCAGTTCAAACAACGAATTACTTTGCCTCACACTAAAACCCTTCAGAGTAAGGCAGATCGAAGTAAGGAGTGTCTTCATAGTCTATTCATAGACTCGCCAGCTCTAAGCAAAGCTATATTAGATGGAACAATAGTGCCACCATCACCCTGTTTTGGGGCAATAGTTGAAGTCCTTGAAACTTCGCTGGATAACCATGCTTATTCTGCAATACACACGATTTGATCCAAATGTGGACTTAATCAGATCCTATAAGTCTTGGAGTTCCTAGAATCTAGGAATTGGCATGCACTACACGTAATCACACTTCTAAGAGGACATAATATATATCCCTAGATATTCACTGGAATTCTCAAAGGTATCATCAAAGACAAACAAGGAAAACAACTTGAAGGCCCATTCAACGAGTGAACAACCTTGATCCAAGCCATGGTTTCGCTCCAAGAGATAAGTATATTTTTTATTATATACATGATTAAATGCATGTCCATAACAGAAGACCCAAAGTTAGGAATGATCTTTTCAGATCTTCGCATACTATTGTTTGTGCTTTCTTACACCATTCATTGCGGTACATGGAATACCCTAAATTCTAGAACTATGAAGAATTTTGGAACTTTTGAAGGAAAAGAGTTGAGAAACTTTTATACCTTTGAAACACCTCTTTGCTTAGCAAAGGATAATCACCCATGTGAGGGTCTTCTTTCCTTTGTCTCCTTGCTCCTTGGATCCATGGATGTGGATGGAGGAACTTTGCTTCTTGGCTCCATGACTTCTTGGAACTGAATGGAAAAATGGGTTCTCCAAAAGTCTCTAAAGTTTGAGACCTCTAAGTTTCGACACCAAGGATGGTTAAGGAAGAAGATGAGTGACATTGGAGGAGTTTGATACTAGTAAATGTAAACACAAAAATTCTGTATCGAATGAGAGGAGAACATGTGTACAAAGTAGATTTGTATTGATTTAAATTTGTAGGTTACAATCTTTGTTTACAATTTTCCTGTTATTCAATCTTCAAATTTGATGTAGATTCGTGATGGTTGATCCAAGGGTCGTGATGACTTGATTTCGGATGAACGGTTGAACAATTGCTTCAAGTTTTGAGCTTGAAAACAATGCGTGGATGATCTTCACCTCAAGGGTGCGGCAAAGGTAGTGTTTCATGAGAGATTTCGTTGCTTCAAGGGTCTTGGCCACTTGATCTTGAAACAAATGTTGCTACAAGTTTCTAAGCTTGCAACAAAGTCTTAAAGGCATTAGCACGAGCACTTGTTGATTCTTCAAGGAAGTGCTTCGGCTTTGGTTGAGAGAAAGCTTCGGTGTTGGTTGAATGTTCTTCGAAGAGAGCTTTGGTAGCGTATCAGTCTTCAAAGGTTTGGTAGAGTTTCTTCTATGTAAAGATTTTTCGACCCATGCTTGGGGAAGGACCTTGTATTTATAGGCTTCTCAAGGCTTGCCTTTGGGAGGATTTGGCTTTGATTTGTGTCCTAATTTGTCCATGAGAGAATTTAGGCATGTTTTGTATATTAATTTCAGCCACTTTCCTTGCTTTAGCCGAATTTAAGGATCTTGTTGCCTATTTTGTGAGCAATCTTCAATTACTTGTTTTATGAAGATGCTTTAACCCTTTTTTTTATTTTTTTTTATTTTTTTCCGATTTTGAAAGATTTTGGACCTCCTTTGCTAAATTTAAAGGACGTTTCTTCTTTTAGACGAATTTAGGGAATGTTTTATACTTCCCTTGCTTGATTTGTGTCACATGTCATTGATGACTTGTCCACTTGTGATGAGTCATATGCCATGTAGAGCTTTGTGATGCATCGTTTTATATGCAACAAAATTTACATGTCCTCAAATGCCCCCACTTCAAAGCGCGTTGTAGGCATGTGTTTGTCACATGTAGGAAATGTGTTTTGAAGTCTTGCAATGTGAATGTTTTAACTCAAGGGTCGTTGAGACTTGATCTTGAATTAGTTTGTTTCTTCAAAGGCCGTAGAGACGTATTTCTTGAATTGTAATGATGAACTTCGTCAAGGGTCATCGAGGTGTGTTTCTTGATCGAATCATTTCTTTAAGGACCGTAGAGGCTTGGTCTTGAATTGAAGTGGTGAATTTCTTCAAGGGCCAATGAGACGTATTTCTTGAACGAAACATTTCTTCAAGGGCCATTGGGGCTTGGTCTTGAAAGAAATGAAAACGTTTCTTCAAGGGTCGTAGAGGCTTGATCTTGATGAAATGAGCTTCTTTCTTCAAGGGCTGTAGAGGCTTGATCTTGAAGGAAAACTTGAAAATGGATAAATCGGCACGTACTTATTGTGCGCACTGATTTTCCATAATAGGCAATCAAACTTCTTTCCTTGTGGTTGTAGGACAACAAACGTTTTTCCTTGTGGTTGTAGGAAAACGAACGTTTTCCTTCCTTCGATAGGAATCCTCTTCAATTTTGGTAACGAAGGTGACTTCCTTCAAAATGTTGGAAAGCTTTGGTGATTTCCTTCAAGGTTTTCGGAAGATTTAACGCTAATCCTTGGGTGAGTAGGATGTGCATTTTTACTTTCCTTTTTTTTTTTTCTCTTTTCCCATGGCAAGGGGGGAAATTGTTTTTGTTTCTTATTTTGATTTCCCATGGCATGAAGGAGGGAAATATTTTTATTCCCCTTTTGATTCCCCATAGCAAAGAGGTATTTTGCTTTCCTTTTTTGTTTTTGTTTTGGGATACATCTTATCTCACTTGCACGTCCAATTTGAGGTCGATCTCTCTTCTAGCAAATTCTGAAAAAATATGGAAAACGTAGCTTTGTTTCTTATCTTTTCAGGCATATATTGCATGCCACTAGGAAAAATCGGGAAAGCCTTCAACTTTGCATTTTCCTACATCTGCGCAATCCTGACGGGAAAGCGACTTCTGTGAGAATGATTTTGAAAACTGGAACGTTTGGCTCTAGGGTAGATTATGAAATTTGGATACAATGATCCTCAGCCACTTATCTTCCTTCTCCAATTGGCCTTGCATAAAAACGCTTTCGGAAAGTTTAATTAGCACCAAAAACGTCCTGCCTGCGCAGATTGGTTAAAACTTGCCATTTTTCTTGGAATTTGCTTCCTTCTATTGGTGGGAATGTACTTCCTTGTTTTTTCCTATTTTCCCATTGCTATTTGGGTATGCATTTCCCTTATAGCATTAGGAAGCAATTGACCCCTATATATATGGCCGTTGGGTGTGTATTTTTTTCACACACACAATTGCTTGCCGTGGACTACCTTGAAGCTTTTGCCGTGGGTTTGATGCTGCTGCTGTGCCTAATAGCTACTGCTTGGAGCTTGTTGCCATGTGTCACTTTTACCATGTGGGGTAGTGCCTTTTGGTCACGACTTTCCTCGGGGGGTGATGTAGTCGTGCCTTTTACCACTGATTGGAGCTTGTTACCGTGCGTCTTTTTTACTGTGTGGGGTAGTGCCTTTTGGTCATGACTTTCCTCAGGTGGTGACGTAGTCATGCCTCTTACCACTGCTGTGCCCTGCAGTTGTTGCTTGGAGCTTATTGCAGTGCGTGACTTTTACCGTGTGAGGTTGTGCAATGGATTGCAACGTTTTTACACTGTGTAGTGCCTTTTGGTCATAACTTTCCTTGGTGGTGACGTTGGCCTACCTCTTGCCACTGCTTGGAGCTGCTCATTTGTTGTGCTCGATCAAGCTTTGTGGCTTGTGGCTGATTTCTTTCATCGCTGCTACTTCATCAACATCATCCTTTGATGCTCACGAGATTAGTCTTGCATGTCTTTTGTTTTGGCGAAGTAAATTTTATTTTTTTATTTTCTTGCTATGCCCTACTCAAAGTGTCCATTAGAAGACCATGCTTTGCTTGAGGAGGACTTATTGAAGCTTGTTTCAGCGATTGACCATCTTAACATTGATTCTTCACTCTTGAAAGCCAAGATTGCCGAATTTAAGGCTACCTTAACTGAGTATTCTTCCTTGCATGTTGTTTCCTTGAATAAATGAAGTCTAGAGATTAGAGCTCAACAACTTGCGGCAATAGACTTATTAATTCCCCAAGCTCGGTATTCTCAGCAAGCTATTTTGGAAGGTTATCAAGTCAAAGGGACTTCTTTGTCTTATGTCCAAGCATGGCTAGAAGCGCTGGCATGTGAGCAAGAGCAGTTAGAAACTAAAGCATCACAACTTTATGGTGTTCTCTCGGAGCTGTAAGCTATACTTTCCCATCATTAAGAGGAGATTTTATGAGTAGAGCAAGAGAAGGGTGTGGCTATGGAAGTGCCCACCTTGTCTTTTACCCATATAGAGACTTTAAGGACTTTGGAAGGCTTGCTTGAAGATTGTTGTTGTAGTTTTAGGGATATAGCTTTCAAGTAGTGTCTTCCATTTGTGCTCTAAGCCTTTTTTGCCTTTGTTCATTTTTGTAATAAGACTTTGTAGCCAAATTTTTTCCTTTAAAGAAATAAAGTATTCATATTTGAATTTGCTCTTTATTCATCAAAGTGTTTGTGTTTTGTTAGTGATGTGACTGTACTTGAAATTTTTGAAGTTTCAAGTTGCCTATGTACCCTCGGTTGAGGAGGGATCAAGTTATGAAGTAGTTTAAAGAATGATGGATTGTGGCAATTTTGATGGTGATTTTATTTTATGTTTTTGTTTTGTTTTGTTTTATTTTGCCGTACACGGTTTATGCTTTTGCGGGCCAGGAGCGTTGGGTGTCACCTTTTATGCTCGTGCGAACAAGGAGCATTGTGCCGTGTGCAGTTTAGGCTCGTGCAGGCGAGAAGCATTGGGTGTCATCTTTTATGCTCTTGCAAATAAGGAGCATTGTGCCATGTGCAGCTTAGTCTCGTGCAGGCGAGGAGCCTTCTGCCGTGTGCAGTTTAGGCTCATGCAGGTGAGCATTGTGCCGTGTGCAGTTTAGGCTCGTGCGGGCGAGGAGCATTGTTGCTGTGTGCAGTTTAGGCTCGTGCGGGTGAGGAGCATTGGGTGTCACCTTTTAAGCTCATGTGAACAACGAGCATTGTGTGTCATATTTTAAGCTCGTGTAACCAAGAAGCATTGTGTGTCGCCTTTTAAGCTCGTGCGAACAAGGAGCATTATTGCTGTATGCAGTTTAGGCTCATGTGGGTGAGGAGCATTGTGTGTCATTTGGTGCCATTTTTAGTTTACACTTACGCAGGTAGAGAGTGTTGTTCCGTTTGCAGTTTAGGCTCATGCGAACAAGGAGCATTGTGCCATATGCAGTTTAGGCTCATGCAGGCGAGGAGCTTTGACTGTCGGCTTTTAAGCTCGTGTGATCAATGATTGTCATTGCTGTGTGCAGTTTAGGCTCATGCAGGCAAGGAACATTGGGTGTCGCCTTTTAAGCTCGTACGAACAAGGAGTGTTGTATGTTTGCCCTAGGGGTAATAGAACTTCAAGAATTTATCGTTGATGGGGCCGATCTTCAAGCAATCTTCTACCATAATTAAGTAAGCGCCGTTGGTGTAAACCTTTTGTATTACATAAGGTCCATACCACTTTGATGTGAACTTATTTTTTGTCTTGTAAGTTGTAATGATGGGCCTTCGAAATGCCAAGACAAGATCTCCAGCTTAGAAAGACCTTGGGCAGACCTTTTTGTTAAACGTCTTGGATAACCATGCTTGGTAACATTCCAAGAGTTGTTGAACCTCGAGCTTCATTTCGTCGAGTGCTTCGAACTCTTAAAATCACAGCTTTGCGTTTTCCTCTTCAATCAAGCCTTCTTGTATAGCCATCCTTAGTGAGGGGATTTGATTTTTGAGTGGCAAAACAGCTTCCACACCATATACGAGAGAATAAGGTGTTTTTTGGGTAGGAGTCCTATGTGTCGTCCTATATGCCCAAAGTGCTTAGCTTTTTCTTTCGTGCCAATCTCGCTTTGCTCAGCCGATTACCTTCTTTAGGAGATTGCACAGCGTTTTGTTGAATGCTTTTACGAGGTCGTTAGTTGGGGCATGATACATAGAAGACTTGTGCTGCTTGAACTTGTATTTCTTGCAAAGCTCATCCACGAGTTGGTTGGAGAACTATTTTTCGTTGTTGGTGATGATGTAGCAAGGCATAGATGATATGCACTTTGATGAAATGGATGGCAGTTTCGTTCTTAACTTCCCTTAGGGGTACAACTTCAACCCACATAGACAAGTACTCTATTGCGGCTAGGATGTAGGTTTCCCCGACAAGTGATTTTGGTGCAATTGGTCCCACGACGTCAAATTCCCATACATGAAATGGCCATAAAGCAACCGTAGGGTGTAATGGGTCAGGCAGTTGATGTATAAAGTTGGCATGGAATTGGCAGGCTTGGCACCTTTTGGTGTGTTCCAGGCTATCCTTCACCATACTTGGCCAATAGTAGCCCATCCTTTTGAACTGGAAATGCAACTTTGGTCCAGACTGATGCGATTTGCATACTCCTGAATGTGCTTATTCCATGGCTTGATTAGCTTCTTCCTTACCTAGGCATCTTAAAAGTACTCCTTTAAAAGAACGTTAATAGAGTGTTCCTTTGTAGTAGAGGAAGTGGGGTGCTCGTCGACATATTTCAAAGCGGTGTCTAGGATCTTTCAGAAGCTTTCCATGCTCCAAGTAGTCGATCAACAGCTGTCTTCACTCTTCAGTGTCGACTGGAAATACTGAGATGACATTTGTATCATCCAGTAGCATTTCAGTGATAGGCGGGATCACCCATCTTTGGCAAACTGGCATGTCTATAGCTTCGTCCTCTTCTAGCACCATACTTGAGGCTAGGTTAGCGAGGGCGTCCGCCATTTGATTTTCTTTTCTTGACACATGTTTTAGCGTCACAGCCTCGAACTTTCGGAGCAGTTAAGTTGCTAACCGGAAGTATGGGATGAGATCATCTTTCGTCACTTCATATTCAGTCAAGAGTTGATTAATTATGAGGTTAGAGTCGCCATATCCATGTCGATTGCCATTTGGAGTTTGATAATTAGCGCTTGATATTCAACGATGTTATTAGAGTATAGCTCGTTAAGCTGGAAGGAATAGGGTAGTATTTGTCTTTGTGGTGGCATGAATACTACTTCTGCCCTTGCTCGGTTTACTCGTGTAGATCCATCGAAGAACATTATCCATGTCGGGAGGATGTTGACGTGGAACACCTCCTCGTTAGGCAAGTCATCTGAGATTTTCCAATCGGCTGGGATTAGATGATCGGCAAGGAAGACTACCAGCGCTTGTCCTTGGATGGCTTTAACTAGAATGTAGATGATCTCGTATTGATTCAGAAGCAATGCCTATTTTGCTAGTCGCCTCGTCAAAACTGGCTTGGACATGACGTATTTGACTGGGTCAGCTTTGGCAACTAGGTGGATGGTGTAAGCAAGCATGTAGTGTCTGAGCTTTCGGATAACAAAGACTAAGGCAAGACATATCTTCTCGATTGTGGTGTAGTTGAGCTCAACCCCAGTGAGGGTTCTACTTAGGTAGTAGAGTGTTCTTTCCTTTTGCTCTTCATTTTCTTGCGTTAAAAGTTCTTTAATGGAACTTTCTTGTACAAAATCGTAAAGGATGAGCGGTTTTGCAAGCATGGAAGCTCCTAAGACAGGTGGGTTTACCAGGTACCTTTTTATGGTTTCGAAGGCATTGCGGCAAGCATCATCCTATATGAATGAAGCATCATTCTTTATGAGTCGATTGAAGGGTTGATAGTATCCAACGAGGTTGGAGATGAAACGTCTAATGAAGGCAAGTCGTCCTTGTAAACTATTTAGCTCGTGTAGATTCCTTGGTTTGGGCATGCTTTGAATGGCCTTAATCTTTGATTGCTCCACTTCAATGCCATGGTGCTTGACAATGAAGCCAAGGAACTTCCCAAAGGTAACACCAAATGCACATTTTAAAGGGTTCATCTTGAGGTTGTAGTGTCATAGTCTGTCAAACACCATTCGTAAATCCTTCAAGTGATCGGATTGAAGGAAAATTTTTGTCCTAGCTAAGAATATGTCAAAACATTTGAACACATAAGCAAACTAATAACACTTTAAAGTAGGCATGCATTCAAAAACAATTCTAAAACCCATGACTTTCAAAGCTTATTGAATGGTGAACCACAAAACTCTTTAACAACATTAAAGAGAAGAAAAGATTTTGAGATTCATTACCCTTGAAGCTCATCCTTGTTTACACAAGGGATTCACCCAAGTGGAAGCCCTTCAAGTCACCTCCTAGCTCCTTAGATCTTCCTTGTGGTTTTTCCTAGCTCCTTAGATCTTCTTTGTGGTTTTCTTCCTTTTGATACTCCTTTGCTCCTTGAGGATATGAGGAAAGGATCTCCAAGAACACCAAATGTTTGGTGTCTTTAGGTCTCCACACTAAGGATGAGGTGTGAAGATTAAATGGATGACTTAGAGGAAGGAAGATTGCTAGCTATTTTCCTCTAAGTGTGGTCGGCCTCTATAGAGAAAAAGGAGAAAAAGTTTATCTTCTTTGCCTCAAGAAAACCCTAGTGAGAGAATGCAATAAAGATGTCATTATACCACCTCACATGTGAGTGGCAAACTTGCAATTAGACAAGTTTGCTACCACTCACCCTATGGCTAGTTTTGACTTTGTATTTGGGTTAATTTCCAATTAGTTTTAGTTTAGTTGTCACACAACTTAAACTCAATGGGCCTTGTGGACCAAAACCCTTTTGGGCCCTGGGACCTTAAACTAACTTGAAAGCCAAATACGAACCCTTCGTATAATTAATTGACTAATTAATTAATCTTGACCATTCTCAATTAAACCATTTAATTGCTTATCCATCTCATTTATATTTCTTCACTTTTATCCTTACTCGGTGTACGATTCATTACGTTCCAATTAGCGAGGCAGTGGGCAATTGTTACTCTTAACGATCGATTGTGAATTGAAACTACATTTCAATTCTCCCTTTGATAAAGATTAGTGTTTTCTAATCTTCATGGCTACCCAAGCTAAGTAAAAGTGGTTGGAGAACCTATCCAGTTACAGTTACAATGCAATATGGTATTTCTCTAATACAATACTCTTAATCACATTGTTTGAGTGATAGTTTGTTTCATGTCTACTATCCAATGTGATACTTCTCTATATGATTCAATTGACTATGATTTGGAACAAACTTCCTATGTCATATTCGTATAATTTGGCGAAAGACTCCATAATCATATCTCAGATTATTCTCCCTCCACCATGGAAGGTTAGAGATCCTTTGGTGTGCATTCATATGCCTACATGACTAGATAGCTTGACCCCAACAATGTCATGGATACTTTCGATGGAATGCCTTTGACATGATCAAAGATAAAGGACTTAACCATTAGACATCTATGATGCCTCAGGTCAAATGACTACTTTGCATATTACAACTTAAAAGCTCTTACATGACATGTATGTTCAAACTCTCTTCTGATCGTTGCTCAGTGTACTCGATTACCTTTTGAGCACCTATGTGTTTTTCTTAGTGTCCAACACTAAATGAATTGAGACTAGTCGTACTCACGCTTGAGTTAACATAACACATACTAACCTTAGTGGATTGTCAATGCCCAATTGGCAATCCTATGGCTAGGAACGTTTTAGGAATAAACATAAGAGAAATGTCTCATTAATCTAACTTACTTAGATCACTTCTTTCTTAGATTAAATACATTCCTTGGATTCCCTTATTGCTTAAACACATAATACAATAAATAGTGATTAACAATAAGCTTTGCCTCTCATTAAACATATAATAGTTTAACACAATAAGTATTCCAAAAGCTATTACATCAAATGAGTGGCTTTGTGGGCATACTTCCAACACGAATCTCTTCTTGGTCTTGACAACTACATCGTCTATGTAACATTCTACGTTTTTGTGTAGCATGTTGCTGAAGATCCTCTGCATTGCGCGTTGATATGTAGTTCCAACATTTTTTCAAGCCAAGGGCCATTACCTTGTAGCAGTGGATACATTTTGGAGTGCGGAAGGTTGTTAATTCCTCGTCTTCGGAAGCCATGAGGATTTGATTGTACCTAGAAGAGCCATCCATGAATGATAGTGCCTCATGGCCAGTGGTTGCGTCCACCATGATTTCAATGATTGTTAAAGGAAAGTCGTCCTTCGGGCAAGCATCGTTGAGGTTGTGGAAATCTACACAAACACGTATTTGTCAGAATTTCTTAAAGACAATGACGATGCTAGAGATCTACTTAAGGTATTGCACCTCTTGAATGAAGCCTGCTTCGATTAACTTGTCAATCTCGGCCTCAATTTGTGGGATGAGTTCGGATGGACAGTGTCTCCGAGTTTGCTGTATTGGTCGCGTTCCAGGCTTAACTGCTAGGTGATGCATGACAATGGTAGGGTTAAAGCCGGGCATTTCTTTGTAGGTCAAAGCAAAGACATCTTTGTACTCCAAGAGCAGGTGGTAGTACTCCTTGATCTCATCTGCGCTTAGTAGTGCACTAACGAAGATAGGCTTTGACTTCTCGCTTGTGCCTAGGTTGAGCTCCATGAGATCATCAACCGTGGCTTGCTCCCCTTCTTCGAGTTGTGGTGGCGTAATGGTGACATCCTCCTCAGGAACTTTGTCTTCCTCTTCCTCTTGTATCATGATGTGGAAAACGTCTTGGCCATCCTCCTCAGTGTTGTCCACTTGGGCTTGTTGGCATGAAGATTGGCCAGTGTGGATGATGGTGTGCTTCTTTACCTTCAATTGTCGTTTTGTGTCCACTTCTAAGGTTGCTTGGCGCTTCATCCTTGAAGGAATCAAGTTGTGAACATCATCTTTTTCTTCTAGATCGTTGAGCTTTTCTTCTTTTGGTGTTGTCTTCCTCTTTCTAGAAGTCTTCTTCGTCTCTATAAGTCTTTCCAAGGCAGATTGTCGTGGATGAGAGCTAGCCATGTTTCTTTGTTTCTTAAGTTTTGATAGCCTTTCGAAGACAGAGCTTTGGGGTGTTGGCTTGTTGTAGTCTCGAGCCACACTTAAATTAAAGAAACCATATTTCTGATGACATCCCTCGAATAACAGTTGTAGTCTTAAGCCACACTTAAAAACTAACACCACAATCACCAAGCTCACAATCTATGTTCATACCTTCACCAATATCTTGCTGAATTACTATTCAATCCTCAAAGCCACTTGGAATTCTTTTTGGTAAATCTGATAAACTCGTAAGAAGATTGTACTCCAACGGTTTCTGCTAGCATCGATATGAAACTGGCGCACACATTTGCCAAGTTGACCTATTGTGAATTCCTCAATGATTGAGCGAGAAACCATGTCGAGAAGACTAAAAGAATACTCAAGAATTTGAGGGTCAAAACAAGTCTAGGAAATCTAGAGTACAAGATATCTGAATTGAATATACAATTTCGATGTCTAAACACGTGAAAATATCTAACTTAATCATATACTAGCAATGAAAGAGTTGGAAGATAACTCAACTTGAATGATAGTTTAAGGAAGGTTGACAGACGGAAACTTAGATTTTTCCTTGACTCAAAATTCACAATAGTTTGTTACAGCGATAGCTCCATGAATAATAAATCACCGATGGTGACGATTTGTTCGATAGAATGCTGATTGGGTGATTTAAGGACTGATGATCTGAACTGGAAGTTTCGACGTCTAAGCGATCCTCCTGGACAATCTATCAACATCAGAAATGATATGGTGAATAGACGAATGACTCAAAATCAACTAAAATACCTTTACTACCAGGAGGTGAAACTGAGGGTACGAACAGAGATGACACGGACTAAAATATCAAAGAGTCAGACAATTTCAAAAATGATGAATTATGCCAAATGACTAAACAATTCCATTATTGTCTCCTGCCAAAAGTAGAAAGATCTAATTTAAGAATAGGCTAACAAGGTTTCTTGATGATTGCAAAGTAACATCACAAAAGTATTAGAGCTATCAGGGCCAAAAGTGATTTTCTTAAGATGTTATTCCGTCGAGTGCTACCACTTTAGTACCATCGTCACATGAGACATTTCTAGAGTCTTAACAAAAGTAGACTTTGTAAGAATTCTAATAGGTGGAATTCTAACGGATACTGCTAAGGAATCAAAACTATTTCAGATTTCTAATCTCAAAAGGTTTAACACTAATGGCTGAAGGATAGGGATAGAATTGGTTGATAAAGTCTTCGATGATACACAGTTACCAAAACATTTACCTTGCTTTAGGCCATCAACTTATCTCAAATCTACATCTTTCCTTGATAGGGAATTTCTTCACTTTAATTCTAAGGGCATTCGCCAAAGTGCTCTTCTAAGACGTCAACAAGTTGCAAAACTACCCAAAACTTAGGAAAAACTAACACATGTTGTATTCGACGAGGTGGCAAGATCCAAACATTAAGCTCAAAAACCTAGAATGCTTTCATCACGCATGTGTTGAACGCAATACTGCCCAACTTATGCTCTAATACCAAACTGACACAACCCGACTTGGAATGTCTACTAGGACTCTGAATCGAGCTGTGCTGGCCAACACCTGGAAGGTGACGAAGCCAAGAAGTATAGTGATGTGGAAAATGTGAATAAATTTAAACCTAAAAGTACCTAAAGACAAGAGTGTGCTGTGAGCAAGAATGAACCCATTTCACACGCGACATCAGAGCATAAGTAAAGTACATTAGTGTGGATAAGGATCATACACTCAGAGGTAGCCACCTATACTGAGATTCGCCACAAATCATCATCGATACGAACATCCAACAGCTAAAACCTGGAGGGGCACAAAAATAATGGTGAGTGGGCTTGAAAATAAAATTTTTAATAAAAACATTTTTTAAAACATTATAACCCCTCGCCGTAAAACCTGTATAATTTCCCAGAAAATAATAATACATACGTATATAGAAATCATGCTCGTGAGTAGTGAAAACCAAGTATATGCCATGTCAAGAATCTCATCAATGAAATAAGTAAGCCAGGTGAAATAAATCAATGTAAAATGATATGCCAGCTGGAGTCACCTAACTTGACCTGTACAGCTCTAAACCTGCACACAAGTCGAAACCACCTAATGTGGTCTGTACAACAGGGTGGGTGTAAATAAATACGCTCAAGTGCTACAATCACATGAAGGTTGTGTGAACTATCACAAGTCACCTACGAGTCAGAACCACCTAATGTGGTCTGTACGACGGGCTAGCACTTGCCTTGGATCTAAGGTGAGCATACGGTGTGGGAGGTGAATGATCGCGTGAAGGCTAGCCCTGACCTTGGGCGGAGCACTAACACCAAGGTGCAGGATAAGGAGTACCAAATGCATCCAAGCATAACCATATACATCACAACCACTAACATCATAATGTACTCACATGTAGCTTACCTGGGCTCTGCAACATCGTGCAACATTATACATGACTACACCAATGCATATACTAAAATATAATGCAAGTATGACATGGCATTTCAATCACATTTCATTTAAAACAATTTCTGGGAAAACTGTAAAGTATACATACGTATATATATAGAAAACCAAAAGCCCACTCACCTGGAGTTCGTGCTACAGCTCCCTAGTACAGCCTCAAGGCGTCACGAACGATCGGCGCCTAGAACAATTATCAAATCATGTCTTAGAATTCTTATCAATAGAACATATAACTTACATGTCCTAATTGGGAAGATCCGTACGTCATATTCCCGATCTGTAAGTTTCTAATATCCTCAAACATTTTGTGTTATAATGTATCAAAGTTTGGTGACGATCCAACAGTCAGATCGTCGATTCATATAATTATCAAGTAACGCACCTTAATCAAACTAGATTCACAATACCCAAATCACATCATATGGATATCAAATTTGAGATCAGGATATCAATTTAGTGTAAAATAGCATTGGCGGTCCGTTGGCCACGTGCCGCCACACGCGCCACTGCCGATGGCGGTCGACCGCCCTATTTCGCTAGAAAATTCAACCATTTCTAAAAATTCTCAAACTTCATAGAAATGAAGATCTTAGTGAGTGGAGCAACTTTCATTCCTGTGACTAAGGCCAATTTGGCCGGAAAAAGCCCCAATTCAACTAAAACCCGTCGAAAACCCTTTAAATGGTGCTTCTTGTTTTGCCATCTCCGGTACCCTACCGCCCCTACAACTTATTGGGCTTTGTTCTAGGCCTCATGGGAAGTATATTAATGGTGGTGGTTGACTGAGGTACCTTCGGATTTGGTGGATCGCCACCACGAAGCTGTCGCACCCATCGATGCAAAACCCTTCAATATCAAACCCAATCCTCTCAAATTTGATGTAGAAATGGTAGAGGAAGGGTCAATATGAGGATTAGGAGTGGTAGATTGGCCCAATCCATCAAAAAAATGATGAATTTCACTAGAGAAACCTACGGGTCGCACAGGTCAAGGGTGATTTCGTGCTTCTCATTTCTCTCCCTTCCTCTTCTTTTTTCTACTTCCTATTGGTTCTCCTCACATCACTCCTCTTCTAATTTGTCTCACCTCTCCCTCCTTTATGTCCTTGTTGTTCCTTTTAATCTGGGCCACACATGTGGTATCCCAGATTTTGCTCCAAACATCTGGAATTTTCTAGATATTAACCAATTTACTAAAAGGCCCCCAACTTTAAACGTTAATAACTCATTCGTTATAACTCCAAATTGCATTCTGTTTACCCCCACGTGTCCATAACGACAAGTCCTATGAGGATATGCTAAGAAAATGAATCTTACATGACACGACACGGCAGTCAACAAAAGTTAACACTTTGCCTCGAAGAGCATTTTCATAAATTCACATTTAGAAATTATAAAAATCATAATAATTGGGGATGGGTCGTTACAGCAGCTTTATGTCGTCCTTTTGCAACTGTATGTCGGCTTTGCTTGTTGCGAACAGGGATTGCCCCCTCTTTCTTCTCGACATCAGGACGTATCAGAAGATAAGTGTGTTTGATCCTTTTAAGGGCGTTACATTCCCTTTGGTTGTTGCGGGCTTAGCAGGCTCATCATCATTTTTGCTTGAAGATGGCATTGCTTCCTCTTCTTGCTCTTTGGGCACAGCTTGGCACTTCTTCTTTTTGGGTGTGGCTTTGTCTGTGGACTTGATCTCTTTTGGAAGAGTTTCAAGCACCGTATCTTCATCCATGTAGAACTTGGCGTCCGCGAAGTGTGATTCAACTGGTGAATGGCTTAATGTTGCCTTGTATCACCTTCACTCCTTCTCGGTAGTACTTTAAGCATTGGTGAAGGGTGGAGGGAACCATTCCATTCTCATGGATTCAAGACCTTCCTAAGAGAAAATTATAGGAAGTTCTCACGTCAATCACATGGAATATCATGCTCGACTTGAGTTCGCCAATGGTCATCTCGACGCGGACCATGCCTATTGTCTTTGTCCTCCTTGGTTGAAACCTTGGATTAGCAAGCGACTTCGGGACAGTTCGCCCACCTTTATGCCAATTTTGGTTATTGTTGACTTTGGCATGATGTTTATGGCTAAACCACCATTCATAAACATGGGGTTGACTTTGTGCTCTTTCACATACCCAGACACGAAGAGAGGACGGTTATGAGGCTTCGACCCTAGTAGCAAGTCTTCGTCAATGAAGGTGATTGCTCTATAGGTTCCCTAGTGTACATCAGATTAGCAGCTTTTACGTTTTTCTTGGGCTTCTTATAGTCGCAGCGGTGGTGCTTGCTCGCTTATTCCACTTTTGGTTTGAAGGCTTATGGTCTTGGCTTCCTTATCTTCTTGTAGGTCACCAGTGTCCACCCCTCTTCATCGTCGGTAAGTGCACTTTGGTTATTTGCCCCCAAGGATGATTGTGTAGAAGGTGTCGTGTAGCTTGAGCATGGATGAGAATAAGCATGCGTCACTTAAAGAGGCGCAGGATCGAATCATCCAAACACAATTGCAGTAGTGTATGTTGCAATTGTGTCTTTAAGGTCACGTTTAATTTGCCCTTGTTATGCCAGCTTCATGATGAGCTCCTTAAGGATGAAGCATTTGCCAACAAAATGGCTCATGATACGATAGTATTTGCAGTGCCTAAGATTATTTACGCAATTCATCTCTTTGAGACGCTTGCATTCAGGCAACTCGATCACTTTCTTCTCTAATAGGTTGTTTAGCATTGTGGCCACGTCAGAGTCCAGAAAAGGGTAGGTCTTCTGCTTCAGCTCCCTCAAGGTATTTTTGTACCTATCTTGGGTGCGAGAAGGTTTACTCCCTTTTATCTCATTCGCTTTGTTCTTGGAGAAGATCTTGACAGGCGCAAGGGAGGTTTTGACAGGGGTAATGTTGACGAAAAAAACTTCCTTGGCAGGCTTCTTCCCAGTTTTGTCTACCTTCGAAGTAAACACCTTGTCTTTTTTTAAGTCGATGATTGGCTCATTTTTCCCATGATTGGCGATGCTCAGCTCCATGTCGTGGGAGTGAGTCACCAATTCCTCAAATGTCTTTGGCTTTATGCCTTGGAAGATGTAGTGTAGCCCCCAGTGCATGCCTTGAATGCACAACTCAATGGCAGAGGTTTCAGAAAGCTTATCCTTGCAATCCAGACTTAGTGAGCGCCATCTGTTGATGTAGTCAACGACCAGTTCATATTTCAATTGTTTTGTACTTGTCAGCTCTAATAGGCTTACAGTGTGGCGTATACTGTAGAAGTGGTTGAGGAATTCCCTTTCAAGCTAGTCCCAGCTATTGATGGATTCAGGCTCAAGGTCAATGTACCAATCAATAGCGTTACCTTTCAGTGAGTGCATAAACTGCTTGGTGAGGTAGTCTTCCTTTGTTCCAGCATTGTTGCAAGTTTCGATAAAATAGGCAATATGTTGTTTAGGATTTCCATTTCCATTGAATTACATAAACTTTGGCAGCTGATAACCCCTTGGAATTCTCAAGGTGTCAATCTTCTTAGAGTAGGGCTTTTAGTACAACACGGAGTCATGCAAGCTTCCTTGGTACTGCGCATTGATGGTGCTACTGATTATCTCCTGCAGCTACTGGATAGAGAGACATCCCATGAGTGTTGTCACTTGGTCCAGCTTCTCTTTGGCTTTCTCCACCAGAGGCTCTTCCTTTTCGTTGGTTTCCTCTTTTGGTGAATCAACCTTTGGGTCAGCTTTGTCGCCATGTTGTACCTCAAGACGATTGACGAGCGTAGCAATTCACAAGTCCTTCTCTTCCACGATCCTTGTCAGCCTTGCAATTGCTTCACTCATTTAAGCCAGCTGCTTCTCGATGGAAATCGCGCCAGTAATCATGACCTGCATGGCTACGGGGCACGAGCTGCTTGAGTTGGCATCAGAAGTCAAAGACTCTGAGTAACTACTTAGACTTTCCTCCCTTGGTGCCCCTAATGAGGCCAAGGTGATCACAGGTTCATAACTTGGGTGCTCTTACTTATTCGGCAAAATTGATGGAGGGGTGGAAGGCACGGCAGAGAAAGTTCTTACCTTACTTCAGGTTGTGACGCCCAAATTGCCATCACTTGCAGCAAAGATGCCCTTGTTCTTCGCGTTGGTAGCGGGAACAGCTTGATCCTTTCTTGATGCCATTTGTGTGGTTTTTCAAGACAAAGATGAGAGGCAGCGATGTCCTACTGGGCGTGCCAAATTTGTAAACACAAAAATTTTGTATCGAATGTGACGAAAACACACGTACAAAGTAGATTTGTATTGATTTAAATTTGTAGGGTGATAGAAGCATATTTAGGCAACTTAGTTGGCTTGTTCTTGTGCATTTATGTTGTTATTTCTTAGTTCTTTAAGTCTTTTAAGTTATTTTCGTATGTTTTCAGGTTCTAAGGGCTAAAGGAGCAAAGAAGTGCATTTTGGAGCCTTTTGGAGCACTTTTGGGCTAAGGATGGATAGCTTATGCTTGGAGCCAAAGTGTTGGACGAAATTGAAGGCCTTGTATGCACTTTAGGACATACAACAAAGGGCCTAGCCCATTCTCTCTTATTCTCTCCCTTTGTGCCGTAGCCTTCACCCTCCTTCCCACCATTCCCCACTCCATTCCAACATTAAACACCCAAGCCATGTCAATCCTTTGAGCCGTACCCACCAATCACATGCACTCATCATCATTCAACCTAGTTGCCATGCCCATTCTCTCCCCAAAAACCATCCTAACCCGTGCATAACCTACCAATTCCAGCACCATCCACACCTTGCCGTGGCCTCCCCTTGCATTTCCAGCTTTCCCACTTCATCATTGCAGCACATTCTCTTCCATATTCCCTCTTTAATCCACATGCATTCATCATCATTCACCCTAGCTGTCACTCACATGCTTTCCCATTCTATAATTCAGCCACATGCACCCATAATCATTCACTCCCCTAGCCGTGACATGCATTCATCTTTCAGCAACTTTTCCTAGCTGTTTTTCCATTCATTCCCTTCATTATTTCAGCCACATGCACTCTTAATCATAGAGCCACATGCAATCTTAATCATTCAGCCACATATTCTCCCATTCTCCCTATAAAACCATGCATTCATTCACACTTCACACCATCAAACAACCCCAACCCGTGCATACCATTCCATTCCAGCCAAATTCCTTTGCCGTGCAAAACATTGCAGCATTTCCAGCATTTTCTCCTCCATTGCAGCCACTCCAACCACTCCCCATCCCTCCAAAACACTACCCTACCATCACACATCCATTCCTCCATACAAATACCACCCCAAAACCTGTCCTTAGACCTTGTGCCGCAACAAAGAGGAAGAGAAGAGGGCCTAAACGTTCATACAATTCAAGTTTGAGTTGTTGGAATTTTTAGGTGTTTCCTTTCCTTGATTTCAATGGTTAAATTTACTTATCTTTGTCTTGTACGTATGAGGAACTAAACCCCCCTTGGCTAGGGGGGATTCGAAACCATGATCATGCTTGCTATATGATTTGATTACCTCTAATTGCGTTTCATAAGTTGTGAATTCAATTTACTTATCTATTTGAATTAAACTGATTTGTGTATGTTGGTTGAGAGTGCACGCTTAATTATCATGCGTAAATCTAATGCTAGGATATAAGGAAGTTTCTCCTAATCGTTATAAACTTATATTCACAAGTAGTAAAAGTTGATGACCTCAATTGCGTGAAGTAAATTCTTGGCATAAGTTGCATGCAATTCATAGTAACGAATGCTTCGTCAATGCTTATGGTTTTCAAAGAACTTAATGATTCTTGCTTGTATCTCTATTATGCAATTCATGTAGGGAACTTGTGGGGAATGCTTTGGGTTGTCGTATGCAATCATCCAATTCAATAACGTTAGGAAAATCTGAGGGTTAATTAGTGCAATTCACGCTTAATCTGGGGCGTTGAGAATTCATGGGTTATTGAAAAGCAATTAGAAATCGTTTTGTGTTCAAGTATGGCATGTGTGGAGATGAACCCCTTAGCTATTCCATCATTTATTGATTCATCACAATTTGTCTTACAATCTGTTTTCTTTACAATCTGTCCATTTAATTTAATTTCGTCCAAACACAATCCCCCCATATTTTGTTAAGTCTTAGTCATTACAAGCTATCTTATTTTGTGTTTTTAAGTATTTGGAGTCTTGTGGACTTGTTTTGAGTTTTTGATTGAGTTAAGTGTTTTAAAGGTTAGTTTTATTTATTTGAGTCAGTTTAAAGTGTTTAGCACCCCTAGTTAATCCCCGGTTAGAACGATCCCTACTTACATCATTACTACAATTGTCACAAATAGGGTTTAATTTGTGTGTCACATTCGTAACACATCATAGGGTACAATCTCTGTTTACAATTTTCCTCTGATTCAATCTTCAAAATTGATGTAGATGCGTGATTGTTGATCCAAGGGTCGTGATGACTTGATCTCGGACGAACGGTTGAACGATTGCTTCAAGTTTTGAGCTTGAAAACAACACGTGGATGATCTTCACCTTAAGGGTGCAGCAAAGGTAGTGTTTGATGCGAGATTTCGTTGCTTCAAGGGTCTTGGCGACTTGATCTTGAAATGAACATTGCTATAAGTTTATAAACTTGCAACAAAGTCTTGAAGTAATCGGCATGAGTGCTTGTTGATTCTTCAAGGAAGTGCTTCGGCTTTTGTCGAGAGAAAGCTTCGGCTTTGGTTGAATGTTCTTCGAAGAGAGCTTTGGCAGCATATTAGTCTTCAAAAGTTTGGCAAAGTTTCTTTTGTGTAAAGATTTTTCTACCTATGCTTGTGGGATAACCTTGGGAGGATTTAGCTTTAATTTGTGTCCTAATTGTCCATGAGAGAACTTAGGCATGTTTTGTGTATTAATTTCAGCCACTTTCCTTGCTTTAGCCGAATTTAAGGATCTTGTTGCCTATTTTGTGAGCAATCTTCAATTCTTACTTGTTTTATGAAGATGCTTTAACTTTTTTTTTTTTTTTTTCCGATTTTGAAAGATTTTGGACCTCCTTTGCCGAATTTAAGGATGTTTCTTCTTTTAGCCAAATTTAGGGACTGTTTTATACTTCCCTTGCTTGATTTGTGCCACATATCATTGATGACTTGTCCATTTGTGATGAGTCATATGCCATGTGAAGCTTTGTGATGCATTGTTTAATATGCAATGAAATTTACACGTCTACAGTAAACTTTCCCAATATGGCCAGCCTACCAGAGAGAAAGAGAGAGCAAAAGTTCTCTCATCTTTCCTCAAAGAAAACCCTAATAAAGAAAAGGTTATAAAGTTACTTTTATGCCTACCTTCAATTGAGTGGCAAACTTGTAATAAGTCCAAAACCACTCCCTCTCTAAGCATGGTCGGCCTCCTTATTGTTAGTGGGTTAATTGCCCATTTTGTATTAGTTGTCACACAACTTAAAACTTATGTGCCTTGTAGACCAAAATCCTTTCGAGTCTCGAAACCCAAAACTAACTTAAGGCCTAAGACAAACCTATTGTTCTTGATTAATTAACTTTTAATTAATCCTTGCCATATACAATTAAACTATTTAATTGTCCTTACTCATCTTTGTTATTTCCTTCAATAATTACCTTACACGGTGTGCGATCCATGAGGTTCCTTTTAGCGAGGCAGTGGATGATTAGAACTCTTACTAATTGATTGTGAACTGAAACTTACTTTCAATTGTCCTTTAGTGATTATACACCTTTAGCACTTCCACAAGACATGAATGACACCTAGCAGTATATCATGGTTACCCAAGCTAATCAGAAGAGGTTGGAGAACCTATTTAGTTTGGGATTACAATGCAATATGGTCTTTCTCTAATACAATACTCTTGATCACATTGTTTGGTTTGATAGTTTATTCAAGTATACTATCCAATGTGATTCTCTTACTTATATGATTACCTTCAATGTGATCTGGAAGGACTTCCTAAATCTCATTCGTACTCTGGCCAGAGATTCTTAATCATATCATAGAGTATTCTCCCTCAAACAGTTTGAAGGTTAGAGATCCCTTGTTGTGCATTCACCTACCTCTATAGTTAAGTGGCTTAACCCCAACTTTGTTATGGACACTCTCTGATGGAATACCTTTGTCATAGTCAAAGATCAAGGACTTAACCACAAGACAACTATAATGCCACAAGTCAAAGGACTACTTTGCATTATCCCAACCTTGAGTTCTCAAGTGACATAAGTATGAAAACTCCTTGTTGATCGCATTTAGTGGACTCATTCTCTATTGAGCACCTACATGCTTGTCTTGATGTCAGTTGCATGAATGACTAGAAACCAGTCACTCTCTCTGAGAGAAAACATAGCATGTACTAATCTTAACGAACTATTAATGCCCAATTGGCAATCCTATGATCAGGAATGTTAAGGATACGTATATGAAAAAGAACAGTCATATGAATCTGAGTTCTTTAGATCACATTGTCTCAATTACATATTTCGTGGACTTATTATTCAAGCATATAGTGTTTATATGAGATGGCTATAAACAATATTCTTTGCCTTTATAATAAACAAGATTAGTTTAACATGTGGAATGTCTGTAAAGTATCATCATATTATTGGCTTTAAGCCATATTTCCAACAATCTCCCACTTGCACTAGAGCCAATCTACTCCTCATCAATGATGATACCTCTTCTGAAGTCATTTTATAAATAGTTGAGTACTAGGCCTATACAATGGATATCTATATGTTATCCATAGAAGCAACCTTGAGATTAACGACATCACCACTGTACATTATTCTCATTCATGTGGTTCATTCTCTCAATTGTGTTCAGATCTTGATGGGACCTTGATTCCTATCACCCCATTAGTGTTGTAGTATGGATGCACTAGTGACACTTTCTGGTTGGAACCAAATAGAGAGTTCATAAGTGAACCTTCCCATCAAAACAACATTGTTGTAAGCTTCTATATGGCGATATATTTTGCATGTTGGTGGAACACACTAGACTTTTAGTGTCTCCACCCAAATATCTCTTTAGTCATAATAAAGAGATATCCAATGATGGATATGATATTAGATTCATAATCTAAGATATTTACTCTTGCATTCGTTACTTAAATTTTCCTCATTCTTGAGGAATCTATCCTTTAGTATTTCCTAAATACGTAAGGACTCACTTAACAGTTGCCATGGTTCTGATCTTGGGCTTGCATTGATATCGTCCTATACCGATCTTGGTACAACTCATATCAATATTTTTCATACAATATGAAATACGTAAATCACCTTTCTGCTTATGCATAAAAGATTCTATTTACGAATTATGTTTCTTTGGGAGTCAAAGGGTACATTTCTTTTTAGAAGAGCAACGTCCTAGTCTGACTGGAATTGTCCTTCCATTTAAAGTTTATCATTTGAGAAACTTCATACTTTTATCGTCTATCAATAGGGATTGAGATAATTTAATTATATCTTAAAATCTATCATTATAGATTTCTATCCCAAGTATATAGACTATGTCTCCCATATACATTCTATCATTATAGAACGTTTAAAGTCATAACTTTATCAAAGAAGAAATCCTTTCATTTCCAAAATTAATATATCATATATACATTCAAATTTAGGAATATGATTAACTCCCACTAATCTTTTGTCAACCTAGTAAACAAAAGATTCATTTACATCTTCATGAGAAATCAAACGATTTGATTTTTTTTCTCATGAGACACTTACAGCTACGACTAGCTTGCTTAGATTCATGATGAATGGATCTCTACAACTTACATATCTTGTGATTCCTAGTCTTAGACACATATCATCAAGACTATCTTGATAATGGTTTTGAAAACTCATGCTATGTCCAAACGTTGAATCACCGTTTAGTTGTAGCAAGTAATCTTTGAATTAATTGATACCAAGACTATGTCGAAGATGGTTTCTTCCAAGTCAACCAATCCCTTTGATTGTAGTCACCTTAAGCTACCAATTAGCTTTGAAGGTTTCACTTTTTCGGGTCAAATGGTGTTATACCATTTCCTTGAGTATATGTCGTACATACACTTAATGTAGTCATAACGATCTCCATTCTTATTTCTTTCGAATTAAGAAGTGTAAATCTATGACATAGTCATAAAGTTCAAACCATTCAACTGAGATGGTTTATAGATCCTTCTTGACTATCTTGGAGCTCATGGCTTAGGAACTAGGTTGTTACATTAGTTGAGTATCATCTTGTCTCTCAAAGAACCCATTCTTTGAGTTGTATCTATCTCTCGTTCATTTGCTCTATCTTAGGCAAATCTTATTGTAGGATTACAATGAACTATCCAACAAACAACATTTGTTAGTTGGTTTATGGAAGTTATATCCAACAAGATAATGCTTATACAAACACTGCCCTATTAACAAGCATGCATTAACTCAATTGACATATGCATGACAACCCCAAACCTTATCTTGATTAAGATTTGTCTTTCTTTCCAACTACATCCTATGGAGTTATGAAACATTTTGGAAGACATTCTAATTAACAATCATATTGTCTTAGAAGTGTATATCCTATATACTCGTAAAATGATAATATTTAATGAATCACATCTTACTAGAGTTTGTTCTTATTCCAACGGAGAAATCCATTATCTTACAATGCTACTTTCCTTGATACGTTTTCAAGGAAACTCTTCTAAAGCGTTCTTTTCTTTTGATCAAAACTAAGGAACTAAATACTTTAGATGTCTTACTCATCAACTTGTGTTTCTTCAAAATACACAATTGTCCAACTGAGAGCAATCTTCAGTGAATGTCATACACTATGAGTAATATTATGTTGTGGACAAGTGCCACTAACATCGAAGTGAATTAACCTCAACATATTTGTGACTCTTTCTTCCCTCCAAAAGAACAAAGATTCAAACATTTTGCCTCTATACAAGTTTAACAAGAAGGCATTGGATCTGGATCTAACAATCCAAAGCATCCATCTATGCCCAACTTGTAATTTATGGTTTCGAGGTGTCACAACTCAGTAGGGTTAGTCACTGCCTTGCAACCTTTTAAGTTTTAAGCATCGTTATATTCTAAACAGTTAATACGACCACATCATTTCTACAATAAGAGACAATTAATCAGACTACAATAATCCAATCATTTATTAATAAAGAACAATGTTTTGTCAAACAAAACATTCATCCATCTCTTAAAATTATAGCGATGGAATTAAGTTCCTTATTCAAATGGGAATGTAAAGACTATCTTTGTTTTTCCCAATTTTGGTAGTTCATATGAGGAAGTAAGTACTACCTGCTTTCGCAGAGATCTATATATTTATTCACGTTCCAAAAGTGAAGTACTTTCTCTTCTCCTATAAATCTTCTACTTCTTATAAGTCACCCTTTTACAACGATTGTAGAATATAGTTATTAATACAAAATCAAGCATTCAAGTAGAAGAACCAACTGTTTTGAACTATTCAAGAACAATTTACAACACATTCGAAAGGTATGTTCTTGACACTTGCAAGACATTTCTTGCAAATACCCCTTCCAATGTCCATCCTTTCATAAAGAAAGTTTGTTCCCTTGGAGTTATTTTGTCTTCTTCATTTGATTTCTCCTATGACTACAATAGTCATGGTCCCTAAACTCCCACTGTCTCTCTTGAAACTTATTTCAATTGTTTTATACACATCAAACAATTTGGAGAGCGTGCAGTTATTGTTCACTATATAGTTTACAATAAACTTAGTGAACCATTTGGATAGGAACACAAAGGTGAAGTCTTAGCCTAGTTTCCATCTTGTGAAGTGGTTTAACGCTTCAACACTCAATGATTCAAAATCACCATAAGTCCATATTGAGGGACTATTTTTGTTGAACAACCATCATGTTCTAAACAAGGTTACAAACTTTCAAGAGTTGTTTAAGGTAACTCTTATTTCTTCATACAATGATTTGTAAGTGAAGAATTATGGTACTTATAGTGTCCATGTCTTTGTGATAATCTTCTCAAGTTCCTTTGTTCATTCAACAAAGGAAGAAGCACTTGTTGTTTGAGTTATTCTCTTAATGATGGACATATCTAACATGTTCTTCCAATGATACATTATCAATAGGAAGGTGATGAGGATGGGACTACTTGGGTACAAATACAATCCCTTCAAGACAATCTATGAGATTGTGGTGCCAAGAACGGAAACTAAAGCCTTCGGCTTTTCTTTGTCAAGTTTGGATAGCATTTGCAAATATATCGGTAAACAAATACAAATTGATTAAGTTTAAGCCATTTGATATGGGTCTTTAAATCAAATAGCACCACCCATTATTTTGACAAATTCCATATCCCTCAAAGGAATTTGAGAGTTATGGAGGAAACTCTTAGTACGATATGTGAGGCTCACTATTACCAATCCCACCTCAGAAGAATATCATAGTGGCTAGCTTTAATAATAATGAGAGAGTACGCCTACTCACATTTACATCTCATGTAAGTACCCATCTTATTTGGCTTCTAGAGAATGATGCCTCCAAAGAATATCATAGTGGCACCATTGCACTTAGTTAAATTATTCCCACCATGCCAGTTTGTGAAGGTGTTCAAGAATAGCCTCAAAAGAATATCATATTGGCCATACTCATTGCCTACCTTCACAACATCATGTATGTATATAGAACCACTCCTGAGTGTAAGCACATACTTTGTATTCCCCAGAACTAGGCAAAGACGGTGTATGAGTCATAAACAATTGGAGTCTACCACAGCAAAAGGCTACGAAAAAAGTGTTCAAAGCACTCTCATGCTTGTCAACTTAATAACGGTTTGGTTGAGGGGTTTTAGGTCTCATCACAAATAAGCATGCATTTTAATCACATTAAAGCAATTTGGTCCTATCACAACCATTGGTCCATGTGATTGATTTAGTAGTATATGATACTCCCATTATGCTTGTAAAATGATTTTTAAAGCAAGAGTATATGGTACTACTAACATAAGCTTTGCATTCATTGATGGACTATATAGTTGCCTTAGGGCCTTAGGATGACTATGAACATTCGATTTGATCCAACATGGGCCTATTGTCGGATCTCGATCTAGGGATGGTGATTGATTTTAGTTACACATTTAATCACATTAAGGCCTATTTTTCCTATTGGGCGTTGGACCCAACTACTCCAATTTCATGCATATCAAATAAAACACAAATGGAGTACTTTAAAGTAAAGAAGAGCTTATGCTCTTTTACAACATTTGATCAAATCAAATTACAACCAAAATCTTATCTACATATTCCCATGGTTCAAACAAATTTGAAAGACGGCCAATCACGTAGCTCAATTATCGTAGGCTTAGGTTCATAATCAGCCTTTCTTTAATTCATTAACACTATAACTAATTAAACTAGAATACAACAACGTCAATTTAGTTTTTGAATCCATAGAATTGATTGAAATGGAGCTAAATGAAATGAGAATCCAATTCTCATTTAAAGAGACAAAACTATTTTGTTCTCAACCTAATTTGAGCCAAAATGCAATAACCTCAACTTTTGGGCTATATTGCAAAAACAAACTTTTCGGGTCACTTTGTAAAAACTCAAAAGTCCACTACTTCGTGTAATTACAACTAGAACCCAAAAAATTCAACAATTACAAAAACTTCATTAAAGGAGCAAAACAATTTGTCCTTTAGTAATTTGGGGCCTTTACATAAAAACGTAAACTTTCAGGTCAAAGTGCAAATGCACCAAAGTATCAAAACTTTATGTAATTGCATAAAAGCACCAAAAGTACCTCATTATAAGGGTGGCGGGTTGTCTAGTGAGAGAATGGTGTCAAAAAACCTTTGTAAGTTTTGATATACAAAAGGTCATAGGTGATGTCCATGGAATATGGAAAAAGTTTCGACAAGAATAGTGATGTGAATAGTGTAAATCATCTCACATCAACTATTACAAACAAATCTTTAAACAAATTGAAAAGCAATTTTGAATCAAACACCCAAAACTTTATGTTCTTTGTTATGAACATGAAGAACACACCAAAAACAATGAAGAACATTCATGAAAATCCATAAGAGCTCCATGAACATTTTTCACCTCAAGACACCCCAAAACCTCTCAAACTTAAGGGAAATAACATATTAGCATACTAGGGTACTTAGGGGTTCCTAATGTCACTTTAAAACACTTTTAACAAGACAAACAAGAACCCAAAAAATCCACCCATGGATTTGGCCGAATTTCCGCAAACAAAAGGCACCAAATTTTAGCTCCAAAATTCATGCTCATGTGAACTACATCTACAACATTTGAGATGGCAAATTTTCAAGTAAAATTTACATTCAAAAAACAAGAATAAAGCTTGTAACCATTACAACATTCAAATCAAAGACTATGAACGACAAAACCCAAAACAGTTCACCAACTACAAGACCTAGGCTCTGATACCACTTGAAGGAAAATTTGTGAAAAAGTAAGTTCATTAAGCAACATAATACATGCATTTAACAATTAAATGGCAGAAGCATGTTTCTAGCACTTTAAAACAAAACTTAAACCATGAAATTCAAAGCCTCGTAGTTGTGGTGAACCAAGACTTAACTCAAAATCTAAGACAAAGATTCAAGATTTCTTTATACCTTTGAAGCACCTCTGTGTTTAGTAAAGGTTAATCACCCATGTGAGGGCCTTCTTTCCTTTGTCTCCTTACTTCTTGGCTTCATGGATATGGATGGAAGAATTGGTTCTCCAAAAGTCCCCAAGGTAGGAGACCTCTAATTTTTGACACCAAGGATGGTGAAGAAAGAAGTGAGTGACATTGGAAGAGTTTGATGCTAGTAAACTCTCCCAATGTGGCCGACCTCCTAGAGACAAAGAGAGAGCAAAAGTTCTCATCTTTTCTCAAAGAAAACCCCAATTTAGAAAAGGCTATAAAGTTACTTTTATACCTACCTTCATCGTAGTAGCAAAGAAAACCCCAAGGATGAAAAGACTATAAAGTTACTTTTATACCTACCTTCATTGGAGTGGCAAACTTGTGTCCAAAACGACTTCCTCTCTAAGTATGGCCGGCCTCCCTATTGTTAGTGGGTTAATTGCCCATTTTGTTTTAGTTGTCACACTACTTAAAACTTATGTGCCCTGTGGACCAAAACCCTAAACTAACTTAAGGCCTAAAACAAACCTTTTGCTCTTGATTAATTAACTTTTAATTAATCATTGCCATATACATTTAAACTATTTAATTGTCCTTACTTATCTTCATTAATCATTACCTTACATGGTGTGCAATCCATTAGGTTCCTTTTAGTGAGACAATGGGCGATTAGAACTCTTACTAATACTCTTACTAATCAATTGTGAATTGAAACTTACTTTCAATTCTCCCTTTAGTGATTATACACCTTTAGGGCTTCCATAAGCCATGAGTGACACCTAGCAGTATATTATGGCTAATTACAATGTAATACGGTCTTTCTCTAATACAATACTCTTGATCAAATTGTTTGGCTTGATAGTTTATTCATGTCTACTATCCAATGTGATTCTCTTACTTATATGATTACCTTGAATGTGATCTAGAAGGACTTCCTAAATCTTATTCGTACTCTAGCCATAGATTTTTAATCACATCATAGAGTATTCTTCCTTAACGGTTTGAAGGTTAAAGATCCCTTGTTGTGCATTCACTTGCCTATATAGTTAAGTGGCTTAACCTCAACTATGCTATGGACACTCTCTAATGGAGTGCCTTTGACACAGTCAAAAAATAAGGACCTAACCACAAGACAACTACGATGCCTTAGGTCAAAAGACTACTTTGCATTATCCCAACCTTGAGTTCTCATGTGACATGAGTATAAGAACTCCTTGTTGATCGCGTTCAATGGACTCATTCTCTATTGAGCACCTACATGCTTGTCTTGGTGTCAGTCACACAATGACTCAAGACTAGTCACTCTATCTGAGAGAAGACATAGCACGTACTGATCTTAATGATCTTAATGGACTATTAATGGTCTATGAGGAACATTTAGGTATACGAAAAAGAATGGTCTTATTAATCTAACTTCTTTAGATCATATGCTCTCAATTACATATTTCTTGGACTTATTGTTCAAGCATATAACATTTATATGAGACGTCTTTGAAAAATAATATTTTCCCCTATATTAAACTGGATTAGTTAACATGTGAAATGTCCGTAAAGTATCATCATATGATTAGCTTTAGGGCACATATCCAACACTAGGTAATGATGAATGTGATATTCCAAGAGCCCTTTGCTGATCTATCCATAGAAGTCTTTGGCCAAAGTAATATTCAGGAGATACAGTAGGGCGATCATATTCATGCTTAGAGTTTGACAAATGTTCCATGCTCTAAAATATATGATCAGAATATAGTAGACAGAGGAACCGAATTGCATTGTAACCATAAATAAGGTTCTAAATATGTGGTGTATGAATTCAAAAATATTATGAGTAATCTAAGTAGCCAAAATTCATTGCTAGATGTTAATATTTGATTGTGGATAATGTTACAAGGTTGAATTAGAATGGTTTCTAATTGTGTAAAATTAGATTAATTTGATTAGTCAAATTATCCACTGCCACCTTTAGCTGCAATCTACATGGTCACACACAATAGAATGATACTGAAGGATAAAATTGGTGAATGTTGAATTAATATAAATGGTTTATACTAAATTTGTTTATTTTTGATAAATTGGTTTGGGCCTTCTATTTATTGTTACTAATGAACTAAAATAAAATAAGAAACCTTAGTCCGAAAGGAAAAGTTGGATTAGGTAAATAAATAAAATAAAGAGCAAACCGGGTCGAAACCCAGTGGCAAAGGAAAGGTGCGACATGCCCAAGGAGGGGTTCCCTAGGGCTTGTGGCACATTTGTGGTAAAATAGGATTAAATTGTAATCCTACTCGCTTACCAAATTGTTCTATATATAAACCTTAAGGGTATTTAGACCTTGTGATTTTTACATATTGTGAAATCAAAATTTAGAGAGAATGGAACTAGGTTTTCCAATTTAGAGAAATTGAAAAACAAAACAATACACTATGCTACCCTTGCTACCGCACCTATTAAAGGAAAAAGACCTAGTAATTCATCATCCTTCTGCTTCACCAACTGGGGATTCATTCATGTGGATACTAGCAGAGGGCTAACACTTGGGAGCCAAAACAATGAATTCTTCTTATGAAACCTAAAGGTTGGAATTCTAAACTTTATTCAAGTTTATGCATATGTTCTTAAAATTGTTTTACATGAACACAAGCATGTCGATTATCCCAGATCACGTGATTGATTTAATAAGATTAAATGGAATCTAAAGTTTTGTTAACCATGCTTGTAAATTGGATTATATATGCATACGTCACCTTGTCACGCTTCTTTCTAATGGCGTCCTAGCAAGCAACCACTTAACAAGCCATGAACCGAGCATTCAAACAGTTTGCACTCTCGCCTTAGCCTCCCCAAAATCATTTTCAACCTAATGGATCACGCACCATGTAAGGTAATGATTGAAGGAAATAATGAAGATGAGTACGGACAATTGAATAGTTTAATTATATATGGCAAGGATTAATTAAAAATTAATTATTCAAGAACAAAAGGTTCCTTTTTGGCCTTAATTTAGTTTCAAGTTTCGGGACCCAAATGGGTTTTGGTCCAAAAGGCACATAAGGTTTAATTTGTGTGACAACTAAAACAAATGAGTAGATTGCCCTAATTAACTAAGTGTGGTTGGCCATAGAGAGAAGGAATGGTGTTGGTGGACTTATTACAAGTTTGCCACTCATTTGGAATGACTATAAAAGTAACTTTATAGCTTCATCCCTCATTAGGGTTTCTTTGAGTAATAATAAGAGAACCTTTGCTCTCCCTTTCTCTCTAGGAGGCCGGCCACATTAGGAGAGTTTACTAGCATCAAACTCTTCCAATGCCACTCATCTTCTTCCTTCATCTTCCTTGGTGTCGGAACTTAGAGGTCTCCAACTTTGGAGACTTTTGGAGAGTCCATTCATCCATTCTTCTCCAAGAAAACAATGGAGCAAAGATGCAAGGAATGAAGGTCCTCTCTCTTGGGTGATTAGCCTTTGCTCATGCAAAGAGGATTCATCAAAGGTACAATGTTTCTCAACTCACTTTGTTTTGAGTTAAGTCTTGGTTCACCACAACTACTAGGCTTTAAAGTTCATGGTTTAACTTTTGTTTTAAAGTGCATACAACCATGCTTCTGCCATTTAAATGTTAAATGCATACATTATGTTGCTTAATGAACTTAGTATTTCAAATATTTTCCTTCACTTTGTTACTGACTACAGTTTCTTCAAGCTCTATTGACCATGCAAGGAGATATTATTTAATTAATACTATCTTCGGGATAATTCTTTCCTCTATCCAATGGATGACACTAGATGACGGCACATGGCGAAATAACTCTCTCCACATAACCCTACATCTCTCTATAAATACCTTATTCTACACCAAATTTTGGTAAGCTATTGCTACGCAATTAAGCCCTAAAATCTCTCTCTTTTCAAATAAGCTAAGTTGGGTATCGAAGATCCATTGGCTAAACCCTTCCCCCCTTCTTTGGCACGCAACTTTGGCCTTTAAACAAAGGTATTTTATTATTTTGTAGGTACAAATTTGTCAATACTGAAGACAGCGAATTTTTGCTACCATAATGGAGTCAAACACAAATGCGTCAGCATGCATAAGACTGAGGGGTGTGTCGGCCAAAGGCTTTCCGATGGTTAAGTTAGCAAATAGTTTTAGATCAAGTAGTGGGAAAGAGAATTAAAGTGTTTAGATTGTGTTACTATAGATGAACCCCAGATGGGTGTATTTATACCATGTGGAGAAAAACATTTTTAGGATAGAATCCTTGTTCTAAGTCAGCAAAATCCTAAAGGATATCCAATAGTAGATATTACATTTTTTTTAGGAGTTATGATTACTTGCAACACATGCCAACTCCTACATTGTAGGAACTTAAAGACCTATAATGATTTGATTAGGTCTGTATCAAGATTAGGTCGCATGACTTGTGGAACAAGAATAGCCATCTGAGGAATAGGGTGATGGTGACATTGCTACTCTGTTTGATCCAGCTTCACCCAGAGCTGGTGAATCCATGATCAAACTTTGAGGTAACTATATTTGGATCAGCCTTACTACAGCCCTGAAAATTCATGGTCCCATAATTGCTCCTAACTATGCATCTGAGAGGCAACCTATTCCACTTGAGGATGAATTGTTATGCACAGGCCATGCATTCCAGAGTAAACTGGAATACATACCATTTTAGCTTGAATCTTCATGTCTTTATCTAGCTCTTAGTATTAAATTGGGGGTGTTTCAGATTCAGACGTACTGCCTCGAGCACCACACTCTAAGCTTCGCAAATATGAGACTTTGCTTTTGTTACATGTTCACAAAACTCGAAAAATTTCCTACGATATCCTGCTTTAAGGATATAACCATCGGATTCGTTGATCCCAAGGTGAACTGGCCCATATTCAACGGGTGGATGACTTGAAATGTCCTCTTAAATATCCATCACACCTCTATTCTCATTTCTTCACTGAACCCCTAAGCTTCCCATTTAGCCAGAGGACACCTTGACTACTTTTTTCTTCCAATTTCATCCCTATCATCATCATATTTCCCTTGGTAAACTTAAAAAATATGTTCGCCATTTCATCTGTTCATCCTACTCCCCATGTCAATTTCGACATCTTCATTGAACTATCATGGTCAGGGTTTGCGATAAAGAGGGGGAAGCATCATTCCTCACTGGTTGTATCCATCTGCTAAACGAATGCAAACTCTGGTGCAAAGACAACAACAACATGAAATGTGAGCTTCATGAGCCTTTAGATCCTAACCATCCCTACACCAGAATCCATCCCTACTACCTGGAGTTGGGGTTAAAATTCCTTCTATCGCCATTATGGAAATAAATTCTCATTTTCTTTCAAATTAGCATCTGTAATCCCACCTCGTCATTCATACACATTGTTTCCTACTTAGAATGCCTAAATAACTGGTACAAAGCCGAGCCGGGTTTATCAGAATTTCTCATTCTTTATACTTTGTGAATGAGTGCTAACTCCCGGTATGTTTTCCAATCTCCATCTAATTTCCAGTGGTCTGGTTATATTACTAAGTTGCCTGAGCAGCACAAAGATTGATACATAGACATCCTCTTAGTCGATAGGAATTGAGAAAGAGACATATCTGGAATTAGGTTCTTAATAAACTAACTAGCAAGGTTAGCTGCAAAATTGAAATCAATGACATGGGTCTATGCCAGCCTGAGCTTATTAACAAAGACTTTCACACCATTTGTTCTTCACATCAGAGTTTGAAGTGGCTCATTGCACCAAAGAGGGACAGAGTAGACATAAAAGACAGCATCACAGACCTTTGCTCCAAACATCTTATTCCAAAAGCTAAAATCACCAAGATATCGCCAAAGAGTGTTAAAAGTGCCCCCTAGGCTGAGAAAAAAAAGATGAAGAAGTCAGAATAGGTTGTTTTCTCTTCCTAAAGTTCATAAGAAGATCAAGTCAGCGAGCAGCTTTGGTGGTCATCAGGGCAAAGCACTTAAGATTGTCGACCTTTCTTCCATGGTTGAGGAAAGTTTAGAGTAACCTCCAACAAATAACAGCAAAGAGGGGATTGAATCCACACTTGAAAAGACACCGGTGCAAAAATAGAAGTCTTCAAGGAAAAAATGGCTGCCGTTTTGTTAGAGCACCCAACCTTAGTCCTTCATTTCTCCAGCTTTTGATCCCATGACTGAGCTTTTCTACAGTCAAATTTCAATAAGCGAGTTGGCCAGTGACTTAGTAGAAGAGCCGATTACTCAACTCTATGTTAGTAAAGAAACACCCGATGATGTGTCATGCTTGATAATTAAACTGGTTCATGGGTCAGTACAACTTTATTCTAATACAAGCAGTTTTCGTCATACAGGGCATCATAAGGCTCTAGTTTGTTCGGCCATCTTCCCTACTGCATTTGGAGAAGTAGTGCTCGAAGAAAACCTCCTAGAAAAAAGCAATTAGGGTAAATACGTGGTTAGCTTTCTTAATATCTTCGACTTCCAACATTTTTTTTGCCTTTTTTCTTACCCCTACCCCTACGTCTCTTCTTTAGGCAAATGCATAGACAGAGGCCTTGATTTGCACCCAGGAAGACAAGATTTCTAAGCTTGAAATAGCTTACAAAAGTGAATTGGGTAGTAGGATGAAGTTTAAGCAGGATTCGTGAGATACTGATAAGTTTATCCTTCAATGAAACTTAGATACAACTCGGCAAAAGGTGAATTAGGTCAAGAAATTTCAAGCAAATGAATCTCAGTAAAACTAGGGGGATGTTGCGGAGCTGCGGTAGCTGTATAATGAGGCTACTATGCAAGAGTATAATCAAGGTTACCTTGACGGTTACACAGCCCAAGATCATTGCAAATGATGGAACTTCGTCTGCTTGCTGGAAGAGATTCAAGAGGCTAGTTTGCCCACACTTTCTTCTCTCGCGATTGAGGCTGCAAAACTTGCATTATTTTAGAGGAATAACTTACCTCCTAATTTTGAAGGGCTACCACAAAAGGTTGATATGGTTACATTTGAAGCCACTCATGTTGATCTTTCCTCAACAAATGTTCAAGGAATCGTTGATGTGGCCCCTAATAGGTAGTTGTGTAGATTTTGTTTCCTGTCTGTTTATTATTCAACCATGATGGGTCATTGTTTTTCCCCAATCATGGGTTTTGGATGCACGTTTACTTAGTAGTATTTACTTGTTCTGTTTGATCATGTTCTAGCTTCGTTTCGTTAGCTGAACCTTAATATGACAACCTTTCCAAAGTAAGCTAACTCTGAAGTTGTAAGTGACAGAGCAGAGCACAAGTAAGCTTGTGGGCCCGAGACAGAGCTTAAGTGCCCCTTTTGGTGGCCTTGATTCGGAAGAACATAACCTCCCAAATTTAGTGTCCATCATAATATCCAGAAGACTACCTTGCTTCGGTCCCAGGCATTCAAATATTAAACCCATGGAAAACCTCTTACTCTATCTTTACCTTCTCACGGTTACCAGACTAAAGTGAATTGTGGTTTGAAATTAGGAATGGCATTTATTTGTTTGTTCTATTTAATCCATGTCAAATAATCTTTAGATTTTTGCAACGTGATGTTAAGAAACTGTGTTTTCCTTAACTCATATTGCATGCTTATCCTAAGTGAATCTTAAATGAAAATTTGTTGGAGGCCTAATCGCCTAGATGTGGATTGGAAACACTTTTTGAATTCTTTTTACAGACTCTATGCATCAGACCTAAGCATTTCGCATCAGACTACTTTGGTTGGCTTGGACAAAGCATTTTCGTATATTGGAGCTCTATTAGAATAAAATTCCTCTTGGGAATTGCCTAGTTTCGATGGCCTCTTCGAATCTGCTAACATATGATGTTGCAAAACATACTTGTCTTAGTATATCGGTTATGGATAGAAGTACTCATACTTGGGGTTAGAGTTCAGAGCCACCTTCAGATGATTTCTGGATCGCCATTTTGACTATTCCCTCGAATCATTTAGAGCCCCAGTTTGAATATTATAACCCATAATTTTACTAGTTGTATAAACTTTCGAAAGTCGGACAGTGCATTGGATTTTTAGGTCAGGGCGCCATATGCCTGTACCTATAACCCGCCAATCATAATCGCGCTTATTATGGCTCAAGTCTTCTAAGCTGCTAACCATTCAGAACAAAATAGGCTAAGAGAGGAAAGAAAGAACAAATGTTGAAAATTAAAACTTCTTTGTTCATAACCTAGGATTGAATGGGGGGAGGGGGGTGGTATTGAATCTGGGAAGGATTTCTTATATATTTCTAGGATGGAGAATTAAATCACTAGTGTAATTCTAAGAAAAAGATGATAAGATGTTAAAATTACATCAGGGACCACTTTTGACAATAAACCTATGGTGGGGTGTGAAGAGATGAGTTCTCAGTGGACTTGTCTTTGCACCCACGATGGCGTTGCGATTGAATCCATCTCAAGGTAATCGGTATTAGATTTCTTGTGATTCTTCATGTTGCCTCTCTATTATTAGGTGTTTTTCGTCCTTCGTGGATTGTTAGTTTATGTTAAGGGTAGGCTTCTTCGTTGGTCGTCGATCTTCATCATTAGTGTGTTTGTCCGATCGATCTCTACCCTTTGGTTCAACTAAGCCTTCTTTTTGTGCTTTGTCTCTAACAAAATCCCAGTCGTGTCCCTGATCCAGGAGTTCGTTAATGTGATCCCTCAACAGCCCTTCAGCACTCGGCAGCTTATAATGGCATAGCTAGTGCTCTTGTGGAAAGAGCAATACCATTTGGATTTTTCCTTGTTAAATGCTACGGTAGCGGCTTTAGTCGTCTGAGGAATGGCTTGTCTTTTATGCTATGGAGGATGTTGTTGATGGTGGTGCTTGGAGCGGTGTACTATTTTGGCTTTGGAAGGGCCTGTTTGTCCCTGACGTCCTCCTCTTATAGCATGTCGTGGATAAAGAGGATGAACGTCTCCATCAGCCCTTCTCCTATCAATCTTCTTGGGGTAATCTGGTCTAGCTATCGTTCTTCTGCTCTTTGCATCACTATCAATTAAATTGTTCGCAATGTCAAAGTATTTTGCCAAGGTGGCGTAGTCATACACGATTTTCTTCAATTTCTAAGAAATGGGTGAATAGATTTACAGACCTCACTTGAACGCCATAATGGCCAATTTATCATCAAGTTTTTCCATTTTTACTAGCTCTGCTTAGAAACACTTTAGGTAGGTCCTGAGACTTCGATCCTTGGATTGAGGGATTATCCTGAACATGGCTTTGTGACACCTACAAATAGCATGGTACACTAGATAAGTGTTGGTAAACATGTCGATCATACTTTCAAAATAGTCGATGGATCTAGCTAGCAGCTCCGAATACCATCTCATTACTGGCCCATCTAAATTAGGCGAGAACATCTTGCACATCCAAGCATCGTTGTTATTGTATAGCGTCATGGCATTCCAATAATTCATGATATTGTAGTCTAGGTCGGAGTCATTGCAAAACGATATGAACCTTGGCTAAGAAAACATTTTTGGTAGGGGTATATCTTCAATTTCCATTAAAAGTGGTGTCCATACCAGGACTCTTGATCTGTTTTGGATGCCAGGATGATCATTTCTAACCAAGCTCACATGATTTTCTTTGTCTAAGAAGTGTCACCAATCTTATTCTTCGAAAGACTCAGGTTTGTCAAATCTCAAATGACAAGGCTCCATTTTCAACCTTCCCATTGTATCTTGAGGAGGGTTCGGCATGTTTTGCAGTCTTCCCTAAAAAACTACATCAGTGACTTGTCCATTGAATAATGGACCCCAACTTAAATTAATGACATTTCCCGATGTCGAAGCAACAGGTGACATCATGGGATCTCCTTCAGGGGTCATGGTGCTTATGTTTTCATATCTGAAAACAAAGATTTAGGTTGGAGGGGTTCTTCTACTTGAATCTCAAGGTATTTCATGCGATTCTCCATGTCCATAAAGTTAGAGTGACTTTCTGCTTGAACAGAGGTTTGGTTTTTTTGCAGCTTTCCAATATCTGGTTCATCGAGGAAAATGGAATATTGACCAGATCCTCATCGTTTATGGGTGTAGCCATTACTCTCTGCAGGCAGTTACGTGCCCCAGGGGTTACAGTGATATAAGGTGGTAAGTTGTCCACTCTAGGAAGGACAAACACATCAGAAGGTAGGTTATCTATCCCCACCAGTGGGGTTAACGTTGGTGTTAACCAAGCTTTGTTCGAAATACATGTCGATAGGTGGAGTGATCTAGTTGAGAGGAATAATAGTTCTCTCTCAATGAAAGCACAATTTGTTGGAACCAAATTTGAGGACAGCCATGAGCGGTGGTTGTGCATAAACACGAGCAACCTATAAAATAGTAAACAACCGTGAGCAAGCCTGAGACCAGCCACACTGGGGGCGGAGTTGTGCCCACCCAAGGCTCTTTGATGGTTAAGTTAGAGATTTGTTTTAAACTCAAGCAGTGGGAAAGAGAAATGAAATGTTTAGATTGCATTTCTGGAGATGAACCCTAGATGGGTGTTTTATATCGTGTGGAGAATGACCTTTTGAGGATAGAATCCCTGTTCTAAGTTGGCAGAATCCTAGATGATATCTAGAAGTATATATTGCACCTTTTTAGGAGTTATGATTATTTGCGGTGCATGCTAATTCGTAGATTGTAGGAACTTCAAGACTTATAAGGATCTAATTGGGTCTATATCAACACCAAATTATGTGTCTTGCGGAACCTGCACAGTCTTTCGGCGAAATCGCTTAGACTCTATTTATTGCCTTTGAATAGGGTGATAAGTAACACCACTACTTCGTCTGATCCAGCTTCGCCCTGGAGCTGTTAAGTCCATGACCAGACTTCTGAGGTAACTGTATTCGAATCAGCCTTACTCTAACCTTGGAAATCCATGGTCCCACACCTTCCTCCTCCTTGTGACACACTCGACCCAAAATGTCCACCTGGACCTCGAATTGAGCTATGCTGGCTGACACTATGAGGGTGACGAAGCCATAAGTATAGTGATGTGGAAACTATGGATAAATTTAAACCTAAAAGTGCCTATCTATAAAAGTGCGCTAGTGAGCGGGAATGAACCCAATTCACACGTGATGTCAAAGCATAAGTAAAGTACAGTGAAGGCAAAAGAGGAATTATATCGTAGGTAGTATTCCAACCACAACCTTTTGCCAGAAATCCTCATCACCACGAAAGCTCAGCCACTAAACCCTGGAATGGCAAAAAACAAGGGTGAATGGACCTAAAAATAAAGCTTTGTAAAAACCTTTTCGAAAACATAATAACCCCTCACAATAAAACAAGTATAGTTTCCAAAATATAGTAAGAAAACACTTATCGTAGCCTGCAATATCTCAAGAATTCATTACGGCACAATATCTCATAAATAAGCACATGATATCCATAATCACATAATCTCGCATAAATAAACACATCATATCGAATGCTCATTGACACATGCTGACATACGAGTTCATGCAGAGGCATTCTGACATGAACAAGACTGGGTGTGACAATGATATACGCTCTAGTACTACAATGATGTGAAGACTAGCGCTATGCACAACACATACGAGTCCTAATTTCCTATAGCAACCTAGGACATGACTGGCACCTACAATGGATCCAAAATAAGTGTACGGTGCGATGTGCACATACAAGTGAAAAACTGGCCCTGGCTCGGGTGAATACCAACACTAGTGCAGCAACCAATGAGTAGTTAACACAAATATAGTCATGCCACAGTGATTCAATAATTCTAGTTGACATAACATTTTCATAGTTGTAAGTTTAGCTAAGGCACCCCGTAGAATTTATAGTGATTTCCTAATCCTTGTCGTTACGTCATTTTCTATAAATGTTAATTTTTTTATAGCAGTCATATAGAAAATTCATTATTAGATGTATATATGGAAACTAACGAAATAAATATATGTATATATCAAAGAAAAGACCCACTCACAAATCATGTCATCGAGTCGAACCCACCCCATAATATCAAGAGTCCTTGCGATGTGTTTCGCCTAGAAATGAAACAATTATGTAGATACATAACATAGTAACGTATAAATGCGTTTTCATACAAAGTACGACTAATAAAGGAATTATTTTGAAATGATCAAATTTCGCAAAACGGAGGGTGGATTTGGGTCCGACACGTCGAGAAACCAAAGGAGGGACCTCGGGTTCCTCCATGCGTCGCCACAAGGTGGCTGCATTGGTAGCCACACGCCGCACGCACCATGACACTGACCCTTTCCCGCGCGCCCACGTGCATACAAGTACGACTGTACTCGCCTTCCTCATGAGTTCCTGCAATTTTGTAGGTTTTTGGTCCAACTTCCAGAGCTCTAAATGAGCTCAAATATTAACCAAAATTGATGATTCAAAGACCTAAGTGAAGTAGGAAATGCAGGGAATAAATCTATACTGGAGCGGGGCCGAGACATGGTCTGAGTTGGCAGGAAAAATCCTCTGAAAGTGGCCTAACGGTTCAAGCTTCCAAAATTTATGGGAAAATTTCCCCCGAGATGTTTTTCTGCGTCAACTCTACCAAATTTCATTATGAAGGTTAAAGACCTTATCAGAAGTCCCAAAAACAAAAAGATTTAAGGTTGAGGGCTCCCGAGCCTTACCCTTGGTCGGAAAACTGAAACTCGCCCGAGTTTGCTTCGTAGATGGTGATGTATTATGGCTTCCATACTAGCCAAGGCAACAGAGATGAAAGAGATGATGATGAAGAGGGAAAGAGTGTCATGCTAGACACAGGTGGTCTTGGTAAGGTTCGCCGGAGAGATTACACCATCTCAGTGCCGCCGAGGAAGAAGGGAGAGCTATGAAGGTTGAAAGAGAGAAATCTGGGAGAAGAGAGGGAGTTGAGAGGGTTAAAGGGAAGAAGATAAGGTGGCATCACAAGAGGGTGAGTAAAGAGAAGGAGCTCGGCTCGGCTCTATTGTTGGTATAAAGAGAAGATAATGCTTGAGAGAAAAAGAGAAAGTGAGGGGAAAAGCGATGAGACAGAGAAGGATGCACGAGGAAGGAAACATGGGAGAAAGGGAAGGAATGGAGTGTGGTCCCTACATGGCACACAGCCCAAACCATAAAAGGCGAAACAAGAATAAAAATTATCCCCTGTAAATGTGAAACTATCAAAACGTCCTTCACGCTCCGTACTTTGTAAAATCTTCGTCGTAGCTCCAAATTTAGTTATGTTTACGCCTACGCGTTCGTATCATCGCGTACTACACAAATACGCCAAAAGAACAAGTCATACATCTCTCTAAACAATGGTTAACGGAAGTCAAAATCCCTTCCTCTAGGGGCATTTTCATCAATTCACACTTTTAAAATTTACATTATCGTAAAATTAGGGATGGGTTGCCACACCTTGGGCACGTGGCTTTGATCTTTGATCAAAGGTGTTTAGTTGTTTTTGCAAGTACAAATTTGTCAAGACTGAAGACAGTGAATTTTTGCTACCACAATGAAGTCAAACACGAATACATTTGTAGGCTTAGGTTGACTATAGACCACCTTGATAACATTTGCAAGAAAATGTCATCGCCTAAACTTAGTGTTTATAAAGATTTCCACTACAATAATTAGAGTATTACCTTACTCTGCACCAAGTCCAAGACCCACAAAAAATCTCACTCTCAGGACCTCTGGATCTTAGCGTGTGTCAATAGCCTTGTTGGCTGAATGATAATGATTTGCTAACACTTGCAGAAGATTAATCAAATTGTTGCATGAGAAGTTCAGTATGACTTTGATTTCATTTGTTCATTCACCTTGCCCCACATCAAGTTTGAGGATTTTAATAATCGCAAGGTATAACTAAGAGAGGGCTTCCTTCCTAGTCCCAGTTGAATGTTCATCCTTAGTGACCTTAAACAAAAAGTTCATTAGGGACTTGGTCTCTTGCACGTGGGATAGAAAAAAAAACCTTTGGAATCCCTTTGACATACCCTATATGCGTCGAATCTAAGCGTTTCTGATCAGATTACACTTAACTGACTTGGTGAAGTTAGTTCCACAAATCAAAGCTCTGATTAAATAAAATTCCTCTTGAGGACTTCTTAGTCTGGATGCCTCATTGGACTTGCTTTGGGCACGAGATTGCAGCAAAACGTACTTAACTTAGTACACTAGTCCCGGATAGATGTAATCGTACTTCGGGCTGGAGTTTAGAGCCATTACTCTGATGATTTTTGGGTCGCCCTTTCAATTACTCCCTCGAATGGCCAAAGCCTAGGTTTGGGTCCGCCTAATCGTAAACGCGCTTAATACGTCTCAAGCCTCTTAAGCTGTTAACCAAAACACCACAGAATGTGCTATAAAAGACCCCTCTGACACAAATACTTTGAATTTTTTTAGACTACACTTTTGCATAGTTTTCAAAGTAGTGTGACATGTGCGATATTAGGTTATTCCTTGTACCGCCAAAAAAAAAAAAAAAAAAAAGAAGGAAAGAACAAACAAAAGTTATGCAATAATCAAACCAAATTCTTATTATAAAAGAATGGGTGTTTGATGGGTGGTGTGATTGAATCCGTTTTGGACTACCTACATATCTCCAAACTTGGAGAATCAAATCACAGGTGTAGTTCTAAGAAAAGATGACACAATGTATGTTTACATCATCTTTGACGAAGGTGCCTTCACTTAGGCACGCTTTGGAGTTGCTTATCCACGTCTACGTGTAGACTGATGACATTGAAATTCTTTGCAGTTGAATTTGTGCCTTGACTTAGGGGTTTTGTTCTTTCTAGAGTGGGTTTAGATATGACCTTTTTTTATTTTATTTTATTTATTTCTTTTTACAAACAATAGCTTTAATAGGTTAAATTGTTAGTTGTTTGCTAGAAGGAGAATCGATGGGGATTAAACCTGCACCAAAGTAGATATGTATGATTGTTTTCCGTCACTGCATTAAACCGCCATCTGCTGATATGGGCTATGCTTTTAGTGATGTGAGTTTTTAGTTGCTATGTATATTTTGTCAACTTTAGCTTGCCATTTGGAATTATTGTTCTTGCAGTCATCTTGAAATAGTGTCCATCATTGATTTATTTCAGAAAAAAACACCAATCATAAAGAAAAACAGTTAGAAAGAATTTCATCTTGACAAGAAAATGAACTAAAAAGGAAGTAAGCAACAAAAATCTAAATCAATAAAATATAAAATAGGCAGAAGATGACATTAATAAAATGAGATCGGCAATGCTGTGATCACAGAACATTTTCCAGAAATCCTTGAAAACTGTTGGCACTTCCAATTTCCCAACTCTCTCCATTTGAGAGACCCAAAGCGACTAAACTTCCTCTAGTTGGGTTAGTTTGTCATGCAAGCTTGTAATATTTGAAAAGGTTGGGTTTATTTTTATTGGTATGCTACACTTATCATTTATTGTACCATCTCTAATAAAAATAGAAGCCGTCGACGCATACGAAACTCATCTCTATTATAAAAATGATATAAATAATAATACAATTATGCGGTAATGGTAGCGTTTTTACTGTTTTATTCCTTTCTTTTCCCCACTTCTTTTTATTTTTTAGATAAATGTTACTGATTCAAATAGATAGAGAGAGAGAGAACAGAAAAAGAGCGGGGGAGAGAGAAGAAAGAGAAAGGAAGAGAGAGAAAGAAAAGGAGGTTCTTGTGAAGGAGGGGGATCTCATGTGCCCTTTTCGCGTTGAATTCTCACACATATACACACACTTGGTGAAAGAGAAAAAGCAAAACAAAGAAAGGGGAAGGAGAAGAAGAAGAGAGAGAGAGAAAGAGAGATCGGTTTGTGTCCTTGAGTCTTTTGGGTTTGTATGAAAAAGCTAATTTTGTAGATTGGTATTCTGTGAAAATGCAAATTTGTCCAATTTGAAGGCAGCATCCACACCTGGACCTGACCTCTCCCTGTAAACAACAACCACTTTGATTTCATTTGCTGCTGCTGCTGCCTCTGTCTCTGCCTCTGCCTCTGGCGGGGTACATCCTTTGCTGATAAGCTTGAATTCTCGCACCAAACGCAACCCTCCAAAAAGCAAACGCTCTGAAGAAACTGCTTTTGCTGCTGCTGCCTGCTTCTGCTTTTTCTTGGCGTTTTTCTGCTCAAAACCCAACTCCAGCACACATCGAATTCCCTGGATTTTGATTTGGATTTGGCTTTTGGTGTTTGCTCCTTTGAATTCCAAGAAATGAGAGCGGGGCTGAGTACGATCCAGCAAACGTTAACCCCAGAGGCGGCGAGCGTCTTGAACCACTCGATTGCCGAAGCGGGTCGACGGAACCACGGTCAGACGACGCCGCTACACGTGGCAGCAACCCTTTTGTCCTCCCCCACCGGCTTCCTCCGCCAAGCATGCATCAAATCTCACCCGAATTCCTCCCACCCTCTGCAGTGCCGAGCTCTGGAGCTCTGCTTCAGTGTGGCTCTGGAGCGGTTGCCCACTGCCCAAAACATGAGTCCCGGTATGGAGCCCCCCATCTCTAATGCTCTCATGGCCGCCTTGAAGCGAGCTCAGGCTCACCAGCGCCGCGGCTGCCCCGAACAGCAGCAGCAACCTCTATTAGCCGTCAAAGTCGAGCTGGAGCAGCTCATCATCTCAATTCTCGATGACCCGAGTGTTAGTCGGGTCATGCGGGAGGCTAGTTTCTCTAGTCCCGCAGTCAAAGCCACGATTGAACAGACGCTCAACTCTTCTGCCGCCGCCGCTGCTCACGCCGCCGTCAATTCATCCCCAATCGGATTGCAATTCCGCCCCGCTGGCCCCACGGTGCCACCCGTGAGCCGGAATTTATATTTGAATCCGAGGCTGCAGCAGCCGCAGGGAGCTGCAACACAATCGGGACAGCATAGAGGGGAAGAGGTTAAGAGGGTTGCTGATATTTTGTTGAGAACGAAGAAGAGGAACCCAGTTCTGGTTGGCGATTCGGAGCCTGAGGCCATGACCAAAGAGCTCTTGAGGAGGATTCAGAGCAAGGAGTTGGGTGAAGGGCCGCTGAAGAATGTTGATGTCCTTCATTTGGAGGAGGTTGTTTCTTTGGATAGGAATCAGATAGTGTCAAAAATGAAGGAATTAGGGGGTTTGATTGAGACCCGGTTGTTGAATTTGACGGGGGGAGGGGTCATTCTTGATTTGGGTGACTTGAAATGGCTTGTGGAGCAGCCTGCGAGCTTTGGAGGAGTTCCAGGTCCAGGTCTAGTTTCGTCTCCCGTCCAACAGCAGGTGGTTTCGGAGGCAGGGCGGGCAGCAGTGGGGGAAATGGGGAAGCTATTGGCGAGGTATGGAGAGGGTAGTGCAACTGGTGGCCGGCTTTGGTTAATTGGGACTGCTACTTGTGAGACATATTTGAGGTGCCAAGTCTATCACCCTTCAATGGAAACTGATTGGGATCTACAGGCAGTGCCAATTGCTGGCAGAACGCCACTTTCAGGATTGTTTCCGAGGTATGCTTGGTGTTCTTATTTGAATTACAAACTAAACTCTGTAACCATGCAACTTTTTCTGCACTTTTGTATTGTCTGGTTTAATTTTGCACATGCTACACGATTATATAGAAAGATTTCGGTTGATTATTTCTTTCATGTTCGATGGATGCTATCAAGAATTGCTGCTTTCGGAATCTTGAATAGTTTTAGTTTTGTGTATGCTCAGAGACTTGCTTTATTTGGAAAATTGGATAACTGATGGAAATATTTTTTGTTTTTTGAATGGGGCCAGGCTTAGTTCTAGTTTCAATTTGAAGTTTTTTGAATCACACTTGAATAGCCTCTTAGATGCTCTTCAACCTAATGGTATTGTGGACATGTTAGGCTTTTTTGGGGGGCTTGTTTACCCTCTTCGTCGAGTTTTTCTATGTTTTTGCTGACGTATGTTCTCTTTTTAGGATTGGGGCGACCAATGGGATCCTTAGTAGCTCAGTTGAATCTTTGTCACCAATGAAAGGTTTTCCATCAACATCAATTCCTCAACCAAGACTTTTGTCAGAGAACTCGGATCCTGCTCGAAGAGAAACATGTTGCCCGCAATGTACAGAGAGTTATGAGCAAGAGCTTGCAAAACTGGTTGCCAAGGAATCTGGGAAATCATCTTCTGAATCAGAGGCAGCTCAACCACCGCTACCTCAGTGGTTGCAGAATGCTAAACCCCGTGATGTTCATGCCAGTACATTAGATCAGACGAAGGTGTGTTCTGCTCAAATTGATCTAAACTTTCTTCTGCTATTCATTTGTCTCTCATGGTGTTAAAAGACTTTTAAGACATTTAGTTAATGGTATTTCATTTTTGTCATCATAGACTACGGAACAAAATTTGATCCTGAAGCAAAAGACTAATGAATTACAGAAGGAATGGAGAGATACATGTTTGCATCTTCATCCTAATTTTCATCAGCCCAGTTTCAGCTCGAAGAGAATTATTCCAACAACCCTCTCAATGACGAGCTTGTACAATCCAAACTTGCTTGGTCGCCAACCATTCCAAACCAGATCACATGTGAATAAGAATCTTGGGACTCTGCAACTGAGCACAAATCCGCTGACCAGCCAACCATCTGAACGGGCAATTTCCCAACCAGAAAGCCCTGTAAGGACAGAGCTGGTTCTTGGCCAAACAGAAGTCACTGAATTCACCTCCGAGCAAATGCATAAAGAGCGCATCAGAGACTTTATGGGCTGCATGCCTTCTGAACCACAAAACAAGTTACATGAAATGCAAACGGAGGATAAACAATTGTGTCAAATAGACACTGATTCATTCAAAAAGCTTTACAAAGGTCTAATGGAGGTGTGGTGGCAGCAAGAAGCAGCAGCCTCTGTGGCTGAAACTGTGACACAATGCAAGTTGGGCAATGGAAAGAGACATCGTGCTGGGTCAAGGGGAGACATGTGGCTGCTGTTTATGGGCCTTGACAGTGTTGGCAAGAAGAAGATGGCATCAGCACTTTCAGAACTGGTATGTGGGTCCAACCCAGTGATGATCGGTCTTAGCTCCCAACGTGGTAATTTGCAATCAGATATGAGTTTCCGTGGTAAAACAGTGGTGGATCGAATAGCAGAAACAGTTAAGAGAAACCCTTTTTCAGTAGTTGTGCTTGAGGACATTAATGAAGCTGATCTGATAGTTCGCGGTAGCATAAAACGAGCAATTGAGAGAGGTCGTCTTGCTGACTCTTATGGCCGTGAAATCAGTCTTGGAAATGTTATTTTCATCCTTACAGCAAATTGGTTGCCGGAAAATCTAGGGCCCTTGTCAAACGACAATTCACTTGAAGAAAAACTTGCCAGTATAGCGAGGAGCAGCTGGCAGTTAAAGCTATCTGTCTGTGCTAGGGCTGCAAAACGCCGTGCCAATTGGTTAACAGATGAAGACAGGGCCACAAAGCCTAGGACAGATACTGGTTCAGCATTAGGATTCGATCTGAATGAAGCTGCGGATGCTGAGGGTGACAGAACAGACGGCTCGCTTAATTCAAGTGATCTTACGGTTGATAATGAAGATGACAATCGTCTCAATAACAGAACCTTACTCAAAGTCACAACCACATCAGTACCCCAGGAATTACTGGATAGTGTTGATGATGCCATCGTGTTCAAGCCAGTGGATTTCAACCCCATTCGGCAAAACATCACAAACTCCATCAGAAAAAGATTCTCAAAAATAATGGGTGAGGGGATTTCATTTGAATTACCAGAGGATGCTGTTGAAAAGATCCTGACCGGGATATGGCTAGGCCGGACTGGCTTAGAGGAATGGGCAGAAAAGGTTCTCGCCCCGAGCATCCAGCAACTCAAGTCCTACCTTGGTGGCAGCACTGGTGTGATAGCCGACGAGTCATTGGTGGTGAGGCTTGAATCTGATGGTGCTTCGGACGATCGGAGCCGGGGAGATAGGCTCCCTAGTAGCATCAATGTGGGTGTGGTGCCTGATGGGTTGAGACAAAAATGATGTTGGATGGGGGGTGGGGGTTGGGGAGAGAGTTGGTATTTTTCTTATTGTATATATGATCAACGGTGTGGGGGGCAGTCAAGACATCTGGGATTTGGGAGGGTAAATCGGTAAAGATAAAACTGTTACCGGAGGGAAAACTTTGGATAGATTGACGGAACCATTTTTGTTTTTCCCTTCCTTTTTCTTTATTATTTTCTCATGTTTTCAGCTCTAAAGTTTATAGCATCTTATAATCATAAATATTTATTAATTACGTGTTATAATTGATTAATAAGACGAGGCATTTCCTCTTTTCTTTTTTTTTTCTCTCTCATGGACTCTTTGTTTAATCAGTGTTTGTTAGGACCTCTAATTTGACTCTTTACTACAAGAAACCCTACTTAAGGCAGCACGCCACTATCTCAATGTAGAACGAGAGAAGTCAACTGATGTGATAGTGTTGTATTTGTTTATATTTGGCTATAATATTACGGGATGTCTCATTCAGTGCTATGACGTTTTATGCATGACATTACCGTTGCAAGATTCATTAGATCACTATAATAATATAACGTATGTATATATGTACACACGGCGTATGTATATTTGTCCTGCTGTGCTCTCAAAGGGCAAGGAGAAGAAGACTCGTCGTCGACGTCCTCCCCCCATTAATATCGCTCGTAATGCGCGAGAGTGACGAGAGGGAAAACGAAATAAGTAAGAAAGACAAAAAGTGATACTTCGCGTCTACTCCATATCCTTTGAATATATGCTGATGTGCATATACAAATTATTAAAGCAGGTCCTCCTACTCGCTCCATCAAATCTCAAATCTCAAATCTCAAATCTCAAATCTCATTGAGTTGGATGATGAGCTCAGCTCATGTAAACCCAAACCAACCCAAACCCTACCCAACCCTACCATGCATCATGTGTGCGTGTGTTCTCATTTAACACCCACCCCCCTCCTTTCTTCAACCCCACTCTTTCTCCAATTATACAATTCTACATCATCATGCATCCTTTGAGTTTTCTTTTGCTCGGTCACACACACATATTAACGTCAATTTTGTACACTCAGCTCAAATATCTGTACAACTTAACAAGGAGATGTAGGACTAGGATTTGCACCCCTACTCTTTCCATCTCCTTTCATCCCCTCTTCTCACATTCTCTATTTTGTCTTTCTCTTTCTATAAAAATTTAATATAAATGTTGACATGATTTAACCGTGACCGTTCAAATGAAAGGGGAGGGAAGGGGAGAGAAAAAAAAAGACGAGAGAATCCTACTCCGGAGATATATGAGGGGTACGTCGACAGCTATACATTTTTTCTAACAGTAATCTTGTGCTTTCCCAAACAAGGAGATATATGAGGAGTATGTCAGAGCCAAAGTAGGCTCACCTGATTAGGCAGTTCGAACCTTGGTGGTCTCACACACTCCAAAGTGATGGACGGGACTGATCCTGTCAAGAGGATTGTTTGTCTACTAAGTATGAGAAACCTAATCGAGCATTGATTAAGAATGGATTCCGATGATCTTGGGAGTCCGGGATTCGGGTTGCCTAAGAGCAATCCACTCAATGAACAGTGATAGACCTCATGAGCAGTTGAATTGGCCAAATGCATCTCCACCCCCTAAAACTAAATAGCCTAGTCAATTTTATTAAAATATTATTAATTTTTATTATAAAATAATAATTTAATTTTTAATAGACGATGAGGAACTGAAAAATTAGGCCACTCTACCACTGACCTTGAAGGCCCAAAATAGTAGAAGCTCCCAGTCCGTCGGCAACCTCCCAACCCCGCCTCTTTCTGTCAACACTCTCACTCATGGCTCCCCCCAAAATATTGCTCTCTGGCGATGTTTCCGGCAACCTCAAGCAGCTCTTCAAACGCGTCGTTTCAGTCTCTCTCTCTCTACCTCTACCTTTACCTCTATATTCTTTTTCTAGCTCCACTAGTTATTTAATTTCTAATTTTACTGAGTTAACTCGTTCTAGGTCAACAAATCGGCGACGGGTCCATTCGACGCGCTGTTATGCGTGGGCCAGTTCTTCCCCGACTCAGCGGACCAGCTCGACGAATTCAATGACGACATTATAGGTCGGGCTCAAATTCCCCTCCCAATCTACTTCATTGGCGACTAGCAGCGGTCTTCCTAGGCAAAATATATATATATATATATATATCAGGCTCCCTTCGACACCACACTGGCGTCAGCATGGCGTTAGATGGATCGATCCATGGCTATGTCGATTCTGGGCTAGCCTGGAGATCGGCTTGGGTTGGGTGCCAACCAATCTGCTGGGCTGGAGTGGATTGGTTGGGTGTTGGGCCAATAATTTGACTGGGTGCCAACCTAAAGGTTCCCCGAGGAAATTGCTCTAAACGAGCCCCATTTATTTTAAGGCACGTAAATAATTACGCTAATGTTTAATTCTAATTAGCCCCCATAACAAGTGACAACTGTGTAAGTTAAGGATAGAGATGTGAATTTTAATTAATTTGAACTCCCTAACATAACATCCTTCCCTAATTTAATTGTGTATGCTGTTATTGGGCTTTCTATTGTGGAAAGATTCATTTTGATTGTGGGTAAGAAATTAAGGCAGTGGCAACACATAGAAAACAAAAATGCTATTTTTACTATCTATTTGTATTATTATTTGTATTATCTCTCTATTAGAGATGATCCACATATGTTGGCCAGCCTACCTCTATTAGAAAGATGATACAAATAAATGACAAATGTGACATTACTCGTGAGAAAAATGTTCCTGTCATAGCTCACATAAACTAATACAAGCAGTCTGCATGGCACCAACCATGCATGATGCATGTGTTCATATACAAAAAGAACAAATCATGCATATGTGTTTTTAAGATTGCTATTTAGTAAAACTCTGACCACATACACATATAATACTTGCAAGTTCCAAAATCATATACATCATGAGGGACTTGGAATAACACCACGATGTGTGTGTATATATAATTACCAAGAAAACAGAATAATAATAACAATAATATAAAAGCTGTAAATAATTATTATATTATCAACAGAGAATTTGGAAGTAAGATGGCGGTCAAGCACAAGGAAACAAAGGGGTAGTTTGGGGATTAAAATAAGGGGGAGGGGAGAGAGAGAGAGAGAGACAGAGAGAGAGCGAGAGAAGGTCGTCGCCTCCTCTTTTTGCAGAAATCAGAATATTACTTGATCACAATTGGAAAGCTGCACTTGTGTTGTCCACATGCAGAAAAAGTAGATGATAAAAAAAAGGCAGGGTGGCGTTTTCTTCCTTCTCCCAACCCACAAACCTTTGTGCCTTTATGCTTGTGTCCCTTCTTCCAGTCACATCTGCCTTTTTAGAATGAAAACAAAATACTCCAACCACTATCCCTCTCTTTCCTTTCCCCACCATCCAGACCAGATAATTTCTTTATTTATTTTTATTTTTATTTGTTTATGGAATCCTAGATCATTATACATAGACTTCGTATTTGTGTCGTGTTCCTCGTGTATGTGTTATTTTCATGTTATACCTGATATCTTAATAGATCATGTCATTAACACCTATTAAAATAAACGGTTAATATGATCCTATCAAAACTCGACCTGTTACTATCAACAGGTAATATGACCCAATTCATTATTCGTTAAAAAAATATTTTTAATCAATAAATAATCAAATAAAAAACATAATACTAAAGTAGTATATACATACCACATTGTTACATAAATATTAGTTCAAAACATAAAAACACATATCTTTCAAGTATTACATACCAAGAGCCTAATTAAAAAAAAAAACATTAGTACACTATAAAATATCAAATGTTCAAGGATATGCAAAGTGAAGCGAGTTATGTTTCCAGGTTGTAGAATATTGCACGTTTTGTGACAATGAAACCCTTCAATTTTCATCAATAACCAGGGGAATGGTATTGGAACTTTGACTTGATATGTTGTCTTCAAGAGTTATATTATTGATATTGTGATAGCCCGTCCCGTGAATTTTAAAAACATACGCGTGAAAAGACGGTTTTGCCCCTAGCGAGATTTTTCGTTGTGTGGTTGTTCTTTTGATTGGTGTGGCTGGTTGTGCACCACACACACACTCCCAAATCCCCCACACCCTTTCCCCCTATCCCTGCACCCTGTCCCGAGTCCCTTTCCCTTCCCCATTTTCCATACAACGTACGGACACACACCCAAACCCATCAAACCTTCACAGATCGAAGGAACAAAGTACATATTCATGCTCGTGAGGCTCGTGGGAGTCCAACCATACCCATTTTAGGTAAGGTTACCTTCGTTTTCACGTCGAACTCGTGATGTCCGATTTGAGGTACTGTTCATGCACACGTGATTTCTCACATTTTAGGGAATTTCAAGCTTGTAGGAAGCTTGGTGTGGTCCCTAGGAGACTCGGGGTGGTTCGTTTGAAGGTTTTGGATGTCGGTATTGTGAGTTTCGAAGTTGGCCGGAAATGGTGGAGTTTTTCAGGTGAGATTTCATGGATTTTAGCACTTGAAAGTGGTATGATTGTGTTCCTCGTGTTGTAAGCTTCAATTTGGTACCAATTTTGTGAAATTTGGTTGAAAAACGAAGAAGATAGGACGTTTTAAAGTTTTCCCGATTTTCCAGCGCCAGCGACGGCTCCGGAGGCTCGCCGGAGAAGACAACGGAATATTCGGTCAAATCTGACGGAATATTCCTAATGCCGTTGACAGTTACCGTTAGGGATAACGGAATATTCCTGACGGCGTCAACTGACGCCGTTAGCGAGCCAGGCACGTGCCTGCGCGTGGCCGGCGCGTGGGGGAGCGTGCGACGGGGAAAAATTATTTTAAAAATATGGGGATGTTCCTGAGGTTGAGTAGATCACGTTGGTGTATTCATACACCCTATTTGAGCAATGTATGAGAAGTTATTTCTAAAGTTTGGTTATGTACTTTAAAATTAACGTTTTTATAGTTGTTTCGCATATAGGTGAGACGTATCCCGAGGACGAGCGTGGTCACTCGAGGCAAGGGGGTTACGACCCTTCTACTTACCAGTGAGTGGGCTTTTGGTTTTCCGTATATACCTATATACTTATATTTTTCCCAGAAATTGATTTTGATTCGTTTATTCGTTATATGCCATGCATTACATTGCCGTTTGTCATGCATTGTTAGTTGCATTTATACATACGTATATTGGTGCTGTGGACGCACAGGTAAGTGTCAGGTGAGTATGACTTTATATTTACATCCAGTAGTGATTTTAGAAACTTAGTGAGCTCATAACCTGCACCCCCGGTGTTAGTGCTCCCGCCCAGAGTAGGGCACAGTCCTTCACGTGATGTTCACCTCCCGCACCACACACTCATCTTGGATCCAAGTTAGGTGCACAGTCCCGTCGTACAGACCACTTTAGGTGGTTCCGACTCGTAGGTGACCCGCGATTATTCACCCAGCCTTCACGTGATCATAGCACTAGAGCATACTTATATTACACCCAGGCCTGTCGTACAGACCACTTTAGGTGGTTCCGACTCATGTGCAGGTATAATTAGTGAGATGGAGATTCGAGCTCTAGATTCAGCCGTACAAGTCACGTTAGGTGACTCCGGCTGACAGTTACTTGTTATTGATTGATGTTTCCTGAGCATTTGCATATTACTTCGAGGCATATTGCATGGCATGCTTTTCGAGCATGATATATATATATTCTATTTTCTGGGAAGTATATAGGTTTTACGGCGAGGGGTTAGAACTCATTTATTAAATTGGTTTTCGAAAAGCTTTGTTTTTGCCCACTCATGCTTTTGTTTTGCGCCCCTCCAGGTTCTAGTTGGCTAGCACGTTTGGTGGATTCCCTGAAGACTTTCCCGGCATATCTGACAGACCACCACCAGTGTAGGACCACCTTCGGGTGTGCTTTTGTCGTATTGTTTCCTTTTGGACTGCATTAGGTGTTCTTGCTCTGAACTTAGGATTCACACTCGCTTGCACTTGTTTTATTACTTTGTGTAACGCTAGTTTTTAATTATTCGTACTATTTCTATTATTATTTTATTAGCTTCCGCACTGTGCACTTGGTTACGTCACTTCAACGTGACGGCCAGCATGCCCTGATCTTGATCGAGGTGTGTCAGTTTGGTATCAGAGCCTAGGTTTGGCAGTCCTATACTTTTGTGAGTATTCTAATGGTTTTGGTGTCTTCTATCAGAATTATGCCGCCTCGTCGGGAACCACGTCGCTCTGCTGAGCCTAGTTTCCCCGATATTGCTCAGCTGGGGGAAGCTATTGCTACAGCTATTCATTCGGCGATTCGCCTTCCCCAGAGGACTCCTCTGGAGACTATGTATAATTTGAAGTTGGATAAGTTTGAAGGTAACGAGGGTCATGAGGGTGCAGAGCGGTGGCTAGAGCATATTGAGAAGACTTTTCATGTTTTGAATAGTCAAGGGAATCTTCCTGTCGAGAAGTGGGTAGAGACGACCTCGTGGTTTTTGGGTAAGGATTCGGCATCCTGGTGGGAACAGGAACTTCATCGTTTGACTCCAGCTGAGAAGACTGATTGGGATGTTTTCAGTGAGTTGTTCAAGAGAAGGTTTGTGCCCCTTGAGTACATTGACCGTAAGAAGCAGGAATTTACTAAGTTGAGACAGGGGAAGTTGACAGCGAATGACTATTACTGGAAGTTCACTGATTTGTCTCTCTATCATCCTGAGATTGCTAGTAATCCGGTGGAGATGCTTCGTCGTTTCCGTTTAGGCACTAGGAAGAAGTGGCGTTCGATGGCGACCACTACCCAATGTGATACTTACCAGGATTTTTATGAGATTCTGTTGAGAATTGAGGATTCAGAAAATATGTCGAGCAAGAGTGATGAGGAGGAAAAAGATGGTAATCAGAAGAAAGATAATAAGGGTAAAGGTCAAGCGTCGCTCGGGCCTCGTCGGACTCAGAATTTCAAGAGGGGTGGTACTAGTTCTAGCTCTTCTAGCGGTGGTTTCAGCGCCACTGGTCAGGGACGTGGAGGTAGGTTTGCTGGTGGTGCTAGAGGCCAGAGACAGGGTGATGGTGGTAGAGGTAGATCCTTACTTTGCCGCAGGTGTAATAATCGGCACTTTGGTGAGTGTAGGTGTGGCAGCAGTAGTTGTTTTACTTGTGGGCAGATGGGACATCGGGCTGCGAATTGTCCCCAAAGTCAGCAGCAAAAGCCGCAGCAGACTTTCTTGCCGCCACCTGCACCGATCCAGCAGATTCCTGGCCCTGGTAGTTATGGGCAGACGGCCTGAGGTGGTGCCTTCTACTATCAGGGTGATGTTGTCCCTTATGCCCCAGGACAGTATCAGTATCCCCAAGACCTGTATTCTCAGGGTGGTTATCCTCCGTATCCTGGCGGCTATATGCCGTATCCTTCGGTTCTCAGTGGTTCCAGGGAGGACAGATTCAGCAGGGAGAGATTGCTTCGAGTAGTGCGGGGTCTTCGAGGCAGTCTGGTCAGCCCAGTCAGGGGCGTGGCACTCAAAGTCGTGGTGGTCAGGCGAGCAGAGGTCGAGGTGGACGACAGCAGACCCAGGGACGTATTCACAACATTTCTCTGCAGGATGCTCAGAACAATCCGGATTTGATCATGGGTACGTTAAATAACCTTGGTTATTTTGCTAGAGTATTAATTGATTGTGGTGCTACGCATTCTGTGATTTCTCATACATTTGCTCAAATGACGCAACCTCACCCCACACCTTTAGGGTATGATTTAGAGTTGGCTATGCCCAGAGGGGAGAGATGTATCGTAGATCGTGTGTACCCAGGGTGTCCAGTGATAGTGGAGGATGTTGTTATGCCAGCTGATTTTATTCCGTTAGATATTGTTGACTTCGATGTGATTCTGGCACAGATTGGTTGCATTTCTATTGTGCCAATATTGACTGTTACGGGAAAATAGTTACGTTCCATCGTCCTGGACTACCTGTAGTTACTTTTGTGGGTGAGCAGAGTGGGGTGAGACATGGCGTTGTTTCTGCTGTGCGAGCGAAGAGGTTGTTATCTAAAGGTTGCCAGGGGTACTTAGCTCATGTGGTGCTAGATGAGGCTGCTCCTAGTAGAGTAGAGGATGTGAGGATAGTCAGACACTTTCCTGATGTTTTTCCTGAGGATTTACCTGGCTTGCCGCCTGATCGAGACATGGAGTTCACTATTGAGTTGCTTCCAGGTACTAATCCCATTTCCTTGACTCCTTATCGTATGGCTCCCACCGAGTTAAGGGAATTGAAAGTTCACTTTCCTGATGTTTTTCCTGAGGATTTACCTGGCTTGCCGCCTGATCGAGACATGGAGTTCACTATTGAGTTGCTTCCAGGTACTAATCCCATTTCCTTGACTCCTTATCGTATGGCTCCCACCGAGTTAAGGGAATTGAAAGTTCAGTTGCAGGAATTAGTGGATAAGGGTTTTATTCAGCCTAGTACTTCACCTTGGGGAGCTCCAGTATTGTTTCTGAGGAAGAAAGACGGAACTTTGAGGCTATGAATTGATTATCGGCAATTGAATCGGGTAACGATTAAAAACCGTTATCCGTTGCCACGTATTGATGATTTGTTTGATCAGCTTCGAGGTGCTTGTGTATTCTCCAAGATTGACTTGAGGTCGGGTTATTATCAGCTAAAGATTAGTAGGGATGATGTTCCTAAGACGGCGTTCAGGACTCGTTATGGTCATTACGAGTTTCTAGTTATGCCATTTGGATTGACGAATGCACCAGCTGCTTTTATGGATTTGATGAACTGGGTATTCCAGCCATATTTGGATAGGTTTGTTATTGTTTTCATCGACGATATTCTGGTGTACTCTAAGTCTAAAGTAGAGCACGTTCGACATCTTACCTTGGTGTTGAAGAGGTTGAGAGAACACCAATTGTATGCTAAGTTTAGCAAGTGCCAGTTTTGGTTAGACCAAGTTGCGTTTTTGGGGCACGTCATTTCAGCTCAAGGTATCTTGGTGGATCCTCAAAAGGGGGCAACTGTGGAGAAATGGGAACAACCGCGAACCGTCACGGAGGTGAGGAGTTTCCTTGGTTTAGCAGGGTATTATCGACGGTTTGTTAAGGATTTTTCTGTGATTGCTTTACCACTGACGAGATTAACGAGAAAGGATGTTAAATTCGAGTGGGATGATAGGTGTGAGCAGAGTTTCCAGCAATTGTAGTATTGTCTCACTCATGCACTTGTTTTGGCACTCCCGGACGATAGTGGTGACTTTGAGGTCTATAGTGATGCTTCTTTGAGTGGTCTGGGATGTGTGTTGATGCAGCATGGTAGGGTAATTGGTTATGCTTCACGACAACTGAAACCACATGAGTTGAATTACCCTACGCATGATTTGGAGTTAGCCGCTATTATTTTTGCGTTGAAGTTGTGGAGACACTACCTTTATAGAGAGAAATGTAGGATCTTTACAGATCATAAAAGTCTTCAGTATCTTTTTACGCAGAAGGAACTTAATCTTCGTCAGCGGAGGTGGATGAAGTTGCTCAGTGATTATGACTACACGATTGATTATCACCCTGGTCGTGCAAATGTAGTGGCTGATGCACTTAGCAGGAAGTCTCAGGGTTGTATCAATGCATTGTATGCTAGTCGTATTCCTCTTCTAGCAGACTTGCGATCTACGGGAGTGAGGTTAGAGGCAGAGGATCGTGAGGTAGCCTTGCTTGCTAATTTTCAAGTTAGACCAATTTTAGTTGATCGGGTGCTTGAAGCACAGGTAGCTAATAGGGAGACTCAAGAATTGATCCAAGCTCGAGATCGAAGGAGGAGGAGAGACCTCAGAGTTCGTGATTCGGATGGCATGTTGATGCAGGAGGGTAGGATGTTCGTGCCTAATAATTTGGATTTAAAGAAAGCAATTCTCGATGAAACGCATATCTCGGCTTATGCCATGCATCCAGGGGCTACTAAAATGTATCATACCATTCGACCATTTTATTATTGGCCGGGTATGAAGAGAGAGATAGCTGAGTATGTTAGTAGGTGTGCCGTTTGTCAGCAAGTCAAGGCAGAAAGGAAGAAGCCGTTTGGGTTGTTGCAGCCGCTTCCCGTTCCAAAGTGGAAATGGGAAAATATTACTATGGATTTTGTGTACAAGCTTCCGCGTACACATAATGGTTTTGACGGCATTTGGGTGATCGTTGATCGGCTTACTAAGTCAGCACAATTCATTCCAGTGAGGGAGAAGTATTCTTTGGGCCGATTAGCAGAGTTGTTCATCTCGAAGATTGTGAAATACCATGGTGTCCCTGTGAGTATTGTCTCGGATCGTGATCCACGATTTACATCTAAGTTTTGGGTGGCTTTTCAAGAAGCTTTGGGTACAAGACTACTCTATAGTACGGCGTATCATCCTCAGACGGACGAACAATCGGAGAGAACCATTCAGACTTTGGAGGACATGTTGTGAGCTTCGGTGTTACAGTTTGGTGATGCTTGGCACACACGGTTGGATTTAATGGAGTTTGCCTACAACAACAGCTTTCATTCAAGTATCGGTATGGCACCATTTGAGGCATTGTATGGTAGATCTTGTCGCACACCGTTGTGCTGGTCAGAGGTTGGAGAGAGAGTCTTGGTGGGCCCGGAGATTGTTGAGGAGACTACTCAAAATGTTCAGGTAATCAAGTCTAACTTGAAGGCAGCCTAGGATAGGCAGAAGAGTTTAGCAGATCGTTATGCTACTGATAGAGTGTATGAGGTTGGCGATTGGGTATTTCTAAAGCTTTCACTGTGGAGAGGTGTTGTACGGTTTGGAAAGAAAGGCAAGTTGAGTCCCAGGTACATCGGACCATACATGGTCACCGAACGGGTTGGTGAGGTAGCTTACAGGTTAGAGTTGCCTCCGAAGTTGGCTAGAGTACATAACGTGTTTCACGTGTCTATGCTTCAACATTATGTTGCCGATCCATCTCATGTGATACCTCCTCAACCCTTGGAAATCAACCCGGATTTGACTTATGATGAGGAACCAGTAACGATTTTAGATTGGAAGCAGAAGGTTCTGAGGAACAAGACGGTGAACTTGGTGAAAGTTTTGTGGAGGAATCACTCCATGGAGGAAGCTACGTGGGAAACTGAAGATCGGATGAGAGATTTGTATCCTCTCTTGTTCTTTGATCACTAGGGGTTGTTGTATGGTTGTTTTGAATTTCGGGACGAAATTCTTATAAGGTGGGTAGGTTTTGACAGCCCGTCCTGGGAATTTTAAAAACGTACGCGTGAAAAGACGATTTTGCCCCTATCGAGATTTTTCGTTGTGTGGTTGTTCTTTTGATTGGTGTGGCTGGTTGTGGACCACAAACACACTCCCAAATCCCCCACACCCTTTCCCCCTATCCCTGCACCCTGTCCCGAGTCCCTTTCCCTTCCCCATTTTCCATACAACGTACGGACACACACCCAAACCCATCAAACCTTCACAGATCGAAGGAACAAAGTACATATTCATGCTCATGAGGCTCGTGGGAGTCCAACCATACCCATTTCAGGTAAGGGAATTTCAAGCTTGTAGGAAGCTTGGTGTGGTCCCTAGGAGGCTCGGGGTGGTTCGTTTGAAGGTTTTGGACGTCGGTATTGTGAGTTTCGAAGTTGGCCGGAAATGGTGGAGTTTTTCAGGTGAGGATTTCATGGATTTTAGCACTTGAAAGTGGTATGATTGTGTTCCTCGTGTTGTAAGCTTCAATTTGGTACCGATTTTTGAAATTTGGTTGAAAAACGAAGAAGATAGGACGTTTTAAAGTTTTCCCGATTTTCCAGCGCTAGAGACGGCGCCGGAGAAGACGACAGAATATTTCGTCAAATCTGACAGAATATTCCTGACGCCGTTGACGGTTACCGTTAGGGATAACGGAATATTCCTGATGACGTCAACTGACGCCGTTAGCGTGCTAGGCACGTGCCTGCGCGTGGCCGGCGCGTGGGGGCACGTGCGATGGTGAAAAATTATGTTAAAAATATGGGGATGTTCCTGAGGTTGAGTAGATCACGTTGGTGTATTCATACACCCCATTTGAGCAATGTATGAGAAGTTATTTCTAAAGTTTGGTTATGTGCTTTAAAATTAACGTTTTTATAGTTGTTTCGCATATAGGTGAGACGTATCCCGAGGACGAGCGTGGTCACTCGAGGCAAGGGGGTTACGACCCTTCTACTTACCAGTGAGTGGGCTTTTGGTTTTCCGTATATACCTATATACTTATATTTTTCCCAGAAATTGATTTTGATTCGTTTATTCGTTATATGCCATGCATTACATTGCCGTTTGTCATGCATTGTTAGTTGCATTTATACATACGTATATTGGTGTTGTGGACGCACAGGTAAGTGCCAGGTGAGTATGACTTTATATTTACATCCAGTAGTGATTTTAGAGACTTAGTGCGCTCGTAACCTGCACCCCCGGTGTTAGTGCTCCCGCCCAGAGTAGGGTACAATCCTTCACATGATGTTCACCTCCCGCACCACACGCTCATCTTGGATCCAAGTCAGGTGCACAGTCCTGTCGTACAGACCACTTTAGGTGGTTCCGACTCGTAGGTGACCCGCGATTATTCGTCCAGCCTTCACGTGATCGTAGCACTAGAGCGTACTTATATTACACCCAGGCCTGTCGTACAGACCACTTTAGGTGGTTCCGATTCGTGTGCAGGTATAATTATTGAGATGGAGATTCGAGCTCTAGATTCAGCCCTACAGGTCACCTTAGGTGACTCCGGCTGACAGTTACTTGTTATTGATTGATGTTTCCTGAGCATTTGCATATTACTTCGAGGCATATTGCATGGCACGCTTTTCGAGCATGATATATATATATATATATTCTATTTTCTAGGAAGTATACAGGTTTTACAGGGAGGGGTTAGAACTCATTTATTAAATTGGTTTTCGAAAAGCTTTGTTTTTGCCCACTCACGCTTTTGTTTTGCGCCCCTCTAGGTTCTAGTTGGCTAGCACGTTTGGTGGATTCCCTGAGGACTTTCCCGGCATATCTGACAGACCACCACCAGTGTAGGACCACCTTCGGGTGTGCTTTTGTCGTATTGTTTCCTTTTGGACTGCATTAGGCGTTCTTGCTCTGAACTTAGGATTCACACTCGCTTGCACTTGTTTTATTACTTTGTGTAACGCTAGTTTTTAATTATTCGTACTATTTCTATTATTATTTTATTAGCTTCCGCACTGTGCACTTGGTTACGTCACTTCCACGTGACGGGCAGCATGCCTTGATCTTGATCGGGTTGTGTCAGATATTTTCAATAAAGTTTTCCACATTAGTACTCTCTTCCACATAAAATAAGATAGGAAAATTAAACATTGTAAACCATTCAAATTATGAGGACGAAAAATAATTATAAAAAGAAATCAACAATATATAGTACTATATATATTATAATAAAAATATATACCCCTCCCTTAAAACCACTATTCATAAAGGTTTGTAGGGTTTTAAAAATTCAAATGATGATGTACCCATCCTCAGAGCGTAGAGGCATCACGAGTGTTTACATATTTTACACATTTGTTCGTACTTGTACATTAATTATTATAATTTTTTAATGTGATTGGTATTTTTTAATTACTTTGATATTTATATTTTTTTAATGTGTTTTATTATGTTTTCATCTCACTTTTGAGAGAATACCACATGTATAAGTATGACTGTCACATCCCGGCCCAGGGCGGATCACTTCCCGGGCCCGCTCCACCACCGTAGCACGATATTGTCCTCTTTGGGCTTACCATTCTCTCACGGTTTTGTTTTTGGGAACTCATGAGCAACTTCCCAGTGGGTCACCTATCATGGGATTCCTCTAGCCCCCTTCTCGCTTAACTTCGAAGTTCCTACGGAACTCGAAGCCAGTGAGCTCCCAAAAGGCCTCGTTCTAGATAGGAATGAGAATATACATTTAAGGATCACTGTTAGGTCATTGACTCTATAATTGAAAGTTAGTCTTTTTACTAATTCTAATACTATTCTAGTTTATTTGAATTTTGGACAATATGTCAAGTAAAATTTATCATATTAATGATAATAAGAAACTCTCATAAAAAAATAAAACTTAAACTTTTTTTAACTTATATAAAATACTAAAACTATAATAAATATTAAATATACAATAAATATACTATAGTTATTGTATTTTATAGTAAGTTTTTTAGTTTGTTAATAACGGATTCTTAGCATATGACCCAATTAGTTATCATGTTGACCCAACATCTGTTATTTTTGTGTCGTGTTACCGATCGTGTAAGAAATAATCAAATCTAATTACGTCATGAGTATATACTATTACGATATTATTTCATATACTAATAACGCAAAAATATGTGTGAATTTTTTTTCTTTAGATTCTTATATTATGTTCAGAAAACACCACCACCTCAGCGGTGTAAATATGACATACAATTTCCTATCTAGAGTAGACAAGATTACTTAAAATCTAGTTGGACCATCGATCATATTAAGTCAGCGCAATCTACAAATATATATCACCCATGTGGGCAAACCCAAAATAGCAGATCAAAACTAAAGACATCCAGTGCATGTGTTCTGAATTTTGACAGGTCAGTTAGAAGGTTGATAAGGTGTCTCCTGGTGTCGCAAAGAGACATTAGATTATTTTTTATTTGGTTTTGTTGCAATATGATTCTATGAAAAATAATTCATATTATTGAAAGAGGTATTCGGCTAATATTATAAAAGTTCAGAGTTAATCGTTTAAAATTAAAATAATTAACTAAAATTAAAAGCTAAAAAAAAAAAGTTCAACTCCTTTAAAGTGGATGAAAAAATCGACAAGTAACTCTGAAAAGTCAGCCGCAGATAGTGATTTCCCCTAAGCTTTTCTTTTATTTCGCATCACTATTTTTCCCTATTTTCTCCACATTTTTCTCCCTTTATCCCCCACTTTTGACTAACTATATGCGTAGCCCTACGGTTCTTGTTTTGTTTGGGTTTGAACAAATAAAAATATAAGTATAAAAATAGCGGTGAGCAGCTATTTCATTGTATGTAATCATAAGAGTTTTATTTCTCTTTTCGGAATCAAACTCAGACCTTTTACAACTACTTGTAGACCTGATAATTTTTTACCCGATCCGCTAATACAACATATAAACAATATGAAAATAATAGGTTTCGGATAAACATGATAACTAATCAGATCGTTATCAGGTCATATGGTAAGAACACGTTACTAACGGGTCCTTAACAAGTTTACACGAGGGTTACATGCTAGTAAAATACAATAGTCATAGTATATATGTAAATATTGTATATTAAATATTTATTATTGTATTATTATTCTATAAAAATTAAAAACATTCAAGTTTTATTCATTTAAAATACAATAGTCATAGTTGAATTTAAAACATTCAACTAGATTTTTTTTTATGTTTAGTTTGGATTTCAGTGCAATTATTTTAAATTTTACACTAATACACACGTATTTTGGCGTATGTTGTTATATACCTATTTTAACTTTCTACTTAATAAAAGTATTGTATTGTAGTATTATACTGAAGGAGAAGGAAAGTTGGAGTTTGGAGGCATGAAAGAGGAATCACTGCACTCCCGATCGCGATGAAATGACATTCTTTTTTATGCAACCACTCCCTAATTTTACGTTTTATAAATTTTAAAAGCATGAATTGACGAAAATGCCCTAGAGGCAAGGATTTTGACTTCCATTGGCCATTGTTTAGAGAGACGTATGAGTCATTCTTTTGGAGTATTTGTGTAACAATCATCACCACGAAAGCATAGGCGAAAGCCATTTGTGAGTCCAGATTACAACGATATAGTTACGGAAGTTTGAAACCGTTCTACTAAACTATAGGTTTTGAATTAATTAAACTCCCACTATGTGGGAATGAGAACCAATTAGAGACTTGGTTTCGGCCTAATCAGGTATGTGTTGTTGAAGGGACCAATCAAATTAAAAGAGTATTGGTCCATTACTGATTGGTCTTGGACACAAGTATAAAACTTGCTCCACTCATTGAGATCTTCATTTCTGTAAAATTTGAGAATTTTTAGAAATAGTTGATTTTTCTGGCGAGTCGGGGTGGCGGACCATCATGTGCGGCGGCGCGTGGCGGCAGTATGTGGGTCGAGACCCCACCTGCCCATCCTAGGCTAATTTGGATGCCCTGATTTCATATGTGAAGTATGATTAACAAAATTCCATTGTCTAGGTACAATTTTGCTAAGGTCTGCCACTTGGTCATTATTTGAATCGACGATCTGACGGTTGGATCATCACCAAACTTTAGTAGGTTATTATTCATAATATTTGAGGACCTTGGAAACATACAGATCAGAAATCCGACGTACGGATCTTCTCGAATTGGATTTGTAAGTTCGTAAAATAAACCGTTGACTGCCAGTTGAATTTGAAATTGGTGGAGATCCAACCATTGGATTGTAATGAAACTTTAGTATGATGTTTTAGAAGCATAATGTGGATCTTTGGAAGTTACGGATCCAAAATCCGAGGTACAGATCTTCCCGTTTGAGTTACGTAGGGTTGTACACCCTACCATCGACCTTTGACCGATGGTTAACTTTTGGTCAATGGGTTTCAAATCATTTTAGAATGTCCTTGGGGATGTGTTTTATGGAAGGTACGTTTCCTATCAATAAGAATTCTGAGATGTGATTTGATAAATGTTTTAGGCGCCGATCGTTCGCGACGCCTCAATATTCATGCTAGGGAGTTACAGCGCGAACCTCAGGTGAGTGGGTCTTTTCCTTTTTATAGTATATATATGATTGATAGTTTCCACAAATGCTTTTAAATTGATTTATGCATTTTATGCCATGTCTTATATATATATATATATATATATATATATTTTTTTTTTTTTTTTTTAAAATACTATGATATGGTTGAGTTTTAGATTGCATCATGGCATATCCATATATAATTGTTGTGAATGCTTTGAAATGCTAAGGTGAACGCGAGACGTGCAGGTAAGTCTAGGTAAGGTTATGTAGTGGATTGAAATGGCTGAATCAATTTGGCATGCATATGTTCATATAGTGCTCATCATTGCTGCACCTTGGTGTTAGTGCTCCCGCCCAGGGCCAGAGCACAGTCTTCACGTGTATGTTCACCACCCGCACCGCACCCTCGCCTTGGATCCAAGTAGGTGCTAGCCTGTCGTATAGACTGCATTAGGCAGTTCCGACTTGTAGGTGTCCCTCGCATAGCGCCAGCTTCACGTGATCGTAGCACTAAAGCATTTATTATTACAACTAGCCTGTCGTACAGGTCACATTAGGTGACTCCGACTTGTGTGTTAACATAGTCTGATGAGTGATAGGTGCAGTCGTGCAGGTCACATTAGGTGACTCCGACTGACAAGCTAGCATAGATTACTGAGCACATGATCATATCTATATTACTGTTGAGCTATTATGCTGTGGCATATTTCTAGACTTACAGTTAGCATGCACTTGATTTTCATACTTATACTTAGTATGATATTTTGAAAACTATACATGTTTTACAGTGAGGGGTTATAACACTTTCAAAAAGGTTTTTATAAAACAACATATTAGGTCGGGGTGTGTCATTTTCTCTAATGGGAAAACTCTGAACGTAATATCAACGATCCAACCTATTCATCTTCCTACCTCCTCTAAGAAGTCTGGTTTCCAAAAAAAGAAAATCTAAAAATAAAAAATAAAAAAAAAAAAAAAAAAAAAAGAACAAAGCAAAACAAAACGAAAAGCAAAAAAACAAAATTTGGTGAGAAGAATGGAGCATAAATATAAACGACAATCAATGGTTAAATTTAGATCTATAGTTTTTGTGATTATAGTGGCAGGATTTGAGCCCTTCATGAAAATTGTAAAACTTGTCATAACGAGCGTTTATATAATTTTTTTTTAATATTTTTCACACTTCTACATTAATTAAAAAAATTTAAAAAAAAAAACCCTTACTTAAACAATAGCCAGAGAATTTAACCTTACTGATGTGAGATTAAATCTTTATTGTTGGATATCCTTGAACATTTGGTATTTTGTAGTAATGTAATGTAATGTTTTTTCATTAAGCTCTTACTTTCGGGCACGTAATACTTGAAAGGCAAGTGTTTGTTTTTTTTTTTTTAATGTTTTGAAGTAATATTTATGTGACAATGTGGATACTAATTTAGCATTTTGTTTTCCATTTTTTCGGGTAATTATGTTTTTCATTTTCATTATTTATTTATTTAAATATATTTTCTTTGATGTGTAACGGGTCGGGTCATATTTCACACACCCCGACCCAGAATGTCCATTAGGACTCCGAATCGAGCTGTGCTGGCCGACACCTTGAAGGTGATGAAACCATAGTACAAGAGTGCGCTATGAGCGAGAATGAACCCATTTCACACGTGATGTCAGAGCATAAGTACAGTACAATAAGATAGGGTGAGAAAATTATACCATTGAAGATAATCTCCGGTACCAATATTTGCTAAGAATCCTCATCAATATGAAAGCTCAGCTACTAAAACCTGGAGGGGCGAAGAACAAGGGTGAGTGGGCCTGAAAATAAAGTTTTAATAAAAACCTTTTGAAAAGGTTGTAACCCATTGCCGTAAAGCAAATATAGTTTGCAAAATATACATACTACATATAATATGAAAATACCTACTGTAGCCTGCAAAATCACAAGATTGCCATCTGTCGCAATATTGAGTAAATGAACATATAACAACCAATAACACATAAACTCGCCTACACAAACATATCATATTGGGTGCTCATCGACATATGCTGATACACGAGTTTATGTAGAGGTATTTTAACATGAGCAAGACTGAGTGTAACAATAATATACACTCTGGTACTACAATCACTTGAAGACTGGTGCTATGCGCAGCACATACGAGTCGGAGTTGCCTATTGCAACCTATACAACAGGACTAGCACCTACAGTGGTTCCAAAGTGAGCATATGGTGCGATGTGCACATACATGTGAAAGACTAGCCCTGGCCCGGGCGAGTACCAACACTGGTGCAGCAAATGATGAGCTAATAACATAATTATAATCATGCCACAGCCATTCAACAATTCTAGTCAATATCATACTATTCATGACCATAAATATAATTAAGGCATCCCCTTATAGTAAGCTTACCTATGCATCCCGTAGGATTATTTCATCATTTCCCAACAATAAGGTATTTCTTATAAACGTAAGTTTAATCAAGGCAATCACGTAAAGAATTTTCAAATAATTGTATATATGGAAACTAACCAATATATATATATGTGTGTGTGTGTGTGTGTGTGTGTGTGTGTGTACGTATATATATGTGTGTGTTATATATATATATACATATATATATATATATATCAAAGAAAAGACCCACTCACAATTACTTGCGATGTCACATCCCTTTGAGCTAAGAAAGCTTGAGTCACCGATAATAATCGCACTTAAGCATAATATTAGGACCCATTAGTAAAACCCCAATAAAACAATTAGATTTGGGAAAGCAGAGTGCGAATTTGGAATCAGAGCGTTGAAATATGCTAAGGAGGGCCCCGACATATTTTACAAAAAGTCAACGGTTAAGCCTAAAAGTCAATCGAGATGCCCCGGTGGGCAACTATGTTAAAACTTAGGAATTTTACTAAATGGATGGCAAAAATGGACTAGGGGTGTTGAAATTAGCCTAGAAGGGTTTTCAAAAAGTCAACGTAAGGAATATTCTTGAGAATATTCCCAGCCTAATTAGAAATGGGCCAGACCGGCTGGTTATAATGGCCCAGGGGATAGGGCTAGAAGGGATTGGGTCGGTTGGGCTAGACCGGGTTTTGGGCCTAAGGCTCCTCCCTTTTTTTTTCTTTTTCGGGCGGTCGCCACTACAACCGCTAGATTTCTGGGTAGTAAGAACTCGAGCTCCAGATGAGCTTAGAACTCAGCCATTAGCCACAATCTATTTACTAAAACAAAGATAAACGAGTGTAGGTTACGATTATACTTTTCCACGAGTTAGTCGTGGCTGGAGTTGTTTGGAAAAAGCCCTGCAACTCACGGCATACATCATCAGAAAACTGGGGAAGACTCTTTGAGGTATCTCTACGTGTAAAAGTCACTAAAATCCTTAAGGAACACTATAAACATAGGGTAAACATGATCCATTGAAGATCTGGTTGGATTTTTAAACTTAACTTTGTCGGAAAATATAAAATTATGTCTGGAAAAATGAAGGTCAAGGCCCGTATGAGGTTTCATGGCCACAGGACGAGATGGCTTCGGGTTCAAGACGACAGTGTAGGTCTGGGTTGAGTGGTGGCTGTCTCGTTGAAGTAGCCACGGTATGGTGGTCGTGGCGTGCAACTCCTGGAGAAGAAGGGTGAGTGAGATGAGGGTGTTGGAGAAATGAGAAAGAACCGAGAGGGAAGAATGAAGAAAGAGAGAGAATGAGGTGAAAGATGAGGGAGAGAGTGAGGCATCAACCATCTAGTGGAGGATGGGATGAAGGGATTTGATAAATGGGAAAAAGGGTGTCCCGAGAGATAGGGAGACACAGGGGTGGTGAAGAAATGGGCGTGGGCCTCACATGTCTCACAAAACAATACAAAATATCTTTCAAAATGGAATTACTCATATGCCCTTTACGATCGTAGTTCCATAAAATCTTCATTGTAGTTCCAATTCCATTTCGCTTGAGCGTACGAATTCATACCGTCGAGTACTTCGAGAATATGACAAAATAGTAACTCGTCCGCGTCACGAAAATACGATCAATGAAAGTCAAAATCCTTGCCTCTTGGGACATTTCCGTCAATTCACACTTTTTAAATTTATAATATTGTAAAATTAGGGACGGGTTGTCACAATATTATAATATTAACGAGTGAATTTCAGGTCGGGTCCTTTTGCCGTTTATTTTAACGGTTGTTACACCACACAACCCATTAAGACATTGGGTATGTCACGAAAACAACATAAACATGAAAAACACAACGTGAATGCAAGGTCTAACTACATGGCCCTCGTTAGGGCTTTTCTCTTCAACTTATTGTTCTCTGATTTAAACCTCAAACTCCTTCTCACATAATTTAGTATAGTAATATGGCTTATAATTAAAAAATAAAAAATAAAGGCCCAAAGAAACCCAAACCTCTTCCAACATGGAAATCGGCATTTCAAAAATAAATGTTATGAAAGGGTATTGAATATCCACATTTTTTTCTACACATCCATCCTACTTAAGATGAGTATTTAATTAGGTTCTAAAAAAATTTTAAATAAATTTTTATTTGGTACATGTTAATGCATAAACTTGGGTAGATCTTGAGTCATCTTAAAGAGTGATGTAAGGACTTTTGCGAGAGCGGTCCGGTCAAAGGTAGACAGATGAAGCAACCTACAAGGAAGGTAAAGTAAGTGGTGAAAGACACTGTGTGGTCCGGTCTAAGAGCCTCCAGATGCTTAAGTTAGCACAGTATATTTAGGGTGTCACATGGGCGAGTTTAGTGATAATATAGTGTTGAATAATAAATGTTATTAACCTTTAGGACAGAGAAGAAGTTAGCCTTTTATAGAGGCAAAGATGGAGGAGAATTTTTTACTTGGTCAATGTGGGATTGAATGCATTTAATATGATGTTGCCATTTGTCACATTGTGATTGGCCTCTCAGTTGAAGGGAAGTTCTTATTAGTCATGGGAATAGTCACATGTTGTGGCTTTCAGTTGTTGTTTCATGTGCTTGTTGACCCTAAAAACTACCAAGCCTACATGGCGCGCAGGCCGAGTAATTAGTAAGTTAACTACGTCCTGCGGTTGTGTGCGGGGCATGCCAACTCGTCAACCGAGTTTGGCCGGGCAGTAAAATATGTTGATGTGGCATTGGGCATGCTACCGACTTCTTGATCTTGTGACTTCGGTCGAGGAAGGAGTACGTCTCAGCCTTCGAATTCTAGAGCCTAAAGACAAGGCTGCTAGTTCTACGAAGTTCAATATCAAATTCGTCTTTCAATGTGCCGAATGTAGTAACCTGTAATACCTCACTTCGCCGAGAAAGCTAATGAGATAACCTCTGCCAATAAGGATTCGAAAATCCTTCTCGACCGAGACTTGGATAGATAACCAGTTGGCCTCAACGCAGTGCTCTTTATCCAAACTAAAGGTGCTTCGCGGTCGGCTGATTCTACGAAAACAGTGCTATTTATCCAAACTGAAAATGCTCTGTGGTCAACTAATTCTATGGCAACAGTGTTGTTTATCCAAACTAAAGATGTCACTGGTTGCCTTCACAGTGCTGCTTTTCCAAACTAAAGATGTTTTGGCAAAAAAAAAAAAAAAATCTCAAGGTTGTTGAGAGGTTTCGCATAGAGCAAGAGTTTGCGCAAGGCAGTTTGTATGTTGAATTGGAGAGGCTCTGAATATTGCATGGTGTCTTATATTTATAAGGACGAGTATACGGTCGATAAGCTCTGAAGTTCCACCATGCTACTAAAACTCTTCCACCGTTCAAGCTTCAATCAAATCCCAATCTTTTTAGTGTAATCCACATACATCTTTATCCTGTGCCCATGCGAAGGCAAACAATATTTCATGATAAGACCACGTGCTTGATGAGATGTATTTCCATCTTAAATGTGACTCTAGGTTGATAACAAGGAGCCACGTGGGCTTGTCTCTGCCTCAGATGTCGCATGCATGCCTATCTCCATGAAATCTTCATTAATTCACATGGAAATTCACAAACCAACTCAATTTGATTGTGAGTCAACCACTCATCACATGCAACCCCGTACCTAAGCAAGATAAGCACCCACTATTTATCAGAATGTAGACCTTTGACCAAAATGTCTTTCATCCCAATCACTTCACTTCCATGCATATCATTTAATTTCACCTTTATCTCACTTGCAAACTATTATAACCCTTATTCAACACCGGAATGCACGATATAATCTTCAAATTATAAGGAATCACGATCAGGATAATTCTAACTATTTAATTACCATGGTTTATCGTAACCATAATAATTTAAAGTAATTGAAAATCACCTTAATATTCACATCCAACGGCTTAGAACCTTGTTCATTTAATGGCCTCGATTGCTCGGACCGATGGTGCAAAATTTGGTCCAAACAGTGCTTCTGCAAGGGTACCAAATGAGGGATCATTCAGAAAGTTACCAAGGCCTCCTAGTTGACCGATACTCGGTGGTTGAACGGTCGATAAAATATGGTACAAACAGTACATAAACTGTAATTCAACGTGATAATCAACATCCTAAGAAACTTTCTTTTCAAGCTATCAAATTTGATCTCACAAGTCTTGTAGAACAACATATGAAACACCCGACCCCGATATCCTCCAAACACCAGGGTAGGCACATGTTGGTTGAGACCCGAAGGTGACGAAGCCATACTAACATGCATGAGAACTATGAAGAAAAAGCGAACATAAATAAAACTCGGAAAATTAACTATAATGAATATGCAATGGTGGAACGTGTTCAGAGCATACAACTAATCTAGAACGTTTAAGAAGGAATATTATACAAATGTACGAACAAAGGAAAAAGTCCTACACTGAGAGGACTCAAAGATACTGATGCGGGCGGGAATGCCTTGACACAGGGATTGTACGCCTCGATTTTAAGTCCAAGGGAGCACAAAACAAAACATGAGAGGACCAAGTTGATATATAAGTATTACTAAAATAGTTATTCATCAACGTACTAACCCCCAAAGTTTATGAAAACTCATATAGCATAATATGTAATAGGTTTTCCGAAAACCCTAGCATGCCATAAAACTTCATAAAACATATATTATATATAGTGTGCTTAGTAGTGGTATCAAAATTGCCCGAAGGCAGTATCATTCACCCACAAGCCCTACATCACCCGACTGAAGCCATATAATGATATCATTCGCTTTTAGGCAGGATTAAATCTTCATTCGCCCGAAAGCAGTATCATTCGCCCGTAGGCAGATCGTATGAGTAACCACTAAATAAGCACATAAAAACATGAACACAATACTTACAAAATATATGTATATATATATATCTCAACAGAGCTCAATAGCTCAAACATCATATCATAAATCATATTCATGAATATCTCAATAAGCATAAATCCAGTGAAGCATGATATTTCATAAAGCATGAATCTAATTTTCTCATAAACTTTTCATAAAACGTATCCATAAAATCATGTTTTTCATGTATGCATTTCTAATAGTAAAATCATGCATTTTAGAATGGGTCCACTCACATATACTCTGTCGTCGGAGAGCTGCGCAAGTTAGAGAAGATGGAAACGCCACTAACAAACGCACTAAGCACATAAAGGGACCAATTAATAAAACTATAGTAAAACAATTGAATTTGGGGAAACAGACGTCGAAAACGGATTCAGGACGTCGAAAAACCTCAGGGGTTTTATGAATATTCCAGAGAATATTCTCTGTCCGAATATTCTTTTACAGAATATTCCATCTGGGTCAGGTCGAATCCAGTTTGGATCTGCGTCGAGTCAAAATTGGGTTTGGGTTGGGTAGCTAGGTTGGCCCAAGTAAAGGGTTGGGCCTGAAGTGGGTTTTGGGTTGGGTTCGGATTCGGTTTTAGATCTGGTTACTCATTTAGGTTTGGGTTGATTACTCAGTTGGGTTTTGGGCTGAGGTATTGGGTTGGGTTAGGTAGCTGGGCTTGGGTTTCAAATCCAGTTTTTTGGTAGCGGGTCAGGTTGACCTGGTTTCAGGTTGTGGGTCGGTCGGTTTCTGCAAAGTGGCCAGAAAGCTAAACAAAGTCTGATTAGCTCCATTTCATAACAATCAGAAGCATGCCATATATAGATTTGAAGCTACGGAGGAGAAGAAGAGAAATATACTAATGTTTAGTCCAGCCGTGGTCGAAAAATGGCCTGGAAGTCATGGCATTCCTCGTTGGAATCTGGGGAAGTCTCCCAGAGGTGTTTCCACATTGTCTCGATGTCCACAATACACAAATATGATCAAAAATGAATTATGAGGACAAAAGGGGAAGGTTTAGTGTTTTTAAAGCTCACCCACATCGAAGGTGATGGAAACTTACCAGTGTTCATCGAAGGAGGGAAAGAACGATGGCCTCTACCACTATGGAGTATTACGGACCTAGCCTGAGTTCGAGATCTTACCTTTGAGGGTTCTAGGGTGGTAGTGGTTTGTGGTATCACCGTCGTTGTTATTTGTCGAGCTCGGAGAGAGAAAGGGAGAGAAAGAGCACCGGTGATAGGGAAAGAAGATAAGAGATAGAGAGAGCTGTAAGGTTTTCCCAAGAAAGACATGGGGAAAAGGAGAGGAAAAGAGAGGGACAAACAAAAAGGAGTGGGCCCCACAAGGCACACTAATTGAGACCCAAAAAGTAAACATTTCAAAATATCTCCCAACCAAAATGATGCAAGGTGCAGTGGATAAAAACGAAATAAAATGACAGATAGGATAGATAGGTAGGGTCCACTATCTCCTCATGTGAGGAGAAGCCTGAAAACCCTATAAATACTTGTATTTGTCAAGAAAATGAGATAATGGACCCTACCTATCAATCCTATCTATCATTTTATTTTGTTTCTATCCGTTGCACCCTGCATTAGTTGGTATCATAGTGTCAGCTCGATCCAAGGGTGAAGCTATATTCAGCATGTCGCAAATGCCATTAGATGAAGATCTTAATCTAGACCTTTCTCCAATATTTGATCGTTGCTTAGATAGTTCATGTCCAATATGTTGTGAAAATTATTCAGATGATTGTCTCGTAAATCTTGATCTTCCTCCCGAGTTTGATCGTTCTCCATATGGTACTTATCACGTTGATAGGAGCATATTTATACGACTTTGTTATCTTATTTCGTTGCATATACTTCGTTAATTTCTATTTATTTTGGTAATTTATGTTATTTTCGTATTATTGTAGGTCCAATTGGTAGAGATGATAATAAATGGTCGAATGGAGCAATTTGGAGCAGTTTTGGACTTGGATTGGATAACACTTTTGGAGAGCATATGGGTTAGACGTCTTTGGTGTTTAACATGTGCTAAACATGTGCTAAGATTTGGAGGAATCAAAGTTGAAGCTTGGAAGACAAGGAAATACATTATCTTATCCAACCTTATCCAAACTTATCTCATCTTATCCAGTCTTATCTTATCTTATATAACCTTATCCAATATTATCCCATTTTATCCAACAATATCTCATCTTATTTCCAGCTGCAAAAGGAATCCTTATCACATTCTAAATAATTCCCATCTGATTTTAGGAGTCCTAAGATAAACACCCTAATCCTTTTTCTCCTTGGATTCAGCCGTGCCCTTTGCCCTATATAAACAAGTTGTGCTGCAAATATTAGAGGGGGGGGAGATTGTGCCGCAACCTGCCATTCAACCATTGGAGTTTTAAGAGTTCTTTCTGTCCTTGTTTAGTTTTAATGTTTATTTTAGATTGTTTTTCAGTTAATTTGAACATGCATAACTAAATTTCTTTTTAGCTAAAGATGAATTCGAAGCCATGATCATATGTTTTATATGAATTGATTACATCTAGTTATTGTTTTGTAAAACATGAATGTGATTTACTTATCTGCTTTATTCTTGTATATTTATTAAGGATGCGTACTTAGTTTGCATGCAGGGATTTGATGCTAGAATATAAGGGAATTTCACCTAATTGTTATGAACTTATATTTATAAGTAGTAAAAGTCACTAGTCATGATTGAGTTAAGTAAATTCCTAGCAGGAGTATCATGCTTTTCATAGTTACGAATGCTTTGTCAATGCTTATGATTTTCACATAACTTAATGACCTTTGATATGTGTCTCTGTCATGCTTTTCATAGTTAGGGAACTTGAGAAGGATAATTTGGTTGCGTCGCTGAGTCCAATTCAATGAACTTAGGAAAGTCTGAGAATTAATTTGTGCATTCACAATTAATTTGCGGCATTGTCATTCATGGTTTATAGAAAGAATAACTAGAAATCGATTTATGTGCAAATGTTTCATGTGTGGAGAAGAATCCTCTAGCTAGCTTTTCACCCATATTCCCTTTACAACTCAATTTAATTGCTGCTATTTACTTTTGTTTATTAAAATTCATCAAAAATCCCCCTCAGTTCTTATTTTGTGTTAGTCTAGCTTAGTTTTCAGTTTTTAAGTTTAATTTGTGTTGATTAGCATCCCTCCTAATCTCCGGATTAGAATGATCCCTACTTACTCATACTGCTAGTTTATACCACATCAAATTTTGGCACCGTTGATGAGGATTAACAAAATTGCTAATCTTCCCCTTTGTTTCTATTCATGTGTTTTCTTGTATGTCTAATGTAGTTTTGTTTTGTTTTCTTTGTTTTAGGTACTAGTTTATGACTTGAAGTTCTCAACCTATCCATGGGCATATATTGGAATTTGACGACGATTTTGAACGAACTTTGAGAAGGAAGAGGAAGCAGCTAGAATTAAATCCACCTAGTTCTAGTTCTGAATCCGAATTTGAAGCTAAAATTGAAACAGAATTGGAAGAGGAACAAGATATAGCTATTGACAATCGAACAATCAAGAAACTTTCAACCTCGGGATTGGACAATGCCGTTCCTCTTTGCATTCAATACCCTGCGGCAGTTTAAGGAAAAACTGATGAGTTTGCTGCATCACATTCCTAAGTACCATGGGTTGTCCATGGAAGATCCGAATAAGCATCTTAAGGAATTTGAAGTAGTATGTTCAAGCATAACACCATTCAATGTGGATGGGAATATTTTGAAGATGAAAGCCTTTCCATTCTCTCTTTTGGAAAAGGCTAAAGACTGGCTCTTTGAATTAGCACCTGGTACCGTCACTTCTTGGGAAAGCATGAAGAGAGCATTCTTAGAGAAATTCTTTCCAACTTCAAGAGTCATTCTTTTGAGGAAGAGAATTAGTGGAATTCAACAAGGCTAGGAGAATCCTTTCCAGCGTATTATGAGCGTTTCAAGACTTTAGTTGCATGTTGTCCACAACATCAAATGAAGGAAGAGCTTTTAATTCAATATTTCTATGAAGGACTACTTCTAATTGAGAGACAAATGCTTGATGCTTTAGTAGGAGGTGTTTTAGTTGACAAAACACCAGTTGCTGCAAAGATCTTAATAGAGAATCGAGCCTTGAATGCATAACAATACGAAGGAGTTGGACAAAGAAAACCTACATGGCATAATCAAGTTAATGAGGTAAGTGCTATTTCAGAACTTCAATCTCAAATGGCTAATCTCTCTACTCTTATATCACAGGTTGTTGAAGGATCCAAAGTGCAAAGTGTAGCTGCATGTGGCATGTGCTCTATACAAGGACACCCTACTAATCAATGTCCTCAATTAATCGAGAATAGGGGATGGGCAAGTGCCAATGCCATAGGTTATCAAGGCCAAAATCAATCAAGAAATGACCCATTTTCCAACACCTACAATCCGGGATGGAGAGATCATCCAAATATGAAGTGAAGGGAACCTCAACAAACTCAACAACAAAGCAGATATAGACAACCACCTCCTGGGCTCTATCAAAGGCCATTTGCACCACCACAGCCGCCCCCACAACCTTCCCAACCAAATTCAGGTTCGTTAATGGATAATGATAAAATTCTTCAAGCATTAACTTTTTTGACTGAAGGTTTACAAAATCAAGAGATGGGGGAAATGAAGAATCAAATGGGGCAAATGGTAGAATTCATGGGACAATTTAGAGAACAAGGCAAGTTTCCTAGTTCAATCATTGTAAATCCAAAGGGAAGTTTTGAAACTGCTAAGGCTCTTACCTTGAGAAGTGGCAAAGAGATTGGAACCAATCCAAAAACATCCAAACAAAGCCAAAAAAAGGACGAACATCTGCTGCCTGAAGAAGAAGAGTTGGACAAGGCCACGGCTCTTTGACGTAGCCTTCTAAGGCTCCTATACCTCCCAAATTAGGTAAGGTTGGTTCGAATTCAACTTTTTCTAACCCTATTCCACCAAATGTGCTTTTTCCTCGCAGGTTTATGCGATCAAAGAAACAAAAGAATGAAAAAGACTTCTTAGAAACCTTCAGGAAGGTACAAGTCAATATCCCACTTCTTGATGCAATAAAGCAAGTTCCGAAGTATGCTAAGTTTTTGAAGAAGCTTTGTACAACAAAGAAATGGGTTCCGAAGAAGGAGGTGGTACATGTAAGTGAAAATGTCTCTGTAGTTTTTCAAAGAAAGCTGCCACCCAAATGCAAAGATCCAGGTAGTTTTAATATCCCTTGTGTTATTGGTAATACAAGGTTTGAACATGTTATGCTAGATTTAGACGCTTCTATTAATGTCATGCCATATTCTGTTTATGCATCTATGAATCTAGGAGAGCTTAAAAATGATGGTGTCATTATTCAATTGGCTAATCGATCTAATGCATATCCGAAATGAGTTTTGGAAGATGTTTTGGTGCAGGTAGACCATTTGATTTTTCCAGCAGATTTTTATGTGCTTGAGATGGAGGATTTTGCCCACTCTACACCATTGCCAATCTTACTTGGAAGACCTTTCATGAAAACAGCCCAAACCAAGATTGATGTGTCCAAGGGAACGTTAACTATGGAGTTTGATGGCGATATGATTAATTTTAATGTTTCTGAATCTGTTAAGTATCCTAATGATGTTCATTCTTGCTTTGCCATTAATGTGATTGAAAATATAGGGCAGGAACGTTTAACAGCTATCAAGAAGGATGTATTTAGAACCACAATTGAAAAGGGAATTGGAGTGGATCACACGGGACAAGTCACTGTCCTCAAAGCACCCAAGGCCGGGAGAACTACCTCTGAAATTGTTGACAGTACTGCGAGCTACCTATTCCAATTCCAATTCCCATTTCAACTAATAGGTTGTTACCTTCTTTGGTTCAGGTGCCCAATTGAATCCAAGATGGTGGGAGAGTTTGCATTGACTTTAGGAAGCTCAACGCCACAATCAGGAAGGATCACTATCCCCTTCCATTCATAGATCTAACGCATGGAAGTTTTAAGGAGCATGTCGTGGAGGAAGTACCCCTCCATGCTATTGGTCCTAGTGCAGCTTAAGTGGAGGTATCGTCCGGCTGGAAGACGTTAAAGTAAGCACTTCGTGGGAGGCAACACATGTGTTCGAATCAAGAAACGATGGAATCTCCAGCTCCTACAACCAGATTTGCTCTTTTTTACCCTTCTTTGTATCGTTTTTACTTTGCCATGATTGTCTTGTTTGCTAGTTATCTTTTATTGCTTTCTTGTTTAAGTTTATTTTTGAAACATTGTTTAAGTGTGGGGGGTAAACAGATTGCTTTTCATGACATATTTTCGAATTTCACCACCTATCATTGCTAATATTGTTATTCACTGTTCTAAAGCTATAATGTGTGTATTAAAAAAATTTTGAAAAGAAAAACAAAAAAGAAAAAAAAAACCGAAAAAAGCTTGAGAAAATACCAAAAAGAGTCGTTTTTGTTGCTTGTTTGTGTCTTAAGGTACCTTCCAACACAATGATGAGGATTTGGATTTTAATGCATGACTATTAAAGAAAGTTACAAACATGGGTGGAACTTTGATATGCTCTTTGGTTAATACTTATTTATAGTTGTCATTTACAAATTCACATGTAATCACAAAGAGAAAAAAAATCAGTTTTTGTAACATGCTTGAAGGAAGAAACTCAAACTAACGCTACAACCCTATGAGACTTGATCCTATTCTTTGTTTGGAGAGTTATTAATCTATGATATTCTTGCTTTCTAAAGTCGTTGCATGATCTCATTATTTCTTTGCTTGATTGCTACTTAGAATGCTTTTTCATCATTTTGGTTCCAAATACTAGAACTCATGCCTATTTCATTCAAAGCAAAAAATTGATTGCATAACAAACAACAAGATAAAGTTGTTTAGTTACCACCAGAGCCAAAAAGCTTTATCCCTTGCTTATGTATTGTAGGTTTAACCCCTTTGAGCCTTATTTAGCCTATTTTCTTTGTTAGCTTGCATTATCCCTACCTAGCCTAGTATAGGAATATCCATACCCTTGTTCTTAAAGAATAGTGAAGCATGACTTATTGGGAATTCCTTTTGCTTTACAATTTGCAGAAAAACAAGTGTGGGGGAAAGATTTGTTCTTTTGAATTTGGTGAAGTAGTGTGTATGTTTTATGTTTCAAAGAAGAAGAAAAATGAAAGAAAAAACAAAGCAGAAAAGAAAAGAAAAGAAAAAAAAAAGAAAAGAAAAAAAAGGAGTTTGAAAAGAAGTGAGAATGAGTTCATAAGTGTCGGCTGTTGAAAAAGGGTCCAAAAATGGGAATATGACCCTAAAGTTGCACGAGTCTCCCCTTTGTGTTTCAAGTTGGGTGCTGCAATCAAAAGTTGAATTCTAAAGTGTTGATTTCATTAGTTTGCTTACTATCATTTGAAGAACCTTTGTTTATCCTTAACCTATCCTTGTTAGCCAATACCTTAGCCCCATTACAACCCTTCTTGATTGTTATGTGATTCAATATGTGAAGTTTGAAATTGGTACGAGCATATGGAATCCCTGGTTCTCGCTTCTAAGTAATGGCATTCCGTTCATGAGATCATATACATGTTTGCATTAATAATTCCAAAAAATACCTTCTTTGTTATAACATATGTGAGTGCTAGTCTACATGTTTACATCAATCTTCTCAAATATACTTAGTATAGGGAGTGTAGTCAGAAAATCTGTGTGAAAATAGAGAGTATATCCGGTGAGGAATTGAGTGAATTCTCTAAGGCATGTTAGTACATTCAAATGGTGTTTTAATTGATTAAATGCGAGCTAGTGAATGGTTACTGTGGTTGAGTATAAACTCAAGAGTAAGGATGGGTAAAATCTATGTGAGTAGTGATTTTTAACATGGCATGTTTCATTGGAAATCCCTGAGGCAATTGTTGGAAGGTTTAGGTTTTGTTTTGTTTGTTTTGCTCGCAGACTAGCAAAAGCTAAGTGTGGGGGAATTTGATAGGAGCATATTTATGCGACTTTGTTATCTTATTTTGTTGCATTTACTTCGTTAATTTCTATTTATTTTGGTAATTTATGTTATTTTCGTATTATTGCAGGTCTAATTGGTAAAGATGACAATAAATGTTCGAATTCAGCAATTTGGAGCAGTTTTGGACTTGGATTGGATAGCACGCGTGGAGAGCATATGAGCTGGATGTCTTTGGTGTTTACATGTGCTAAACATGTGCTAAGATCTGGAGGAATCAAAGTTGAAGCTTGAAAGACAAGGAAATACATTATCTTATCCAACCTTATCCGAACTTATCTTATCTTATCCAGTCTTATCTTATTGATGTGATATAAACTGGCACACAAATAAAACCCTCTTTTAGATAGTTGTAGTATATGAAAGTAGGGATCGTTCTAGGCTGGGGATTAGGAGGGACTACTAATCTACTTAAATTAGACTCAATTACACTAAACTAGACTCTAATGACTGAAAACAAACTAGAATGACTCAAAACATCACAAAACAAACAAATTGACTTAAAACAAGACTAATGGGTGATTTGGACGAATTCTAACTTATGTTGACTCAAAACACTAAAAAGAAATTAATTTAAACAGATTCTAACCAAAAGATACGAAATACAAAGGGGGAAGTGGTTTTTCACGAATTTAAAGTAAAAGCAAACAGATTTAAAGACTCTAAACAACTTTGGACCAAATTGGGTGGTTTAATGGGTGAATGGCCTGCTAGAGGGTTCATCTCCACACATGAAACATATGCATAGAAATCGATTTCCAGTTATTATTCCTATAAACCATCAATGACAATGCCCCAAGTTAACCATGAACTGCACAAATTAACCATCAGATTTTCCTAATTTCATTGAATTGGTATCAGCGACACAATCAAATTATTCTTATCAAGTTCCCTATATGAACTGCATGATAGAGATACATATTAAAGATCATTAAGTTCTATGAAAAGCATAAGCATTGACATGACATTCGTAACTATGAACTGCATAATACTCCTACCATGGATTTACTTAACGCGATTGTGACTAGCAACCTCCACTACTTATAAATATAAGTTCATAACTATTAGGTGAAATTCCCTTATATTTTAGCATCAGATTCATGCATGCAAACTAAGTATGCATCCTTAATCAACATACAAGAATAAGTTATCAATCAAACATATAAGTAAATCGCATTCATGTTTTACGAAACAATAATTGGAGGAAATCAATTCATGTCAAACATATGTCCATGGTTTTGAACCCACCTCTAGCTAAAACGAGTTTAGTTCCTCATGTTCGTACTTAAATAAAGATAATTTAAATTAAACATTGAAAGCAAAAGATAGAATACACCTAAGAATGTTCCAGCACTCCAAGCTTGAATGGCAGGGCACGGCTCCAAGGGTCTCCTCTCCTTTCTCCTTGCAAGGCCGCGACATTAGAGAAATTTATGTGTATGATGGATGTGTGGTGCGAATTGTGGTGAGAGATGGGTGTTGAATGAATGCTACGACACTATGTATTTATAGGGAGAAGGGAAGACACGGCAAGGCTGAGAAAGAGGGGAATTAGGACTCCAAATCAACAAAGAACAAGGACACTCTCAATCAGATTCTAGGGAGGAAAAGGAATGATCCTTGCGGTAGGAAACATGTCTTCTAGAAGGGAAACATGCGGCATACTTTTAGGGATAGGGATAGGGCTTCTAGAAACCTGATATTTAGGTGTTCTAATGTCATTTAGATGTCCTCCTTGCAGTTGGAATTAAGGTAGCAAAAGATTAGGATAGGATAAGATAAGATAAGGTTGGATTAGGTTTGGATAAGATAAGGTAGTTTGGATAATGTTTCCTTCTTCTTTTTTTTGATTCCTTATCTTCCAAGTCTTGAATTAATTCTTCCAGATGTTAAGCTCATTCCTAGCCCCTTTTGATCTTCAAAAATGTCCATCCACCTTGCTCCATACATGTGCAATCCATTCCAAGCCCAAAACTGCTCTAAAATGCTCCAAATTGCACTTTCTTGCCAACTTTGTCATTTGGACCTGAAAACACACGAAAATGGCTTAAAACACTCTATAAATAGAAACTACCTATGTAAATGCAAGAAAACAAGCTAACTAAGTAGCATAAATATGCTCCTATCAAATTCCCCCACGCTTAGCTTTTGCTAGTCCCCAAGCAAAACAAAGAAAACAAAACACAACCTAAACCTTCCAACAATCGCCTCAGGGATTTCCAATGCAACATGACATGTTAAAAATCACTACTTCCACAGAGTTTAGCTATCCTTACCCTCGAGCATATACTTAGCCGTAGTCACCACTCACTAGCTCGCATTTAATCAATTAAAACAATATTTCGAATGTAGTAACATGCCTTAGAAAATCCCTCAACTCCTCACTGGATATACTCTCTATTTTCACACAAATTTTCTGACTATACTCCCTACACTAGGGTATACTCCCTCACATGATATACTCTCAATTCCTCACGAAGATTGATGTAAACATGTAGACTAACACCCACATATGTTATAACAAAGAAGGCACTTTCTGGAATTATTAACATGTATATGATCTCATGGATGGAATGCCGATACTTAGACACGAGAACCAGGGATACCGTATGCTCGTACCAATTTTAAACTCCACATATTGAAACACATAACAATCAAGATAGAAGTCTAAGGGTTGTAACGGGGCTAAGGTATTGGCTAAGAAAGAAGGGTGAGGATAAACAAAAGTTCTTAAAGCAATAGTAAGCAAAGTAATGTAATAAACACTTAGAATTCACTTTCGAAAGCAGAAATCAACTCTAAACACGAAGGGAAACTTCACACAACACTTAGGGCCAGATTCAAACTTTTGGACCCTTTCTTCAACAACCAATACTTGTGAGTTCATTCTCACTTATTTCTCAACTCTTTTTCTTTCTTTTTTTCACCTTTTTTTTTATTTTTTTTTATTTTTTTTATTTTCCCCGTGCCCTTTCTCTTTCTTTGGCACAAACGTACAACCTTCACAGATTTTCAAACGAGAAACCTTCCCTCACACTTGTTTTCCTACAAGTTGTAGATCAAAAGGAATTCCCTCTAAGTCATGCTGCACTATTCTTTAAGAACAAGGGTATGGATAGTCCTATTCTAGGCTAGGTAGGGATAATGTGGCTAACAAAGAAAATAGGCTAACTAAGGCTCAAAGGGGTTAAACCTACAATACATATGCAAAAGGGTAAGGCTTTTTGGCTATGGTTTAACTAAAGGTTTAACTAAACAACTTCATCTTGTTATTTGTTATGCACTCAATTTTATGCTTTGAATGAAACGGGCATGAGTTCTAGTATTTGGAACTAAAATGATGAAAATGCTTTCTAAGTAGCAACCAAGCAAAGAAATAATGAGATCATGCAACGACTTTAGAAAACAAGAATATTACAGATTAATAACTCTCCAAATAAAGTTTAGGCTCAAGTCTCTCAGGGTTGTAGCGTTAGTTTGAGTTCCTTCCTTCGAGCATGTTACAAAAACTAATTTTTTCTCTTTGTGATTGCATGTGAAGTCATAAACGTCAACTACAACTAAGCATAAACCAAAGAGCATATCAAACCTCCATCCATGTTTGTAACTTTCTTTAACAGTCATGCAATTAAAAACCAAATCCTCATCATTGTGTTGGAAGGTACCCTAAGACACAAACAAACATAAAAAACAATTCTAAAAACAACTCTTTTTGGGTTTTTCCAAAACTTTTTCGAATTTGTTTTTTCAAAATTTTCGGATTTTCTGTTATAGGACACATTAAAACACTTCAAAACACAATAAAAACACTTAAAAACAGTGAGTAACAACTTTAGAAGTGATAGGTGATAAAATTTGATGAAATTCATGAAAAACACTTGTTTACCCCCCCCCACTTAAACCAAACATTGTCCTCAATGTTTCAAACATAGACTTACACAAAAACAATCAAACAAACATGACAATTATGGCAAAGTAAAAGCAATAAAGAGCAGGGTTAAAGAACGCAAATTTGGTTGTGGAGCCGGAGATTCCTAGGTCTTCTTTATTTGAACACATGGGTTGCCTCCCAAGAAGCACTTGCTTTAATGTCTTCCAGCTGGACAATACCTTCATTCAAGCTTCACTAGGGTTAACGGCATGGAGGGGTACATCCTCCACGACATGCTCTTCAAAATACTCATAATAAGGATCTATGAACGGAAGAGGATAGTGATCCTTCCTGATTGTGGCGTTGAGCTTCCTAAAGTCAATGTAAACTCTCTCACCACCTTGGATTCGATTGGGTACCTGCACCAAAGAAGGTAACAACCTATTAATTGAAAAGGGAATTGGAATTGGAATAGGTGGCTTACCAATATACTATGACGAAGGCTCAAAAGTACCAGCACTGTCAACAAAGTCACTAAGGATGCTTCGGCCAGATTGGGTATTTTGAGGGCAGTGGCGTTTTCCTTGTGCTCCACTTCAATTCCTTCGTCGATGGTGGTTCGAATTACATCTTTCTTGATAGGTGCTGAACGTTCCTGCCCTAAATTTTTAATCATATCTATGGAAAAACAAGAATGAACATCATTAGGATTCTTCACAGATTTAGGAACTTTGATATTAATAATGTCACCACCAAACTTCATTGTTAATGCTCCCTTAGCCACATCAATCTTGGTTTGCACTGTTTTCATGAAAGGTCGTCCAAGTAAGATTGGCAGTGGTGTAGAGTGGGCTGAATCCTCCATCTCAAGCACATAGAAATTGGCCGGAAAGATTAAATGATTAACCTGCACCAAAACATCTTCCAAAACTCCTTTTGGATATGCATTAGAACGATCGGCTAATTGGATAATAATTCCATCATTTTTAAGCTCTCCTAGATTTATAGATGCATAAACAGAATATGACATAACATTAATGGAAGCACCTAAATCTAGCATATTATGTTCAAACCTTGTATTACCAATTACGCAAGGTATAGTGAAACTACCTGCATCTTTGCATTTTGGTGGCAGCTTCCTTTGCAACATTGCAGAGACATTTTCACTTACATGTACCATCTCTTTCTCCCGAATTTGTTCCTTTGTTGTACAAAGCTTCTTAAAAAACTTAGCATACTTCAGAATTTGCTTTATTGCATCAAGAAGTGGATGTTGACTTGCACTTTCCTAAATGTCTCTAGAATGTCTTTTTCATTCTCTTTGTTCCTAGATTGCAAAACCTTGCTAGGAAAAAGGCACATTTGGTGGAATAGGGTTAGAAGCAATTGAATTTGAACCTACCTTACTTGTGTTGGACGGCTTAGGGTCCTAAGGTGGCTACGGTAGGGGTTGTTCTACCCTTGCCGTGGCTTTGGCATCCACCTCTTCCTCGAGTAGCAGCTTTTCGTCCTCCTTTTGACTTGATTTGGACGTTTGTGGGGTGGTTCCCACTTCCTTGCCACTTCTCAAAGCGATGGCATTGGCGGTTTCAAATCTTCCCCTTGGATTCATAATGGTTGAACTAGGCAGTTTGCCTTGTTTTCTAAATTATCCCATGAACTCCGCTACTTGCCCTATTTGCTTCTTCAATTCGCCCACCTCTTTAGCTTGATTTTGCATCTCTTTGGCGTGATTTTGCATCTCTTTGGTTTGATTTTGTACTCCATGTGTCAAAGAGGTGAGTAATTAAATAACTTTATCATTATCCAAACACATACCTGAATTTGGTTGGGCCGAATGTGGTTGAGGTTGCATTGGTGCGAATGGCCTTTAAAATATCCTAGGGGTCAGCTGTCGAAATCCTCCTTGTTGTTGAGTTTGTCGAGGCTCCCTCCACTTCATGTTTGGGTGATCTCTCCAACCCGGATTGTAAGTGTTAGGGTATGGATCATATTTTGGCCGATTTTTGGCATTGAAACCTAATGGAGTTGGCACTTTCCCATCCCCCATTATCTATCAATTGAGGGCATTGCTCATTGGAATGTCCTTGCATAGTGCACACGCCATAAACATTTGCTCTTTTCACTTTGGATCCATCAACAACTTGTGACACAAGAACAATGAGATTAGCTAATTGAGATTGAATTTTGGAAATTGCACTTACCTCATTCACTTGGGTTTGCCGTGGGGGTTCTCTTTGTCTAACTCCCTCGTATTGTTGTGCATTCAAGGCTCGATTGGCTACAAGGATCTTGGCAGCAACTGGGGTTTTATCAACCAAAGCACTACCTACCGAAGCATCTAGCATTTGTCTTTCAATTAGAAGGAGTCCTTAGTAGAAATATTGAATTAGAAGCTCTTCCTTCATTTGATGTTGTAGACAAGATGCAACTAAAGTCTTGAAACGCTCATAATATGCTGGAAAGGATTCTCCTTGGCTTTATTGAATTCCACTAATCCTCTTCCTCAAAAGAATGACTCTCGAAGTTGGGAAAAAATTCTCTAAGAATGCTTTCTTCATGCTTTCCCAAGACATGACGGTTCCAGGTGCTAGTTCATAAAGCCAATCCTTAGCCTTCCAAAAGAGAGAATGGAAAAGCTTACATCTTCAAAATATTGCCATCCACGTTGATTGGTGTCATGCCCGAACATACTACTTCAAATAACTTCAAATGCTTGTTCGGACCTTCCATGGACAGCCCATGGTATTTGGGAATATGATGCAGCAAACTAGATTTTAATTCAAACTCATCGGTCTTGTCCGGAGCTGCCCTAGGGTATTGAATACAAATAGGCACGGCATTGTCCAACCCTAAGGCTAAAAGTTCCTTGATTGTTCGATTGTCCACCACCATGTCTTGTTCTTCTTCATCTTCTTCTTCAAATTTGGATTCATAGCTAGAACTAGGTGGATTTGGTTCTGGTTGCTTCCTTTTCCTTCTCAAAGTTCATTCAAAATCGTCGTCAAACTCCAATATATGCACACGAACAGGTTGAGAACGACGAGTCATGCACTAGTACCTAAAACAAAGAAAAATCAAATCAAATCAAATCAGAAACACAAGAAAAATAAAAACAGAAACAAAGGGGAGATTAGCAATTTTGCTAATCCCTGGCAACGGCGCCTAATTTGATGTAATATAAACTAGCACACAAATTAAACCCTCTTTTAGATAGTTGTAGTATATGAAAGTAGGGATCGTTCTAGGCCAGGGATTAGGAGGGACTATTAATCTACTTAAATTAGATTCAATTACACTAAACTAAACTCTAATGACTTAAAACAAACTAGAATGACTCAAAATAGCACAAAACAAACAAATTGACTCAAAACAAGACTAAAGGGTGATTTGAACGAATTCTAACTTATGTTGACTCAAAACACTAAAAAGAAACTAATTTAAACAGATTCTAACTAAAAGATATGAAATATAAAGGGGGAAGTGGTTTTTGACGAATTTAAAGTAAAAAGCAAACAGATTTAAAGACTCTAAACAACTTTAGATGAAATTGGGTGTTTTAATGGGTGAATGGCTAACTAGAGGGTTCATCTCCACACATGAAACATATGCATACAAATCGATTTCCAGTTATTATTCCTATAAACCATGAATGACAATGCCCCAAGTTAACCGTGAACTGCACAAATTAACCATCAGATTTTGCCTAATTTCATTGAATTGGACTCAGCGACGCAATCAAATTATTCTTATCAAGTTCACTATATGAACTACATGATAGAGATACATATCAAAGATCATTAAGTTCTATGAAAAGCATAAACATTGACATGACATTCGTAACTATGAACTGCATAATACTCCTACCTGGGATTTACTTAACGCGATTGTGACTAGCAACCTTCACTATTTATAAATATAAGTTCATAACTATTAGGTGAAATTCCCTTATCTTTTAGCATCAGATTCATGCATGCAAACTAAATATGCATCCTTAATCAACATATAAGAATAAGTTATCAATCAAACGGATAAGTAAATCACATTCATGTTTTACAAAACAATAACTGGAGGAAATCAATTCATATCGAACATATGTCCATGGTTTTGAATCCACCTTTAGCTAAAATGAGTTTAGTTCCTCATGTTCGCACTTAAACAAAGATAACTTGAATTAAACATTGAAAGCAAAAGAAAGAATACACCTAAGAACGTTCTAGCACTCCAAGCTTGAATGGCAGGGCACGGCTCCAAGGGTTTCCTCTCCTTTCTCCTTGCAAGGCTGTGACACTAGAGAAATTTCTGTGTCTGATAGATGTGTGGTGTGAATTGTGGTGAGAGATGGGTATTGAATGAATGTTGCGGCACTATGTATTTATAGGGACAATGGAAGGCACATCAAGGATGAGAAAGAGGGGAATTAGGACACCAAATCAACAAAGAACAAGGACACTTTCAATCAGATTTCAGGGAGGAAAAAGAATGATCTTTGCGGTAGGAAACATGGCTTCTAGAAGGGAAACATGCGACATACTTTAAGGGATAGGGATAGGGCTTCTAGAAACCTGATATTTAGGTGTTCTAATGTCATTTAGATGTCCTCATTGTAGCTAGAATTAAGGTAGCAAAAGATTAGGATAGGATAAGATAAGATAAGGTTGGATAAGGCTTGGATAAGATAAGGTAGTTTGGCTAATGTTTAATTTTTTTTTTTTTTTAATTCCTTATCTTCCAAGTCTTGAATTAATTCTTCCAGATGTTAAGCACATTCCTAACCCCTTTTGATCTTCAAAAACGTCCATCCACCTTGCTCCATGTTTGTGCAATCCATTCCAGGCTCAAAACTGCTCTAAAATGCTCCAAATTGCACTTTCTTGCCAACTTTGTCAATTGGACCTGAAAACACACGAAAATGGCTTAAAACACTCTAATAAATAGAAACTAACTATGTGAATGCAAGAAAACAAGCTAACTAAGTAGCATAAATATACTCCTATCACTTATCTTATATAACCTTATCCAACATTATCTCATCTTATTTCCAGCTGCAAAAGGAATCCTTATCACATTCTAAATAATTCCCATCTGATTCTAGGAGTCCTAAGATAGTTCAAACACCCTAATTCTTTTTCTCTTTGGATTTAGCCGTGCCCTTTGCCCTATATAAACAAGTTGTGCCATAAATATTAGAGGGGGGGAGATTGTGCCGCAACCTGCCTTTCAACCATTGGAGTTTTCAGAGTTCTTTCTATCCTTGTTTAGTTTTAATGTTTATTTTAGATTGTTTTGCAGTTAATTTGAACATGCATAACTAAATTTCTTTTTAGCTAGAGGTGAATTCGAAGCCATGATCATATGTTTTATATGAATTGATTACATCCAGTTATTGTTTCGTAAAACATGAATGCGATTCACTTATCTGCTTTATAGATAACTTATTCTTGTATGTTTATTAAGGATGCATACTTAGTGTGCATGCAGGGATTTGATGCTAGAATATAAGAGAATTTAACCTAATCGATGAACTTATATTTATAAGTAGTAAAAGTCACTAGTCATGATTGAGTTAAGTAAATTCTTGGTAGGAGTATCATGCTTTTCATAGTTACGAATGCTTTGTCAATGCTTATGATTTTCACAAAACTTAATGACCTTTGATATGTGTCTCTATCATGCTTTTCATAGTTAGGGAACTTGAGAAGGATAATTTGGTTGTGTCGTTGAGTCCAATTCAATGAACTTAGGAAAGTTTGAGAATTAATTATTCATTCAAAATTAATTTGAAGCATTGTCATTCAGGGTTTATAGAAAGAATAATTAGAAATCGATTTATGTGCATATGTTTCATGTGTGGAGAAGAATCTTCTGGCTAGCTTTTCATCCATATTCCCTTTACAACTCAATTTAATTGCTGCTATTTACTTTTGTTTCTTAAAATTCGTCAAAAATCTCCCTCAGTTCTTATTTTGTCCACCTTAGTTTTCAGTTTTTAAGTTTAATTTGTGTTGATTAGCATCCGTCCTAATACCCGGCTTAGAACGATCCCTACTTACTCATACTACGATTGCAAAATATATAGGGTTTAATTTGTGTGCTAGTTTATACCACATCACATGTTTGCTATCAAAGTTCTTGTGTGGTTCACCGAAATGTTGATATGGAATTTTGTCTAATTATTAAAAATGATGATTACAAAGAATTTGTGAAGTTTGAGTTTCATGATTTAATGAGTTCCTTGGAAACTTCTGGATATGTTGATTTAATTGGGGTTGATGTCTTCTACTTCATAATTTCTAAAGTTTTGGTTGACATTATAAATCAAATGAAAGAGAATGTCAAGGTTGCGAGGTATGCTATTAAGGGTGCTTTTCACACTTCAATAGTCAATATTAAATGCTCCAAATATCTATTTGTTTGGACCGGCAGAGTTCAATTTTATGGCTCCAAATCAAATGATGATCCGAATTCGAGGATGAATTCTCTCCAAGCCCACGAGAATGATGCAGGCCAAGGACTAAAGGCTTTATCACATAAAATTATTGGCAATTAGGATTTAAGTTTTATAATATAATACATGCATTTTTAGAGTTATAATGCATGTATCTAGCTTTAAATTTGTGGCTTATGGAATTCCTAGGTTAATGACATTTTATGAAATCGTTTAGTTTTTTTAGGAGCTATATTGTAAGCCTTTATTTTTTATGCCTTTTCATATTTTTTACTGTAAGTTGTAAGCCTATAAATACTTGTATTTGTCAAGAAAAGCGAGAGTCTATTGCTTTGTTCTTTCTAGTGTCTATGTTGTAGGCTGGTACTAGAACCAAAGTTTATAGGGTTTTCAGGCCTCTCCTCACACTAGGAGATAGTGGACCCTACCTATCAGTTTTCTTTTTTCATTTTATAAAAAAAAACGAAAATAGAAAACTGATAGGTAGGGTCCACTATCTCCTACTGCGAGGAGAAGCCTGAAAACCCTGAAGCCCCGTCTCTGGTACGAGCCTACAACATAGACAACTAGAAGAATAAAGCAAAACAATCTCACAAAGAGAAAGGCACAAACTAAGAAACTTCTTTGAATATTTCAATCATCAATAAAAATGTTCAACTCCAATTAAATCAATAAATTTAGAACTACCCAACAAGTGAAACAAGCCATGGGACTTGGTTTCCATATCTTCAAAGAAAAACTAGAAGTTGTAGCCTTCAACATTTCCGAGGTCCCATCCACTTGGAATTGCTTTACAAATTTCACAACCCTCACAACAATGATCAAATATTGGAGGAAAATCTAGATTGAGACCTCCATCTATTGGTAGTTGCGACATGTTGGTGTTGTTACAGCTTCACCCTTGGATCGAGTTGATGCTCTGATACCAACTAATGCAGGGTGCAGCGGATAGAAACGAAAAAAACATGATAAATAGGATTGATAGGTAGGGTCCACTATCTCCTAGTCCAAGGAGAAAGCCACATAAAAATGAGTTTACAACTCAAATATCAATATGATAATTCAAACAACTTCTCCCCTTTTTCTTTACAAATACATGAATTTATAGATGCTTAAACCCCCTCTTAATAATTACTGATACAAGCTTCATAGTTCATGCATCATTACTAGAGTTAATGAACTCATTAATATTAACCCCACTTAATCTACCCCACTAACATATATTTATTACATTAAATAAAGATTGAATTATTACATAAAATTCATTACTTCAAAACCCTTGTATTCCATGTATATCGGCTGAATTTCAAAAGCCAAATGTATTGAATCTTCCGATGATCTTATTTCATGTCATGCATCACAAAATAAAATTACAAAATTACCCTTCTGATTCGTAAAATCCAGGACAGGTCGTTACAACATACACCCAACATTAACACTTCACTGGTGCTATGTATTTCATACATCGTACTAAATAAGTATCATGTTAATACAATTCACTTTCAAGAAGAGAACAAAATTTCTTTTTGACGAATCGAATGTAAAATTGACATGTAATAACCTGCATAATTAAACAACAATAGTTTCTAAAACTCTATATCTGTGTCAATCACTAGTGAATTTTTCTTTTAAATTGGGTTTTGCTTCATTTATAATTTTATACAATATGTAAAGTTCTCACACTTTACTTCCGCATAAGCAGTTTGATGAAAGAGTGGCTTTAATAAAAAAAATAGTAGTTTAGGGTGTTAATGCAAGGTCCTTTTTGACATCTAAAATAGTATAGGCCTGAGAAAGGCCGGTAAAGGCTCAAAGACAATCCAAAGGAAAACGGAAGACCTAGGTTCAATGAAGGAAAGGAAAACCAAAAGCTAATAGAACTAGAAAAGGCAACTCCAAGTACTACAGACAACCGCTCACGGTTGCCAGCAAAGAAGCTAAATATTTCATCATAAGGTACTTTCCAACTGTTGGCGAAAGTTCGCATACTGACAACTTTATTGCATAAAGCCCCAGGGGCAGGCCTACTTGAAGACCAACACCAAACTACATCTTGGTCATCAGCATGAGTAGAAGCCTATGAAGGGATACATAAGCTCTAAAATTAAGCACTTAGGCATGGGTTTCCTTAAACCTCAGGTCGCGCAAGGCACTCGGTAAGCATTGGCCCATGAAAACATGCATTCAGACCTGAACAAACATCACTCCATTAACACGAGTCAACTAAATGATATAGGATTAGATAACAAGTCATGTTTATGTGCTTTGTGCATTAAATGCGAGGGTGGTAGAGTACTCATGCCCATAGACTTTTGGAGCTCCTTAAGGGCTTATATAAGAGGGATGAGTAACTCTTATAACAAGTCAGACACAAGAGAGAAAAAGGAGAATATACTATATTAAGCACTTCTTATAGCCTTTATTCAATGTATATGAGCACCTCAGTGGATGTAGCCTAATTTTTATGGGTGAAACACAATCCTAGTTGTCAAGTTCTTGTTATTTTTACCCTGAGCCCACAAAGGGTCAACCGTACATGTCTTTGTTAACCTCCCAAATTTAAGAGTTAACAGTTGCCGCCATCTAGCAGAATCGCACACAATTTGGTTGTGTTTTCTAACAAGCAATCCTAAGTACGCCCAGTGACAAGCAGTCGTACACACTCCCTCGAGGATCATGATAAGCAAGAGAATGAGAAAGAGGGCTCTGTCCAGTGGCCCCTAGAGGGTAGCAAAGGGAGAAAACGAGAAGAGAAGGCCATACTTGCCAGCGTGGAGGAAAAAATAGGTGCCATTCTGGCCGGTATTGGAGAAATGAGCGAGGTGGGGAAACCTCATCCGTTCCCATAATAACACTTTACTCCAGAGAAACACACTGACCTCTTAGAGCAGATCATCTAGACCAAAGAAATGATAAAGAGCACCTTCCAAAGAGTAGACCGCCCAGTGGTCCGACACATGCGAACCTAGTTTTGAGGGTTGAGCCAGTAAATCCTTATTGTCAAGCTCTTTTTATTTTTAACCTAGGGCCGATCATACTGGTTTTTGTTAACCTCCAAAATTTGAGCATTAATAAAATGTTAAATTGTAACGACCCGTCCCCAAAAATTACAGTCTTTATAATTTTTAAATGTAAATTTACGGAAATGGCCTTCGAGGTAAAGACGTTGACTTCTGTTGACCGCCTTATCATGTTACGTAAGGTTCATTTTCTTGGCGTATCCTCGTAGTACTTGTCACTACGAACGCGTGGGCGCAAATGGAACGTAATTTGGAGTTATAACGAAGGAGTTATTAACAAATGAAGCTGAGGGCAAAATTGTAAATTTATTATTTTCTAGAATGCTCCAAATTTTTCAAACAAAATCTAGAAAGCCACGTGTGTGGCCCAGATTAAAAGAAAGAAAAGTTGGGCGATGGAGATGAAAGATATAAGAGAGGAAGGAGGATGGGTGTTGCCCAATTGAGAAGAAAGAGAAGTAAGTGACCAATGGGAAGAAAGACCAAGAAGGGAAATGAGGGAAAAGGAGATGGATGGAATCGGTCGGGTTCCCCTTGACCCGTGCGATGACCCGACTTCCTTGGAGTTTTCTCACGATTTTCTATCTAATTTTCCAGCCTTCAACCTTCCATCACCACTAAACGTCACCATAACACCCCATCACATAATTCTAACCAAATCGGACGAATTTTAGCCCCGATGTGGTGAGAAAACCCACTGACAGGTCTGGGTGGGTCTTGGCTTTGAACCACCATTGGTGAAACAATTCCTCTCAATTGCCACCACCAATGTAATTCCCTTGAGCTGAGGAACAATGCCAGATCATTGGTAGGAGCGTCAGAGTCGATTTGAGGACGAATTAAGAAACACCCAAATTCTAAGGTTCGGTGAGTTCATGGCAATTTGAGGCTTTTCCCAGCCAAATTAGACTTGGGCATCGGTATGAAACTTGTTCTACTCACTGAGATCTTCATTTCTATGAAGTTTGGGAATTATTTGAAATAGTTGATTTTTACAACAAATCGAGGCGGCCGACCGCTGTGTACAGTGGCGCGTGGGCTGAGGCATCCTCTGACCTTCTTGAGCTAAATTTGATTATCCAATTCTATACATGAAGTCTAATTGACGAATTTTCGTCGTTTGAACCTAGTTCCATTAAGGTCCGCCGCTTGATTATTATAGCACTCAACGATTCGACCGTTGGATCGTCACCAAACTTTGATTTTTTATAGTACATAATATTTGAGGATATTAGAAACTTACGGATCAAGAATCTAACGTACGGATCTTCCCGAATAGGATATGTAAGTTACGTGTTCTATTGATAAGAATTCTAAGACGTGATTTGATAATTGTTTTAGGCGCCGATCGTTCGTGATGCCTCGATATTCGTGCTAGAGAGTTGTAGCGTGGACTTTAGGTGAGTGGGTCTTTTTCCTTTTAATAGTACACACACACACACACACACACACACACACACACACGCACACACGCACACACGCACACACACACACACACACACACACACACACATACACCTTACGGTTTTCCAGAAATGTTATAAATTGATTATGCATAGCATGCCATGATTTAAATGTGTTATATTTAAATATTGCATTGTGATGAGATTTGTGGTTATGCCAAATGATTATACGGAGGCATAGATAAGTTTAGGTGAGTTATTATGTGATTGAAATGGTTGCATTATATGAGCATGCATATATTTATTTGGAGCTCATCATTGATGCACCCTGGTATTAGTGCTTCTACCCAGGGCTAGGGCCAACCTTCACATGATTGTTCACCTCCTACATTGCATGCTCACCTTGGATCCCAGTCTGGTGCCAGCCTGTTGTACAGACCACAATAAGTGGTTCCGACTTGTAGGTGACCCACGAATTATCGCACAGCCTTCAAGTGATCGTAGCACTTGAGCGTACATATTTATACCCAACCTATAGTATAGGTCACACTAGGTGACTCTGACTCGTATGCTAACCTAGATTGATGAGCTACATGTTCAGCCGTACAGGTCACGTTAGGTGACTCCGACTGGCATACTATTTTATATTGGTTTCACACCTGGCTTACATTTATTATTCCTGAGATATTATGACATGGCATACTTCAATTTTCGCTACTCTTGGGCATTGGTTTTTATACCTACATAGTAGTATTATTTTTTGGAAACTATATGGGTTTTACAGCGAGGGGTTATAACGCTTTCGAAAGGTTTTTATTAAAACTTTATTTTTAGGCCCACTCACCCTTATTTTTCCCCCCTCCAGGTTCTAGTAGCAGAGTTTTCGTACTGATGTGATATATAATAGCACTCAAATTAAACCCTCTTGTTGACAATTGTAGTAAAGATGCAAGTAGGGATCGTTCTAGGCTGGAGATTAGTAGGGATTGCTAATCTACTTAAAACTGACTTAAAAACACAAAACTAAACTTAAAAAACACAAAACTAGACTCTAAGACTCTTAACTAGACATATATGACTAAAAACAAACTAAAAAGACTCAAAACAGCACAAAACAATAAAAAAAAGACTCAAATTAGACTCTAAAGGGTGATTTGGACGAATTCTAACTTACTTTGACTCAAAACACTTAAAAACACAAATTTGGACATATTCTAACTAATTTGGCACAATAAAGTAAAGTGGATTGGGTTTTTGACAAATTTAAAGTAAAAACAAGTAACTTAAAGACTTAAACAAGTTTGACATGAAATTGGGTGAATGGATGGGTGATAAACTAGCTAGAGGGTCCTTCTTCACACATGACACACTTGCATACAAATTGATTTCCAGCTGCTTTTCCAATAAACCATGAACCTCAACGCCCCAGATTAACCGTGAACAACATTAATTAACCCTCAGATTTTCCTTAAGTCATTGAATTGGATGGAATACGCATCGGCAACCAAATTATTCTTCAAAAGTTCCGTACATGAACAACATAATAGAGATACAATCAAAGATCATTAAGCTTTGTGAAAATCGTAAGCATTGACAAGGCATTCGTAACTATGAACAACATGATACTCCTACCAGGAATTTACTTAACACGATCGTGACCAGCAACCTCCACTACTTGTGAATATAAGTTCATAACGATTATGTGAAACTCCCTTATATTCTAGCATCAAATTTATGCATGCGAGCTAACCGAGCCCTCTTAATCAACACACAAGAATAAGTTATCAATCAAGCAGTTAAGTAAATTGCATTCACAATTTATGAAATCACAACTGGAGGTAATCAATTTATATTGCAAATATAATCATGGTTTCAAAGTCTCCTCTAGCTAAAACAAGTTTAGCTCCTCATGTTCGCAAAACAAAGATAATTAAACTTAAACATTGAAAACAAAAGATTGAATACACCTAGAAACACTCCAACAATCCAAGCTTGAATGGCAAGCACGTCCCAAGGTCCTCCTTCTTCTTCTATGTTGCGGCACAAGGGTGTGGGTGAAGGTTTTAGTGATGAATTGTATGAAAGAATGGCTAAAAGTATGAATTGTAGTGAATGGCTCCCTCAAAGGTTGTGGCAAGGGCCTTTATTTATAGGTTTAATAAAAACAATGCCTAACTTAATTTGGTAAACATGTTTGATCCCAAATCCACAAGGAAAAGGAGAAATAGATGTCAGAATCCTAGGGATAATGGGAAAGGATATGCGGCATCACCTAGGGAGAGAGGGAAAATGACTTCCTTGCACGGCAAGGAAAGGGAAAAGGAGGAAGAGGTGCGGCATCCCTCTTTGACTAGGATTAGGGCTTCTAGAACTTATATTTAAGTGTCCTAAATTAATTAGGAACCCCCCTTAACAGCTAGAAATTAAGTAGGAAAAGATTAGGATTGACTAAGTCAAAATAAGGTAGTTTGACTCATGTTTCCTTCTTTGTAGCTGATTCCTTTTCTTCCAAGTCTTGAATTAATTTCTTCCATCTCTTTAGCATATTCCTAGCCTTTCTTGAACTTCAATTTCGTCCATCCACCTTGCTCCATGCATGTGCTATCCATTCCAAGCCCAAAACTGCTCCAAAATGTTCTTTCTTGCCTCTTTAGCCTTTTGGACCTACAAACACACGAAAATAGCTTAAAATGCTAAAATAACTAGGAACTAACAACAAAAATGCTAGGAAATAAGCTAACAAAGTTGCATAAATATGCTCCTATCATGTATCGACGAGGATTATTGGCAAACCTTGGGGTAGATGATTACCATCAGTGGTATAATTCTTACCCTATTTTACTGTACAGTACTTATGCTCTGCCATCACGTGTGAAATGGGTTCATACCCGCACATCAACCACTCTTGTACTGAGGCAATTTTAGGTTTAAATTTATTCACATTTTCCACATCAATACATATGACTTCGTCACCTTCCAGATGTCAGCCAACACAGCTCGATTCAGAGTCCTAATGGACATCTGGGGTTGGGGGGTGTCATAAATGCTTACTTATACTATTGTTTTCAAAATTGTTAAAGTAAACAATTACATGGTGCATGTGACAGCCCGTCCCGGGAATGTTAAAGCGTACGCGTGAAAAGACAGTTTTGCCCCTAGTTCGATTCCTTTACGTTTATTGGTTGTTTTTGAGTTTGGTTGGCATGTTGGGAGCCACACACACCTTCCCACACACCACAGCCTTTTTCCTCCTGTTTCCTGCGCCTGTCCCGAGCCCCATTCCCTTCCCATTTCCCTTGAAACGTACGGACACACCCATAAACCTATCAAACCGTCACAGATCGTGGAATCCAAGGCCATATTCGAGTTCGTGAGGCTTGTAGGAGTCTAACTATACCATTTTCAGGTAAGAACACCATCGTTTTCACGTCGAATCCACAATGTCCGATTTCGAGTACTGTTCATGCACACGTGATTTCTCACGTTTTAGGGAATTTCAAGCTTGTAGGTAGCTTGGTGAGGTCCCTAGGAGGCTCGGGGTGGTTCGTTTGAAGGATTTGGACGTCGGGAACACTAGTTTCGAAGTTGGCCGGAGTTGGGTTGAATTTTCAGGTGAGATTTTGTGGTTTTTAACCCTTGAAAGTGGTATGATTGTGTTCCTCTAGTTCTAAGCTTCATTTTGGTACCAATTTTGTGAAATTTGGATGAAAAACGAAGAAGATAGGATGAAAAACTTTAGGTGGTTCCGACTCGTAGGTGACCCGCGATTATTCGCACAGCCTTCACGTGATCGTAGCACTAGAGCGTTTATATGTATTACACCCAGGCCTATCGTACAGACCACTTTAGGTGGTTCCGACTCGTGGGCAGGTTTAGTTATTGAGATTGAGATTTGAGCTCTAGATGCAGCCGTACAGGTCACGTTAGGTGACTCCGGCTGCCAGACTATATGTTATGGATATGATTTTCACCTGAGCACTTGCATTTCATTTTGAGATTTGGCATGGCATATCCTGATACATGATTGACATATTTAATTATACATATATATATGTACATATGTTATTTTCTGGGAAGTATACAGGTTTTACGGCGAAGGGTTAGAACTTGTTTGTTAAAATGGTTTTAGAAAAGCTTTGTTTTTGCCCACTCACGCTTTTGTTTTGCGCCCCTCCAGGTTCTAGCTGTCTAGCAGGTTTGGTGGTTTCCCAGAGGGCTTTCCCGACATTTCTGACAGACGATCACCAGCGTAGGGCCACCTTTGGGTGTACTGTTGTCGCGTCATTTTCGTTTGGACTGCTGTAGGCTTATTGCTCTGAACTCGTGTCTCACTTACGCTAGCACTTGTTTTCATTACCTATTGTATGCTAGTTTTTATTTATTCGTACTTCTTCTATTATTGTTTTATTAGCTTCCGCACTGTGCACATGGTTACGTCACCTCCGCGTGATGGCCAGCACGCCCTGATCTCGGTCGGGGTGTGTCAGTTTGGTATCAGAGCCTAGGTTTGGTAGTCCTGTACTTTTGTGAGTATCCTAATGGTTTTGGTGTCTTCTGTCAGAACTATGCCGCCTCGTCGGGAACCACGTCGCTCTGCTGAGCCTAGTTTCCCCGATATTGCTCAGCTGGGGGAAGCTATTGCTACAGCTATTTAGTCGGCGATCCACCCTCCCCAAAGGACTCCTCTGGAGACTATGTATAATTTGAAGTTGGATAAGTTTGAAGGTAATGAGGGTCACGAAGGTGCAGGCCGATGGTTAGAGCACATTGAGAAGACTTTTCGTGTGTTACACAATCAGGGGAACCTTCCCGTCGAGAGGTGGGTTGAGACGACATCGTGGTTTCTGGGTACTGAGTCTGCAGCCTGGTGGGAGCAGGAACTTCGTCGTTTGACTCCAGCTGAGAAGACTGATTGGGATGTTTTCATTGATTTGTTCAAGAGAAGGTTTGTGCCCCCTGAGTACATTGATCGTAAGAAGCAGGAATTTACTGAGTTGAGACAGAGGAAGCTGACAGCGAATGAGTACTATCGGAAGTTCACAGATTTGTCTCGTTATCATCCTGAGATTGCTGGTAATCCGGCAGAGATGCTTCGTCGTTTTCGCTTAGGCACTAAGAAGAAATGGCGTTCGATGGCGACCACTACTCATTGTAATACTTACCAGGACTTTTATGAGATTCTACTGAGGGTTGAAGATTCAGAAAATATGTCGAGCGAGAGTGATGAGGAAGAGAAAGATGGTAATCAGAAGAAAGATGATAAGGGTAAAGGTCAAGCGTCGCTCGGGCCTCGTCGGACTCAGAATTTCAAGAGGGGTGGTACTAGTTCTAGCTCTTCTAGCAGTGGTTTCAGCGCCATTGGTCAGGGACGTGGGGGTAGGTTTGCTGGTGGTGCTAGAGGCCAGAGACAGGGTGATGGTGGCAGAGATAGGGCCCCACTTTGCCGCAGTTGTAATAATCGGCACTTTGGTGAGTGTAGGCGTGGCAGCAGTGGTTGTTTTACTTGTGGGCAGATGGGACATCAGGCTGCAAATTGTCCCCAGAGTCAGCAGTAGAAGCCGCAGCAGACTTTCTTGCCGCCACCTGCGCCGATTCAGCAGATTCAGGGTCCGGGTAGTTATGGGCAGGCAGGTCGAGGTGGTGCCTATCACTATCAGGGTGATGCTGTTCCTTATGCCCCAGGACAGTATTAGTATCCCCAGGACCCATATTCTCAGGGTGGTTATCCTCCGTATCCTGGTGGCTATATGCCGTATCCTCCAGTTCCAGCAGGCGGTTCTTAGTGGTTTCAGGGAGGACAGTTCCAGCAGGGAGAGATTGCTTCGAGTAGTGCAGGGTCTTCGAGGTAGTCTGGTCAGCCCAGTCAGGGGCGTGGCACTCAGAGTCGTGGTGGTCAGACGAGCAGAGGTCATGGCAGACGACAGCAGACCCAGGGGCGTATTCACAATATTTCACTGCAGGACGCTCAGAACAATCCGGATTTGATTATGGGTACGTTACATATCCTTGGTTATTTTGCTAAAGTATTAATTGACTGTGGAGCTACACATTCTGTGATTTCTCATACATTTGCTCAAGTGACGCAACCTCGCCCCACACCTCTAGGGTAGGATTTAGAGTTCGCTATGCCTAGAGGGGAGAGATGTATTGTAGACCGGGTGTACCCAGGGTGTCCAGTGATAGTGGAGAATGTTGTTATGCCAGCTGACCTTATCCCGTTGGATATTGTTGACTTTGATGTGATTTTGGGCACGGATTGGCTGCATTTCTATCGTGCCAATATTGATTGTTACGAGAAAATAGTTACGTTTCATCATCCTGGACTACCTGTGATTACTTTTATGGGTGAGCAGAGTGGGGTGAGACATGGCGTTATTTCGGCTTTGCGAGTGAAAAGGTTGTTGTCTAAAGGTTGCCAGGGGTACTTAGCTCATGTTGTGTTGGATGAGGCCGTTCCTAGTAGAGTGGAGGATGTGAGGGTCGTCAGACACTTTACCGATGTTTTCCCCGAAGATTTACCTGGTTTACCACCAGATCGAGACATGGAGTTTACTATTGAGTTGCTTCCAGGTACTAATCCTATTTCCTTGACTCCTTATCGTATGGCTCCCACTAAGTTAAGGGAATTGAAAGTTCAGTTGCAGGAATTAGTGGTTAAGGGTTTCACTCAGCCTAGTACTTCACCGTGAGGAGCTCCAGTATTGTTTGTGAGGAAGAAAGATGAAACTTTGAGGCTATGTATTGATTATCGGCAATTGAATCGGATGACGATTAAAAACCGTTATCCGTTGCCACGTATCGATGATTTATTTGATCAGCTTCGAGGTGCTTGTGTATTCTCCAAGATTGACTTGAGGTCTGGATATTATCAGCTGAAGATTAGTAGGGATGACGTTCCTAAGACGGCGTTCAGGACTCGTTATGGTCATTACGAGTTTCTGGTTATGCCATTTGGTTTGACGAATGCACCAGCTGTTTTCATGGATTTGATGAACCGGGTATTCCAGCCATATTTGGATAGGTTTATTATTGTTTTTATCGACGATATTCTAGTGTACTCTAAGTCTAAGGCGGAGCACGTTCGACATCTTACTTTGGTGTTGAAGAGGTTGAGGGAACACCAATTGTATGCTAAGTTTAGCAAGTGCCAGTTTTGGTTAGACCAAGTTGCATTTCTGGTACACGTCATTTCTGCTTAGGGTATTTTAGTGGACCCTCAGAAGGTGGCAGCTGTGGAGAAATGGGAGCAACCGCGAACCGTCACTGAGGTGAGGAGTTCCCTTGGTTTGGTAGGGTATTATCGACGGTTTGTTAAGGATTTTTCTGTGATTGCTTTACCACTGACGAGGTTAACGAAGAAGGATGTTAAATTTGAGTGGGATGATAAGTGTGAGCGGGGTTTCCAGCAGTTGAAGTATTGTCTCACTCATGCACCTGTTTTGGCACTCCCGGACGATAGTGGTGATTTCGAGGTTTTTAGTGATGCTTCTTTGAATGGTCTGGGATGTGTGTTAATGCAGCATGGTAGGGTGATTGCTTATGCTTCGCGACAGTTGAAACCTCATGAGTTGAATTACCCTACACATGATTTGGAGTTGGCCGCGATTATCTTTGCGTTGAAGTTGTGGAGACACTACCTTTATGGAGAGAAATGTAGGATCTTTACAGATCACAAGAGTCTTCAATATCTTTTTACGCAGAAGGAACTTAATCTTCGTCAACGGAGGTGGATGGAGTTGCTCAGCGATTATGATTGTACGATTGATTATCACCCTGGTCGTGCAAATGTAGTTGCTGATGCACTTAGCAGGAAGTCTCAGGGCCGCATTAATGCGTTGTATGCGAGTCGTATTCCTCTTTTGGCGGACTTGCGTTCTACGGGAGTGAGGTTAGAAGCAGAAGATAGAGATGTGGCTTTACTTGCTAATTTTCAAGTTAGGCCAATTTTAGTTGATCGGGTACGTGAAGCTCAGGTAGCTGATAGAGAAACTCAGGAATTATTTTAAACTCGAGATCGAGGGAGGAGGAGAGACCTCAGAATTCGTGATTCGGATGGCATGCTGATGCAGGAGGGTAGGATGTTCGTGCCTAATAATTTGGATTTAAAGAAAGAAATTCTTGATGAAGCACATATCTCGGCTTATGCCATGCATCCAGGAGCTACTAAAATGTATCATACCATTCGACCATTTTATTATTAGCCGGGTATGAAGAGGGAGATAGCTGAGTATGTGAGTAGGTGTGCTGTTTGTCAGCAGGTTAAAGCGGAAAGGAAGAAGCCGTTTGGGTTGTTGCAGCCGCTTCCCATTCTAGAATGGAAATGGGAAAATATCACCATGGATTTTGTGTACAAGCTCCCGCGTACACATAATGGTTTTGACGGCATTTGGGTGATCGTTGATCGGCTTACTAAATCAGCACATTTCATTCCAGTGAGGGAAAAGTATTCTTTGGGCCGATTAGCGGAGTTGTTTATCTCGAAGATTGTGAAGTACCATGGTGTCCCTGTGAGTATCGTCTCGGATCGTGATCCACGATTTACATCTAAGTTTTGGGTGGCTTTTCAGGAAGCCTTGGGTACGAGGCTACTTTATAGTACAGCGTATCATCCTCAAACAGACGGACAGTCAGAGAGAACTATTCAGACTTTGGAGGATATCTTGCGAGCTTCGGTGTTACAGTTTGGTGATGCTTGGCACCAGCGATTGGATTTGATAGAATTTGCCTACAATAACAGCTTTCATTCGAGTATTGGCATGGCGCCATTTGAGGCATTATATGGTAGAGCTTGTCGCACGCTGTTGTGTTGGTCAGAGGTTGGAGAAAGAGTCTTAGTGGGTCCGAAGATTGTTGAGGAGACTACTCAAAATGTTCAGGTAATTAAGTCTAACCTGAAAGCAGCCCAGGACAGGCAGAAGAGTTTAGCAGATCGGCATGCTACTGACAGAGAGTATGAGGTCGGAGATTGGGTATTTCTGAAGCTTTCACCGTGGAGAGGTGTTGTGCGGTTTGGAAAGAAAGGCAAGTTGAGTCCCCAGTACATCAGACCCTACATGGTCACAGAGCGAGTTGGTGAGGTAGCTTACAGGCTGGAGTTGCCTCCGGAGTTGGCTAGAGTGCATAACGTTTTTCACGTGTCCATGCTTCGACATTACGTTGCTGATCCATCTCACGTGATACCTCCTCAAACCTTGGAAATCAATCCAGATTTGACTTATGACGAGGAACCGGTGACGATCATAGATTGGAAGGAAAAAGTTCTGAGAAACAAGACAGTGAGGTTAGTGAAAGTTTTGTGGAGAAACCATTCCGTGGAGGAAGCTACGTGGGAAACGGAAGATCGGATGAGGGATTTGTACCCTAGGTTGTTCTTTGGTCACTAGGGGTTGTGTTTGGTTGTTTTGAATTTCGGGACGAAATTCTATTAAGGTGGGTAGGTTGTGACAGCCCGTCCCGGGAATGTTAAAGCGTACGCGTGAAAAGACAGTTTTGCCCCTAGTTCGATTCCTTTACGTTTATTGGTTGTTTTTGAGTTTGGTTGGCATGTTGGGAGCCACACACACCTTCCCACACACCACAACCTTTTTCCTCCTGTTTCCTGCGCCTGTCCCGAGCCCCATTCCCTTCCCATTTCCCTTGAAACGTACGGACACACCCATAAACCTATCAAACCTTCACAGATCGTGGAATCCAAGGCCATATTCAAGTTCGTGAGGTTTGTAGGAGTCTAACTATACCATTTTCAGGTAAGAACACCATCATTTTCACGTCGAATCCACAATGTCCAATTTCGAGTACTGTTCATGCACACGTGATTTCTCACGTTTTAGGGAATTTCAAGCTTGTAGGTAGCTTGGTGAGGTCCCTAGGAGGCTCGGGGTGGTTCGTTTGAAGGATTTGGACGTCGGGAACACTAGTTTCGAAGTTGGCCGGAGTTGGGTTGAATTTTTCAGGTGAGATTTCGTGGTTTTTAACCCTTGAAAGTGGTATGATTGTGTTCCTCTAGTTCTAAGCTTCATTTTGGTACCAATTTTGTGAAATTTGGATGAAAAACGAAGAAGATAGGACGTTTTAAAGTTTTCGTGATTTTCCGGCGCTGACGACAGCGCCGGAGGCTTGCCGGAGAAGACGACGGAATATTCCGTCAAGTCTGACGGAATATTCCTGACGCCGTTGACAGAATTTGTTAAATCTGACGGAATATTCCTAACGGCGTCAGTTGACGCCGTCAACGTGCCAGGCACGTGCCTGCGCGTGGCCGGCGCGTGTGGCCGTGCCTTGGTGGGCGCGTGCGGTGGTGAAAAATTATTTTAAAAATATGGGGATGTTCCTGAGGTTGAGTAGATCACGTTGGTGTATTCATACACCCCATTTGAGCATTGTATGAGATGTTATTTCTAAAGTTTGGTTATGTGCTTTAAAATTAACGTTTTTATAGTTATTCGCATATAGGTGAGACGTATCCCGAGGACGAGCGTGGTCACTCGAGGCAAGGGGGTTACGACCCTTCCACTTACCAGTGAGTGGGCTTTTGGTTTTCCGTATATACCTATATACTTATATTTTCCCAGAAATTGATTTGAATTGTCATTTGTCATATGCCATGCATTAGATTATCATTATTTATGCATCGTTAGTTGCATTATTAGTGGTATATATATATATATATATATGCATATTGGGTGCTGCGGACGCACAGGTAAGTGCCAGGTAAGTGTTATTTATGTTTACATTCAGTAGTGATTCGAGATGCTTAGAGAGCTCATAACCTGCACCCCCGGTGTTAGTGCTCCCGCCCAGAGTAGGGCACAGTCCTTCACGTGTTGTTCACCTCCTGCACCACACGCTCAGCTTGGATCCAAGTTAGGTGCACAGTCCTGTCGTACAGACCACTTTAGGTGGTTTTGACTCGTAAGTGACCCGCGATTATTCGCACAGCCTTCACGTGATCGTAGCACTAGAGCGTTTATATGTATTACACTCAGGCCTGTCGTATAGACCACTTTAGGTGGTTCCGACTCGTGGGCAAGTTTAGTTATTGAGATTGAGATTTGAGCTCTAGATGCAGCCGTACAGGTCACGTTAGGTGACTCCGGCTGCCAGACTATATGTTATGGATATGATTTTCACCTGAGCACTTGCATTTCATTTTGAGATTTGGCATGGCATATCCTGATGCATGATTGACATATTTAATTATATATATATATATGTACATATGTTATTTTCTGGGAAGTATACAAGTTTTACGGCGAGGGGTTAGAACTTGTTTGTTAAAATGGTTTTAGAAAAGCTTTGTTTTTGCCCACTCACGCTTTTGTTTTGCGCCCCTCCAGGTTCTAGCTATCTAGCAGGTTTAGTGGTTTCCCAGAGGGCTTTCCCGGCATTTCTGACAGACGATCACCAGCGTAGGGCCACCTTCGGGTGTACTGTTGTCGCGTCATTTTCGTTTGGACTGTTGTAGGCTTATTGCTTTGAACTCGTGTCTCACTTACGCTAGCACTTGTTTTCATTACCTATTGTATGCTAGTTTTTATTTATTCGTAATTCTTCTATTATTGTTTTATTAGCTTCCGCACTGTGCACATGGTTACGTCACCTCCGCGTGATGGCCAGCACGCCCTGATCTCGGTCGGGGTGTGTTAGTAAAAAAAAAAGTGAAAAGGCCAAATTATGTAACATAATAAACTACCTATTAACAAAATTTATGTCAATAAAAAAAAGTGAAAAGGTCAAATTAACCTTGTCAACAAATCTTAAGAAAAATAACCAAAATAAAAGTTATAGGCAATTTAGTAATTAAACACAAAATAATTTTACTATTTTTTTAAAGCCTCACATCCAAGTTAATTGCCTCCATTTTCTCTTCAACATTTTTCTCCCAAATAAATAAACTTTTAATAGTGCAGTAATTACACAGAAACAATCACTAAAGATAGGAACAACTTCTTCAACGACGAAAAATTATTTGAAAGTTGTGACAAAAAAGCTTTAGCGACCATTTTATGTTGGGAACATTCATGAAAAGGGCTTGCGCTAAGTTTATTTTGGTAAAAAAACCTATGCTATAACTTTATTTAATGAAAAAGACTAAAATTTTAATGAAAAACTCTTAAATTTTAGTAAAAATGACAAAAGACCTTAAATTTTAATGAAAAAGACATAATTTTAATATCAATTTTTTTTAAAAAAATAACTAACCCGCAGACAAGCACGTCCTCACACAAATTGTTATGAAACTTTCTACACTGTTTATCAAATTTAGCGGTACTACACTATTTATGAAACTTAATACACTGTTTATGAAACTTACGACACTGTTTATGAAACTTAACGGTACTACATTGTTTATGAAGCTTAATGGTACTACATTGTTTATGAAACTTAACGGTACTATATTGTTTATAAAACTTAACAGTCCTACATTATTTATGAAACTTAACGGTACTACATTATTTATGAAACTTAAAAACCCTAAATTTTAGTTACCATACAATTTTTGAAGCATTTAACGGCACCAGCGATTTTGTGGATGGAAATTGTTGGGAACATCACATTTGTCTCAAGGGTGCATCATGTGATTCAAAATTGTAGGTATAAAAGGTAGTGGCTTGGTAAATAAAGTTGCACAAGGTACTCTTCAGTGCTTCATATGTCCATAATATATAATATGTAGTAAGGTGTGTATGTATATATATAGTACAAATATATAGAGGTTGTAAAATAGATATTGGAGCAGCCATGATTAGAGTTGCTTCTAGCAAGGTAATTTTTGGACCCCAGTTGATGCGTATTGGAAAAAGAAGCAACTGAAAGATGCAGCGGCAAAGGAGACTACACGCGCGTTTGATAAGAATTTTTTTTTTTTCCTCTTGTCCTTATCATTAAATAAAATTATTAGATGACTTTTGGTTAAAATTCAAAGTTTTGAAGCCATTTTCATTAGTTTTCCATTTTATGTTTTCTCTTTTTGCAAATTTTATTTTTAAAATTTAATAAGCACATGTATAGCATGTGTACAATTGCTAGTATAATGAAAATTACACAATATATTGTGTAGTACCTATTTTATATTGATATTTAGCACAAGCGTAGCCACTGGCGGAGCCAGGTTAAGGGCTGTCATGGGCTATAGCCTAGGTAGCTTCCGGAGAAAAATAAAATTTTACATGTAATTTTGATTGATTTTCGAATGTAGCACACCATATATTTAGTCACTAATTCGAATTCTCTAGGTTTAACTATATAAAATTATATAATACAGTTTACAAACCATTTTTTTTCTTAAATCATTTTTCTCATTGCTTCTTGTACATGTACAAGTTTGGATTTGTTTAATTACAAAATTTTTTGGCTCATCTTGTGAATTTTTTTTAAGTTAGCTGATACTATGAAAAATACGGTATCAAATTTCTTTATTTATAAAGATTTAAATTTTTAAGTTAGCCTACCCAGTACAAAATTTCTAGCTCCGTCATTGAGTGTAGCCTATAAAGACAAGCCTAAACACTTAAATAAGCTCACTCCTTTATATTTTAATTTGTTTACCCAAACTTCATCCCAACTGTTTCATGGGTTTCATTTTTTTTCCCTTCCAGTTACTGTAAAGGTAAAGAATCAGCATATACCTTTAGACCATATCACATGTAAATGTCTTGAGAATCCTTGACCAAAGAAAACAAAAGGTCTTATAAATTGTTTACTAAATCAACCGTCGAAGAGCCTTTTTACCAAGTCTTTTCTTTAGCTTTTCGGAGTTTGGAATTTGGGAACGCATTAATACATTTCATTCTCTAGGTAGGCTACTTGATTGTGCACAACGCGTTTTCTCGTTGGACCTTCGGCTGAGAGCGATTGTGTGTGCATTTGAGATATTTTTTTTCCGCTGACCCTACACAATGTCAAATATTGCAACTTGTCCTAATACTCCATCTCAAATGCATGCATGCATGCACGCATGTTAGAAATGGGTAGCTATTAAGTAAAGTAGGTCAAAAATGAATGAATCAGAAACGGTCAGCAGCGACTCAGCAGGTACTTTTCTAGGGCAAAGAGATCATCTCCTCACTTTTCCCTTCAAAAGTCAGGAATTAAGCAATCTGGATCTTTAAAATTTGATCAAACGATTAAAAAGAGAAATTAGTAAAAACTTTTAAAAACTATAATAATTTTTTATCGTTAGATCAAATTTTAAAAATTCGGATCACTTGCTTCATGAATTTTGAAGAGAAAGATCAGAAGATCATCTCTTTCCCTTTTCTAGAAGGGGCGAGGCCAATACCCTGTCGGCGGGTCATTGCCAGACTGTAGAGGCATCCAGGAATGGATATGGAACTTGTCCACATCACTCCGACTCTTTGAGATTAGTTTTGAATCTTTGGATTAGTGATTCGACTAGTACCCTTTTTTCTAGGTCAAGATACATAACGATTTTAAGATCTTAAATTCTCTTTGTAAATTATACAGGATAATAGCTTCTTTCTATTTTTGTTGTTTTTGTGTTGAAGATAAAAGAAAGTCTGAGGAATTAAGAGAAATAGAGACAAACTGATCATTATTATGATTCATCTCTCGTTTCTTCCATATATTTTGATTATATTTTTAAGCTCAAAAATTAAAAATCTAATACTAAAATGAACTGATGATTATCACGTGAGTCCGCAATTTTTCTCTTGTTTTTCATTTTCTTAAAAGATCAAATGAATCGATTGGACCCTCAACAACCCAAATTTCCATAACACCCAACCTTTCAATAGGCCGGTGCTTAACTTTATTCTTTCCCACGAAATTCCCATGCTTTTGCTTTACACCTTAAAAGTTCTTTTTTTCAAAAGCCAAACAAAGAGGTATCATTAAAGTCTTGTTTGTTTGTTTGATTTTTTTTTTTTTTTTGTAATCACAAAATATTGCGTAACTTTAAATTTTAGTAATATAAAATATTTAGTAGAAGTAAAATATCCTACATATTTTAAAAGCAATAGCTGACACACCCCGACTGAAATCAAGGTGTGCTGGCCATCACGTGAGGATGACGTAACCATGCGCACAGTGCGGAAGCTAAGAATAATAATAAAAGTACGAACAAATAAAAATCAAACTACACACAGAGTAGTTAACATACATGTGCAAACGTAAGTGTGAAAAATAATATTCAGAGCATAGAAAACCTAGTGCAATCCAAAGGAACAAATACTAACTAAACACACCCAGAGGGGGTCTTGCACTGGTGATAATCTGTCAAATATGCCGTGGATTCCTCATGAGCCACCAAAAGAGCAATCCAAACTAGAACCTGGAAGGGCGCAAAATAGAAAGTGTGAGTGGGCAAAAACAAAGCTTTTCAAAATCATTTCATTATCAAAAGTTCTAACCCTTCGCCGTAAAACCTGTATAGTTTCCCAAAAAATAGAATATACACATATATAGAAAACATGCTTAGAAATATGCCATGTCAAATGCCTCCACATAAAATGTAAGTAACCTAGGTAATGTCAAACAATGCAAATAACATGTCAGCCAGAGTCACCTAACATGACCTGTACGGCTGAATCTAAAGCTCAAATCTCCAACTCACTAACTATACCTGCACACGAGTCGGAACCACCTATAATGGTCTGGTCTGTACGACAGGATTGGGTGTAAATAAATACGCTTAAGTGCTACGATCACGTAAAGACTGGGCGAATAATTGCAAGTCACCTACGAGTCGGAACCACCTATAATGGTCTGTACGACAGGACTGTGCACCTAACTTGGATCCAAGATGAGTGTGTGGTGTAGGAGGTGAACATCATGTGAAGGACTATACCCTACTCTGAGCGAGAGCACTAACACCGAGGATGCAGGTTATGAGCTCTCTACGTATCTCACATAACTACAAATCATCATCATAAACCATAACTTACTTGACACTTACCTATGCGTCCGCAGCACCAAACATACATATATATAACTACGAATGCATAAATCAATAGGCAAACGTAATGCATGGCATTTAAAACATATAAACATTCCATTTCATTTTCTGGGAAAAACCACAGTATATAGGTATATACGAAAACCAAAAGCCCACTCACTGGTATGTGGAAGGGTCGTAACCCGCTTGTCTCGAGTGACTGCGCTCGTCCTTGGGATAGGTCTCACCTATATGCGAAACAACTATAAAAACGTCAATTTAAAGCACATAACCAAAACTAGGTAATAACTTCTCATACAATTCTCAAATGGGGTGTGTGAATACACCAACGTGATCTACTCAACCTCACTAACATCACCATATTTTTAAAATAATTTTCTGACCTTCCACGCGCCGCCACGCGCCGGCCACGTGCCTAGCACACTGACTGCGTCAGTTAACGTCGTCAGGAATATTCCGTCCAAACTGACGAAATATTCCGTCTTCTTCTCCAGTACACCTTCGGTGCCGTTGCCGTCGTTGGAAAACCGGAAAATTTTCAAACCTTCGTTTCTCACTCATTTGTCAACCAAATTCCATGAAATTGGTACCAAAATGAAGCTTACAACAAGTAGAACAAAGTCTTACCATTTTCAAGCCCTGAAATTCACGAAATCAAGCTGGAGAAACTTCACAAAATCCGGCCAAACCTGCAACTCATGATGCCGACGTCCAAATCCTTCCAACGAACCACCCTAAGCTTCCTAAAGACCTCACTAAGCTTCCTACAAGCTTCAAATTCCCTGAAAAACAACATCTCACGTGTGCATAAATAGTAGCCATAATTGGGGTTCCATGGGTCAACGTGAAAACGAAGGATTTCCTACCTGAAATGGGTATTGTTGAGCTTGTATGATCGTCACGAACACAAAGATATAGTTTTCCACCTCGATCTACAACGTTTTCACGGGTCTTGGTACTTGTCCGTACGAAGAAGAAGAAAAAGGAGAGAGAGACACGAGACAAGGAAAGTATACGGGAAAGGGATAGGGATGAGAGTGTGTGTGTGGTCCAGATGCAGCCAACAAGCCCACAAAACAAACACCCCAAAATGAAACATAACCACTAGGGGCGAAAATCGTCATTTCACACCTACGATACGAATAATTTGGGACGGGCTGTCACAATAGTCATTTGATAGCATTTTTTAAAAGCAACATGTAGGTTGCTTTTAAAAACTACTAAAAAAAAAATAGAGTTAAACCTTTAATGAATATTTTGAATTGTTATAATACGTTCATTAATTTTTTTTCAATGGCATTATTTAGCCTTCCACACACATTTTATCCCATAGAGATTGAAGTGACTACTATCACCTATCACCAACACTGTTACCACCACCACCACCACCATCACCATAACCACAACTTTCACCACTGTCACCACATTCACATACACAACCGCTACTACCACTATTGTCACCACCATCACTGCCATCACCACCACCATAACTGCAATCGCCACCGCTGCCACCACAACCATAATCACCACTACCACGATTGTTGCCACCATCATTACCACCACCGTCACCACCACCACCAAACTGAAATTGCCACCACTGCAACCACATCCACCACCACCACTGCAACCATATCCACCACCACTGCCAACGCAACCGCTGCCCTACCACCATTGTTAACTCTGCACCCCAACCACCACATCCCTCTATTAGCACCACCATTATAAGTCCACCATTGCTGCCACCATCACCACCATCACCATTCACCATTGTCCTCGCCACTGCTCTCGTTGCCACCACTCCTATTACTATGTGCATTTGTCATTGTATATAATTATATCAGTTTACATTAAAATTTATCAAACGCTTTTACACTGCTTTTTATACTCACAACACTTTTAAAATACATTTAAATAAGTACTCGTTTACTTTACTTTACAACTGATTATTCTTAAAGTACATCATAATTTATTTAAAAAAAAAAAAACATAGCAATTCCAGTAGCCGAAAGTTCCTTTTTTCATAAGCCACGGTTCATGGTAAGCATGTAAACACGCATGATATTTGGTAATTTAATGAATGAAAAGTACTACAAAGAGCGTGGCCTAGTCTTCTATATACATTAAGTATTAATTCTTGGGATAATTTTCTTGAGATTAACATAAGACAAAAGTACAATACAAATAGGGATGGAATATACTTTAAATGGGGTTAGTTAAGCTTTGCTTTTAACCTAATTTAGTTATCCTTCTGCTTTTGTCATCTCCGAGAAAGTAGGAGATAAAAATCTACAACAAAAGCTCTACCCATGCATTTTGTTTCTAGGTAAGATACGCAAACTAAATTTGTAGATCAAATTTATAAAATATTTATTAACATGTTTATTTTTTATTATTAACACATCATATGACATATAAATATAATCTCAAATTTTATTCTACCTAGCATTATATGTGTCACGCTCTCTAAAACTTCAAGAAAAACAAAAGTGTAATATATATTTTTTATTGTAGTGCGTATAGGTCCATGGTTTACCTAAACCCCTAAAAAAGAAAAAGATTGTCTTGGAAGAAACATTGAATGAATCAACTTTCTGATCGCGCACATACCTTTACAAAGAAGATGCTGACATCTCGTGTTTTCTTTTGTCCTCCTAATTATTCTACAAAAGAGAATTAAAAAGATAAGGAGCTCTGTAAAGGACAAGCAAGTGAATATATCTACTTATTCTTAGATCCCTTAAAATATTAATTATTTTAGGATAAACTAGTACAACATATGTGAATATATTAATTAAACTTGGTTAGTTTATAATATAGATGGAATGTTACTATTGTAGCCTTAGGTAAAGGACAAGCATATGATAAAGTGGAACATGCCCTTTTTCCCTGTTCGTCTTTTTGTAGATATATCATATATGCAGGCTTTTTGAGCAACCATGCATATGCTAACTTGTTGCGTCTCAACAACTTTAAATTAATTATTCAATAAACAAATTTTATGTCACTTTTACTTCACGATTGTTTGACGGGACAAAGTAATATGCCCACCTTTTTACTAATTAAATGCCTATCATGACAAAAATTGCATCGTACATATATTCTTTTTTATTTTTTATAAAAAATTATAGCAATAATCTTTGAACTTTAATTCAATTAGAGCAATGTTTTCTCAATTAAAAATTTATGATCATTGACTACTTAACTCATCAAAATGTATAACTATGGTCATTTTCGTCAACTTTGTTAAAACTTCCGTCAAAATAAGTCACGTGGTCAGAATCAAGGGGAAAATATTGGAAACCAAATGAAAAAATTGTAGAAGTGGTCCCTCAACTTTAACTCAATTGAAGAAATGATCCCTCAACTTTAAACCATTGGATCAATGATTCTTCCAACATGACTCGTTTTGACGGAAGTTCTGAAGGAGTTAACGAAAAAGTTCATAGTTACACCTTTTGAGGAGTTAAAGGATCATTGGTTATGAATTTTTAGTTAAGAGACTTGCTTTAATTGGGTTAAAGTTGAGGAATCAATACTACAATTTTCTTTTATTTTTTTTTCCTAAAGGAATATAAATGCAATAAAAGGTTTGACCTTTCACAAAAGAATTTTTTTTTTTTTTTTGTTAAACTAAATTACTTTCATTAAGTAAAAAAAAGTAGTACAAGGAAAAGAGAGCCCAAAAGGTAAACCATAACCAAAATACAGCCCAATAGCAAATAAGAAAATACAATAGAAAGGCCCAAAAGTGGCTAGTCAAACAACAAAAAAAAAAAAAATAAATAAACCCTAAGATTGGAATTGAAACCAGCAGCCACTAGATGTGCCTCCATCGCAAGGCCACCATCACCACCAAGAGAACAAACCAATGAAACACCTAGATCAATAGAAAATGGGGGTGAGCAAGTCACCCGCGTAGTGAGCGCTCCTATCATTCTACCAAACAATGCTAAAAGCACTTTAACAACTACTCAACACCTAAGGAGAAGCACACGAGACGAGTAGCAGAGACCGATGCATTAAGAATAAGCGTGCTCAAGTTTAGCAAGTTAGGTCTTCATTCGAAGGTTCCTTGTACGAGTTGCTGTTGGAAGTATGCCCACAAAGCCACTCATTTGATGTAATAGCTTTTTGGAATACTTATTGTGTTAAACTTTTATATGTTTAATAGAGGGCAAAGCTTATTGTTAATCACTATTTATAGTATCTTGTGTTTAAGCAATAAGGGAATCCAAGGAATGTATTTGATCTAAGAGACAAGTGATTTAAGTTAGTTAAATTAACGAGACCTTTCTCTTATGTTCATTCCTAAAACGTTCCTAGCCATAGGATTGCCAATTGGGCATTGACAATCCGCTAAGGTTAGTATGTGTTATGTCGACTCAAGCGTGAGTATGAACTAGTCTCAAGTCATTTGGTGTTGGACACTAAGGCAAACACATAGGTGCTCGAAAGAGTAATCGAGTACACTGAACAACGATCAAACAAGAGTTCGAACATACATGTCATGTGAGAACTCAATAGTTGCAATATGCAAAGTAGTCCTTTGACCTGAGGCATCATTGATGTCTAATGGTTAGGTCCTTGATCTTTGATTATGTCAACGGCATTCCATTGGAGTGTCCACGGCATTGTTGGGGTCAAGCTATCTAGTCATGTAGGCATATGAATGCACAACAAGGGATCTCTAACCTTCCATGATGGAAGGAGAATACTCTAAGATATGATTCGAGAGTCTTTGGCCAAAGCATATGAATATGACTAAGGAAGATGTTCCAAATCTTATTCAATTGAATCATATAGAGAAGTATCACATTGGATAGTAGACATGAAACAAACTATCACTTAAACAATGTGATTAAGAGTATTGTATTAGAGAAGGACCGTATTGCATTGTAGTTGTAACTGGATAGGTTCTCCAACCACTTCTACTTAGCTTGGGTAACCATGACATGCTGCTAGGCGTCACCCATGGTTTGTGGAAGCCCTAAAGATTAGCAAACACTAATTTAAGGGAGAATTGAAATGTGGTTTCAATTCACAATCGATCGTTAAGAGTAACATCGCCCACTACCTCGCTAATTGGAACCTAACGGATCGTACACCGAGTAAAGATATAAGTGAAGAAATTATATGAAATGGATAAGCAATTAAATGGTTTAATTGAAGAATGGTCAAGATTAATTAAATAGTTAATTAATTATACGAAACGTTCGTATTGGGCGTTTAAGTTAGTTTTGGGCTTCGGGGCACAAAAACGTTTTGGTCCACAAGGCCCATTATGTTTAAGTTGTATGACAACTAAAACAAAATGGGCAATTAAGCCCAATAACAACATATGGCCGGCCATAAGCTTCAAGGGTAGTGAACTTGGCTTAATTGCAAGTTTGCCACTCCATTGTGAGGTGGTATAAAGACATCTTTATAGCCATTTCACCCTAAGGGTTTCTAATTGAATTTGGGTGAAACAAACTCTCTCATTTTCTTTGAGAACAAATTACCTTAGGTGAGGAACATCTAGCAATCTTTCTTCCCTAAGTCATCCATTTCATCTTCACACAAAATCTTTGGTGTGGAGACTTAGAGACACCAAACTTTTGGTGTTTTGGAGAACAAATCCTCAAATCCTCAAAGAAGAAAAGGAGCACTAAAAGGGAGGAAATCACAAGGAAGATTCAAGGAGCAAGGAGGTGACTTGAAGGCCCTCCACTTGGGTGAATCCCTTGTGCAATCAAGGATGAGCTTCAAGGGTAAAGAATCTCTAAATTCTTATTCTCTTTAATTTTGTTAAAGAGTCTTATGGTTCACCATATACTAGGCTTTGAAAGTCATGGGTTTTATGAATTATTTTTGAATGCATGCCTACTTTAAAGTGTTATTAGTTTGCATATGTATTCAAATGTTCTTACATGTTCTTAGCTAGGACAAAATTTTTCCTTCAGTTGCGACTCCAGAGGGAGGAGGTTGAGGAGGCTACGAGCAAAGTGCAGGCGGACTTGGATTCAGCTAGAGCAGCTGTGGCAAGCCACAATGAGACTTATGGTGGCCCGAATTGCGCAGTTAGAGGAGGAACTCATCATCAAGACTGCCAAATTTAGTCGAATGGAAGAGTTTCTGAGACAATCGGTGGTGGAGAGCAGAAGAGTCTGCGAGGAGGAGGCTTGCGATGTCATTCATGACTTGAAGGAAAGACTAGGCCAATAAAAGGAAGTTTCTGGTTTCTCTTCCGCGAGTCCCCAGGGATCTCCTTCTCATGATTCTATTGTGTTTGCTCGCTCTGCTGCTTCTCTGTCATGAATGTTGAAGTATCATGCTGTGAATCTATGCTGGTTTATTATTTGTCTTTATGTTCACTTTTTTGTTTTCAGTAACTACAAACATCCTATTTTTTTGTAAGTCAGGGTTCAGCTTTTGCCTACGGTTTCCCTGTGACTCTTAGTAATATTTTGATTTTTTGTTGAAGTAATATAGCTTTGCTTAACTTTGTGCTGTCCATTTTGCATTTTTCTTCTTGTAGAATTTCGATTATATCTCTTTGCGCCCATATATTCGGAGTGAATAATTTTAGTTGACTCCGGATAGATAGTTCGGATTGCCATAATTCGGACTCGTGTTTCATGCGAAATGCGTTGACTCTAAGTAGATTGGTTAGATCGCTATAATTCGGACTTGTGTTTTTGCTCACTAAGGGGAGTGGTTTTAATTACACCCGATAGGTTGCACAACGACTCTCACCCTTAAATGGTTCGACTTGCAACTTTTTGCCCTCTTTTGTAATATTTGTTTTGTTTGCACGACGGCTAGGAGTGGATATTTTGTTTTTGAGGTGGATTTCGAATTCGAGAGGCCCCGTCACTAGTTGGACTCTGAGCAATATCGTAATGGACCTAAACTTCAGTGAGGTCATTAGGTATGTCCACCCTAAAGTTTTCTAACTTTTAAGGTTATGGGGATTCTTCATTGCCTGCACCCCCTTTGAACTTGCCGCTCAAGTAGGCAAGTGCCATTGAGAGTTTCGCATGGTGGTTTGGGATAGAATTCTACATGGAGGACTAGGTTGGTCCAACCACATTCGCCTAACGTCGGAGAAGTTCCCTCTATATATAGGTGTGTCCACCAAATGCCCCATAAGGAGTGCATTCACCAAGGTTGGGAACGAATCCTCCCTGTTGGTGATTGCCCGCCTCAGGAAGTTTTGAACCTTGGCAAGGATCCAACCCGCTTTCCGTAGGGGAGTATTTGAATTAAAACACATTTTCTTAATAAAACTTGACATATATGTTAAACAAAGTTTTTCAGGATAACTTGCCGTAGCTAAGTCACAATTACACAAGCTCTTGGGCTGGCACGGAGTGCACGCTATTATTACAGACTGGCCCGAAATGCACCTCGTAGCTATGCGAGTTCATACAAAAGAGGGGGTCTTCTTAGTAGTAGCATTTCAGCTTGGAGATATTCCAGCGTTTCTGTATAGGTGAATCGTCTAGAGTAGCAAGGTTATAGGTTCCTTTGCCTCTCACTCCGACAATTTGGTAAGGATCTTCACAATTCGCACCTAACTTTCCTTCGCCTGGGATTTGTGTGTTTTGAAACACTTCTCGTAGGACTAGGTCTCCGACTTGGAACCTTCAGGGTTCGACTCCCTTGTTATAGTACGATCGTACTTAATGTTGATAGGCGGATCTGAGCCATTTCTCTTCGCTCATCAAGAAAATGTTAGAAATGTGCCCTAAAACTAATCTAGTTTAATATAAAGGGCAAAGATTATTGTTTTAAGCCGTCTCATATAAATGTTATATGCTTAAACGATAAGTCCAAGGAATATGTAATTGGGAGAATGTGATCTAAAGAAGTTAGATTCATAAGACCATTATCTTTTGTATACATATCCTAAACGTTCCTGATCATAGGATTGCCAATTGGGCATTGACAGCCTGTTAAGATCAGTACGTGCTATGTCTTCTCTTAGGGAGAGTGACTGGTCTCGAGTCCTTGGTGTGACTAACACCAATACAAGCATGTAGGTGCTCAATAGAGAATGAGTCCACTGAACACGATCAACAAGGAGTTCTCATATTCATGTCACATGAGAACTCATGGTTAGGATAATGCAAAGTAGTCATTTAACCTGAGGCATCATAGTTGTCTTATGGTTAGGTCCTTGATCTATGACTATGTCAAAGTCACTCCATCAAAGGGTGTCCACGACATAGTTGGGGTTAAGCCACTTAGCCATGGAGGCAAGTGAATGCACAACAAGGGATCTCTACCCTTCAAACCGTTTAAGGGAGAATACTCTATGATATGATTAAGAATCTTTGGCCAGAGTATGAATGAGATTTAGGAAGTCGGTCCAAATCACATACAAGGTAATCATATAAGTAAGAGAATCACATTGGATAATACACATGAATAAACTATCAAACCAAACAATGTGGTCAATAGTATTGTATTAGAGAAAGACCATATTGCATTGTAATCCTAAACTGAATAGGTCCTCCACCTCTTCTGATTAGCTTGTGTAGCCATGACATACTGCTAGGTATCACTCATGGTTTGTGGAAGCCCTAAAAGTGTATAATCACTAAAGGGAGAATTGAACGTAAGTTTCAATTCACAATCGATTTGAAGAGTTCTAATCGCTAACTGCCTCACTAAAAAGAACCTAATGGATCGTACACCAAGTAAGGTAGAGATTGAAGAAACAACGGAGACGAGTAAGGATAGTTAAATGGTTTAATTATTTATGGCTAGGATTAATTAATATGTTAATTAATCAAACGAATATGTTCGTTATAGACCTCGGGTTAGTTTTGGGCCACAAGGCCCAATGAGATTTAAATGTTAAGCCTATTAACTCAAGTAGTATGACAACTTGAAACACAAAGGGCCTCAAAGCCCAAAGAACCCAATATGGCCGGCCATAAGAGTGAGGGGTAGTAAACTTGGCTTAATTGCAAGTTTGCCACTCTATTATGAGGTGGTATAAAGGCAACTTTATAGCCATTTCATCCTTAGGGTTTCTTTTGGAGAAAAAGATGAGAACACAAGCTCTCATTTTCTCTCTAGGAGGCCGGCCACCTTGGAAAAATTACTAGCATCTATTTCATCCAAGGTCACTCATTTCTTCATCAATGCTCTCCTTGGTGTGGAAACTTAGAGGTTCTCTATTTTGGGAACTTGGAGAATCCATTCTACCATCCTCCTCCAAGAAATCCATGGAGCTAAGAAGAAAGGAATGAAGGCCCTCTCTCTTGGGTGATTAGCCTTTACTTATGCAAAGAGAAATCAACAAAAGTATAAGATTTCTCAACTCACTTTGTTTTGAGTTGAGTCTTGGTTCACTATAACTACTTGGCTTTGAATTTCATAGGTTAAGTTTTGTTTTTGAGTGCATACAAGCATGATTCCACCTTTTAATTGTTAATAGCATGCATAGATATTGCTCAAATGAACTTGTTTTCACAAATATTTCCTCCATAAAACCCAATTCCCTTTTAATGATATAAGCATTTTCCATCTTAGTTCTCTCAATGGTTGGCATTTTTCGTTGGATGAGGATTATAGCCTTGGTTTTGAAAGGTAGTGAGAAAGGCGTTTCACATGTGACATTTCGATTGTAAGAGACCCTAAACCTACAAATGATGCTTTTCCATACAAAGGCTTTTATGGCCACTTTGGTGATAAGGGAAAGTGGCTCCGCCTCAATCCACTTAGTGAAGTAATCCATTGCGATCACTAGATATTATTTGTTGCCTTTGGCTCATTTGAATGAGATCGAATCCCCATTGCATGAAATGCCATGTGCTAGCCATCAGATTCATCTCTTCCGCTAATTGTTGAAGTTTTGATCAGTGTATAACATCATATTGATTAGGCCATATACTTGTCCAAAGACTTGATATAATTGCATGAAAAGATCCTGTAATGGTGGGTGTACAATAAAGAATGAATGGATGCTTATAGTTTTACCTAAAGGTATGATATACGCATGCGTTTGAACGATTTTAATGTTTACATGTCTTCTTCAGTGAATACCTTGGCTATGAACCTGTCCTCCATTGAACATTTGAATGGAGGGAATTTCAAGAAATGGAAGCAAGACATTGAGATCGTGCTGGGACTGATGGATCTCGATTTGGATTTGAGAGATGATGAACCAACACCATTGGATGAAAACTCAACTGCTGATCAAAGGTTTGAGAAATGGGAGAAAGCCAACAGAATGTCCTTGATGGTGATGAAGACAATGGGTGAGACAGTCAGGGTTGAAATCACAGCCAGTGACAAAGCAAAAGACTTTCTGGATGCAGTGAGAGCCAAGTTCAGAGAGTTCAAGAAGGCAGAAATGGGTGATTTGATGACTACACTCACCACTATCAAACTTGATGAGAATAAGAGTGTGAGGGAGCATATTCTCAAGCTGGAGGACACTGTTACAAAGCTGAAAGATCTGGAAGTTCCAGTTAATGATGCCTTCACTGTTCGGATGGCGCTCAATTTTCTGCCCCCAAAATTTGATCAGTTGAAGACATCTACAACACACATAAGGAAAAGTGGACACTCGATGAGTTGATCTCCATTTGTGCTCAAGAGGAAGCAAGAATCAGGAGGAATAAGATTTATGGCTTCGTAAACTTGGTGCATGCTGACAAGGGAAAAAGTGCTGCATATTATCCTAGTAAGGTCTTTAAGCCTGACCCTAATTATACTACTGTTGCCATGTATGCCACCTCCTCAAAGGGACCTGTGACACATAAGGACATGGACAATATTAAGTGCTATCTTTGCAAGAAACTTGGTCACATGAAGAGGGACTGTGAGAAAAGAAAGATTTGGAAAAATAAGAGAGGTAAAACTTTGGTAAAAATTTTAGTTTTGTTTTGAAACTAATTTTATTGAAATCCCTCTAAATTCTTGGTGGTTTGACACTGGTTGTTCGGTTCATATTACCAATTCATTGCAGGGGTTTACAAGAAGAAATACTACAAGAAGTGAAGATTTTCAAGTTTATGTGGGCAATGGGAATAAAGTTGAAATGGAAGCAGTAGGCGACCTCAAACTTAGGCTTTCTAGTGGTTTTATTTTGGAATTATGTAATGTTCTTTATGTACCTTCTATAAGAAGGAGTTTAATTTCTTCTTCTCAACTTGTGAAATTTGGCTTTGCTTTTGTTGGTGACAAAGAAAATCTTAAAATTTTCTTGAAGCTCCCAACCTTTACATGGATTTGAAGCTCCCAACAAGGAGAACACAATCTTACCTATCACAATCCCAAAATCCAATTTGAAATGGTTGAAAAAATCCTTGGAAACAGGCTAACCCTGCAATCCCACTATCAAGTTTACTCCAACGTCCAAAGTTCTCTAAAACTAGTCTGGCATGCTAAGGAAGTTGACTAATTACCTTACTAAGCCTCAAAACCAAGTGAATCACCCTTGATTAAGTCGAAGCTACTTTAGCTCCTCGCCGAAGTTCCTGAATCTCAGGTTTTCGAAACCAACACACTTAACAAATGGCACCACAAGGTTCTAGAGCTCGAGAGAAGTATGATTGTAGAAATCTTAAGTTTGATCCATGAGGTTTTGATAGTGTTTAAAAGTTGCAGTACTCGGGCTGTAAAGACAAGAGAGAGTTCAAGAAAGAAGGAAAGGGTAAGGGAGGTTTGGTATGTGTGCATATGTGTGATTGGTCATGGGTTGGCTAGAAATAAAAGGATACCAAGCCCTAATTGGGCTAGAACGTTTAGGGCTTAAGAAAATGAGTCCAACTAAGAATAAAACCAACCCAAACTCATCTATTCCTTCGTAACATTTTCATTACGAACCCGATTCGGCCCTAATTCACATCAACACTCTCGTAACGCCGCATATGATTTAATTACGTCAACAAGAAAAAAATAATTTAAAACTATATACGTACATCCACGTCACTAAGCCTCAAGGGCAGTATCGTCACTTACATACTCGGGGATAAAATATATACAATAAATTGGGACGGGTCGTTGCAGGTACTGCAACGGTTCAACATGCAAGATTGCTCAAGTGGTGAAGTGCCTATGGGAAAGGGAGATAGACTGAACAAGTCTCAATGTTGTAAAAATGACTTGGAAAAACTTAGTATGACATCAAAGCCTTGTGCATCATTGATTGGAAGTATAATGTATGCTCAGGTTTGCATGAGGCGTGACCTAGCCTTTGCAATAAGTGTATTGAGTAGATACAAAACAAATCCAAGAGAACAACAATGGATTGCAGCAAGGAAGATGTTCATGTATTTACAGGGGACCAAGTCATTCATGTTGACATACAGAAGAGTACAGGACTTGGAACTTAAGGGATATGTTGATTCAGACTTTGTGGGTTGCTTGGATGATAAACAATCAACTAGTGGGCACATATTCTTTCTTGCTGGTGTAGCTGTTTCGTGGAGAAGTGCCAAACAAAAGGCATTAGCTACTTTAACTATGGAAGCTAAGTTCATAGCCCTATTTGAAGCAACTAAGAAGAGAATATGGCGGACAAATCTCATATCATTTATGAGAATAGTGGACACTATTTCAAGACCACTAACTGTGTATTGTGACAACAAAACATACTTATCAATAAAGTAACATGTAAAGAAAGGATAAATCTCTGTAGAACACATTGATACAAAGCTGACGTTGGCAGATCCTTTGACTAAGCCGTTGGCTGTGAGAGTGTTTAAAGAACATGTTTCAAGCATAGGAGTGCATGACAACTTGGCAGTAACAACCTCATATATGTTTTACTTTTATTCAGTTTACTTGCACTAAGTTTGTCATTGACTGAATGTATGTGGTTTTAATTTATGACTTGCAATAAAATGTTTGACCTTTGTCCCAAAGAACATTTGATTGAGTTTTGTTATGCATGAAAATGGAAAAGAAATCCAGTGATTGAAGATGGCAAACCACTTTTAATCAATAAAGGTAAATTGAATAAATAGGGGAATGAAATGGGGTATGCATCAAGAACCATGTTTAGAATGTGTATAAATGTATGTCTTCATTAGCAATATACGGTATGAATTTATGGATTGTGGTTTTCAGGGTGAATCCTACATTATTGTATGTATTATTTCTTGAGATTCAAACTCTAAATGATTACTGGTCAATGTGTATAAGATGCTAGTTGCGTAAAACTCAAGTGATCACTAAGGAATGAAGTTATGTAGTAAATGAAATTTCGAAACCACAACTAGTTAGCGTCTATGTGGGAGAATGTAGCAATCCTATGTTGACTTAACTTGTAATAAAGGTTGAATTACATATGGATAATACAACTTCAATAAGAGTTTGATACGTGGAAAAATAACATCTTATAATTATGGAAACACATTCAAAGTGTTTGGCATGCAACCGCCCTCCCCTAACCTTTTTCCACTGAACTTGATACAACGAGATAATAACCAACTCACCCACGATAGATGGGAGTTGGTAACCATTGTTTCTTTATGTATAAGAGTTCCCTGCTCACCAAGAGCAGATTCTGCGAACATAGGGTTCTATCACCATAAGAATATAAAGGTCTTGAGTGAGTAGAAAGATTCCTTGTGCAACTAACCATGTCTTTTTCAGGTATCACTCTAATGCTTTCATGATAGTGATTAGGTCTTTCATTTAAGTATATAGAGTTAAATCTTACAAGTTGGCAACTCCAAATATAGACCTACAACTGTTGTGCATCACTTATCCAAATGCACAAGGAGTATTTGAATTCAAGTCCGGCATGATTCACTACATGCCTAAGTTCCATGGCTTCTCAACAGAGGATGCCAACAAGCATCTCACAGAGTTTCACGTGGTATACTCAGGAATGAGACCAATAAATGTTGATGAGGAGCAAGTTAAGTTGTGGGCATTCCCATTTACATTGGAAGCTAAGGCTAAAGAGTGGCTTTACAATTTACCTCCCGAATTAATGAACACATAGAACCAGGTGAAGCAAACATTCTTGGAGCAATATTTTACGGCCACAAAAGCTGCAAGCATAAGGAAAGATATATGTGCAATCCGGCAACAACATAGAGAGCCTTTTGGAGATTACTATGAATGCTTCACTTACTTGGTTGCATCTTATCCTACTCATCAGATTTCAGAGCATCTTCTCATACAATACTTTTATGAGAGATTGTGTGGCGCAGATCGTGTAATGCTTGATGCAACAATTGGAAGAGCATTCATGGATAAGACACCAACTAATGCTAAAGAACATAGCTGGCAACACACGACAATTTGGAGGGAGAGATAAACTCTCTCTTAAAAAAGTCAGCGAGGCAAGTTCTAATTCTATTCTAGTATTGAATTACAATTAGCTAACCTAATTAATCTTGTGTAACAAGTTGTGGTGCCTCCAAAACAAGTGTGTGGTGTATGTTCAATGATAAGACATGCGCCCTTCGTTGATGGATCAAGGTGGTTTTGAGCAAGCTAATGCATTAGGAAGATTTCAAGGGCAACAAGGGCAAAAGTATGATCTATACTCCAACACCTATAATGCGGAGTGGCGCGATCATCCACACTTGGAAGTGGAACAATCAAGACAACAGGCAACAATCTACTCCCAACAAATATAATCATCTACCTGGCTTATTTCAAGCAAGACCGCAAGCACTATATCAGCCTTAACAATAACAACCTCCAAGTAAGTGTCTTGACGATTTAATTGCTTATTTAGCTAACTCTACTTAATCTCATCAACAAAAAATGGACAAAGCAATTGAAAACATTGAGCAACAAATGAGTCAACTAGCAAGTTTGATGGGGCATCAACACCAACCAGGAAGGTTGCCTAGCCAAACCGTGGTGTATCCAAATACGAAGCATATGAATGTTATGAATTTAAGGAGTGGAAAAGAATTTTTTGAGCAGCCTAGGATGCAAAAAAGAACTAGGAAAGATACAGATGAGTAGGAGGAATAGCCCAATTTTTGTTAAAATCATATGTTATAATTGAAAAATCATATGTGCAAGGGGAACAACCCAATTTCTGCAAGAAAAACTCTTATTTTCATATGCTATAATTGAAAAATCCTAGTGGGAATAAGGAAAATAAATAAGACATTTGTGTGCTACTTTGTGGTGTGCTTTTAATCCTATCACAATCCCCAACATATATTATGCCGAGTAGATTATCTCGTTAAAATCTTGTAAGAAGCTCTTTCTCCTACGCCGAGAGCTTTGCTTCGATTTTGGCCATGAGCTTTGGCATTTCCAGATCGAGAATTATATACTCGGTGTCCTAATCCTCCTTAGACTCCGGCTTACACTCATCCTAGGGGTCGAGATCAATGTTAAATTACTTGATGTTCCTTAAAGGACCCCCAGATTTTAATTTCTATGCGAAATTGATGGTCAAAGGCACCTCTATCCGATTGGGCTTGCAGATGAGTTAAAACTTAAAAGTTGATCATGGGACTATAAGGATCAACGACGACCGGCAATTTAAGAGTCCTAGGGTTTGGGCAAGTGTTCTTTCAGAAGCCATGAGGATTGATTGAGTCTTTGTGAATCATTGAGTACTCCTATGTGCAAGTGTTCTTTCGAAAGCCATCAACCAACATGCGACTCACCTTCGCATGCGCAATCTACAAAGTGATGAAAAAGGCATCGTCATGCAAAGTGCACACTTGCTCCAAGTCTGGATCCGAGAACATTATTATGTTGCCATCAATGAGGAGTGGCTTGTTGATGGAGGCCACCATCTTTGGCTTCTTGTAGGCGATCATTTGTTCTTTATGCGAAGTCCCTACATATTCATGTGCCCTATAAATGTAATTAATATGAAGTGTAGGCCTCTTTACAAGTCTTTCTTCTCCATCATTTTTGTCCATCAGGGCTATTTCTTAAGTGTTGCCTTGTTTACCCTCCTTTGCCTCCTCAACCACAAATTCCCATCAATGATCGCGATTGAACAAATCCTCAATGAACTCTTTGAGGTTTATTTAGTTCCTCGTTGTGTGACTACAGGCCTTGTGATGGTTGCAATACTCCTTGGAGTTTGGATTCGAATTCACCATTAGGTGCGGCTTCTTAAAGAATGGTTTGTCCCTAATCCCGTCCAAAGACATTGTTGAGAGAAGTATTCAGTAGAGTGGAGGAAGAAAAAGCCGTATAAGGCTAGTTCTTGATTTTTGGCTCCACTATGCTCTTACCAAGGCTTATTCGTCTTCTTGTCTGGCAACCACAGTACTGGAAAGGGGACCAAACTTGGATGGTTTTCCATTATGCCAATACTCCTCGTCCCAAGCAACTATTTCTTCTACCTTGTTGAAGAACTCTGTGAGGGTGATGTACTCATACTTGGGTTTGTGGAGCTTGAGATTAAGCTCGAACTCAATGGGGAATCCCTTCTTGAACACAATTGTTGAAGTTCCTTTCGAGTGCAAATATAAGGATAGTATAGTGGCACAAGTAAAGGTGTCGAACCATAGGGACTAAGAAACAACTTAGTAAATCTTTTGACTCTTTCAAATTAGCATTAGTTAAAGACTCCTATGACTTAATATAGGGGTTTTGAGTAATTTTGGAAAAGAAATAAAAACAGCAAGAAAAGGGAAAAATTAGAACTATCTAAAAACAAACCTAAGCCATGGAATAGGTTAAAAACGTTTTAGGACATAAATCTGACTTCAAATAAACAAAGGCCTTCCCCTAAACATTCCTGAATCACTAATATGATCTTTTAACTAATCCCTTTCAAATGCACAACTACGATGTTCACATATCTAGCATGGCATATAACTAGATTGTATGAATCCTCTCTTACTTTGCATGTTAGATGCATGGCATATACATAAAACTTATATTTGCAGGTGCAACCTAGCATGGCATATACTCAGATTTAGCACCTAGAAACTTTTTAAGAATGAAGAGGATTATGAACATCACATGAACCCTAGAACATGACATTTATCCTAGAACTTCATGGAATCAATTAACATGATTAGTTCTGAACCTAACCACATGTTGCTAATGAATGAAAGAAGATATGGCAGTCATCCTTATCATTCTCAATAGAAAGCAAACAAAAACAAGGTAGCTAAGCTAGAAAATATGTGCTTGAAATGATTGAAATAGAAAACTGATTCTAGCTTGCAAATGAAATTGATAAACTAAAACTGCATCATAACATTAATTCAATCATGCCTAGGGCTTCAAAGCAGTCCTAAGTATCCACAAAAACAAAATACATAAAAAGTCAGGAAAGCTAGAACTTAGAAACTACTCAAGGCCGAAGACTCATACTCTCTCTCTCCAGATTCTCCTCCTTCTGTTGAGTATTTATCTCCTATTAAAAGGCTTAGGACTTATCTAACATCTAACACATTTACATCCTTGAATTGACTCGCATTTATGGCCCATTTTGTAATTCGTTCTGAGCACTTCGGGGCAAAGTTCGCAAGTTAGCTGTTCTGCAAGGGCCTTTTCTGGCGGATCTTAGGCCACTTATTACAATATTCAAAATAAGATGATTTCTTCAAGACCTTACTTTGATCTTGAAATACAATACAAGCAACAAAATACTTTCTGATGCATAGAGATTTTAAGTCAAAAACCTAAGTAAAAGAGGGCATATAAATATAACTTTATGCACTCAACAACGATGGTGGCCATGTGATCATTGAGTTTGTCTACCTCCATGAACTCAATATGCATTGTTTAATGGTCTGTGAGGCTCTCATCATCCCTTTGATGAATAAAAAATAACGTGTTCATCCCACACTTCACCTTCTTGTATGCGGAGAAGGCTTTCATGAACTCGTTACTCAGAGTTTTGAAGTTTGTGATGGATCCAAATAGGAGTCCTGCATACCACTTCATGGAATTTCCTTCAAGTGTGGCAGGGAACATTTTGCACATTAAGGAGTCAAGATGGTTGTATGAAACCATAGTGTTTCAGTATGACATTATGTGGCTTGAAGGTTTGGAGTCCCTTTTGAAGTACCTCACTCTCGGTTGCATGAATTGTTCTGGTGGTGCATCCCAGGCCAAAACGTTGAAGAGAGGATCATCTTCGTAACATGATTGCATGCTACCCTCTGATTGTGCTTGCCTTGGGCCATTGAGGTCGAACTTCAGCCGCCTTAGGTTAATAAAGGGGACCTAGGTTTTTAGACTCCATACGCCTTGGGATTACATGACTAGGAGTGTCTCCATAGGGGCTTTCCTCGCCCTTAGAGGGGTTTCAACAGTTGTTGAGGCATAGACAATAGTTGGGAATGATGCCAGGGTCGAACCTTCCAAGGTGTTTAATACCTCATCCAAGTGACTAGGATACCAATAGTGTCGTGATTTAGGGTAAATTCCAGTTGCAATAATCACCTTTCAATATCACAAACGGAGGACACATGGTTAGGTTGAAGGTTCTTCACCTCTGAGCTAATCTTTTTGAGCATGCTTCACTATAGTGGTGATGTGAAAATTAACTTGACACACAAATTAAACCCTATTTGTGACAATTGTAGTATATATGTAAGTAGGGATCGTTCTAGACCGGGGATTAACTAGGGATGCTAATCAACACAAATAAGACTCAAAAACACTAAACTAGACTCCATAAACTCAAAACTAACTTTAAACACTCAAAACAGCAACAAACAATCAAAAAGACTCAATTTTAGACGTAACAAGTGATTTTGACGAAAATAAAACTTAACTTGACTCAAAAGAGTAAATGAAAACAAATTTTGACTCAAATAACAAGACTAAATGAAAGGGGGATTGTTTTTGATGAAATTAAAACTTAAAACAGAAACTTTGTATAAAACACTTTATAAAAACGAATTTGGGTGAATTAAATGGGTGAAAGGATAGTTAGAGGGTCCTTCTCCACACATGATATATGCATATAAACCAATTTCTAGTTATTATTCTTTTAGACTACGAATGACAATGCCCCAAGTTAATTGTATCACACAATCAACCATTAGATTTTCCTTATTTCATTGAATTGGATGGAATACGCATCGCAACCACATTATCTTTCTCAAGTTCTCTATATGAAATGCATAATAAAGATACATATCAAAAGTCATTAAGTTCTTTGAAAATCATAAACATTGACAAGGCATTCATCACTATGAAACGCATGAGACTCATACCAAGGATTTACTTAACACGATTGTGACTAGCAACCTCCATTACTTGTGAATATAAGTGAATAACTATTACGTGAAACTCCCTTATACTCTAGCATCAAATTCATGCGTGCAAATTAAGTGTCAACCCTCAACCAACATACATAAACAAGTTTTGATAACTTAGATAAACAAATCACATTCAAGACTTAAGAAACAATAACTGGATATAATCAATTCATATAAAACATATAATCATGGCTTCGAATTCACCTCCAACTAAAAAGAAATTAGTTCCACATGTTCATCATAATTGAAAACCAAATTAATATAAACATTGAACTAAAACTAAGGATAGAATACACCTAGAAACACTCCACACTCCAATGGCAGATTTCGAACCTTCCTTGGATGGCAGATTGCACAAGTCTTCTTCTCCTTCCTTCCTTGCTTACGACACTAGGGTGATGTGGTGTGAATTGTGGTGTTGTATGGCTGAATGTATGAATGAATGAATGAGTGAATGGATGGTTTAAATGGTCCGGCATAAGCTTGAATTTATAGGCTAGGTTTTGCACAATTTCTGAAGGAAAAGGATTGCACAATCCTAAGGGAAAAAGGTTAAGGTTTGGCAGAAACCAAAGGGGAAAGGGATAGGGAATTTCGCCAGAAATTAGGGCTTCTAGAAACTAGGTATTTTGTGGCAGAAATTAGACTTCTAGAAGGGATAAAAGGCAGATTTCTAGAAGAACTTAGGCTAAGGGGTGCGGCACCTTTGTAGGAGAGGGATTACAACTCCTAAATCTTCAAGGAATGGCATATATGCGGCACATAAAGGATTAGGCTTCTAGAATCTGAGTTATGTGTTTAAATGTATATCTAATCTCTTCTAAATAGCTAGAATTAATGCACAAACTGATTTAGATAAGATAAGATAGGATAGGATAAGGTTGGTTAAGATAGGATAAGATAAGGTTGGATAATGTTCCTTATTTCTTTCTCTTTCCTTATCTTCTTTGTATTTAAAATTCTTTCTCCATATTTGTAGCATGTCCTAGCCTCTCTTGACTTCAATTTTGTCCATCCACTTTGCTCCGTAGTTAAGCTATCCAATCCATGCCCAAAACTGCTCCAAATGGCTCCAAAATGCACTTTCTTGCTCCTTTTGCCATTAGGACCTACAAACATACGAAAATAGCTTAAAAGACTATAATAAGTAGTAATTAACTAACTAAATGCAAGGAAACAATATAACTAAGTAGCATAAATATGCTCCTATCAAGTGGCTGAGGGAATGTGGACACAAGGCATATTCTGCCGTCGACGCTGAAGGCACGTGGTCAGTAGGCAAGGGCTCAATCACGAGGGTGATGATCTGCACTTCAAAGAGGCGAGGAAGGAATCGGCCATAAGGGGATAGCACTAATTGCGAGGGAATATGAATGTAAACTCTTAATGGAAGCACCTAACTGTTGGAGCCAATTTCCAACAATCGAGGAATGAAACTTACGTAAGCCAAAAATAAGTAAACACTGTGAGTACAAGTGTTGGGGAAGATGGTTCCCGGCATGAAGGCTCCAATGCTTAAGTTACCAGTGGTAGAGAGAAATAGATGGAATGTATTTTTGGGCTATAAATGTCTTACCTTTGCTGAGGAGTCATCATATGTATTTATAGGCTCTGCGGAGTCGGTCCACGTTACTCGACATTCTTAAGTGGCAGGGAATAAAAGAGGCCAGCGAAGAAACCATTTTGACATACGGATGCCACATCAAAGAATGACTGTTTTTCTTTTCTCCATTGTTGGGGGTGAAGCGGGTATGCAAGGCTATGCGGCCTAACACTTCACCGAGCTAGAAGGTATTGTATAGTTTAGCACCTAGATGGAGAACAGTTAGCCAAGTCTATATTTCAGAGTGGACTGACACACTCAGAAGGTTAAGTCGATGATATTCGATCAAACCGTGAACCACCTGATTAGATCAATCCCTCTTAAGGGGGTAGGCTTGGCCTTCTACTCACTCTGGGTTTTGCTCCAAGGAGTGAGCATATATTCTCTTCACTTTGAGGAGGTGGTATTTTGGGCTTTACACGTACTATTTTATTTCTTTAGACACGTGGGATCTCAGCTTCATTTCTTGTGAGCTTCTTAAACATTGAGGCGTTCCGTATTCAAGCGCATTACCTTGTGAATCGTGCATTCAATATCACAACAATGAGGATTATCTCAGTTATTATGTATGTGTAGAAAATAAAGTTTTGTCTGCTGCTTTCTCTAGTTAAATTCAGTCGCCTGATTTACTGATCTCGAGGTGTGACTATTCATTTTCAATGGCAAGGTGTTTCAGAAATATCTTCCTTAAATACCCTCAAATCTCTTCATTTGATTCTTTAGAAATTCCAAAATCTTTCAGAAAGTGTTAAACGTTTCACTAAAAACCTTGCAACCCTTCCTCACTGTCTTGCTCAATTTCTTCAACTTTTCTCGGGAACAACCTTCTCTAATTTCTGCCTTTTCTTCTTCATCTCAGCCTCAGGGGCATCTTTTGTATCCTTAGATGCACCCTGGAAATTTTAGCCTCAACCCACTTCAGATCTGGATGTCGTCTCTCCCATGCAGTCTTTCTCTCTCCTAAGTGCAATGAGCCACTTCCAACTCTAATGTACAGCGAGGATGATACGGAAGGCTCTATTAAATGAACTCAGGGTAGCACAGGCCAAGGTCCTTGATGTTGATTTTGCAGTCAACATTGATACTCAGTTTGTTAGGGACCCTCGTCCCAGATATGTCTCCTTCTTAATTTTTGTCAACAATAAGGATACCTCTGTACCAATCTTTGTCTTGCCCAAGAAATTCAATAATGTAAGAAGGCTACCAGAGATTAAATCAAGATTGGAAATAGTATCGATTGTTAGCACTCCTTCACATTGTATAAAGGATGAGATATTCTAATAGATCCAATTCGACTTTGTACCAATCGTTTAGGCCATCAAAGCAAGAAAGAATGTGTATCAATAAAGGTGTAAGGTTGCAAAGGCAAATCTAGAAGAAAATGAAAATTTCCTTGAATAACAATGATAGAAGGAATTTTAGTCCCAAATATATCGTAGTAAGGATGGATTCTGGTGTTAAGGACGATTGGGGTCTAAAGGCTTGAGGAGGTTGCTAGTCACGTAATCGTTATTTTTCCACCAAACCTTGCGTCTGTTTAGTAGGTGGTTACAATTTGCGAGGAATGCTGCCTCCTCTTCTTTATTGCAATCCCTGACCATAGCAAGTTTAGAAAATTTATATGGGGAGCAAGATAAATAAATGAAGTAGCAGTCATGTTTCTGTTAAAAATGAGAAATTTTTAGAGAGTGTGGAGGAAATAAGTGCAGGTTAAAGGTCAAATGATCAATATGATTATGGATAAATGAAGAAACTAAAGGATCTGGTGAAGGAATATGGATAACGATGCAATAGATATTTAAGAAGGTATTTCAAATCGAATAGTTGTTGAATATAGACCAACTTACTTTGGGATCAGTGAATCTGACAGTTAAAACATCAATACAAAATATCAAAGAATATTTCTTGTTTTTCATTTACACGCCACAAATGCAAAATCTCACCATTACCAACTTTATCCTAAACGTCTCCATTTTAGCACCAAGAGTCGGATCAACACATGAAATAGAAGACTGAACAATGTGTGTTCCAGCTTACACCAAAAGGCATGGTTTTTGGGTAACAATCCAAGGGAAACAAGTTGCCTCTTAGATGCATAGTTAGGTGCAATTATGGGACCATGATTTTCCAGGTTCGAAGTACAGCTGATCCGAATACTGCTACCTCGTAAGTTTGTTCATGGACTTACCAGCTCCAAGCAAAGCTGTATCACACGAAAAGCGATGCCACAATCATCATGACCTAGGGCAATAGGCAGAGTCCTAGTGACGTCACTAAATGACCATGCTTGTTCCGCAAGATGTGCAACCTAATCCAGATATGAACACATCAAAGTCTTAGAGTTCCTACAATCTAGGAACTGGCGTGCGCTGCAATAGCTACTCTTAGATACCCTTTAGGATTCTCTTGGTTTAGGATAAGAATGAAGTTTGCTGGAGTTATCCAGGGCCTTCATCATCTTTTATACGTCCATGAAATTTACACGGTTCTCCGCTCGAAAGGCAGTATAGGAATGGTGCAACTTATCACCATTAGAGTTGTTTTTTAACAAAGTATCCCATACATGATCCAGAGTAGTAGGGGGCTTTGCAGACAGAGTCTCTATGCTCCCTAAGGTGGTTGCAGCATCAAGGCTCAAATTACTTGCTCCTAGAGTAGTGGTAATGTCAGGGACAAGGTTATCCTTGACCTGTGTAATGGAAACATCAGAGGTCGGGCTGTTGTCAGATGTATGGCTAACATTGGCGTTGACAGACCTTTCTTTTGTGTTAATGTTTGTGGTAGGGTAATTTGGTCAAGAGGAATATAAGATCACTCTCAATGAAAGCAACAATTGTTGGAACCAAATTTATGCACCGCCGTAAGAAGTAGTGGTGCTTAAGCTCGTTTACCTGTAATAGAGCACACAACCATGAGTAAGCCAAATATGGAGGGTGTGTGTGCCGGTTAAAGGCTTTTCTATGATTAAGTTAGTAAGCAATATTGAGACTTAATCAGTAGGCAAGAGAATAGGTGGTAAAGATTGCGGTACCAGAGATGAACCCAAGAAGGGTGTACTTATACCAGTCGAGGATATGACCTTTTAGGATGGTAGAATCCTTATTAAACCGAGAGAATCCTAGAAAATATCTAGGAAGTAGATATTGCATCCTCTTATGAGTGTGATTAATTGCGACACATAATAACCTTTAGATTGTATGAACTCCAAGATTATAAGAAACCTGCTGATTTCTTGCGGATCAGGTTCTCAAATCTTGCGTAACAAGCATAGTTAATCTCAGCGAAGTTGTTTGACTTCACCTACTGATTCTAGAATAGGATGATGTTAGCATCACTAACCCATTTAGTCAGCTCTGCATCAGAGGTTGTCAAGTCCATGACAAGACTTCTGAGGTATGCACATTTCGATCTGCCTTACTCCGAACTTGAAAAATCGTGGTCCCACAAATGCCCAAGTCAATTTCTTTTAAAAGATAGAGTTTAAGGCTTAAGTGCACAGCAAAAGCTTTCCAAAAACTAGTGGAAATGATGTATTTCTAGGGAAGTAAGTGTAGGGTTTCGCCCTACACATGGCAACATCTCATTGGCCAAGGTGAGTCCCATGAAGATGGATGAGGAAAGAATAACCCCAATGATATTAATTGTTACATACTACCTTGGGATTATCATAGAAATATCCTTGATTGGATATGATTGGAAATCCTTTATTGTTAAAGTTGATCTTCAATCAAGAGAATATTAAAGATAATATTTAGTAGTTAATCATATCTTTAATGTCGTTGACATTCATTTCCATGGGTAGGAGAGCTTGCTGATGTCGTAGTCAGGAAAAAGTCCACATAACTCCAGGATTTTTTAGATTATTTTTTGCTCCACAAATACCCTCACACCTGTTGTACTACACGTAAAAATACTGAAGGTGTAGAAGTCAAAATTGGTAAGCCAAAAGTTGTTTCCTAATTCGCCTTAGATTATGAGCTTTGACTTAGATTTGAAGTCTTCTAGGAAAACAAAACCAACCGCCTTTAGAACTTATTTAAGTCTACCTTAAGTAAAGAGTGAAATAAATTTAGACAAGAAATTTCATCCCAGCAAGAAAGAGAAAACCAAAGGAATTGTACCATCTCCCCTAGTTTTTTTTCTTATCTTACCCTTGCAAATAGTCGATCGTCGTCGTTGTCTTCTTCTCCGTGCCGCACCAATGTAAGAAAAATTAAAAACTTTCCTTCATCTTTTCTTCGGGGAGCCGCAATGGGCTTGACTTCGTGGTGGTCGCTTGGCTCATCTTTGTGGAAGGTTAGCTCGGCAGTCAGCGAAAAAGATCAAGTGATGCAATAAAGATTAGCTCAGTTGAGGCCACAGTGCTGCAGGCATGAGACCTAGGCTCAGTATGCAGCTGGATGGGGCCAGGTGCACAGCTAGTAGGGGCTAGGAGATCTAGCCCCTTTGTGACATGGGTCAGGCATTGGCCAGACATGGGAGGAAAAAGAGAGTGACCTGGGGCCACTAGGTTTACAAAAGAAAAAGGTAGGTTGTAAGCCTACCTTGTTGGTCCAGAGGGAGAGGCAGAGAGAGTGGCCTGGGACCACTTGGTTCACAAGAGAATAAGGTGTTGTAAGCTTACCTTGTTGGTCTAGAGGAAGAGGCAAAAAGAGAGTTGTGGGCTTGTGCCCGTTGTGCTGTTGCTCTGAGTGTGAGAGAGGAAGTGCTAAAAGGGCACAGACCTGGGCCTACAAGGTGTCTAACTGAAGCAGGTCGTGGGGCCTAGGGCTTGGGTGTTGGGCTTTTACAATCCTGGGTTTGAAGAATGAAGGAAGAAGGCTGAGTCATCTGCTAATCTAGCCAAGATGAAGAGGGTGCAGGCTGCGCCTTAACTGCCATTCATCTTGGGCTGTGGGCCAAACGCTGGGTTCCTTCGGCCATAAATATAAATTTTCTTCTCTTTCCTTAAGAAATTTCATGAATATTTTTTCTTGAACCTTTTGTCTAGGATTTCTTCAAGATGTCTCCCTTTGGCTACAAAATTGATAGTATCTTCATGCCTAAGCATCGTCAAGGTGAATCTTCTAGCGAAATGGGCTACTTCAAGGCTGCCCATGTTAAGATAGGCTCTAAGGAGTTGACTTGGGGCTTTCTTAAGGTATACAGGCATGTCCTTTTGAAGTCAGTATAAAATGAGTGAAGTAAGGAAGTAGTCACGACCAGCGTTTGGTTTATTTTTCCCATGTCACGCTTCTTTCAAGAGGTGATCTACTCCATGAAATGCGTTTTTTCTCAATGCTTCCTGAATGCAATTCATGTAATGGTGGTGTTCTCGAACCTAAGCAAATTCTTTGATTTAAGCTTGACCATCAATGAGTTTTGGTACTTCTTTTAGATTGATCCAAAGAATGGTGTAGGCAACTGAGATCTCGACACAAGTTGTTCGACTCCTCAAGCAAAAGTAACCATGATTGGGTCAGGGATACCTTGGAGATAAGTGGAGAGCAGGAGTCCGACTCTTCGCCTGAGCTGCGCACCCCAACTGAATTTATTGATGGTAAGTGAACTACTCCATTCTTGGTCTGCTTAGAATTCTTGTTGTGTTTCTCTTAACTTCAAATTATTGAATATTTTATTTTCCTTATGTAGATTCAGAATTCAGCTGAAGTAAAAAAACCATGCCTGATATGAAGAAGGTTCACATCACCCTAGGTATTCCTGCTGAGTATTACGAATAGCGCAGGCTGCTTACTCTTATTCTCTTGAAGATCAAGGAAGATGCATTCACCCATCTGATCAAGCAGATCAAGTAGATCAAGGAAGACGCATTTACCCATCCAATCGCCACTATCGAGCCTGTTTCCAGTTGGGGTGAAAACTGAGGCCTTTGCTACCTCTTTATGAATCGCCAGTAAAGAATAAGCCAAAGTCTTGTTCGGCATCCGAGAAGCTCACCACTATGAGGAACGAAAATGTGGATTTGTTTGCTAAAAAGATGTCTAAGTCTGTTTCTCCTTCCGTTGATGTGCCTGCTCCGCTTACTGGGAATAAGGAAACTGCTCCCAGAGCAATTGTAAAGAATCCTCCAATATTATTCTTGGAGAGTTCCTTAAGGTTATGCGTTATTCTAAACTGACCTACCTAAGGACCATACTGCTTGCGCCATGTTTGTTAAAGTGTTAAGAAGGTGGTATGCTCAGGTTCCTTTACAAAGCATCATGCTAAATAGATGAGAGTCTCCCTGCTTGCCACTATGCATAAGACTTTGATCTTGGTTGCTGAGGCGATGTGTCTTAACCACATGCTGCAAAATAGGTTGAGGTGATAATGATAGTCAAAGCTTGTTTAGTTGCAACAAAAATTGAAAACTAGAGTTTAAGCTTGTCGGTCTTATAGGGTCCAATGTTTCTGCCCCCACTTCTGCGCAGTTAGAAGCAATTCTTCAACAGGTTGAAAATATGAAGGCTAAGCTCGCCGTGTCTAAAGAGCTGCTGGAAGTTACACAGAAAGATGTCCACCTTAATTTGCTAAAGATTAGGAGTCCAATTGGAGCTTTGTTCTTCTAAGCTTAGTCGAGGATCCAGAACTCATCCTTTTTTCCAACTAGTTCAGTTGTCTCTAGAAGGTTTCTAGTGAGCTTAATTCCAAGGAAATTGAGCTACTAGGTGTGCTGTCTACTAGCGATAACCTGAAAAAAGAGTTTGAGGAGCTGTGGAATACCCATATTGGCTTGGTTAGAGAGAACGATCAGCTAAAGCAGAAGAAGGTAGGTCATAAAGTGCTTTGTCTCAGCCGCAAGCCAACTTGGATAAGTTGGTTACATTGGTCATCTCTAGTGTTGGTCGTCGGACTATAAGTGTACTGAAAAGGACTTCATGAATTTTTCCATCTCTTCTGAATACCTGCACGAGTTATCCTTCAAGCCTGTCACTAATGGAATAGTCAAGGATCGAGCTGCCACGGCTGAGGCAGCAGAAGAAAAGTCTAGGAGTGAGGTAAGTGCAGAAGGTGAGCTAGCGGCTGCGGAGCCGGGAGTCATCCGAGCTGCTGCAATAATCTTTTTCTTTGACTTAGAAGCTTTTCTTTTTCATTTAGACTTTTCTCATTTTGTTTAGCTTTTGTTGGACTTCAACATCCTTCGAGCCAGTTTATCAATTTACTGGAAATTTAATAAACTGCTTTCTTCGCTTTACTTTATCTTCGTAACTTTGTTTTTTTGAAGCCTCTTGCAAAATTTTCAGTCGTAGGACCCTTGGCTAGGCATGCTACTTCGAAAGAAGCAAATGATCGCAAGAAGTCAGTTTAGGCGTGCGTTTTGGTTAAATGTTCTAGTAACTTTTCTTGGGCGCACTGCTTCGACTTAAGGAGACAATCCCAAGAAGTCACTTTTATGCCTTTGAGTTTCAACTTAGAAACTTGCAAAGCTCTTAGCTATAGGGTCAGCTGAAGGAAAATTTTTATCCTAGCTAAGAACATGTGAGAACATTTGAACACATATGCAAACTAATAACACTTTCAAAGCCTAGTGAATGGTGAAACACAAGACTCTTTAACAACATTAAAGAGAATAAAGGATTTTGAGATTCATTACCCTTAAAGTTTATCCTTGTTTATAATAGGAACATATTTATGCGACTTTGTTAGCTTGTTTCTTTGCATTTAGTGAGTTAATTTCTATTTATTATAGTGATTTAAGCTATTTTTGTGTGTTTGTAGGTCCAATTAGCAAATGTGACAAGAAATGGCAACTTGGATTGGATAGCATGCCTATGGAGCAAGGTGGATGGATGTTTTTGAAGTTCAAATGAGGCTAGGAATGTGCCAAAGAGATGGAGAAACTAATTCAAAGCATAGAAGATAAGGAATCAGCTAAAAGGAAGGAACATTATCCAAAACCTTATCCAAACTTACCTTATCTTATCCTATCCAAATCTTATCCTACCTTAACTCTAGTTTCAAAGGGGAATCAATTTCACATTAAATCACCCAAATATCTGGTTCTAGAAGCCCTATTCTCTGCCCTAGATTTGTGCCACACAAGCTAACCGTTTTCCCCTAAGAATCTGCCGCAGCACCCTAGTCCTTTTCCTTCTTGGTTTGTGCCATGTAATCCTTCTCCTTTATAGCCTTTTCCATGCCCCCTAGCTCTATAAAGACACCACACATATGCCGCATAAAGAGAGCCTTAGAGAGAAATTCAGAGAAATTAAACACTTTGTGCCGCAACTTTGTAAGGAAGGAAAGCTTACAGCCGTGCCTGCCATCCAAAGCTTTTCGATTGTTGGAGCGTTTCTAGATGTATTCTATCCTTAGTTTTAGTTCAATGTTTATTTTAATTTGGTTTTCAATTATGATGAACATGTGGAACTAATTTCGTTTTAGCTAGAGGTGAATTCAAAGCCATGAACATATATGTGATATGAATTGATTACATCCAGTTATTGTTTCATAAATCGTGAATGCAATTTACTTATCTGTTTAATTGATAACTTATTCTTGTATGTTGAGTAAGGAGGCCAACTTAGTTTGCATGCATGAATTTGATGCTAAAATATAAGGGAGTTTCACCTAATAGTTATGAACTTATATGTACAAGTAATGGAGGTTGCTAGTCACGATCGCGTTAAGTAAATTCCTGGCAAGAGTATCATGCAGTTCATAGTTACGAATGCCATGTCAATGCTTATGATTTTCACAGAACTTAATGATCTTTGATATGTATCTCTATTATGCAGTTCATGTAGGGAACTTGATAAGAATAATTTGGTTGCGTCGCTGAGTCCAATTCAATGAATTTAGGAAAATCTGATGGTTAATTTGTGCAGTTCATGGTTAACTTGGGGCATTGTCATTCATGGTTTATAGGAATAATAACTGGAAATCGATTTGTATGCACATGTGTCATGTGTGGAGAAGGACCCTCTAGCTAGCCTTTCACCCCTTAAGTCACCTTACTTTCGTGCAACCTTTACTTAGTTCTGCAACTTATTAGTTTTAAGTACCCTTTCATATTTTGAGTGAACTTAGTTAGATTTTCGTCCAAATCACCCCTTAGTGCTCGTTTTGAGTTATTTGAGTCAGTTTAGTTTGTTTTGAGTCAGTTTAGCTTAGTTTTATGTTTTTGAGTCTAATTAGTGTAGATTAGCATCCCTCCTAATCCCCGGCCTAAAACGTTCCCTGCTTACGCATACTACAATTGTCTAAAAGACGGTTTAATTTGTGTGTTAGTTTCTACCACATCAAATTTTGGCGCCGTTGCCGGGGATTAGTAAAATTGCTAATCCCTCTTTTTTTTTTGTTTATTTTACTTTTGATATTTGATTTAGTTTTTATTTCTTTGATTTCAGGCACTAGAGAAGCAAGACATGGCAATTGCTAATCTTCAAGCTCAAATGCAAAATCTTACTTCTCTTATGTTGCAGTATATCGAAAGGTCCACAATGCAAAGTCTCCCTACATTTGGTGTGTCCTATAGGCAAGGATATCAAATTAATCAACATCCTCAATTAATTGAGAATGGAGGTTGGAAAGTGTCAATGCTTGGGGTTATCAAGGCCATAATCAATCAAGGAACGACTTGTTTTCCAACACTTACAATCCAGGTGGGAGAGATCATTCAAATTTTATGTGGAGAGAAATTCAACAAGTTCAACAAGAAGGATATTGGCAGCCATTTGAGGAGTTCTGTTCAAGACCTATGCATCCACCACAACCTCCCCCATAACAATCCCAACCAAATTCAGGTTCGTCAATGGATTACGATAAAATTCTTCAAATACTAACTTCTTTGACTCAAGGTTTACAATACCAAGCTAAAGAGATGGGGGACGTGAAGAATCAAATTGGACAGATCGCAGAATTCATGGGACAAATTCGAGAACAAAGCGAACTCTCCAGCTTAACTATTGTCAATTCGATGGGAGAATTTGAAATCGCTGAAGCTATCACTTTGGGAAGTGGTATGGAGGTTAGAGTTGAACCAGAGATATCCAACATAGCCTAGAAGTGGTCAAAAAGTTGTTGTCCGAAAAGGAGGAGGAAGACTCAGCCACGGCAAGCTTAGAAGAAGCTTTGCCTCAGCACCCAATCATCTCTAATCCTAGTGTCGCAGCCACCCTAGCTCCACCACCACCCAATTCAGGTAAGGTTGTTCCAAATTCAATTCTTTCTAACCCGATTCCACGAAATGTACGTTTTCCTTACAGGTTTTTGCAATCCAAGAAAGAAGAAGGAAAGAATAACATCTTTGAAACCCTTTCAAAAATTCAAGAGAAAGAAGTGGGTAAGGAGTATCTAGAATTCATCAAAGAGGATGTACTTGAGACAACCATCCCCAAAGAAGGATTTTATGACAAAGGACAAGTCACTGCTCTCGCACCATATTTAGCCAAGTGCAACATTCCTGAAACTTTTGAAGTAGTCTTTGTCCTTGAGTTCTTGTCACAGCATAGAGGTAAGCCACCTCCTCAAATTTCAATTTCATTTTCTACTAACATGTTGTTGGTTTCAATGATTCAAGCACCCAATCTAGAATTTAAACCATTACCGGATCATTTCAGGTATCACCTTCCATTCAAAGATCAACTCCATGTCGTTGGTCCTAGTGCAACTTAAATGGAGGTATCGTCTGGCTGGAAGACGTTAAAGAAAGCGCTTCGTGGGAGGCAACCCATGTGTTCAAATAAAGAGACATTGGAATTTCCGGCTCCAAAACCAGATTTGCGTTCCTTAACCCTACTCTTTATTGCTTTTACTTTGCCATAATTGTCATGTTTGTTAGTTGTGTTGTTTGATTGCTTGTGTGTGACTCTATGTTTGAAACATTGAGGACAATGTTTGGTTTAAGTGTGGGAGGGTAAACAGAATGCTTTTCATGACTTATTTTCGAATTTTATCACTTATCACTTCTAAAGTTGTTACTCACTGTTTGTAAGTGTTTTTATTGTGTTTTGAAGTGTTTTAATGTGTCCTATAACAGAAAATTCGAAAATCTTGAAAAAAAAAAAATCGAAAAATCTTGAAAAAATACCAAAAAGAGTTGTTTTTGTTGATTGTTTGTGTCTTAGGGTACCTTCCAACACAATGATGAGGATTTGGTTTTTAATTGCATGACTGTTAAAGAAAGTTACAAACATGGGTGGAAGTTTGATATGCTCTTTGGTTTATGCTTAGTTGTAGTTGTCATTTACGAATTCACATGTAATCGCAAAAAGAAAAAATCAGTTTTTGTAACATGCTTGAAGGAAGAAACTCAAACTAACGCTACAACCCTGAGAGACTTAAGCCTATTCTTTGTTTGAAGAGTTATTAATCTGTGATGTTTTTGTTTTCTAAAATCGTTGCATGATCTCATTATATCTTCGTTTGGTTGCTACTTAGAATGCGTTTTCATCATTTTAGTTCCAAATACTAGAACTCATGCCCATTTCATTCAAAGCATAAAATTGGTTGCATAACAAATAACAAGATGAAGTTGTTTAGTTTAACCAGAGCCAAAAAGAGAGCCTTATTTAGCCTATTTTCTTTGTTAGCCTGCATTATTCCTACGTAGCCTAGTGTAGGACTATCCATACCCTTATTCTTAAAGAATAGTGGAGCATGACTTGTTGGGATTCCTTTTGATCTACAATATGCAGAAAAACAAGTGTGGGGGAAGAATTTGTCTATGTCAATTGGTGAAGGAGTACGTTTTGTGTTTCAAAAGAAGGAAAAAAGAAAAGAAAGAAAGAAAAAAAAACATGGAAAAAGAAAGAGAAAAGAAAAAGTTGTGCAAAAAAAAGAAAAGCAAAGGTTGAAAAGAAGTAAGATGGAGTTCAAAAGTGTTGGTTGTTGAAGAAGGGTCCAAAAAAGTTGAATCTGGCCCTAAGTGTTGTGTGAATCTCCCATGGGTGTTTAAAGTTGATTTCTGCAATTAAAAGTTGAATTCTAAGTGTTGCTTTCATTATGTTACTTACTATTACTTTAAGAACCTTTGTTTATCTTTAACCTTTCTTTGTTAGCCAATACCTTAGCCTCGTTACAACCCTTAGACTTCTATCTTGATTGTTATGTGTTTCAATATGTTGAGTTTGAAATTGGTACGAGCATATGGTATCCCTTGTGCTAGCTTCTGAGTAGTGGCATTCCATTCATGAGATCATATACATGTTGTATTAATAATTCCAAAAAGTGCCTTCTTTGTTATAACATATGTGAGTGCTAGTCTACATGTTTACATCAATCTTCTCACATATACCTAGTGTAGGGAGTGTAGTCAGAAAACCTATGTGAAAATAGAGAGTATATCCGGTGAGGAATTGAGTGAATTCTCTAAGGCATGTTACTATATTCAAAATGTTGTTTTCATTGATTAAATGAAAGCTAGTGAGTGGTTACTGCGATTAAGTGTATACTCAAGAGTAAGGATGGCTAAAATCTATGTGAGTAGTGATTTTAACGTGTCATGTTTCATTGGAAATCCCTGAGGCAGTTGTTGGAAGGTTTAGATTTTATTTTGTTTTCTTTGTTTTGCTCAGGGACAAGCAGAAGCTAAGTGTGGGGGAATTTGATAGGAGTGTATATATATATATATATATATATATATATATATATATATATATGTGACTTTGTTAACCTGTTTCTTTGCATTTAATGAGTTAGTTTCTATTTATTATAGTGATTTAAGCTATTTTCGTGTGTTTGTAGGTCCAATTGGCAAAGGTAACAAGAAATGGCAATTTGGAGCATTTTGGAGCAGTTTTGGGCTTGGATTGGATAGCATGCATATGGAGCAAGGTGGATGGACGTTTTTGAAGTTCAAATGAAGCTAGGATTGTGCTAAAGAGATGGAGAAACTAATTCAAGACATAGAAGATAAGGAATCAATCAACTAACAGGAAGGAACATTATCCAAAACCTTATCAAAACCTTATCCAAACTTACCTTATCTTATCTTATCCTATCCTAATCTTATCCTACCTTAATTCGAGCTGCAAGGGGGAATCAATTTCACACTAAATCACCTAAATATCTAGTTCTAGAAGCCCTATCCTCTACCCTAGATTTTTGCCACACAAGCTAACCATTTTCCCTTAGAAATCTGCCGCATCACCCTAGTCCTTTTCCTTCTTGGTTTGTGTCGTGTAATCCTTCTCCTTTACATCCTTCGCTATGCCCCCTAGCCCTATAAATACACCACACATCTGGTGCATAATGAGAGCCTTAGAGAGAAATTCAGAGAAATTAAACACTTTGTGCTGCAGCTTTGTAAGGAAGAAGAGCTTGGAGCCGTGCCTGCCATCCAAAACCTTTGGATTGCTAGAGCGTTTCTATGTGTATTCTATCCTTAGTTTTAGTTCAATGTTTATTTTAATTTGATTTTCAATTATGATGAACATGTGGAACTAATTTTGTTGTAGCTAGAGGTGAATTCAAAGCCATGAACATATATGTGATATGAATTGATTACATCTAGTTATTATTTCATAAATCATGAATGCAATTTACTTATCTGTTTGATTGATAACTTATTCTTGTATGTTGATTAAGGAGGCATACTTAGTTTGCATGCATGAATTTGATGCTAAAATATGCTAAAATATAAGGGAGTTTCACCTAATAGTTATAAACTTATATTTACAAGTAGTGGAGGTTGCTAGTCACGATCACGTTATGTAAATTCCTGGCAGGAGTATCATGCAGTTTATAGTTACGAATGTCATGTCAATGCTTATGATTTTCATAGAATTTAATGATCTTTGATATGTATCTCTATTATGCAGTTCATGTAGGGAACTTGATAAAAATAATTTGGTTGTGTCGCTGAGTCCAATTCAATGAATTTAGGAAAATCTAATGGTTAATTTGTGCAGTTCACGATTAACTTGGGGTATTGTCATTCATGGTTTATAGGAATAATAACTGGAAATCGATTTGTATGCACATGTGTCATGTGTGGAGAAGGACCCTCTAGCTAGCTTTTCACCCCTTAAGTCACCTTAATTTCTTGCAACCTTTACTTAGTTCTACAACTTATTAGTTTTAAGTCAATTTTCGTCCAAACAAACCCCCTTTTCATGTTTTGAGTGAATTTAGTTAGATTTTCGTCCAAATCACCCCTTAGTGCTCGTTTTGAGTTATTTGAGTCAGTTTAGTTTGTTTTGAGTCAGTTTAGCTTAGTTTTATGTTTTTGAGTCTAATTAGTGTAGATTAGCATCCCTCCTAATCCCTGGACTAGAACGATCCCTACTTACGCATACTATAATTGTCTAAAAGAGGGTTTAATTTGTGTGTTAGTTTCTACTACATCAGTTTACACAAGGGATTCACCCAAGTGGAGGGCCTTCAAGTCACCTCCTAACTCCTTAGATCTTCCTTGTGATTTTCTTCCCTTTTGATTCTCCTTTGCTCCTTGAGGATGTGAGGAAAGGAACTCCAAAAATACCAAAAGTTTGGTACCTCTAACTCTCCACACCAAGGATGATGGTGTGAAGATGATATGGATTACCTAGAGGAAGTTGGATGCTAGTGAACTCCCCTAGGAAGGCCGGCCTCTATAGAGAAAAAGGAGAAAAAGTTTCTCTTCTTTGCCTTAAGAAAACCCTGGTGAGAGAATGGCTATAAAGATGCCTTTATACCACCTCACATGTGAGTGGTAAACTTGCAATTAACCCAAGTTTGCTACCACTCACCCTGTGTCCGGTTTTGACTTTATATTTGGGTTAATTTCCATCTAGTTTTAGTTGTCACACAACTTAAACTTAATGGGCCTTGTGGACCAAAACCCTTTTGGGCCCCGACACCCGAAACTAACTTAAAAGCCCAATACAAACCTTTCGTATAATTAATTAACTAATTAATTAATCTTGACCATTCCCAATTAAACCATTTAATTGCTTATTTATCTCATTTATATTTATTCACCTTCATCCTTACTCGGTGTATGATCCATTATGTTCCAATTAGCAAGGCAGTGAGCGATTGTTACTCTTAACAATCAATTGTGAATTGAAACTACATTTCAATTTTCCCTTTGATGAAGATTAATGTTTGCTAATCTTCAGGGCTTCCACAAACCATGAGTGACACCTAGCAATATGTCATGGCTACCCAAGCTAAGTAGAAGTGGTTGGAGAACCTATCCAGTTACAATTACAATGCAATTTGGTCCTTCTCTAATACAATATTCTTAATCACATTGTCTGAGTGATAGTTTGTTTCATGTCTACTATCCAATGTGATACTTCTCTATATGATTCAATTGAATATGATTTGGAACAAACTTCCTAGGTCATATTCGTATGTTTTGGCCAAAGACTCCCGAATCATATCTCAGAGTATTCTCCCTCCACCATGGAAGGTTAGAGATCCCTTGTTGTGCATTCATATGCCTACATGACTAGATAGCTTGACCCGAACAATGTCGTGGACACTCTCGATGGAATGCCTTTGACTTGATCAAAGATCAAGGACCTAACCATTAGACATCTATGATGCCTCAAATCAAAGGACTACTTTGCATATTGCAACTTATGAGTTTTTACATGACATGTATGTTCGAACTCTCTTTTGATCGTAGTTCAGTGTACTCAATTACCTTTTGAGCACGTATGTGTTTGTCTCAGTGTCCAACACCAAATGACTTGAGACTAGTCATACTCACGCTTGAGTTAACATAACACATACTAACCTTAGCGGATTGTCAATGCCCAATTGACAATCCTATGGCTAGGAACGTTTTAGGAATGAAGAGAAATGTCTCGTTAATCTAACTTACTGGGATCACTTCTCTCTTAAATTAAATACATTCCTTGGATTCCCTTATTTCTTAAACACATAATACAATAAATGGTGATTAACAATAAGCTTTGCCCTTCATTAAACATATAATAGTTTAACACAATAAGTATTCCAAAACATGTTACATCAAATGAGTGGCTTTGTGGGCATACTTCTAACATCAACGGCTAGACATGCTACTTCTAAAGTGAGCAGATGAGTCCACGTAGACTTTATGGCTGTGAGCTCCAGCTTAGAAACTTGTGGAACTTTTAACCGTAGGACCAGCAACTACGCACGGTACTTTTGAAGTAAGTAAACGAGTCCACGTAGTCTCTATTGTCGTGACCTCCAACTTAAAAACTTGCAAACTTTTAGCAATAGGACTAGCGACTAGGCACAATACTTTCGAAGTAAGCAAACGAGTCCATGCAACCTCTATGGTCGTGAGTCTTGGCTTCTCAAGGCGTTAAGCAGCTGAGCTTGTTGTGAGCGATTGCCCCCTGACCATATGCTGCTTAGTTGGTCTCCAAGTATACGATCCTTTAAGCTGGGTGGCCTAATCACAACATAATAAAGATCATTTGGACACAAAATTCGCTAACTAATCACATCAGAAGTATGTACTTGTACGGAATTTTATGGGAAATAATTCAAGGAATGCAATGCACTTTATCTAACCAATCCAGTGGGTTGTGAGCTAGTAGCACGTGTTAAAGACCAGTGTAAACATGAAAATCACTAACTGGCCACAATAGAATTGTGCATTGTTTAGAAATTCTTAAGCAGTTACTGAGGGAGTTGTCCTGCATTTTGTAGTACATATGACCTGTAGGTTTTGTAACATGTCGGCAACTAATAAATTCTTATATGAACATGAAGATTGCTAACTAGTCACAACAAAAGTGTGCAGTTGTATGAATCTTTATAGGTAGTTACTTGAGGGAGTTTTCTAAAATGGTGTCTAGATCCCCTAGGTTGTGTAGCATGTTAGCAGCTAATAAAGTTTTGTATGGATGGGAAGATTGTTAACTGTTCACAACAGAAGTACACAGTTGTATGAGTCTTTGTAAACAGTTACCCCATGAGTGTTTTACACTTAAAGAGTTTACATAACCCATACGAAGCGTAGCACGTCGGCAGCTTATAAAGTTTCGTAAGAACACGAATGGTCACTTAACTAGTCACATCAAAGGCATGTAGTTGTATGGATCTTCGTGAGCAGAGGTTCAGGAATACATTATGCCTCTTCTGATAGACAGACCCGAGTTTCCACAAATTAAGCCACGGGCTTGAAATTCTTCAATTAGCCAAGTCTTGATGAAGACTATTATGGTTAACTATGGGAATATCGGCGCAGGTCTTTGTGCACCCAATTACACCAAGGCAACCAGGCCCATCCCTGCCTGGATATTCAGGCAGCTTACCCTCTCTAGGGTGTCCGAGAATTAGTTTACCCTCTCACACTAAAGATCATGGGGACTGTTGCGAGCATGCAATTGAGCCAAGCTATAGATAACTCTTCAAACCTTCATCGAAAATAGAAGCATATCAAACTCTACTAAAAGGTAGGAACTGCAAAATAAATTGAATAATCCTCGATCTGCTTGGGACATCGAACTTCAATCGGTCTGCACGAGTCCAGGTTGTGACAAAATGCGGGATTCGTTTTTTTGGAGCCTTCCCTAGGGGCAAAGATGAAGGCTTTTCTGGGACTAGATCTCTTGGCTGGAACAACTGGATTTTCGCCCTTTTGTTGTAGCTAGAGAGGAGTTGTTGTTGGTAAACTGCGATGTGGGTGGCAAACTTCACGTGTTCTTCCTCTGCTAGGTCTAGGTTGGCGGCCATTTTCTTCTTATTCTGCTCTAAACTTGGTAGTATAATGCTGATACTTAGGGCGATGACATTGGGAGAAATTATCGCCTCTGAACTGAATGCCAAGGAGATTGGAGTTTCACTAGTTGGTCATCGTTTGGTAGTGAGGTATTGCCCATAGAACACTGGGGAGTTCGTCTAGCCATTTCAACAATCTAAAATATTGATTGTGCTCATTTTCGTTTTAATTTCCCCCCAATTCGAGAATGGGATTGAGATTTTGCCAATAAAAAAGAACGGGGGCGGGTGTCAAATTAAATGTTTGCCCAATTTTTTTCACGCATTCAGTCGCTCACCATCAGCATCACAGACCACTGCATCTATTTCTCTTCATCGGTCCCTTTCTCTCCAACGTCACACCATCGACCACCACCGGCCACCACCGACGTCTTTCTCTCTCCCATGCCATTAGTCTTTCTTTCTTTCTTTCATTTGGAATCTTGAATAATTTGTTTTTAAAATGTTATCTAAATTGCCAAATTTTATAAAGAAAACCATAATAAGCTAGGGCTGGTTCGATATGGGATACCAAACCAAAAACACTATCTCGAATCTCAAACCAAAATTTTTTGGGACGGGAATTTGAAGACCGATCCCAAACCAAATTTTCGGGAATCTTGAAATATTTTCAGGATTTCGGGACAAATCAGGATTAAATTTTAAATTTGGGCTTTTGGGCTATTAGGTTGAAACTTGACATATTCGGCTTTTGGGCTTTTAATCAGTTACATCTTTTGGTGGGTTTTAAAGCTAATCTTCTGATGCGAAAATAATTAAGCACACAAATTAACCCTCTTGTTGTCAAATTGTAGTAAGGATGCAAGTAGGGATCGTTCTAGACCGGGGATTAGGAGGGCTTGCTAAAACCTCTAAACTGACTCAAAAACATAAAAACAAAGTTAAAAACGTTCACAAAGACTCAAAGGACTCAAAACAAGTTCAAAAGACTCAAAACTGCCTAAAAACACTAACTAAGCAGTTTCTGACCTTAAACACAATTTTGGATGAATTTAAGATTATAGGTTGATTCAAAACACTTTAAAACACAAACTAAACAGATTCTAAACACTATAGAACAAGAAAGTAAAAGGGGGTTTTGATTTGACGAAAATTGAAATAACAAAACAAGTTATAAAACTAGGCAGATTGTAAAACGAATTTTGGAAACAAGATGATGGATGGATTAGTTAGAGGTCCATTCTCCACACATGACACATTTGTATATGAATCGATTCTCCAATTGCTTTTCACTAACTATGATGCTCAACACCCCAAGTTAACCGTGATGCACTAATTAACCCTCAAACTTTCCTTATGTCATTGAATTGGATGATGCATGCGACAATTCAAATTATTCTCCAACGGTCCTCAACATGAATGCATAGAAGAGATACAGTGAGAGATCATTATGCTCTATGAAAATCATAAGTGTTGACAAGGCAATTGTAACTATGAATGCATGATACTCTTGCCAAGAATTCAATTAACGCGGTTGTGACTAGCAACCTTCACTACTCATGTTTATAAACTTGTGACGATTAGGTGAAACTCGTTTATAAACTAGCATCAAGTTCATGAATGAAAACTAAGTATGCATCCTTAATCAACATACAAGAACAAGTTTTGAATAAAACAGATAATTGAATTGCAATCACAACTTAACAAATCACAATTGGAAGAAATCAATTCATATCTCAAACATGTTCATGGCTTCAAACTTTCCCCTAACTAATTAGGGGTTTAGCCACTCATAATTACAGCAAACTTAGAAGATAATAACAAAGTAAACATTGAAAACAAGAACGAAGTACACCTAAGAACGCTCCAATCTACAAGCATGAAACGTTCAAGGCTTCCTTCCTCTCCTAATTGCTGCGGCACAAGGGATTATGGTGAGTTTAGGGATTATGGATGATGTAGAATGATGGATTTAGGGTTGGGATGGATGTAGGGGACGGCAAGGCTTGGTTTTGGGCAAAAAATATGAAGAATGGTGAAGTATGGATGTGTTAGAGGGATGGGATGAATTTCTGGCGTGAATGGTGAATGAATGGAGAGTTTTGTCGCTACAACAAGGATGTTTATTTATAGGATTTCAGGAATTAAAACCCTAGGTTATTTAGGTAATCAGGATTTAAGTCAAAAGCTTTTAGAAATAGGAAATCAAATTAGAAATTTAAAGGAACCTACCTAAAAGTTGCGGTAATAGCATAACACACAAAAGGAATGTGTTTTAATGCAAGGAAATAGGAAAGAACCCTCTCCCTTGCACGACAAGAAAGAGGAAGGGTCAAGGGAGGTGCGGCTAAGGCTTTTAAGAAAAGGATTGTGACATAATCTTGCAGATTTTGGGAGAGAAAAGGAAGCTAACTCACGGCAAGAAAGGGAAAGGACTTTAAGGCCAGAAATTTGGAGAGAAAAGGAAGGTAAGGTGCGGCACAATTTAGGGCATGTCTAGGGCTTCTAGAACATGTGATTTAGGCAACCAACATTATTTGGAAACTTGCACAATTGGAAACCTTTCAAGAATAGAAACTCCCCATAATGGAAACTGGTTTCCAATTCTTGATTCCTCCTTCTTCCTTCGATTCCAGGCTCACTTGGTCTTTAATTTCGTCCAACACTTTGGCTCCAAGCATAAGCTATCCATCTTTAGCCCAAAAGTGTTCCAAAATGCACTTCTTTGCTCCTTTAGCCCTTAGAACCTGAAAACATACGAAAATGGCTTAAAAGACTTAAAGAACTAAGAAATAACAACGTAAATGCACAAGAACAAGCCAACTAAGTCGCCTAAATATGCTCCTATCATCTTCCACAAACCAAACTACAACTAACTCAAATTGGTTTCAAATCAAAATTCCTATTTGTAAGTGTTAACCAAATGAAAAAAACCTTAGAAAACAAAATCCAGATTACCAAATATGAACCAAATGATAGATGTAATCTAAATAAAAAGAAAAAGAGTTCTAAATTTATGTTCACCTATAAGTTAAACTCAAATCCTTTAACTAAGAGTTAGGTTTATAAGTCACACACATGCATTGTTCAAAGATACATTGCTTCACAGCTAAGGCTTTCGGAGATCGGTGAACAACTTGCAAGGATGAAACCTTCTAGGAGAGGTCCTGCAAATACAAATACTGCAATCTTAGAAACGAGGAAAAAAATTAACAAATTTACCTCACAAAGCCCCAAAAATTGAAGGCAAAAACCATCAAAACATGTATTTTTACTTTCTGGTTTTCCATTTCCTGAAATCAAAAATTAGATGATGCAAAGCCAAAAGAAGCAACAAAAATTATTATGAAAAATATACAGAACTTTCATGAAAAATAAACAAACTAGAGCAGAAAACACATCAAAATGTGGAGCTGCAAAACCCTTGGATTAAAAAATGAAAATCTAGATATTATCCATAAGAGATTTACAACCCACCAATTGAACAAAACCCACATTAATGTATTAAAGAATTAGACTTTCTAAGACCCTTTTGGAGCAACAAAGTAAAAACCCAGAAAACTTTACCTTGCAAATTCCAGTAATAGCCTCATTCCTAAATCGAAAAAGAAAATAAAATCATAAACGTTTACCTGATGGTAAACATAAATATAGAAATTAAATTAGGGTTGGAATCATGAACATCCAATCCAAAACATGAACAAATTTCACAAACCCTATTCTAGAATTCAAACCCTAAATTAATTCCCAAATTTACCTGATTTGGGGGAGAATCGGTGCACAGTGAGGGATGAGAAGGAAGGCTCCACAGTGAGGGATGAGAAGTCGAGGGAGAGAGATCATAGAGGTGATAGGTCAGTCCAGAGAAAGGTGAGTCACTTGTGTGATGTGGGTGTGGCCGGATTCGAAGACGGCGAATAAGGAGGAGGAGAGAGATCGAGAGAAATCGGCGACAAGGGTGAGGAGGTGAGGTCATGAGAGAGTGACTGAGTGAGGGTGAGGTCGAGGAGGGTGAGGTGAGGTCGAGAAAGAGAGTGATGGAGTGAGGGTGAGTTGAGGACGATGAGGAGGGTGAGGTGAGGTTGAGACTCTGAGTGAGGGTTTATTTAGATTCAACAATTGAGAATAAATCTCAACCAAATCAGATGACTGTTCCAATTCCAAATATATATTTAAAATTAAATAATAATTTTTTTTTAATTTCAGTTTGGTTTGGGATTTTTTCGGTTCGATTTCGAGATTTTTTCGATTCGGTTTGGAATTTTAGGTTTCTTTTCCACCTCTAAATCAGCCGTGCTTTTAAGTTTTGACGGTAAGAACCTGAGCATTACAAATTCATTTCTGCTTCCCTTTGAATTTCCAAACGTCTTTTTCAAATATTACAAGAAAATTGGTGGATGCAGTGCAGCATACGTACAAGCCTCAATCGATCTTTAGTATCTCAACTCGTACATGTCTAACAGATGAAACTCTATTCATGCCAAACCACATCCCCTCGTCCCTACTAGTTTCCTTTGCATACACATCCTTTGTACAGCAGACTAAGTTTTTAATCTGTCATGCATTACGGGCCATACTTATCAATGTTATAGAACTCTATGTTCTTGTACTTCTGAGATATTATTTCTGCTTCAACTTTTCTTGCTGTGTCAGTTGCACAACCAACAAGGATGAGAACAGATGTGCCTGCGAATCCACGAAATGCAGTGAGGTGCGTCACTTGTTCAATCACTGAAGGACCAGCAGCCAGGATTGCCAGGAAGGCTGAACCAAGCACTGATATTCGACTTAGAACCTGCATCCAACCATCAAAAGACATTAATAATTCATTTCATTTCTAAGACGACAAGATCTAACATTTAATACGAAGTTCAAGCTTTCTGACGGAGATCCACAGAAGAAGAAAAAGTAAGAAAATGGCATATGATAGAGAGAACTTAAAAACAAAATGCTATGTTGTGAATCAATCCTTGAAGTCATAAATATATGAGAGGGTAACCAGAAATACGTATCAAGGACTCCCATGTCTAATGAATATCAAGAATACCATCCATATACGGAAAAAAGCGATACAATGGAGAGAACTTGGAAGCAATATACTATTTTGCAATACTCTTCAATGGAAAGTTGGATTGCAACCCGATAAAAGTAAAAGGAAGTTCACTGGATCAGCATGATGCACATAAAAATGCTTTGTGAATCAACCTTGAAAGCCATGAATATACAAGTTGGCATTACCGTGAATAAAATCAAATGCATAGTATCAAATGTCTTTCTTATACTAAATAAGAGAGGGGTAACCCCAAATATCTTAAGTTCCGTCAGTTGAAATTAAGCTTTTTTTTTTTTCCACATCTTCACCGCTCAAGACATAAATTGAAGTTACTGGAAAGGGGAAAAAAACAGATGCACCAATCAACCTCATTTAGTTTTTTTTTATTTTTGGTAATATGGACCTGTTTGGACCCCAGCACGCACTCGGTCCATATACTCTAAGTTGTTGTATGAGAAAAATATTGAGGATCATGATTTGTTTCCAGATAAAGGTTCAAATCAATCGCATGATCAATCTAGCTTCAATGTCCCGGTCGAAGATGACAAGACTTGGAGGCAATAGAGTTTCAGCCAAGAATAATTATGTGTATATTCAGCAAATATGCCAACGAATCAGAATATCATCATAATTACGTCATCCGGTAGACTTGGCCATCACAAAATTCATCCCTATAAATACAAGAGGTTTTGCAACGTAGAGAGCCCCTTCTCACATCCTTGAGAAAAACACTATCCTAACCCTCCCGCCAATACATCTTCAGTTTGGATAAGTAAATAGCACTGTGTTTGCAACCGGTGACATCTTTAGTTCAGATAAGTGAATAGCACTAGAGTGGTAGAACTAGGCGCTTTAGGAGCACCTTCAGTTCGGACAAGTGAACAGCACAGCTTCTGGTTAGTTGGTTATCTATCCAAGTCTCAACCAATAGAGTTTCGAACTTTTTCATCGAAAGAGGTCACTTCATCAGCTTCCCAACGAAGTGAAGTGTTCTCTGATTGGTTACTCTCCGGTGCACTTTCGCAATTCAACATTCAGATAGCCAAACTACATTCACCATAAAATGCTCATCTCTTTTGAGTACTTGTGTCCTTACAGCCTGATACCGATTCGGCGCACCTATATTTTCACGAATATAGTTGAGGTGACCGAAGATGGTGTAGGCCATCTTGAGCTTCACAATGATCTAGGAAACCTTGTCTTTAGGTTCTAGAACCCAAGGTCAAGATGTGTTCCTTTGCTATAATTGCTCAAGTACAGAAGTCAGCATCGCATTCAACACCACCACCGCCACATCTATTCTACTTGCGCGACCGAGCTCAGCTGAGAGTTGGCATGCCCTCATTCACAAGAATTACGTAGCTAGCTCATAATTACTCAGCATTGGGCGCCACGTAGGCTTTGTAATTTCTAGGGTCAACAGAACCAACTCCAATCTATTCTCGTTGGACATTCAAGAAAACTCACGAAGGTAAATAGCTAAGACATTTAAGCGATAACTTAGTACGGGATACTTCTATTTGAAAATCATAACCAATCTATGAAAAAGTAAAACCAATATAAAGAAAGCTGCATGAGTCATTCATAATAACCTTTTCAAACTTGATACAGTAGGCAACTAATTGGACACTTAAGACAGGAAGATGTTATTAATATTCACTCTTAGCATCACAGGTTGATTGTTCGATGGCAATTCACTAGTTATTAAATTTGATGCTACTTGAAAAACCAAGGAAACATGCCAATTTATGCACCCATCACAATTAACTCTACAAAAGAGTTTTATGGCTAATTGAGCATCAAGCTGACTGATTAGACACATCCATGGTAGTAATGCAAATAATCAACCACATATTTCTTTGACAAAGAAGAAACTTACTGTCTTAAGAAATGCAGCCGTACTTTTGCCCGGTCGTACAAGTGGTATTGATGCACCTTGGCGCTTCAACTGTTCACTTACATCATCAGGATCCAACTGTAGGAAAGTGTAGTAGTAGTTGAAGAAGGCTATTAAAAGGATGTTGGTGGGGAGATAGAAAGAACCTACAAAAAGTTAACTGGAAACTTTTAGCATATCAGATGTTCCAAATGCTAAAAATGGAATATAAGTGCTAATTAGACGATGGAACTATTCCTCTTCTGTCATTCAATTTATTAACCTACATCCGTAATGGATGCTATCATTACAACTTCCCCAAGGAAATTAATGAAAATTCAAATGACAAAAAAATCTAATTTCATCTCAAAACTCCATAGGATCTCTAGATAACCATAATAAAACCAAAACCAAAAAGCAAAATAACTAAAAGCCCAAGTCCAGTCATCACTTAATATTGACAACGAACAAGAAATCTGTAGTTAATTATCAAGAAGATTGTCAAATTCAAAGCAGAAGACTTTGACGATAAAATATGTTTGATGATGCACTAGATGTATATACAGGTGAATAATGGAAAAAATGTAGCAGGTTTTCAAGCTCAATCATGCAGGTTGAAATGAAGATAGTGTATAAGTATATAAGCCAATACATAGTTGTTATTCTTATCAACTTTTATGTCCAACTCCAACACCTATTACCACTAAAAATTGCAGCTTCTTACCCCCTGGATTTAAAGCCACTGCAGCGTTCTTCAATGCAGCTAAACCGGTGAAGCGTGCTATAGTACCAGGAAGAGCTAATGATGATGTAGAAAATATTATTGGCATAACTCCAGAACTATTCACCTGCTTAGTTGAATTATTTAGATAAACTACATATTAGGGAAAAAAATGATTGGGCATAAGGACGGAAAAAGTGTATCTATAAATTAGCGTCAATATAAGCAGTATTCAAAATAAATCATCATTAACATAAGCCGAACAAAAGAAAGGAGAGCACTTTTGAGAAGCAACCATAGCACTGGTTGGTGATGTTTATAAAATGGAAAGGGAATTTTGTTACTGGCAAAGATCTTACATATAGAATACTTGAAACTAGGGTGCTGGAAAAGAAATGGAAATATCAGAAAGAGAAGAATATGATGTATTCAGTAACACTAGAAGCCAAGGGTAACAACAATTATCTACAGAATGTCACTTGACCTGATATCAAGGATACTAAAGGATAGTGAGTACACCAGAGGCAGGCTGAGTTCATCATAAAGGTTATAACAATGCAGAATGCACGATGATAATATAAAACATATGAAATAAACCTAGATATTGCAGATTAGTAAAATGAAACTTTTCTAATCACCTTCCTATACTTTTGTTTCCTGAGTTGAGGTGTGCACCTACTATCTTCATAAGCACGACATACGTCTATTCATGCAATACTGCATGAGTAAGCAGAAAATAAAATAAAAACAGAAGAAAAGGCAGAACCTACAAAGGTGTGGAAAGAGATTTTTAGTTTTTTTGCTAGAAAAAGGTTATTCAATCACAAAACACACATTTACATGCAAATGAGTATGTACTATGTACACATCTTAATGATCAGAAAATAATTAGTGAATTGGCCAGAACATGCATAAAGTGGCAATTTCATAGAAAGGATACTCCTACAGGGAGAAAAGTTGTGATAAAAGAACCTACTGCTGAGACTGGAGATTTGGTGATAGTGGAATAACACCACTAAAGCACAAGAACATGGATACGGTATCATTCCAGTTGTTCTATTTCCATCTTTTGACAAGAAACATCACATTGAGGAATGCTTGTAAGGCAGTGAAAGGTTTATATAAATATTATTTCTCTTTCTGTATGACGGGAACCCTCATCAACTAGAGGGGAATAAAATAGAAAAAAATGGTAGTAGTCTTACTTGCAAGACAGGCATTCCCAATTTCTTGGCACTCTAACCAAGTAGGAATTGAGAAGACTCTCCAACAGAGTACACTTATGTGTAAGCAAGAACCAGTAATGGAACATATAAATTTGCTGAATGGTGACATAGTTAAAACGTCTCTCTGCTGACCTTTGTGGGCGAACGAAGAGATTCTATCCCATAAGGGGGTCTAAGTGATCAAAACCACTCTGAATTGGCAGGGAAAGAATTACACATATTTCCAAGTATGTCCACATTAGTATTTTCTAATCATTAGCATTATGACCATAAATCCTCTGAAATTCTACCACTTCAGAAAATTAAGAAGCAAGAATACAAACCTTAAAGGGTAGGTAAGCAGATCTTTGAAGCCCTCCACCTCTGTTGGTGTTATACCTTGAGGCATAGTTAAGTGGAATTTTCCTTTCTGCTTCCTGAAACCCTTTGTTTAGATCATTGCGAATGTTTCTCAACATCCAGAAAGCAGATATTTGTATTAAAAGAAGCATTTACCTGAACGTATACAATACCAAGGACCAATACAAAGAAGGAGACAACTATGGTGGCAAGTCCAACATAGTTACCATCCTGAAATGCCTGTGCAACAGTCCTACCGACGGATGCTGGAAAGTACGAGATGATGCTTGTGAATATCAAAAGAGATGTGCCATTTCCGAGTTTTAGGTCTGTGATTCGTTCGCCAATGTAAGTTGTCAATACTGAGCCAAGTGTCAATAAGGTAACAGAAGAGATAACCCACTCTGTACTGAAGTCATTGACATATGGACGAAGGTAGAATACTTGGCCAATTGCCTTCCATTAAAAAAGAGGCAGATATAAGCACATTGCAAGAATATCTCAAGAAATAATAATTTTTTAAAAAGTCATGCACAGACAGCATATTCAAAAGTTATATTTTGATGTACATAAAGGAATTTTCAGAACTGGGTGCACATATTAACCTCCCAGACTGCCCCAATATCTTACAGTGAACTGCATACTTAGATTCCAGATTCATCTAGAGTATTCACCACTTTTCCTAATAAAAACTACCCAAAACCATCAGACATCAGAACTACCCTCAGTTTACATTACTTTTACTTTGAGTTCTGACGATACCATATTTTCATGAATACCAACGTTTCATCCTAACATTTATGTACTATTGTCATTTGTCACTATCACTGGAATGATATCAACACCACCATCATGCCACTTGTATCACCACATCATTCTAGCTTGAGTGTCCTTGACTATCAGTACCTCCTGTGTTGCCACCATAACTAGCAATTACTATTGTTGTAGTGCTTATCAATACAACTCTTTCCCTAGATATTTAACTGAATCCTCAATTACTTCTAGCAAAACAATGATATGTATGCAAATAGATTGCAAGTTCCAAATGTTGTCATCAAAACATATATTGTCATTTTGATTAATGAGTGCAGCAATTGAAAAGAAAGGCCTAACTCCCTAACCTGGACTATGGCAAACCCAACTGAAGCATATTGAGTATACCGAACAATTTTCTTTCTTCCTGCTTCTCCTTCTCTTTTCTGAAGATCCTGCAACTTGGGATAAATTTGTGCAAGAAGCTGGAAGACAATCGAGGCATTGATGAATGGAACAATACCAAGTGAACATATCCCAAGTCTTCCGATGCCTCCTCCAGAGAAAGAATCCAAGGTGCTCAATAAACTATTACCGTCCAAATTTCCAACAAAAGCCTCACGGTTAACCCCACCAAGAGGTATATATATCCCAAGTCGAGACAAGGCCAGATATGCCAACAGCTTGAGGAACTTTCCGGGTAATGGGCCTTTAAAGAAGTCTCCAAAATCAATGGAACTGTCCTCTATTGCAGCTGTGAATGTCAAAGTATCCTAATCAACTGCTGTAAACTACAAATTTTAACTGCAACTTGAAAATATCTAAGGATCTTAAGCTATATTACTTATTCTTTATGAAACAAACCTGCCAAGCCTCTAGCTGAAGTGGGTTTCTCCTTCTTCGAACTTGAGGCACTCTCAAACGTTTGTGATAATATGCCTACAAAACTTTCCCAGGTAGCATTTACACCAGAATTGACATCTGAATTTATACCCAAGGGATCAAAAACCGAGGCTTCTGAGCTGCAAAATAACTTAAATCAGCTCGATAACTTTCATATCTGTATAATTCAGCTTTATAGTTCTAGGAAATACTTCAAGCCGTCTTTTTTTCTTCTTTTCTTTTAAATTGGACACAAAACAAATTGAATTCATACAGTATCGCGTAGCTTTCACTTTGATTGAATGCATTGCAAGATTCAATGGTCAAATATGCACTTGAGGTTGCAAATTGAGAGGGAATGCTATCAATATTTTCGAATCTCGACTCTATCTAATCCAAACCATCAATTTAAATTTCTTGCTATTCGAACTGCTGCACTTGTGAATGGAAAAGTGTAAACAAACAAAGAAACAAACAGAGACTATGAAATCGTCACTGAAAACATGCGTTACAAACCAAAATCCAAAAACCCAAGTGGGAGAAAACTCCAGAATTCCGTCAAAAGAAGAAGAAAATGAGAAATTACCGGCTGGAGAGAACGCCAAGCTTCCAAGATGTAGTGGTGGAGTTGGGTTTTCTCTGAACGGAGAAGCTGGGTTTGCAGACCGATCTTTTCAGTGCTGGAGAGGGTGAGGGAGTAAGATGAGAGAAGCTGTGGTTATGGCTACGGCTACGGCTATGGGGTGTGTTGAAGCAAAGCGGGGAGGAAGAAAAGGCTCCTCTGAGCGTTATCAACATTATTATCTTTTGCTGCTCTCAACTCTCTCCCGCTCTTTCCCTCTCTTTCCCTCTCCGTGTTTGCTCCTTCGCTGGTCGCAGTCGCTCTCACACTCACTAGTCAGTGGCTAAGGCTTGGGTGTTTATCACACTTTATTCCACCTTACTCTCCTTTTTTCTTTTTCTTTTTTAATTAAAAAATGATATTATTTTAATTAACCATAATAATGAACTAATTATAATAATATGATTCAAATTTATCTTTAACGAGAATTAAATTTAAAACCTTTCAGTTACGAGTGAAGAACAATACACTAGACCATAGTACAAAGTGATTTTTACATCTTATTCTTTACTTATAATTTTTATTCTTTCTTTCTTATTTAAATTTTTATTTATTTAAAAATTAGAGATATAGAGGAAAGTTAACTACCCACTAATTTCTTAGATTATAAATGATTTACCTTTTATCTTCTACTTTACATACAAAATTATTAAGAAAAATAATAAGAATATACACTTATTTGTACACGTGCTTTCACTTCTGTACAACTTTGCTTTCCTAATTAAATCTCAATCGCTCATTCGTGAAAAATCATGTACGTAACCTCTATAATAAGAGAAGAATTTATATAACAATGTACATCGTCATGTGGTATCCCCCGTGCCAATGAAACAAGGATATGCAAATAAAAATTTACACATATCTTTATTTTATTAGGACGGAATCTCAGTGTGTCAAATAAGTCATCTTCCTATAATAAAGGTATGATAATATGGTATGATCATGTTAATGATGGCACCAACAACACTACCAACTCCACAATTGGAAACATTCAATTTGAATATAATTGTAAGAAGGGGATTCCAATGACTTTCAATTGATTCTTCCTTGTTGGTTTGTATGAATTCAGCAAGGAGTTATTTTAGCCTTCCAAATAATTTGTTCACCCCTTCACACTTGTTAAATACTAGACAAACATCTCCAATTCAACTTTTGACAACGAGTGAAAAGCCCTGTTTCATAATTCCTCAAACTACGCATTAGGAGATCATTTTAAAGCATCCTTAAAATTAGGTTTTCTCCACACATATAGCGCAAAATAGCAAATCCTAACTACAATGATACAGTGACTACAATCATGTTGTTGTTTGCCTACAAACCACTATACAAATCACGAACAAGAATGTTACCAAAAGGAGGATTCGGTTGCATCTAGCCCAACTAGATTGCCTACATACCTTGTACCAATGCACACGGATCAAACCACCATAGTTTTTAGTAGACTCCTAATCCTAAGATCAAAGGCGATACCCTAGAGCCGAAACTAAGAGAGCAACAGATTATTGGAAGAGTAGAGAGCTATGCTTCTACTCTCCAAAGCTAAGAGAATTGTTTCTCAAGTCATTGTTAGTCCGAATCACCAGACTACCATCCCTAATGATTATCTTGGTATTACAAACATTTCAGGATTTGTTTTTTGACAACTTTCATTTCTTCGTAAAACTATTTGTAAGTGAAAAATCTATAGACATCCAAAATTTCGGTAAAACTAATGTTCACCAACAAATTAAATTTTAACTTGCTTGAGCTTAAGTGGTGACACGCCCTGACCTGGAATATCCACTAGGACTCTGAATCGAGCTGTGCTGGCCAACACCTAGAAGGTAACGAAGCCATAAAGTATAATGTTGTGGACAATATGAATAAATTTAATCCTAAAAGTGCCTAAGGACTAGAGTGCACTGCGAGCGGGAACGAGCCCATTTCACAAGCAACGTCAAAGCGTAAGTAAAGTACAGTAGTATGGGTAAGGATCATACCCTCAAAGGTAGCCACCTATACTAAGATTCGCCACAAATCCTTGTTGATATGAACTTCCAACAACTAAAACCTGGAGGGGCGCAAAAACAAGGGTGAGTGGGCCTGAAAATAAAGTTTTTAATAAAAACCTTTTGAAAACATTATAACCTCTCGCCGTAAAACCCGTATAATTTCCCAAAAAATAATAATACATATGTATATAGAAATCATGCTTAAGAGTAATGAAAACCAAGTATATGCCAAGTCAAGTATCTCAGCAATGAAATAAGCCAAGTGAAATAAATCAATGTAAAATGATATGCCAACTGGAGTCAACTAACATGACTTGTACGGCTCTAAACATGCACACGAGTCAGAACCACCTAATGTGGTTTGTACAACAGGTTGGGTGTAAATAAATTCGCTTAAGTGCTATGATCACGTGAAGGCTGTGCGAAGTATCGCAAGTCACCTACGAGTCGGAACCACCTAATGTGGTATGTACGACAGGCTGGCACCTGCCTTGGATCCAAGGTGAGTGTACGGTTTAGGAGGTGAACGATCACATGAAGGCTAGCCTTGACCTCGGGCAAAACACTAACACCGGGGTGTAGGATAATGAGTACCAAATGCATCCAGGCATAAACATATACATCACAACCACTAACATCATAATGTACTCACCAATAGCTTACCTAGGCTCCGCAGCATCATGCAACATTATACATGAATACACCAATGCATATACTAAAATATAACGCAAGTATGACATGGTATTTCAATCACATTTCATTTAAAACAATTTCTAGGAAAAACGTAAAGTATACATACGTATATATAGAAAACCAAAAGCCCACTCACTTGGAGTCTGCGCTACAACTCCCTAGTACAATCTCAAGGCGTCACGAATGATCGGCACCTAGAACAATTATCAAATCATGTCTTAGAATTCTTATCAATAGAACATATAATTTACATGTCCTAATTGGAAAGATCCATACTTCGGATTCCCGATCCGTAAGTTTCTAATATCCTCAAATATTACGTATTATAACGTATCAAAGTTTAGTGACGATCCAACGATCGGATCGTCAATTGCTATAATAATCAAGTAACGCACCTTAATCAAACTAGATTCACAATACTCAAATCCACGTCATATGGATATCAAATATGAGATTAGGATATCAATTTAGTGCAAAATAGCATCAGCGACCACGCGCCACCGCTGGTGGCGGTCGGCCGCCTAGTCTCACCGGAAAATTCAATTATTTCTAAAAATTCTCAAACGTTAAAAAAATGAAGATCTCAATGAGTGAAGCAACTTTCAGACCTATGACTAAGGCCAATTTGGTTAGGAAAAGCCTCAATTTCATAAAAACCCGCCTACACCCTAGAAATGGGTGGTTCTTGATTCGACTCCATACAAGCTCCGATGCCTCCAAGGTTGATTGGGCTTTGTTTCTAGGTTCATGGAGAGTCTATTTGTGGTGTTAATTGAAGGAAAACATTTCAAGTTTGGTGAATCTTGGCCAAGGGTCCTCACGCCCATGGTTCCGTCGGGATATTTTCCTCAAAATACAACCAAATCCATTATAATTTTAGGTGGAAAAGGAAGAGGGAGGGTAGTGGAATGTTTTCTAGGTGATGAATGGTGGCGATTCGCTGGAAAAATCGCCTGTAAAGGCGTCGGAAGGTGTGGAGAAGCTGGGTTGGGCATAGGTCAAGGAAAACCCGGCAGGTTCCTCTCCTTCCTCTCCTCCCTCCTTTCCCTCCTTTTTCTCTTTTCCCATTGGTTACTCTCTCTTTCTCTTCTTTCTCATTGGTCTGGTTCCCCCTCCTTTCTCTCTTTTATATTTCATCTCCACCGCCCAACACTCTTACCTTTTAATGTGGGCCAAACACGTGGCATTTCCAGATTTTGCTCCAAAAATCTGGAGCATTCCAGAAGTAAACCAATTTACTAAAATGCCCCCAACTTTAAACTTTAGTAACTCCAAACTACGTTCCGTTTGCCCCCACGTGTTCGCAACGATGAGTCCTACGAGGATACGCTAAGAAAATCAATCTTACGTGACACGACACCGCAGTCAACAAAAGTCAACACTTTGTCTTGAAGGGCATTTTGTAAATTCACTTTTTAAAATTATAAAAATTGTAATAATTGGGGACGGGTTGTTACAAGTGGCACTGTGAAATCCCGTTCCTGGATTTCAGTGTCATAATCTACGCATTTGTATTATTGAGATTTTATATTATTTTTCGAGAATTTATATTGATTTATTTGAAATTAGATTTCAATTAAACTAGTTACGAAGAGTGAAGTTTGGAAAATTATTATTTACTCGTTGACCTTTTGAGGTCACAAGTAACGTTTTTGATTAGGTCTTGAACCCACGAACGCATAGGCAAAAGCCGTTTACGAGTCCGAATTATAACGGTATAGTTACAGACGTTTGAAGTTGTGAACTTTAGATTGTGGAAATTATTTAATTCCCACATGTGGGTTAAAGGTTAAGGGGAAGGGGGACCAATCAGATTAGGAGTAGGGCAAAAAAAAAAAAGAAGGAATGAGGAGGAAGAGGAAACGGGAGGGAAAAGAAGAATGAAAAGAAAGGGGATATTTCCCCTCCATTCCCGTGGACCCATTTACCCACGCCAACCCGGAGTGGTTTTCGGCCAATTCCACCATTTTTTTCAGGTAAAATTTAACTATCCATCACCTGCAACCTCTTCCACCATCTCCCATCTTCCATTTCCACCCTAAGTTAAGGGTTTTTAGGTCCAAAACCGTGTAAAAACTGTGCAGGTGACCCATGGAGCTTTGACGGCGATTCCGCCGTTCCAGTGAGTTTCACCACCCACCACCCTTAGTCAACTCCCCGACCCAGGAACAAGACCCAATAGGCTGTAGGGGCGTTAGAACACCGAGGAAGTCGAATTGAAGAACACCCACCTGAGGGTTTCCGGCGGTTTGTGGCCAGTTTTGGATGTTTTCCAACCAAATTGGCCTTGGCCACAGGCATAAAGTTTACTCTACTTGTTGAGATCTTCATTCTTGTGAAATTTGAGAATTTTTGGAAAAAGTCGAATTTTTCTGATATGTAACATTTGATTTATGAAATGTTGTTGGTTGAGTATATTTTCGATAAGGTCCGTCACTTGAATATTCTAGCAATTGGCGATCTTACCTTTGAATTGACACCAAATTTTAGTATGCTATTGTAGATATGGTTTACGGACCTTAGGGTATTACTAGTGAAAATCTAGTGGGCCTATATTGGTTTGTTAGCGACTTGAATATATATGATATGTTTATTATCTTAATTTCTTTTATTGGTACCAATTGTGAATAAGAATTGGTCTTATGAATATGATTTCTATTGAAATGTGATTTTATATATTTAGCCATAGACCTATGTTTATTAAACATGATTTGGCTTGTGCACTGATGAGGATTGTGATATATGATTTGACTGGCATATTTGAAAGGTGGTTGATGTGCATAGATGGTATGATATGATAAAATGTGGGTGACTTTAATATATGTGATATTGGTTATTACCCATGTTTTCATAATTATGATCCGGTGGGGATATGAATTGGTTTTATGAATATGTTCTATTGAATTGTTATTTCCAATATTGATACATTGATTTAAGTTTATGAAATGAGATTTGATATGTATATATTGAAATATGGTTTGATTGGTTTGCTTGGCATGTTGTAATGAAATGTGAGGACTAGTGGTAGACCGTTAACCCATGGTGATGAGGATTTGTTGATTCGATATGGTTTTATCTCACGTTTCGTTGATTCGTTCTAAATTTAGTATTTGTGCCTTATTTCCCTTGGTTGAACTTTTGTAAATTAAGTAACTTGTGCTTGTCTCATTTCTTTGAGCCGTTGTACATATGGTTGTTGGCCTTCCGTGATTCCGTTGAGTGATGGTCCGAAATCGTATCCACTCAGATTCCATTGAGAGATGGTCCAGAATCCTTCCTACTACACGATTCCGTTGAGTGATGGTCTAGAATCGTATCCACTCGGATTCCGTTGAGAGGTGGTCCGGAATCCCTCCTACTCCCCAATTCCATTGAGTGATGGTCCAGGATCGTATCCACCTTGGGTTTCATTGAGTTTGGATTGAGATAGCTTCAAAGATGTAGGCTTCGGCTGAACTGCGTCCCTCTAGCCCTAGTTTTTAATGTACATATGAACGATGGATTTTGAGAATCTTGTGCTTTGAATTAGAAAAATCGTTGGATGTCTGGGTGACTCCTTCGAAGTTGTCAGTGACTTGATTATGATTTCATAAAGCATGATTCTATATTTGATGTTTATAGATTGTGATCGATGACACTAATTTACATACGAGAAACCGATTGATAGTTTTGGATTGCGTTGAGTGGTCTGGAATCCCTACTCTTGCTCATTTCCATAAGTTAGACTTGTACCCTGGATTCAAGTGAATGGGAATTACCCACAATAAATCTTGTGAATATACATTAGAATTATCAAGTTATTACTTGAAATCCAGGCAGGGAATTATATAGAAGTCCTTTATTAATTTTGAGCATTGAGATATGATCTAATTGACTGATTAACATAATTAAATGTTAATATTGTGCCTCCTTGATATCATGGAATGGGTTACTTGAGATGATTGTGGAAGGATGTTGAATATGATTGTTATTAAAATGATTAGATCAGTGATCAATGCGACTAAAGGATACTATTGTGCTTTATTGATTCTTTGATATATTACATGATATGAATAGCGATTTATGTTGAAACATAATGATTTATATGATGGATGAAATAGAAACCTTGACTGTCATGAGGGTTGTTATGTAGTTTGAATCGAATAATTCATGTTTGTCAAGTCGAAATGTTTGATTGAGGAATGTTATGCATTTTGGCTTGAACAGACTGTGTTATATGTCGAGTTATAGTGAAGGTGAACTACGAATGGCTTGATCTCTAATGAGGGTACGTAGGCAGTCTAACGAGGAGGTTAGATGTAGCCATAAAGTATATGAAAAAAATTACTATGAGATTTGATTCTCGAGTTGTGTTTTGTCATATCTCGGAGATGGGTATGTTAGATATACGAGTACTTGGTGACGTCGCGTGTCAATTCGGGACGTATGTCAGGCTCGGGGCGTGACAGGCACATACCAAAGTCGCACAAATTGCATACATGGCATATGACTCATCAAAGTTGGATGAGTTATCAAGTGTGACAAGTGTCGACATCTGGTATCCTCATTAAACAAATCAAATGAAGTCAAAAAGAGAATTAACCTTAATTGATCAAATCCCTCAATTATTGTTTAATTCCTTAAACTACTAATTCTAATTTAATTAATGACTGAATAAATCAATTAGTCTAAACTAAATCAAATCAAATCCTATTTTGATCAAATTATATCAATTAGGGTTTAATTTCCTAATAAAAAATTCTAATATAGTTAAAAGCTAAATTAAATAATTAACTCAAATTTAAATCAAAGAAAATCACTCCCACAAATCACGGGATCCAAATTAAGAATTCTAAATTAAGACTCAATCCCTTACCTATAAATACTAGGCTCATTCTTAAGAAAGAGATGAGAGATAAAGCAAAGCAAGCTCAAGCCTTTGGAGAAATTGGAAAGCCATATGACCAAAGCAAACACCAAACATACAAACACTCTTATGGCTCGTTTACGTAACCATAATCAAAATAGGAGGAATTGGTTTGAGGAGGAATTGAATTATGGAGGAGTTAGAATAAGGAGGAATCAGAATTAGATTCTTGTTGTTTACTTAAATATTATGGAATTGGAGTAGGAATGAAATTGAGTTCAAATATGTTGTTTACTAATTCACTTGAATCGGAATAAAATTTAATGTGATTAATAAAATGCCCTTGTTCTTTTTTTCTTATATTTATTTTTAATAATATTTTTATTTGTTTGGTTAAAGTGAAGAGTTGCAATACCTTTATTATAAATAAATTAATTAGCACGATATTGTCTGTTTTGGGCCCCGACCACGCCCTCATGGTTTTGTTTTTGGAAACTCACGAGCAACTTCAAAGTGGGTCACCCATCCTGGGATTGCTCTAGCCCAAACTCGCTTAACTTTGGAGTTCCGATGGAACCCGAAGCCAGTAAGTTTCCAAAACGTCTCGTGCTACATGGAGGTAGGCATGTACATAAAAGGCACATCACCCTCTCTTCGTTGGTTGATGTAGGATGTTATAGTATAATAGGAACAAAAATTACATTCTGGATTCCCTCACGCTCCGGGAATTAAAATACCTCATCTATCCAAGGAATCCCGTTCCTCCAATTTCATGAATCGAATTCCTAGTTTCGTGTTGGCCCCACCACTATTTTGATTCCCCATTGTTAAGTAAACAACCGAGTATTTTGTAGTCGGAATTCAATTTTGCTTTTTTATTCCGATTACCCTTACGTAAACGTGCCATTATTCTCCATCAAGTTTGGGGAGAATCAACAAGCACAACAAACACGTGTCAAATCATTCACCACCAAAGCCAAAAATCACCCACCACGTGAAACTTCTCGTGATCCCATTTTATTCAAGATCAAGCATTGACGACTCTTCAAGAAACCACAAGCTCAATTCAAGATCAAGTGTTCATTACCTTTAAATCAAGTTCTACTTTGGAGTTCAAATCAGAGAAATATTTTTGTGGAATACTTGAGTACACATCCAATCCTATGACGACAATCTTGGGTTTGTGGTATGAGGTAAGGAAACTTTAGTTTTCGACTTTTCTTTGACAAGTTTTAGGTAGCATGTTTGCAAATATATCGTCTTAAGGCTGTATTAAGTCTCAAATCATCGTAGAATGGCTTCTTTTGTTTTGTTCTATGTTTTAATTACTAATAGTACTATTGTTCATGTGACATGCTTGGAATTTAATAGTATGATGTATATAAAGTTTCATATATATATATATATATATATATATTAAGCGTAAAACATGTGAAAGTTGTTTAGAAGCTTTACATTCAACTGACCTTTTGTCTGTATTGTCTCATATTGCACGATAGGTGATATCAACCTCTATTGTTTCATATTAACCATGCAATTGGCAAACAGTATTTCAGTTTCTGCATATGTGTCTGCAATTGGACGGATTTTGTAGGGCAACTTCATGTAAATAAGATATCTCATACTCAACTCAATTTTTTCATGTTAACCGTACGATTGGTAAACAATGTTTCAATTTTCGCACCTTTATATGCAATTGGACGGATTTCACAGGGCAACTTCTTGAAAACAGGACGCATTTAATATAATAATTTTGTCCTACATCCCAAATTTAGGTTAAAAATCAAAACTATAAACACATTGCAGAATATTATCATCCTTGCAAACAAACTGCCAATACCAAATGAACGTGTCTTGTTTCAATCAAAAGCATAGTTAATTCATCATTTCATGAAACAAAATCCCACATATTCCACTGTTGTACGATGTCTCAGTCAAAAGCATGATTACGTTGACCATTTCAATCATAGTCATGAAAACGAACTCTTAGCAACTCTACTATTTTGTGATCTAGAGAGAGAGAGGGGGGGGGGCGTGGGAGGCGGTGGATACAATCGTCCACTTATATTTGCTGACATTTCATACGAACTTATACAGATTGATCCGTTTGGTGTATATGTTGGAATGTCATTCGCGCAATATGTCACCATTATAATTGGATGAGTTGGATTAAGATATTATCTGGTTGTCATACATTATGTTTGAAGGGGCTACTTGTATGGATACAATCGTCCACTTATATTTGCTGACATTTCATACGAACTTATACAGATTGATCCGTTTGGTGTATATGTTGGAATGTCATTCGTGCAATATGTCACCATTATAATTGGATGAGTTGGATTAAGATATTATCTGGTTGTCATACATTATGTTTGAAGGGGCTACTTGTATGGATGCAAATTTCTTCCTCCTTGATCTTGGACAAAATTGCACCTACAAAACAAATAGCACATTACATCAAGGTCAAGAGCCTCACGCACCCACGATGAATTGGGGTGGGGGGGGGGGGGGAGGGGGTTGGCCAAAGAACCTCCGATGCCAAAGTTAGAATTTAGAGAGAAAAATGTTTGAGAGTTTTGCTGAATTTTAGTAAGAGTGAAGACCTAACTTTTTAGAGAAAAATGGGGTTCAATATATAGAGCATGGCCGGTCCCCTTTGGAGAAAAGGTGGCCGGGCCTTTGTGGTATTTTTGGTGTGTAATGGGTGATTAATTGGTATAATGGGTAATTAATTGGTATAATGAGTGATTAATGGATTAATTAGGAAATAAATCCATTAATTAACCAATTAACCTAATTTTTATGGAATGTTTTATAGGTTATGGAATGATTGCTTTGTAGAGAATATGGAATGAGGAAGGATGAAATAATTTTGAATTTGTTACCTTCTTTGGGCACTTTTGACTTGGTTGAGGGATGATTGTTCGCTGCTCGCGCGTAGGAATCCCAGTATGCCTCAAGTGTATTTTTGTCCTCCTTTATCCAAAAATTCATGTGTCGCCTTGTGATTATTTTTGGCTCCACAAATGCCCCCACACATGTTGGGTTGCTCGCAAGAAAGGGTAGCAGGTGTATAGATCTTCTTCCTTTAGAAACTTAAAGACTGCTTCCTATTTTGATGTAGATTCCCTCTTTAATAGGAAATTAGATCCTTGTAGGAAAGGGAAATAAATTTCTCTCAAAGCCTATTTAAGTCCACCTTAAGTGGGTTATTACATCAACTTTGAATAGCAATTTATTCTACTCTACAAGAGAGAGAGAGAGAGAAAGAGCTTAGAGGATATTTGTTCCCCCTCCTCTAGAAATCTTCTACATCTTGCTCGTGCAAATGACCGTTTTTCGTTGCTTTCTTTGTCTTCTCCGTGCCGCAGCGATGTAAGAAAAATTTAATTTTTCTTGTCTTCTTCTTGGATAGTGCTGTCGTGGGGCAGCCGTTGGGGTGATGCAGCACGTCGGCTGGCAAGGGCTAGGAGTTAGCTCGGCATGGGCCAAAGAGGTGGTGTGGCAGGGGCCATTTCTTGTGTTGCTTGGCTTGGCATGGGTTATGGTTTGGGCTGCCTGTCGGAAATGAGGAAACTGCTTGAGTTTGATTTCTCAGCTGCCATAAATGGAGCAGTCAAGGACGGAACTGCCAAAATCGGAGCAACTGAAGATGAAGTGTTGAATGAACGAATTGTTAAGTGCAAAAAGTTGATGCTGCCCCCTGACCATTTTACTTCCTACTCGATCTTCAAGCATTCGATCCTTTGAGCCATGTGGCTTTTTCGTACTAGAGAGCTTACCCGGATGGGTGTCGGGGAATTAGTTTACCCTCTCGCATTGGAGAGTATTTAGTTTACCCTCTCGCACTGGAGAGCAATTAGTTTACCTTCTCGCACTGGAGAGCAGACCCATATGGGTGTCGGGGAATTAGTTTACCCTCTCGCACTGGAAAGCAATTAGTTTATCCTCTCGCACTGGAGAGCAGACCCATATAGGTGTTGGGGAATTGGTTTACCCTCTCGCACTGGAGAGCAATTAGTTTATCCTCTCGCACTGAAGAGTATACCTATATGGGTGTCGGGGAATTGGTTTACCCTCTCGCACTGGAAAACAATTAGTTTATCCTCTCGCACTGGAGAGCAGACCCATATGGGTGTCGGGGAATTAGTTTACCCTCTCGCACTGGAGAGCATGGAAATCATTGTCATGAGTGTAGCTAAGGAAAGCTGGACTGCTAGGACAACCGAAATAATCCTTAGCCTGCCCTCGGTTCTTGGTAGTTGGGTTTGGTGTGTCTTTTTGGTACTCGTCTGCCCCTGCCGTGCCATTAGGCTGAGCTGCTACATTTGTCAAAACATAAATAGTCTTTATATCCAGCAATCTGTATGGGGTAGTCATGTCTGCTCGATCTTGTCATTGGAAGATGACTTACTCATATTGGTCATGTCTTATCGGAGCGCCTTGTCAATAGCTTCATTGCACGGGAAATTGCGCAATCGCTCGGTCAGAAGCCTTTTTACTTCTTCTTGAATTTGCCATAGTTGGGAGTGGTAGAGCTCTCGGCTGCCCTAGTCTTGACCTGCTGGTCTAGGCTGCTATTTTACGTGCTCGGCTCGTCTATGCCGCGGCAGCAGTGCATGTGGTAGATTCCTAGCAGGTGAGGGATTTTGCAGGCTGCTAGTTGAACTTGAGTCAGATTGAGTGACTGCTACTCTCCGCTCGTCATGCTGCCTACCCCAATGTGATATGGAAGATGCTACTTGAGGGCCTAGCTCCGATAAACACTTCGCTTGGAAGGCTGCTCATGTTGATTATCGAAGTGCGGCCCCAATCATGAATGTATGCTCGTCTGTGGGTCTAGTCGAGAGTGCACGCTCCTCCACTCGCTAAGACAGGAGTATACGCTATTTCGAGGGCCCAATCGAGAGTGTACTCTGCCCAAACGCTCTGTTCGTGGCAGGTCGAGTGGCTGCTTGTCGGGACGCTGCTGGAGAGGTTCTTCGCCTGCCCTTGTCCTTCTTCGGGACACCTCGTTTGTAACACGTTGCATCTTCGTGCATTGTAAGAGCTGGTTCACCAAGGTTGTCTGCTATGCTAGAGCGCTGGTCAACTCTATGACTTGTCTAGACAAGGGTTGTTCACCATTTGGATTGGAAGAGCTTGGAAGGAATGTTTCTCCTTGAGCAGTGGAAGTGTGGTAGACTCCAGGAGCGAGATTTGAGCTGGGAAATGTCAAATTCACAGAAAAATATGGTGAAAATGCTCCCGGTTTGATCATCGGTTTGGAAATTTGGAGCTGGGATGGTTGAACTAGTCTTAGACCAATTTGGGCTGCTTGGAAGGCCATGGGAGCTGACTATGCTGCGGGAGCAAGCTGGGCCATGGGAGCAGGCTGCTCGGTGGGAGCAGGTTGGACCACGAGAACAGGCTGGGCCACAAGAGCAGGCTGCTCGGTGGGAGCAGGCTGCTCGGTGGGAGCAGGCTGCTCGGTGGGAGCAGGTTGGGCCACGGGAGTGGGCTGCTCGGCGTATGGCACACGTAGGTGCAAGGCTAGGGCTCGGCTTGGCAATGCGTTGGGCTTGGAATGACATGGCTTGGGTCATGGCCTTGGTGCCATGAGCCTTGGATGGCACGGCTTGGGCTTGCTTTAGTGGCACGGCTCGAGCCATGGTAGTGGTGCCATGGACCTTGCCACGGGTGGCCACCACGGTGGTTCCCATGGTGGAACCTTGTGGTGGTGGTGCCGCTCCCCCTAGGATCACATTTAGTCTCGTGCATCGCCGCGGTCCCATTTCTTGAGTATTGGAAATTTCACTCATGGACTTTCTAAATTTCTAGCCATTGTATTTCTCTTTTTCATTTTATCAAAGAATCCTTGCAAATAAAAAATTCTAATAATAAGAACGTACGAAAAATACAAGTGGACTAGAAAATAGAGAAAAAAACATTTTTATGCGAGAGTCTTCTATGAGTTTGAATTTCAACTCTCAATGAAAGCACCAATTTGTGGATGCAAATTTCTTCCTCCTTGATCTTGGACAAAATTGCACCTACAAAACAAATAACACCTTAGGTCAAGGCCAAAAGCCTCACATGCCCATAATGAATGGGGGGGGCCTTTGGCGGAAGAACCTTCGATGCCAAAGTTAGAATTTAGAGAGAAAAGTGTTTGAGAGTTTTGGAGAATTTTAGCAAGAGTGAAGACCTAACTTTTTAGAGAAAAATGGGGTTCAATATATAGAGCATGGCCGGTCCCCTTTGGAGAAAAGGTGGCCGGCCCTTTGGGGTATTTTTGGTGTGCAATGGGCGATAATTTGTGTAATGGGTGATTAATTGGTATAATGGGTGATTTAATTGGTGATTAATGGATTAATTAGAAAATAAATCCATTAATTAACCAATTAACCTAATTTTTATGGAATGTTTTGAAGGTTATGAAATGATTGCTTTGTAGAGAATACGGAATGAGGAATGATGAAATAATTTTGAATTTGTTACCTTCTTTGGGCACTTTTGACTTAGTTGAGGGATGATTGCCCGCTGCTCACGCATAGGAGGAACCCAGTATGCCTCAAGAGTATTTTTGTCCTCCTATCCAAAAATCCATGTGTCGCCTTGTGATTATTTTTGGCTCCACAACTTGCTTAATGTCATTATTGCTCCCTTCGCTCGAGCTAACAACACTCTTATTTTCTTTTCTATTCCTTTGTGGCTTCCTAAGGGAACATTTATGTTTGGTGTGCCCAACTGTCTTTCATGTACCGCATGTTTGGGGTTTGTTGCCAAAATTAGATTAACCGAAATTAACCCAATTAAGTTCAAATTTTAATGCTTGCAAGTGTACAGATCATAAAGTAGTGTAGTAGGCAAGCACAAGATCGTTCCAACTAAGATTGATAATTCTAATTATCTAACTTATTTTAATTACACTTGAATTGAAATTTGTATGATTGATGATTTGCGAAAGGATTCTAAAATTGTGAAAGTAAACAAAAGGGAAATGAACTTAAAAAGTGATTGAGAATAACGAACAAGTAGAGAAAAAACAAATTATAATTTGATTGTGAAGGACACTAGAACATTCAATTCACCATAACTAATCCAACTTAATTTCAACAGTTAATTATTAGTGAGTAATCATCCAATTTGATGGTCTAATTCCCCTACTTTATATAGTATCTATGGCATCTAAATTACTACGTATACTCATATGTGCTAACAATCTATGGCATCTTGATTGCTGAATAATGACTAGCCCAATTTACTATACTAATCAGCCATTTTTTCTTCTTTGTCTTCCCCACTTTTTCTTGCTTTTTCTGCTTGTTATCTTATTCCTTCTCTTCTTCTTCACTCTTTCATTCATTTCTTCAATAATGAGCAGCCTCAATTATATCTAAATTAATGCCAATTAAACTCCAGCCGTTCCTTTTTGTTTCTTTTTCCTTTCCCCTTCAGCTTCATTCTTTGGTTCTCTGTAACTAACAAAAGTTTAAAACCACAACCATAACCTTCATATTGCCCTCTTCAATTCTCTATTTGATTCGAAATGGTAATTGTATTTCCCAAATGGATATCCTCCAATTTTATTCTAATGAGTAACTGCAAAGAGATTGAAGTAAAACAAATTTAAGCCACATGTATTTTTCTAAATCGTAATGTAAATTCATAGTCTACACTTCAATCAATGGTCATATGCATTTAAACATACCACCTGATTATATTAAAACTGAGAAATTAACAAGATTTTGATCCAATTCATTAGTCTGACTAAAAAAAATTTTAAGTCATATAATTCCTCTCATTTAAGTCCAACATATCATCATAAAATATAACCTTCAGGGTGAAATAAATAATAAAATATGCGCTAATCAAATACCCCCAACTTACCTTTTTCTATTCCTCGAGCAAAAGAAAGAAAAACATGAAAAAGTAATAGCATGGAAAACGTTAGCTTCCCTTTGTGTAACCTCAAAGAATCTCAATCCAGAATTCATAATAATTAATCATTTTCGTAAGCACAAAGTAAGTGAATCAACCATATTCCACGTGTTAACAAAAACCTTCCAATCATCGGTGAAGTGTAATGTGTGTAATAACCATGTCAATGCAATTCCAAGCTTCTTAAAATCATCATATGCAAACAAATGACCTTCTCACTGGGCATACTCATTCACACATATTTCTGGGTGAATGTGTTTCACTTAAATGGTCCATTAAACATGCCGCCATATGCTTTTATCAACCTAACTCGGTATCAATTTCAAGTATTTCCTTGGATCAAAGGGTCTTTAGTTGGGTTGTAATGGGTCCAAGGGAGATAAGCTAATAAAAGAACGGATATGGAAACCAAAACTTTTTGAGAAAGTACACATTAGAAGTTTTCCAACATCAACAACCTTAATTTGAAAGCAAACCCAACAAAGCAAGTATCACCTGCTACTCCCCCATTCAACTTCAAATCTAATATACATTTTTCATCAAAAGTTAATTCCTCCAAACAATGCAATTGCATACTCAACCCTCTCTAATTTATTACATTCTTTTAAATGAATAAATGAAACTCATACCACCCACACATAAAATAACAACTAGCTTGTAAATTTGTCGTCACTTTCTTTTTGTTTTTTTTTTTTGAAACAACCCTTAAATTTACATAGCTACAACGCCCCTCATTTTTAATTTCAATGTAGTACACACTCTCCATGTTTTCTATATAAACAAAACCCTAATAGCACAACTTCTGTAGTACTTTCTCAAAACAATAAAGGATATGTATGTGCATAAGAGCTCAACTCTAATATCAGAGCATGGTAAGGACATGTGGCTAACAAAGAAAATGTTTAATTTAAGGCTCAAAGTGCTACTAACTATAAATTAGCCCAAACGATCCCAAAATGGCCTATATCTTTTCCAAGTTATTACATGAATCGATGAATGAATCGAGAGATATAAGGCAAGTTCTAGAGATTCATGTAAGAATGACATCATACATACAAGAATAAATGTGATCGATCCATGAATGGTCAATCATATTAGGCTCACAAGGGTAACATTAGGTCACTATGTTACATATGAAATATTAAATCATGCTCTAGTTTCACATCAACAGGTACATAGCTAACAAGAGAACAAGAAAGTTCACTTAACAAGTGCTTACTACTTACTCAATCACCATGGTTCAGATTCAATTCAATCATATCATAGAGTTGGGAAATTAACAAAAAAAAAAAAAAATCTAATTCAAAACAATAAAGAAAATAAGAAAACATTTTTGGATTTTCAAAGTTACGATTTTTTTTCCTTTTTAAAATTTCCAACTTTTTTTTTTAAGTAGTAAGAACAAGACAAACTAAAATAATAAAATGAACTGACTCAATATTGACAAAGCAACATAAAGACAACGCAAATCCAATTCTTGTTGAAAGGTTTCAAAATTTTCAAATTTTTTTTTCATCTTCACCCCCCCCCCCCCACCCCACCCCACAAACAAAAAAAACTTAAACTGGACATTGTCCCTAATATCTTTTAACATATGAAATAAAGAAAAGAAAATGGACATTATGTTAAAACTAAGAAACTAGCATGATTTTGATCAAATTCATTAGTCTAACTATAAAAACTCTAAGTCATATAGTTCCTCTCATTTGAATCCAACATTTCTATCATAAAATGTAACCTTCAGGGTGAAATAAATAATAAAATATTTGCTCATCAGGGTTTAGTTACACACTCGTTGTTTCGAAAAAGTTTGGAGCCTTTGGTCTTGCAATTTGAGGATATTTTTTAACATCACTGTGCTCTTCGTGACCTCTCTAAATTAAGATTTGTCTTTCTAGTTTCTTCCGCAACTTTTCAACAACCCCTTCCATTCTATGGAAATTATTACTGAGAAACCTGAACCGTCTTCTAACTTTGATGCATATTGCATAGTAACATAATTTATTACAAAAACCATTCAAATATCCGTATGTCGTAGTTTTTACATCCAATTTCTGTGAGATTTGAGTGTTGAATTGTGAAAGCCCTAAGCTAAATCGAAGATGATTTGCATGCTAGTCCATTTTTGCTTTCTCCTTCTTGAGATAATAAGCAAATCAGAAAGTTGATGGAAATAAGGTCTAATATGGGGACAATGTCATTTTTCTGTATGTTAAGATTCAACAAGGCATGTGTAGCCTTGGAGACTAGCCATTTCAATTGGAGAAAGAGTAGGGCTTCAGCAGATTCGGCGTCGTTGAGGGCGAGGTTGACAGGGAAAGAAGTGGAGGATTGGAAGAGGGAGGAGGTGAGAGAAAGGTTGGGTAAGGTGCCTAATCACAGTGAGAGGATACTCTCCGCTGGCTTGAAAAAGGAAGGCTTTCTTCCTCCTTGGCTTGCTACTTGTATTTGATTTTCTTTCCTTTTTTTTTTTTCCTCCTTTTTATCTTATCTTATGCTTTCTCCCCTTTTTTTTCATATGGTAATTTTAAACTTTTATTCTTTTTCTCTATCAATTTTGTTGGAAGTCTTTACCGATTACCAAGTTAAAGTTGTGCTTCGTCCCCGATCGTTGGATCATTCACTATCATCTAACCTTTCATTTGCTAGTGCAATGTTTACCCTGGAGCATGCAAGAATTTTTACCGAATATGCATTCAACCATGTTAACTAGATGCTAGTTGCCTCAACTTGATTGGATATCAATTTAAAAAAAAAAAAGGGTGAGAGTTGGTCACGTGGGGTTGGAATGGGAGAGAGAAACTCATATTCTCTCTTCTTCTTTATCGAAACTCATATTTTATTCCTCCTGTCATTAGTTTGAAAACAGAAAAGAAAAAAAAAAAGAAAAAAAAAAGGCAAAACTATCGTTTAAAAAGCACACATATATTATTAATAAGAGAGGTCAATGTTCGAAACTATTACAATAATTTAGAGAAGAGAGTTTCGAATCCAGGATACATGGGTGGAAATCCATCACCTTATCTAATTATAAGATATTGGATTAGATGCAAAAACTATCATCTTAATACTCGAATTTTTACATAATTTTCAACCATAAAATAAGAGACAAGCTTTACACACCAAGGTAATTTATTTCTTGTAAATTGAAGTGTTAATGGAGTTTCTTATGAAATTGGAAAGCTAAAAATGAAACACCTAGACAGCCCTTTTTGCCTGCCTAGCCCACCCAAACTTTGCCTAGGCCACTCTAGCTCTCCCCTAAATCCTTTTTTTTTTTTTTTTTAATCAACTATGGGTTAATTTGAGCGGCTACCACCACTACCTATACTGCTTTTTAGAACACAGTTTACCATAGGCTCAAAGTCTTCAATTGAGTGTTCATATATACGTGCTTTCCTTGAGTTCATTGATTCATCAACGTCGTCATTTGACCTCTTCATCATCATCCTGCTCATTCTTAACAATTATGTTGTGAAGAATTACACAAGCCATCATAATGCTTCGAAGGGTAGTTCTAATCCACATACGAGGATCCCGTTGAATTATGATAAATTGAGCTTGTAGTTTACCAAAACATATTTCCACATCATTACGATATGCTTCTTGGAACTTGAAAAACTACTTCCCTCATTTGTGGGTTTCAAAAATATTTTCACAAAAGCTCCCCTCTTAGGCATATGCATTTGCCGTAAGTAATTCATGTTGTAGTTGTAAACACGAAATATCTTGCAACGGATAAAACAAGAACACGTGTACAAAATAAATTTATATTAATAGATATTTAATGTTACAACCTCTATGGTTTATTCTTTACAAGAATATTCCCCTAATTCGATCTCCAAAGTAGACTTGTCAATTTCTTAGAAGACCCATTAACACGAGACATAGACGATACGAAAATAACGGGTTTTGGGTCAACTCGATAACTAATCAAGTCATTATCGCTTCATACGATAAGAACCCGTTAATAACGGGTCTTTAACAGGTTTACACGAGAGTAACACCTAGGTAACACGTTTCGACATGTTAAGAACAAAAGTTATTTTGATGACTTTAATTTTTTAAACTGCTAAAAAAACTTCTCATAAAACACAATAGCCATAGTCTATATGTACATATTGTACATTAAATATGTATTATTGTATTATTATTCTATATAAATTTAAAAAATTTAAGTTTTATTTATTTATTTATTTTTATAGTATACTATAGTCAAAGAGTGAGATTAAAAATAAAAAAAATCAAGTAATTTTAAAATATCAAACAAAACGTGCAAGGTTCTTCAGCCTTGAAATGCAATTCCTTTCATTTTACATATCCTTGAACATTTGGTATTTTGTAGTAATGTACTAATATTTTTCATGAGGCTCTTATTGTGGAATATATAATACTTGAAAGTCAAATATTTTTTTCTTTTTAATGATTGAAGTAATAGTTATGTGATAATGTGGTATGTGTTGCAATCATATTTAAAATAGGAATGTGATTGTGTAAATCCTAGGGAATTTGGGAAAGTATTATATATTCCTATTAGGATTAGATTACTTATTAAATGTTGTCATCCTAAAGGGAAAGGTTTTACCCTTTCTACTACTATAAATAAAGGCACAATGGGGTGAATCAAACACATCCACAATTACACATCTCTCTCCTTCTCTCTCTATGCCGCACCATCTCTCTCTTTGTGGCCTCCACAATTGTTCAATAAATTATGCCTATAACACGTTATTAGCATGCTCTTGATGCTGTGCTAAAGAGAGTTTCATTTTGAATTAGGGGAGTATTACGTTTTAATCATTCTTTTTATGATTAATTTATTATTTTGAATTGATCTACATTCTATTGATTCAATTTGATTTTTCTGTGTTGAACGTGATACAACGCATTTGAGATGCAATTCCATCTTTATGCGAAGGATCTTCTACAAATTCAAAGGCTTTTGTTGTTTTTTGCCAATTAGGTACGCTAAAAATAAAATAAGATATTTGAAACGACCGTGAAACATGAAAACATTCCCTATGATGCATGAACCCCACTATGTTTATATTTTCCTTATGATATATATATATATTGTATATGTTCATATATTTGGTCAATATATATATTTGTTTCATGCATTACGCAATTCTTGCTATGTGGATTTGTGAGTCAAAGAAACAAAATAAAATAGAAGCATAACTATTTTTGGGTTCTGAAAACCCTAATACTAAAATCTGAAGAAAAAAAAGGGAACTAACTGCGCCGACTTGACGTCACCGTGAGACAGTAGAGCTTTGCTGCATGTGTGAACCAGGCCTTAGGCCTTAGGCCTTTGATTTGCTGGGCTTCTGCCTTCAGCCCACATGTGACTTGGCAGCCTGCTGCTACGTCCCCATGTGACTTGACACAATTTGCTTTCTTCGCTATTGGGCTTTCAACTCCAGCAGTCGGCACCAATCCGACCTGGGTTATTTTCTCCTCTACTACATGGGTTGTTCCTCTTGACCCATGACTACAGCAAGCCTACAAGTCTTTTTGTAGGTTGTTGGGCTGCCTGCTGTAGCCACTCACAAGCCTAACCCGCCTGCAAACTGTGGGTTTTGCAGATTTGACAGCAGCCAGCAATCCAATGCTGGGCTACCCCCATTTTGTTCTCGGCCCAAAGCAATTTTTTGGCTTGTTTTTTGGTTTGCATCCAAGCCCAATATTATTGGGCTATGGCTTTTTGAATCCAATGCTAATTTTTGGCATTTGAAATAATTTTAACCCGAACGTTATTATTATTTTTGCTTTTATGATCGACCCCGAATGGTCTCAATCTATTGAATTAATTAAAAGTGACCCGCAGTCCATTAATCTAATAATTAATCCAAAATTATTGGCCTGAAGCCCATTTTTGGACATTAACGATTCAATATTTTTTTTTTCTTTGAACCATTGACATACTTTCATAGTAACGAAGCTCTCACACTTGAGTTCCTGAAGCAACTCAAATCCACTACACTTAGTTGTATATTGCATCTTATGTTCTTGCAGGAACCTCTCTTTTATGAACTAAACATTCATAAACTAAATTGAACCTGTAGTTTCAAATTTAGTGCCTTTAAAACCTGAAGTTTTTATAAAACAATACACCCATGAAAACCCGACATTTTTAATGAAAACCATGTCTTAGAACTCGAATGTTCTAACTTTGATGCTTATGGATGATTCATTCCTATAGCACCAATCACAATCTTATTCCCTCCATTCAATGGATTGTTGTATCGTAACAAGTTTGATTTTCCTGATTTAGAAAGCACTTTATGTGGGGTACAAGACGTGAATCTCCACTTGACTATCAAGAAGTTGAGAAACCATTGACGGCAACAATGGCAGGGAAGAGCTGAATAAGCCTCTACCATGATCTTCATTAGAAGACTTGTGCCCGAAGCATTACAATTGGAAATACCTCTTGATCGAGGATTCCATGGCTCTTTGGCTCAGTCCTACAGATTGTCTAATCATGAAAGACATTGCCTGAAGCACACCATGATTACATCAATGAATGAGTACAATTATGAAGTGTATAAATCCGATCGAATTTTGACCAAAGAATAATTTTCTCGTCCTTCCTTGTTTCTAACTCGCTTATGAAGCAATAGTGTAGAAAGCGGAAGTTTACCAAATTCTTGGATCTAATTACTACCACAAACATATAATCAGGGCCTGCCAAGGTGTGGCATCATGTCGAAGCGTGATCCTAGTACCTAAGACCTAAAACTTCAAGAATAAGGGATAGTATTCCTAAACCTTAACCCTGCATAATCTACTTTTGTCTTAATGGAATAGATCATTGGTTATGCAACTGTTCGTGCTCCTACCAATGTTGTTAAGGAGTACCACTCTAGTAGTCAATATGGGAGACTAATTTTTGCTCCACCAAACACCGTTGGAAGAGCCGAATTTTGACATGGATGGCCTTGTTGGCCGAATTCCTTTAGTAAACCTTTTACTTTGTGAATATTTTTCTATGTTCTTGGATTCAAGTTTGGTGTATGTTTCACTTATGGATAATCTTATTGAAATTATCCTCGAATATGAGTTAATTGAATCATGTTTCTTAATACATGTGACCGATTCAATTAAACACGTGATTAGGTTGGAATGTGGGAAAATTAGTTGTCTGGATGAATGCGTACTATGCACACTAATTTTACACATAAATCACATCTCTAACAACAACTTCTAGTCTATCTAACCTGATTAAGAGCATTTGGCACGCTCCTCGTTGTATGGTACTGAATTACCATTTAAGGGACCTTAAATTCTCCCTGATGTTGAGTTTTTAAGGATATTCGAGATAACAATGATCATAAATGAAACCACTAAAGAAAATAGAGTGAAATATCTTTGCACCACCTCCAACAATTAGCCTGAAGATTTGATTTGGGGCCAATGGGTTGTCTCCCAACTAGGAATACACCACATGTGGCCGGCCTAGAGCCTGGTGATTAAGCAGTTTACTTGTTTTGGCACGACCTTTTGGGACACTTAGGTCGAACAATGATGCTACAATGCATCTCCTTATCTGAAGTAAGGATATTGTGCCTACAAGCACACTTTCCCAAGCATACTCATTAGGGAAATTGATTTTCTATATCATTCCTCGCAAAGATACGACACAACTTTCTTTTCATAGTGGATTCAAGGGAATATATATGGACTAATCCAACCAAAATGCGGACCATATAAATACTTATGGTTTTGCTTGATGAATCGACAAATGGGTCATATGTTTGTCAACACACATTACTGCTAAACCTCATGGCCAATTAAGGGTTCACCACCCTGCTTATCCCATAAAGTCTTGGAGACTGGATAATGTCGGAGAGTTTATATCGACGGTTTTTGATAAAGTATTGCATGTCATTTTAGGTTTAGAATTGAACATCGAATTCCCATGATTCACCCCAAGTAACCTCACCTAGTGATCATAAAACGCAATTTAAATGATTGCCCGAATTTTGGTAAACGTATCAAGTTTTCGGTTTTTGCCTAAGGCTATGCAATCTTGTACGCAGCTATGTTGGTCCGCCTTGAGGCCCATTGCCACCCAACCTATATGACGTTACAGTTGGTTACTGCGTACAAACCTGACGATTTTCCTATTTACGCATTTCTGTCTGCATTCCATGTGCCAAGTTGCGCTGCCGCAACGTACCACCGTTGGTCCTCAAAGAAGGATGTTATCTTTTGTCGATCATGATTCTCCTTCACACTAGCTCTCTTAGAGCCCTTGCATGCGATCTCTTTACCGCTCATTTGCGGGTTGTCACTTTAATGAGACAGTCTTCCCACCGTTAGGGGGAGATAAAAACATCAACGTTCCTGTAGAACAGCGCGAATTTACGTGGACGTTGCCCACTATGTCTCATCTCGATCCCCATACCGCACAAATGTGATAAGCAAGTGCGATGAATTCTAGTTTTCAGAACGTTGCTCCAGACGCATTCCTCTGATCTAGCTAAAGTGACGAGATCATATACCAGCTGCAAACATGCTTGCAATGATAGACGTACTCAACGGACGTCGAGTTAACATCCCTAGAGGGTGTGCCGCCCCTGTTGGACGGTCTGGTACACCGACGGATAGCCAATCAATCTGTCTTGGCCTGGAGCATGACAGATCATTCGGTTCATAGGATTCACTTCCCTGGAAGAGGAAGACACGACACAACAATGAATCTAAACTCGATCGTTGTCTCAAATCATTTCCATCTGATGAGATTAATCCGGATTTCTCCTGAGATTTAAAGTTGTTGGTCAAGTATACTAGTTTAGATGAGCTAAATGGAATTGAAATAAGATTATCATCGATGATGTTTTCACTTATATGGTAGCTACCGACATAAATGAAAAGTGATGATATCAAACCGTGTTCCGTTAATTAAGTGACAACGTAGAATTGATTGGACAACTAAAGTTACAATCCAAGTCAAATTCCTTACCAAAGTGAGTATTTAACCTGTCGTTCCTACACAGCCCAAGGTAACCCTGTTGTGTTACAAGTGGGAAAGGAAGCGTTATGAGATGAATGAAATAGTGCAATATGATGCACGCCTTATGGCGTAAGGTGTCTCTCAAACGTCCTGTGATTAATAGCAGCATTATAAAATGTGGTTAGTGTTTTCTCCATGGGGATATAAATATGGAGATTTACATGTAAGTTCCTGAAGAATTACATGGACTGGTTCAAATAGTTCCAAAACCACGGAACACCCTCGTAACTCATTTTGAGGCGTTCACTTATGGATTGAAAAATCCGACAGATGTGGTATACCCATCTACGTGATTATTTGATCAGTCAAGGATGAATTATGCCCTTGCGTGTTAAACTATGAAGTCTTATTCCAAATTGTTAGAGTTACAGTTTATGTCGTTGACACAAATCTCATTAAGACTTCGAAAAAGCTTAAGAAAACTGCCTCGCAGCTAAAGATGGAATTTGAGATGAAGGATCTTGGGAAAACTCGTCTATGCTTTGACTTAAAGTTCAAGCATTGTTCTGAAGGTATTTTGGTCTACCAGTCGAACTACACCCCGAATGCGTTACTTTTGAGTATACCTTTGATCTTCCATACGTTATATGCACATGAGACCCTGAAGAGGTTATGGAATCCGAAATTCCATATCCAAAGTTCAAGTTTGTGCTTCATTGTACTTAGCTCATTGTATTTAGATAGGACATCTCCTTCACTGTTAATTTATTGGTAAAGATGCAGCAATGTGCCTACACGCATCCACTGAATTGGTATTAAAGACGTACCCTAAAGGTACTACACGGGCAAATCCCAACGCATCTCAGCGGATCCAACCCCCCTGATCCTCGGAATAATGCTTGCCTTGTTTATTATGCTGACGCTGGTTACTTATCAAACCCGCACAAGGCAAAATCCCTAAATGGTTATGTCTTTATTGTTAGGGATATCGCAATATCTTGGAGGTCCACGATATGGCCTTAGTTGCGAAATCTTTGAATTGTTCCAAGACTCACCTCACTTCACTACGCCACAAGTGAGACATGGTTAGGAGTTCTTGTTGAGAATTTCTAAGTACTTGTGTTTTCATCCATCGTTGAGTCCCGACGACAATCCATGAAGATATGCTGCATGTATCAACCCGACCAAGCCATGATACATCAACGAAGTCAACGCCAAGACATATTGCGCCTACATCTACATCAGCTAAGCATCAGGAGATTGAAGTCATGCAATCCATTCCCAAGACAACTTGGTCGATCTTTTCACCAAGTTATTGCCCAAGTCTACATTTCAGAAGCTATTCCAAGGAATCAGTATACGTAAATTATCTGAGTTAAATCGCTTGTAGTTCTCTTATTTAGAAGCTATGTCTAACTCAGGGGGAGTATCTTGAAGCATACTCACATGATCTTAATGTACTCTTTTTCCCTACGATTAGGAGCATTTTTCCCACTGGGTTTTTGCTACCTAACTAGGTTTTTAATGAGGCATCCATCCTGGGATGATCATACTCCTTTGAGTTCACTACCTTCGTCCAGTTTGACGAGCGTTTTAGACATTATGCATATTTTTCTTACTTTTCTCCTTAGTCTATGGGTTTTCCCCATTCCTTGGGTTTTACCATAGCAAGGTTTTTGTGAGTTTTTACAAATGCATACTTCAAAGTAAATTTGAGACTCGCGATCACCCGTTGTGCCATTGACTTCATCAACAATTCTACCTTATCTGCTGAAGAATCTGATGCGATTGTTTGTTGAGTATTTACACACTCAAGGGGGAGTGTTGCAGTCATATTTAGAATAGGAATATGATTGTGTAAATCCTAGGGCATCTGGGAAAGTATTATATATTCCAATGAGAATTAGGTTACCTATTAAATGTTGTAATCCTAAAGGGAAAGGTTTTACCCTTTCTACTACTATAAATAAAGGCACAATGGGGTGAATCAAACACACCCACAATTACACATCTCTCTCCGTTTCTCTCTATGCCGCACCATCTCTCTCTTTCTGGCCTCCATAATTGTTCAGTAAATTATGCCTACAACAGTATGCATATATTAAGTTAGTATTATATTTTCCTTTTTTTGGGTCAAATTATGTTTTTCATTTTCATTATTTATAAAATATATTTTCTTTAACGGGTAATGGGTTGAGTTATATTACCTGAAAATATTAACGGGTTGATCTTGGGTCGGTTAATATTACCGGTTACTTTAACGAGTGTTACACGACACGACCCATTAAGATATTAAGTATGTTAGAAAATGACACGAACACGGAAAACACGACATAAATGTCAGGTCTACTCCAAATAACAATTTGATTCAAGGGTGATGAACACTTGATCTTGAATCGAGCTTGTGTTTTCTTCAAAAGCCGTTGGGGGCTTGATCTTGAATGAAACTGGACCACGGGTAGTGTGACGTGGTGGGTGGACTTCAGCTTTGATGGTGGATGAACCAACACGTGTGTTTGGTGCTTGGTGGTTTATCACCAGAGTGATGAGGAATACGTAGAGTTTTCCAAGTCTTTTGAGTTTCTAGTGTGTTTTTTTTAGTTCTCTTCTTTGTCTTGGAGCCTCATCTTTATAGGTCTCTCTATGATTCTTTGCATCGGATAAATTCATTTGTCAGGGCCCTGATTTATGAAATTTGTCTCCATGAATTGTCTTGACTGATTTGAACTCGATTTGGTATTTAATTTGAACCAAATCAATTAACTTGGTAACTTAACCAAATTAATCTTATGGATGGAAAGAACCAAATCAATTAACTTGGTGATTTAACCAAATAAATTAATTGAAATATTTATATCTGATACATATCAAAGTCTACCGAATCAAATAATCTGGTAAACCAAATCAAACAACATGGTAAATTAATCTTACGGTGATTGAATCAGATCAGAGAATTTGATTTAGTATTAACCAAATAATTTAGTTGACATGATTTATATTTTGATTTAATCAAATTCAATTAAAAGATAATTCCTCAATTGCACCATCAACTTATTCTGGCAGTTCTTTTGCATTACCAGATGTCAACACGTATCATTGTTAACGACTTGTTCAACTTTGATCAGTCACATACCATGTGTGCGATTTGTGAGATCTACAGTGTGCCACATAAGTCATAGCGAGTCAAAATTTATTTTGTTGGTGAACATTTATTTCACCGGAATTTTGATGTCTACAGTAGTCACGCTCGTTGATGTTAAAAACCACATGAGGTGCTCTACTTGAAACGAGTTCATTAATCACTATTGATTGTCCAGGCATGTTGATGCCGTTGTGCGGCCCAAGAGTTCCAAAAAAGGGATGCAATATCCAAGTATCAAACAAGTCTATTGCCTCTAGAACAATAGTAGGAGTCTTTTTATGGTGAAAGTAATTCAAACTGAGTCTAGAACAACAAAGGACTCACGTCCTCTACCATATATTACATGATGGGGTGACAAACCGAGTTTTTTTAAACAACATTTAGCTTTTGTTCAAAGTAATAATGCCTTAAAAATCGTTAGGTGAAGCATTGGTTGTGGTGTGAAGTCATCCATTATGAGCAGCTGGAACACAATTCGGTCATGAACCTTTTTTGGTTGGGTGGGTCGGAACAAAAACTCTGATAGAGAAATCAGTTCCTGCAAGCTAAACCCATAAGTACCTCAAGTTCATTTTTAAACTCAATAGTTCTTCTAACTTTTATGCCACACGTGATCAGAAACACATCACATTTAGTGATCTAAAAGATTTCTAAATATTCTAAAAGCAGTTCCAAAATAGAGGGAAAGGATCCTCGCCAGATCCTTTTTCTAAGGATCCTAGGGATCCCGCAATTATGTCCATTCATCGTACATCGTGAGCTCAAAAATAATTTAAAATTTAAAATTCAAATATAAATAGTACCTAACGAAAACTAACCCCATGATGTACGATGAACGAACCCGATTGCGGGATCCCTAGGATCCCTAGGAAAAGGAACTGGTGATGATCCTTTTCCCAAAATAGGCATGTCAGAGGGTTCCTACTTCATTAAGGATATCAAACAAAGTTGGAGAACATCTGCCGTCGAAGAGAGTTCCATGTATCAAACCTCCACCTCTAGTTTGGTGAATGCATTTTCAATTTTCAATTTTCAAAGGGCCTAGTGTTGACCCTAAAAATTACAAAGCCTACGTGGCACGCAGGCCGAGTAACTATGAGCTAACTACGTCATTCTTGTGAATGTGAGCGTGCCAACTTGCGGTCGAGCTCAATCAGGCAAGTAAAATATATGTGATGGGGGTGGCGAATGTAAAGGGAAACTTTTGTCTAACTTAGAACATTTGAGCAACACATGCATAAAATTAACAATTAAAGATGGCATGAACTCAAAATAAATTCTAAATTCACTGAAATTCAAGTCCTAGTGTTGGCAAACCAAGACTCTTTATAAATTAAAGAGAAGAGTTTTAAGCTTTCATAGCCTTAAAGCTCATCCTTGTTTACACAAGATTCTCACCCAAGTGGAGTGCCCTTAAGTTCACTCCAAACTCCATGGATGCTTCCTTGTGTTTTGGATCTTCTCTCCTTGAAAATTTGCCCTTTTGCTTCTTGAGGATTTAACAAAAAAGAATCTCCAAAGCTTCCAAATTTGAAAGCCTCCTAATCTCCACACCAAGGATGTAGTGTGAACACAAGATGGATGGTCTAGAGTAAGAAATATTGTTAGCTATTTTCCTGTAGATGGATAGCCTCCTTAGAGAGAAAAGGAGAGTTGTTGTGCCTCCAAATTTCTTTTCAAAAAAACCCCAATGAGTTTTGGCTATAAAGCCACTTGTATACCCACTTCCAAGTGAATGGCAAGCTTATACGTAAGCCACTCCCTTCTTATGGCTAGCCTCCCTTTTTAGTTGGGTTAATTGCCCATTTTGTTTTAGTTGTTGCACAACTTAAACATAATGGGCCATTATGGACCAAACCCATTTGGATTACAAAACCCATTTCATATGATTAATTAACCAATAAATTTATCTGGACCATATTTAAGTAAACTATTTAATTGCTTACCCATCTCATTGATATTTCTTCATATTCATCGTTATACAGTGTACAATTCATTAGATTCCAAATGGCGAGGCAATGGTCGATTTTAACTCTTAACAGTCAATTGCGAAATTGAAATAACATTAAATTCTCCCTTTGTTAAAGATTAGTGATTGCTAATCTTTAGGAATTCCACAAACCATGAGGGACACCTAGCAGTATGTCATGGCTACCCAAGCTAAGTAGAATTGGTTGAAGAACCTATTCGACTGGGGATTACAATGCAATACGGTCTTTCTCTGCATCATGGTTGGGTCTCAACAAGCCTCAGACAAACCAACATAGCTGCGTGCAATATTGCATGGTCCTAAGCAGTGATCGGGAGCTTGGTACGTATGACCAACGATTAAGCAATCCTTTGTAAGTGTGTAATGAATGCCCCTACCAAGCTATTCTTGGTGTGATCATGAGGTACTGGATGTTCAACTTCATCCCTAACTGACATGCAATAGTCAACAAAAGTTTTAGATGTGAATTCTCCAGTATTATCCAATCGAATAGATTTCATCGGATAATCAGGGTGGTGAACCCTGAACTTGATAACCTGAGCCAACAGTTTGGAGAATATAACGTTCTTTGTGGACAACAAGCGCACGTGTGACCAACATGTAGAAGCGTCAACCAAAACCATAAAGTATCTAAATGGTCCACATGAAGGGTGAATCAGTCCACAAATGTCCCCCCTGAATCCTTTGTAGAAAAATGGGAGGATTCGAACAAATCTTGTCATAAGAAGGCTTAGTAATAAGCTTTCCCATGAAACATGTTTGACATGCGATTTCGTGAATCGAACCTAAACTTCAGGTTAGTGGATACCTGTGTGATGATTTGAGAATACGACGCATCGCTATTGATCAAGGATGTCCCAAACGATCAAGCCAAAGTGTAATTTCGTGCCCGGTACCAGAGGTGGGGCTGGCCACATAGTGGCTTTCTATGGGGCGTATGGTCGTAGTATACAGATCACTCAGGATATGTTCCATCTTTTCTAGAATAAACTTCTGGCCATATTCGTAGGAAGTTATGCACATAAATTCAACTTCATTTTCTATTTGGGTTTCAGCTTGGTAATTGTTATCTCTAATGTCCTTAAAACTCAACAACGTTCTTCCGAAATGTGGAGAATAAAGTACCTCATCCATGGTCAAAATTATACCATTGGACAACATTATACATGCCTTATTGTATCCTTCGATTAGGTTGGATGGGCCTGAGAGGGTTGTCAGCGGTGTATTATTAGGTATGAAGTTAGTGAAATAGATGCGTTCACGCAAAACGGTGTGCGTGCTTGCACTATCTTCCAAACAACTAACTTCCCTATTAGTCATACCTAGAATGAAAAATTAATTTGAATTGGTCATATGCATAAAAGTTCTAAAAACAAATATCCATTCAAAATAATTTTAAATATTCAAGGACGGAAATTAATTAAAAAACTTAGTATCCAAAACAAGGTTCTAAAAGACACTAGGCGCTAGTTGGGCAGTGGGCTGAGACCTAGCGCCTAGGCGACTAGACGGGACCTAGGCAGGCGCCTAGGCGGATTTAAGTAAATCTATTATATTTCGAGTAAATAAGTGTTTGTTTATATTTAAAATATATATAATTTCATCGTAAACTACAAAATAGAATAACATATATATTATGAAGTATTGGAACATAATGAAAACATGGCGAACAAGCATATAATGTATGTTCATTTATGTATTCAACAAGTCTCTTACAATTTATTGAAAAAAATAAATGCAAAATGAAAGTTATCTATTTTCTTTCTAAGTGAGTCGCAACCTAGGTGGGTGGTGAGGCGGGTCTAATAAGGCTAAGCGGGTGCCTAGACGGTCTAGGTAGGCGCCTCAATAGGTCTAGGCACCTTTTTTTAGTTTTCAAACACTTAGGCATTATTCGGAATGATGGCCAGCCACCTAGTGCCTAGGCAGCGCTAGGCAGAGATTTTTAGGAACAGTGATCCAAAAACAAATCACCAGCAAATAGTCCAAACATAAAGGAAAATTGTTCAAAATTTAACCAAAAACACAAGGGGGTTCGGCCACTACTGTGGAATTCGGCCTCATGGTCTTATTTTAACTAGAAAAATAGTTTATATATAAGATTCTAATCTTCCATAAGGGTAACGCCCTCTTGAAAGTCAAAAACCTCCATCATGGTATTCTCCAGTTCGTCCACTTACATAAAGTTTGATTTAAACTTCTTACGACGAGAATGATATTCAGCTATAACCTTCTGGGGAGCTCGGCAAATACGGGACCAATTGTCCTTTGAACCACAACGATAGAACATATTCGCATCCATAGTCTTAGGAGCTTTACCCTTATCCTTGAAGTTTGGGACCTTGTGAGCAAGGTTAGGTTGCTTCTGGGCTTTGTTTCCTCCCTTAGATGGGCCTTGGCTCTGTTGACCTTGACAGAGTGGCTTCTAGCTACCCCTACCATGCCTATTTTGACCTTTTGGGCATTGGTTTGTGCTATAGTGTGCTTCAGGCACAACAATGGCCCCAGTAGGTTGAGCTTAATGATTCTTCATCAATAATTGATTCTGCTTTTCAGCGCGAAGAAAAACAAAGATCAAATTCGAGAACTTAGTGAACTTTTAAGCTCTATATTGTTGCTGTAAAATAATATTAGTAGCAGAGAATGTCGAATATGTCTTCTTCAAGAGCCGTCAAAGTCTCATTACAAACTTGAGAAGTGATCGGATTTGACAAACTTCAGAATTATATTCATTCACAGACTTAAAGTCTTGGAAGCGCAAATTCTGCTAGTCATGTCTTGCTTCAAACAAGAAGATGTCATTTTGGTGATCAAAATGATTAGCCAAAACGACCCATAGTGCTTGTGGATCCTCCTCAGCAAGGTACTCAATTTGCAGTGCATAAGTCTTCGGATGAAGATCATGGCAGTGGCTTTCTTAGCTTCGCCAACTGGGTTGTCTGTCTCATATTCAATGGCGGGACGCAAATTCTTTGCAAGAGGTAGAGCTTCACATCTTGGACCCAATTAAGGTAGTTTCTTCCAGAGACATCAAAAGCGGTGAAGTTAAGTTTGTCAAATTCGACATGTTACTATCACAAAATAGATGGACAAGATGTGGTTAGTGTAATGGAGAAAAATATCAATCCATTAACATTCTAGTTCTAATAAACGTGTATTAGTTAAAATTCGCATGAAAAACTTTGGGTTTTCATGGGTGATGTTTTTAAGGAAAACTTCATGTTTTCAAACAAGGCATGTTTATAGAAACTTCAGGTTCCGAAGTAATTATGAACTTCAGGTTCATATGTTCATGCAGACAAACGTAAATATATACACGAAAATATGCAACAAGAAAAATATGCAAATAGAACTTTAGGTCCAGAATTATAATTGAATTAATTATTTGGACTTCAGGCCAAATTTAAAGTGTGGGTCAAAAAATATAAAACCCATTGGGCCTAAAATAATTATGCAATTAAACTCGAGGCCCAAAGAAAATTGGACCAAAGCCCACATGTGGGTTGAGTAAATGAAATGAAATCGGGGGTCTAGGCCCAAAGAAATTTTGGGCTGGGCTGGTCACGGGTCTTATATAGGTAGGCCTAGCATCATAAACAAATCGGTTGCTGGTGCAAGCCCAAGGATAGAGGCCCAAACAGGCACGGATCTGGTGCTTCACAGTTTATGGAAACCATAATAGCCTCGCGGGCTGTGTTCCTTTGTGGTGTGAGACACGAAAACTATGTGACCTAGGAAGGTCGGTGTGTGGGCCAAGAAGAGCTCTAAACCCCAACAGGCTAGTGCTCACCCAGAACGGACCAAGCCTAAGTAGGCTTGGGTTTCGAACCAGACACCTCCACGTGGGCTGGGTGAATTTCGCTGGAGAAGACAACCAGCGCCACCGGTTCAGGTGGTCGTGTCTAGGTGCAAAATCACAGCAAAGAACCATGGGTTCGATGGCGACCCATAAAGTAAACGGAGAGTGAAGACTCTCAGCGTTTGTGTTAGATACCTTAGGAAATTTAATTGAAATTTTGAAGGAAAACAAATGAGATTCTAAACGAATCTTGGCCAAAAACTTGTCGGGGGGAAGAGACGATCTTCAGGTCGTCGAGACGAGGATCCAAAGTCAGGATTGGGCTACAGGCCCACCTGCGAGGGAAGGAGACACCGTGGATGGCATCGGCTTTGTTCTGCATTTCAAACCAGGCACCCATGGCTCCGACTTATGGTCTCACGGCTCGGCGCGACTCAGCCACACAGGCTGTAGGCCTGGGCAAGCGACTTGAGTTGTGGCTTAGGTCATAGGTTCGAAGAACCTTAAGGATTTCTGATTGTTTCCCTTTTTTTCTTTTTTCTATTAATTCAATTCAATGCATATCAAATAATTCAAATATTTTAATGCATGTACATATATTTGATGTAATTCAAGGCAATATCAAATTCACATAATTCAACAATTATGAATCTAATGCATATACAATATATGTAGAATCTAAAATTCGAAAAACGTAAAGTTGGGTCATGCATTATGGTGAATGTTCATGCTATCAGGGCTGCAAAAATATCGAGATAAAAACTGTTGTTTTGGAAGAACTTGGTTGCATTATGATATGGATGAACTAGTTTGATGCAGAAAAAGCTTCAACGTCAAATTCCTAAGCATAGGGGTAGGAGCGTGCTGGTAACGTGTTGTAGCCTATTTTATCTGACTAAGGGGAAGGGGCCGCAGCAAGGAGAGATTGTAGAGAGAGATGTGTTTGTAGAATCATAAGGGAATGTGTGTGTTATTCTCTCCTATGTAGTGCCTTTATTTATAGTTATAAGAGGGAGAAGAATTCCTTCATCCCTAAGGAATACAAGTCCATATAAGAAAGAATAACTAGAATCAAATCTAATCTAGGATTTACACAATCACACTTAAACTAGGAAAGTTCATAACAATTAAAACCTTTTTTATTAGTTTTCCTTATATTATTTTGGAGTCTTATTCTCATTTCAATCTTGAGAGACTTTTTAGTATTTAGTGTATCGGTATTCAAGGCAGTAGGTACATCACATGCCATTACATAAGCAAAGGAGAAGTAAAAAATATATCATCAATTATATTACACATGAAATGTATCAGTTTGTGTTTTATATACATATAAAAATTTAAAAAAAAATTAAAAAAAAATCTCTCCTAAGGTTTTGATTTCTTTTATAAATGCTGTTTATATAATTTTGCACAATTTGTAACTATTAAATGAGTAAGCGTTTTGACGGATAAAAAAGGGGTAGGTGAAGTAGAATGAGGTGGTAATTTTGACAAGAGAATATGGGGTACTCCACTGTCTATCAATTTATCATTACTTTTATATTTTGTATCATTTACATGTAAAAGGTCATTCTTTCCTTTTACTAACAGCGAAATATTCTAAAGGATGAATTGTTAATATAGTCTATGAATTATCACCTAAGTAAAAATTAAGTTCCTGAATTATTTTTATTTAAGTCACGTTACTTGCACGTGATACACATTGGAGGGTAGATTGGTAATTTTATATAAAGAAATAGTGTATGGGGTTAACTTTGGAGGGTAAATTAGACATTAGATTTGTAACTTATATAATGTTAAGGGCTTTTGTGCCAAAAAAGAATGGTATTACACTCGAAAGTGTGTCAAGTTATATAAGTCCACGAAAAATTAAATACAATAGCTTTGAATATAATAGTAGGGATGATGTGACAACCTGTCCCTAAAATGGGTGAACTTCGATTCTCCTTCCTCGGTGTTCAAATGTCTCTACCACTGGTTGGGTCTTCTTCCTAGGTCCAAGGGAAGTTGATTAAGGGTAGTTTTAGGTGGTGGAACTTGCCGGAATAGAGGAATTGCCATCGGGCACCTTCGGTGCTCCGATGAAATTCGTCGTGGGTTAGGACCTAAAAACCCTTAAATTTGGATGGAGATGGTAGAGGGAAGGTGGTGGAGTAGATTGCAAGTGATGGATGTGCAAAATTCAACTGAAAAATGGTAGAAACTGGCCGGAATTTTGGCCGGATCATACCTGGGTTCATGGAGTGCACAGGAAGAGAGGGATCCTCCATCTTGATTGGCTACCCTCCTATTCATCTAATTGGTCCCTTGCCCTTTTGTCTGATTGGTCCCCTCCTTCCTCCCTAAATTCAAATTGGTTACAATTCCCACATGGTGGGGGTTTATTTTCCTTTAAATCTATAATTTAGTGAAACAATTTCAAATGTTCGTAACTATACCGTTATAATCCGGACTCGTGAACGGCTTTCACCTATGCGTTCGTACCAACGAGTACTACACAAATACGCCAAAAGAATAAGTCATACGTTCCTCTAGACGATGGTCAACAAAAGTCAAAATCCTTGCCTCAAGGGCATTTTCGTCAATTCTCTCGATTAAAATAAATAAAAACGAAATTTTAGGGACGGATTATGACTCGATATTCGTGCTAGGAAGTTGTAGCGCGGACCTCAGGTGAGTGGGTCTTTTCCTTTTATCGTATGTATATCATTGATAGTTCCACAAAACGCTTTTAAATTGATTTATGCATTTTATGCCATGTCATATATATATATATATATATATATATATATTTGTATATTCTAAAATACTATGATATGGTTGAGTTTTAGATTGCATTATGGTATAACCATATGCATATTACCTACATATAATTGTTGTGAATGCCTTGAAGTGCTAAGCGGGACGTATAGGTAAGTTCAGGTAAGTTTATAGTATTATTTGAAATGATTAAGTTAGGGCATGACTATATTAGTGTTTTGTGCAACTCCGACACTGTCGTACAAGTTGCAATAATAGGCAACTCCGACATTGTCATACAGGTTGCAATGATAGGCAACTCCGACACTGTCATACAGGTTGCAATAATAGGCAGCTCTAACACTATCATACAGATTGCAATGATAGGCAACTCCGACACTGTCGTATAGGTTGCATTAGGCAACTCCGACTCAGGTGTTATCATGGATTGATTTATAAGTCGTACAGGTTGCGTTAGGCAACTCCGACTCATGGGTTACCATAGATTGATGAGCACTTGATTTATATTGTTGTTGCCGATATGTAGTGATTTGGAATATTCTTGGATTTACTATTGATTTACATTTGATTTTATACTTATATGTAGTATGATTTCCTGGAACCTATACAAGTATTACAGCAAGGGGTTATATCGTTTAAAAGGTCTTTATTAAAGCTTTATATTCAGGCCCACTCATTCTTGTTTTTATCCCTCCAGGTTCTAGTAACAGAGTTTTCGTATCGACGAAGATTCGTGGCAAGTCTTGGTATTGAAGATTACTTTCGACGGTATGATTTTCAATCCACTCTACTGTACTTTACTTATGCTATGACGTCACGTGTGAAATGGGGTCATTCCCGCTCATAGCATACTCTCGTGTTTAGGCACTTTTAGGTTTAAATTTATTCACATATTCCACATCACCACACTTTATGGCTTCATCACCTTCCAGGTCCATCACATCTCAATTTGAAGTCCTAGTGGACAATCTGAGTTGTGGTGTGTCAGTTTGGTATCAGAGCATAAGTTGGGCAGTATTACGTTCATCACACATGTGACGTAAGCATTCTTGATTCTTGAACCTGATTTCCAAATCTTGCCACCTCGTCGAATACAAAAAATGTGTTAGTTTTCCTAAGTTTGGGTAGTTTTGTCGACTTGTCGACGTTTTAGAAGATCATTTTGGTGAATGCCTCTAAATTATAAGGGAAGAATTTCACTGCCAAGGAAAGAGGTAGATTTGGGATAAGTTGATGGCCCTAAAGCAGGGCTACTATATTGATAGTTGTGTATCTCAAGGGGAGAATTTTCTATCAATTCCACTACTGTCTAGTCATTTTCCAATCTTTTCGAGTTAGGAAACCATTGATAGTCTTGATTCCTTGGCAGTACCCATTAATGTTTCACTTACTAGAATCTTTACGAAGTTTTAGTTTTTGTCGAAATTTTCTGAAAAGTCCAAGTGACAATGTAATACTATAGGGGTAGCACTCGATGAAAAAGCATCTTGGGATAATCATTTTTGGTCTCTGATAGCACAAATTTTTCCAAACATGCTGTGATCATTTCAGATCTTCAGGGGGAAGATCAACTTCCGTTTAGGTCCATTCTAAAGTAGATTACTAGAAAATTCTATTTTTCGACTTTAGAACACTCCAACCAATACAAATTTTCCACGTTACTTTTGGTGTTATACCCGTCATTTTGATGAGCGTTGGCATGGGAGTAAGAATTGTTATATCTACGGTCAGTAGAAATCTTCAAAGTAGTAAGTATTTTCCTTAGAATTGTGGAACCAGTTCTTTACCCATAGACTGACTAACAGCTACTATTGAAGCCTAAGAAACTAAATTTAGGAAAGTTAGGGGCAAACTCTGTATTTAGATAGTAAATTCACGGTTTGTTAACCATATTACCTATTTAGGTAATCAAAACTTCTTTGATTGGCCACCCTTGATCACTTCCACAAGTAGACAGTAGAATCGAAAGACGAGATGATATCTCTGTTGGAGTGATTTGAGTGTCGAGAAAACTATGAAGACTTTTTAATTCGTGTTGTAAAGTTGATTAGTAGTATAGTACGTTTTGAGGATGTTTACCTTTGGCATCCATTCTCAAATTTTTACTTGGGAATCCACCAAATGCAAGAAGTAGAATACACCGTTGATCCACCTTATTAACATCATATTTATTCTCCCTATTTCTTATCGAACAACTCCTATATCAGTTTTCCTTATGACTTTTAGAACAAGTCCTACTTCATTGAAAGAACTTAGTTATTAAACACTTTATCTTGGAAATCTCAAACTTATATGCGAAGGTGAAAGAGTGAGCTTCAGGATCATGCCTAGATTTTAGCAACTCCCTCAGATGACGATTAGAAACCGTTATCCCCTACTTTGAGTTGATGGTCTAATCGACCAACCTTTGTAAATCAAGTTTCCTTGTGTAGTTTGACGAATTCATAATATTCTTGTAGACGACTATCTCATCTACTCTAGTAATGAGATTAAATTCTCCAATCATCAAAAGTCAGCTTCACATGAAATTCCTCAAATATTACCTTTGTGTAAATTGGTACTTTACCTGGGAGATATGATTTACGTAAATGATATTCTTTTCTTTTCTTCAAAAAGGGTAGTAGCGGAAGAAAGTTGGAATTCTCACAAAATGTTGTGAAATTCGAGACAAACTTTGGTCTTGTTGACCTTATTGACAAATGGTTATTGATTTTTCAACTATAGTGTTTTTCTTCACTTGTCTACCGAGGAAAATTAGTTTGGTTTGGGATTTTAATTATGAATAAAATTTCTGACAATGAACTGTTGTTTCACCTTACCTTTTCTTTACATTTTTCGATGACATTGATTATTTTAAAATCCATGATGACGTGTTCTCTGGATCTTTCGACTGTGCTGAGTTAGCATGATGAAGAATCGCTTATACTTTCCAATGGTTAAAACCGTTCGAAATGAAGTATCCTATTCTTGACTAGAATCAAGTGTTATTATCTTCATTTGAAACATCGGACTACACTTTGTATTATTTTTGAAACAAGAAAATCATCTAGAGGTGTTGCTAGGACTTTGACATTTAGTCGTGTACGTTAAATTCTCAATCACCCAACAAATACTCTGCTAAACGAATCTTAACCGTTGGTGATTGAATGCTCTAGAAGCTACCGTTGTAGCGAGATGTTATACATTAATTTCAATTTCCTGGTATTCTAGATTTGTTGGACTTATTTGACTTTCAAATTCTTGATTGTTTTTATTGGTGTAGTTTTGCTAAAATTGAAGGAGAATTCAATATGAACTTGCTCACTATAGTGTTATGAACTACATTGTTGGGTTATGTGGTGTGTATGTTGCTACTATATATCACCGTGACACATGTTTCATTTCCGAGTCTTGGTAAGCTTTCTTGAGGGTCGTATGTATTAAACTTTGTCACGTATCACATTTCACCCTCAGGCTAATGGTTAGTCTGAACGAACTATCCAGACATTGAAGGACATATTGTTTTTGAATATTTTACAGTTTTAGCCAGTCATGGCAAGCACTCACCTTGGTTAGAGTTATGTGTAGCTATAGTTACATTTCTGATTTGGCTATGGTATTGTCTGAGCCTTAGTATAGAGATTTTACGCACTGGACATGTTTGAAAAATGAGTATTGTGAACAGGTATTTGGATGATCGAGATTATGATATAGAAAAATTATGATTATTATTAATGTTACCCGTGAGGGTAGTGCGTGAGCACGATTGAGACTTGGATCAACGATGTATGTATATTTCCCAGTGAGGGGCAAGATGGTAATATTACACCCTCAGGAATTTGTTACTTGCTTATTGAGACAACAGTAGGTTGTTGGTATTGCGGTTTGCAGACCGTAATATCAATGACTTATTCGTTGGGTTCGTTAAGCAAATAGACAAGTAAGTCATTCTATGTTAGCATTTGTATTTACTTAGTTAGTTAGTTATTTATTGTCTGGGTTCGACCCAAAGATACTACATGTTCATTTTCAGGGTACGTAACGCAACAAGTGCGTAGGTGAAAAATAGTCTATGTTTAGTTTTAATTCTAGTACAATAACTTTATGTTATTATATACATATATAGACATTTTCCTATCTTCTAGAGTACATTATGTTTAGCAAATGATTTCAAAATTTTGGGGACGAAATTTTTTTAAGGTGGGTAGATTAGGCAACCCGTCCTTAAAATTTCGTTTTTATTTATTTTAATCGAGGGAATTGACGAAAATGCACTAGAGGCAAAGATTTTAACTTCTGTTGACCATTATCTAGAGGAACGTATGACTTATTCTTTTGGCGTATTTGTGTAACACTCGTTGGTACGAACGCATAGGCGAAAGCCGTTCGCAAGTCCAGATTATAACGATATAGTTATTGACATTTGAAGTTGTTTCACTAAATTATAGATTTAAAGGAAAGTAAACTCCCACCATGTGGGAATTGTAACCAATTAGAAATTAGGGAGGAAGGAGTGGACCAATCAGACAAAAGGGCAAGGGACCAATTAGATGAATAGGAGGGCAACCAATCAAGAGGGAGGATCCCCCTCTTCCCGTACTCCATGAACCCAGGTATGATCCGGCCAAAATTTCGACCAATTTCTACCATTTTTTAGTTGAATTTCACACATCCATCACCTACAATCTACTCCACCACCTTCCCTTTACCATCTCAATCCAAATTTAAGGGTTTTTAGGTCCTAACCCGCAAGGAATTTCACCAGAGCACCAGAGGTGCTCGACGGCAATTCCTCCATTTTGGCGAGTTCCACCACCTAAAACTACCCTTAATCAACTTTCCTTGGACCCAAGAACAACACCCAACCAGTGGTAGAGACGTTGGAACACTGAGGAAGGAAAATCGAAGTTCACACATTTTAGGGTTCCGGCAGGTTTGAGTAAATTGGAGCCTTTCCCGGCCAAGTTAGACTTGGTCACAGGTATAAAACTTGCTCTACTCTTTGAGATCTTCATTTTTGTAAAATTTGAGAATTTTTGGAGATAGTTGAATTTTCCGGCGAATCGAGACGGCTGACCGCCGTGTGCGGCGGTGCGTGAGCCGAGTCACCCCCTGACCTTTCTAAGCTAAGTTTGACACCCTAATTCCATAGGTGAAGTCCGATTGATGAAATCTCATCGTTTGAGCATAGTTTTGATAAAGACCGCTACTTGAACATTAAGTGAATTGACAATCCGACTATTGGATCGTCACCAAACTTTAATATATCATAGTCTGTAATATTTGAGGATATTAGAAACTTATAGATTGGGAATCTAACATACGGATCTTCCTGAATTGGATTTGTAAGTGCGTAAAATAAAATGTTGACCGCCACTTGAATTGGCAATTGGTGGACATCCAATTGTTAGATCATAATGAAACTTTAGTATGATGTTTGAGAAGCAAAATGTGGATCTTTGGAAGTTACGGATTGGAAATCCAAGATGCGGATCTTTCGGATTGAGTTACATAGGGTTGTGGACCCTACCGTTGATCTTTGACCGACAGTTGACTTTGGGCAATAAGTCTCAAATCATTTTAGAACGTCATTGGGATGTGTTTTATGTTATGTGTTCTATTGATAAGAGTTCTGAGACGTGACTAAATAATTGTTCTAAGTGAGGATCGTTCGTGACGTCTCAATATTCGTGCTAGGGAGTCGTAGCGCGGACCTCAAGTGAGTGGGTCTTTTCCTTTTATCATATGTATATCATTGATAGTTCCACAAAACGCTTTTAAATTGATTTATGCATTTTATGCCATGTCATATATATACTTGTACATTCTAAAATACTATGATATGGTTGAGCTTTAGATTGAAGGTGATGGATGTGTGAAATTCAACTGAAAAATGGTAGAAATTGGCCGGAATTTTTGCCGAATCATACCTGGGTTCATGGAGTGCACGGGAAGAGGGGGATCCTCCCTCTTAATTGGCTACCCTCCTATTCATCTAATTGGTCCCTTGCCCTTTTGTCTGATTGATCCACTCCTTCCTCCCTAATTTCTAATTGCTTACAATTCCCACATGGTTGGGAGTTTATTTTCCTTTAAATCTATAATTTAGTGAAACAACTTCATACATTCCTTTAGACGACGGTCAATAGAAGTCAAAATTCTTGCCTCTAAGGTATTTTCATCAATTCCCTCGATTAAAATAAATAAAAACGAAATTTTAAGGACAGGTTGTCACAGATGAAATTATTAATTTTTAATCAATTTAGGAACTTATTTTACTGAAAAAATAATTCAAAGACCTAATTTTCACTTAAGTAAGAATACATGAACTAAATCGGCACTTAACTCCCTTACAAGCCCAAGTGTCGATTGCTAATTGTAACCGGTTAGACATCCCTCGTCACGTGTAACTAAGAATCTCGGGTGGCACAAATTACAGGATAACACAAGTTGTATTGAATAGAAGTTTATGGCCAGCAATTTAACTCAATTCGAGTTTCAAATCCTTATCTATTCAGACCTCCACCATGAAATGATTATTCCAAAGAAACACTATATCAGTTCTTTTCTTTTTTTTTTTGGGTGAAAAGTTGCTTTATTCCAACACAATAATTACACAAGAAAAGGCCCAAATACATACTAAAGGACCTCAGAAGCAACTAAAGAGCCCAAAACAAAGAAAACACCGAAACAAACCTTGGCAGCTTCAACCCGCCATCGCCGAAAATCCACTTACCAACCAACAAAAACAAACGTTCCCTGCATGCACCTGAAAACAAGCGAAATAGAGCTCCAAAACTAGAAGAAAATAGAGTGAAAACAGAACCCCAACACAAATCCCCAAACACCGCCAAGCACCACACCTATAGCTGCCACACATCGGAAGAAGCTTGTGGGAAGAAGCAACCCATTAGCAACAGGGCCAACAAAGTGAAACCCAAAACGAAGGAAGCTAGTGGGAAAGAGCAACCCACTAGCAACAATGCCATCAAAGGCAATCCCAAGGAAGGTGGTGTTGTGAACATCCGAGCAAAAACTCTACGCACCTTCTGGGTGAAACGAGAAAAATCTCGGTACAAAGATGGAGAAGCCAAACCAAGATGTGCAGTCGAAGAGGCATGGGGTTGATTGGGTGGAAGATGGATTGAATGCGAGGAAAGTGGAAGAAAAATGAGAAAAAGATGGAAAGAAGATGCAAAGAAAGGGAAAAGGGAAGAAACCACAGAAGGAAGGAAGAAGGAAAGTGGAAAGGAGGAGAGAAGGAAGAAAAAAGGGGGAAAAGTGGAAAGGAAGTGGAAGGGAGGAAGGAAACCAGGGAATCAGGGGCACAAGAAGTTGGAAGAAAGTGGTGATCAGGCTCCTCGAGAGGGGGAAACAGAAGCTAAAGGAGAAGGAAAGGAAAAGAAAAGTGGAAACACAACATCAGTTCTCAAAGGGCACGAAATGGTCTCTCCATGTAGAGTAATTACATCGCTTTTGACTACTATTAGTCACGCTCAATGCTTCTGTCACTTTCTCTACAACAACACTGCCATCACAATCAAGTCTGTATGAAACATCCAATCCTTCTAGAGTCAGGTGATATATTATGTCTCTGGGAGACTGCGGTGGCTGTTCGCTTCCAGGGCTAGAAGCTTCTTCACCAGGGTGGTAATCTGAACATTCGTTCAATTGTTTCCCATTTTCTGACTTGGTGAAGGAATCATGAGGTCGATTTCGTTGAGACAATGAGCGAATATCCCATGAAAGCACCTGCTTGATCAAGTTTTGGAACTCATCTGGTGAAGCATAGAGTGAATTCTTTCCCTGCAACAAACCAGATGCAGATGGAATAAATAAAGTGCACAGGAATTGGTGCTTCAAGGTGTGAGAGAATAAAGTATTTCCCAGTTAATGTAGTTGATTTTTGAACTGTTTTCATGGAAAAGGAATAGCATTTTCTAAACCCGAGATTTAAATAGCTAATTATTTGAGTATAAGGGCAAAGGAATTTATATAGCTAATTTGGACAGGGCAATGAAAACAGAAGATTACGAATCGATTAAACATTCACAACCAGGGAGTGAAAGAAGGAATCAATCTATTCATGATCTGCTAAGAACCCCTTTGGGAATTTTAAACAGGACGCAAGTTCAGAACCTAGAACTGATAGAAGTGTCGGCTAACAGGAATGTCAATTATTCCCAGGTATAGCTATTTGCAGGATGAGATAGAACATATGGGAGACCTATTTACTAACTCACAGAGTTTCGCAATCAGAGCACCAAAAAAACAGCCAGAATGAGATCTCACAGGATGATGAGTTGTTGAATCTTTTAGAATTTAATTACTGAGATGTTTTGATATCCTCCACTAGATTCAGCGTATAGAGCCTGAGTTCGACCAGTACTATTGATGAAGAAAAACTATACAATTCTTTTCATAGGAAAGATAAACATATATAGTTGCCAATCAATTTGCACACAATGTACGACAGTTTTCATACAGCATAGTCGGTCCAATGTTGAGGCACATATTTTAAATCAGGAGGTCAGTTTCCCTCTTAGATCTTCACATTTGACTTCCAGGTTTCAATTTATATTTTTCTTGGACAGAATGATCTTTAAGGCGTTCAGTTACATCCTGTTGAATCCTGTTTTTTGGTTTTCTTCTTATTTCCTGGGCTTTTTTTTTTTTTTTTTTTTTTTCACTGCAGGTACCCTTGTTTTAAAGGTTGCTTACATTTCTTTCTGGTGTTGTGTGAAGAGTTTGACTTTTACCAATGAAGAGCTAGGAAGCAGACTATTGATGCAAATTGTAAAGAAATATGAATAATTAATCAAAACAACAAATTAAAAGGATGTCTCCTTCAAAAATATGAAACAGGTTCTTGATGTTTGAAGTAAAGATAAGACCACTCACTGATATTTCCCAGCAATCAGCGAGTGTTGAAGTGAAGCCCTCCGAGAAACTAACAGAAGCTACTGCTAAAACACTGTCCCCCTGCAGAAGAAATGGATATTAATTCAAAACAAGGAAGGAATTGATCCTATAAGTTACCAGAAGAGTACTTACATGTTACACTGACATAGGAAGAAGGCTCTGAAATAGGTATTTTTCCTTTGAAATCACATTATACAGTTGTATACTAACAATTCACAATCTCAAAATATGCAAGGTCGAGGTGGGAAATATCTACAACTTATACATATGCAGTTTTCCATAATAGATATTTGAAGGTTTTGGTCCAAGTATCAGTCAAACCGAACAAGAATCCATACTGCAAACCAACTCTCAACTGAACTGGAGAGTTTGTATCCTGCAGCTTATGCACTAATAGTCTATACTGTATGAACGTCTTATAACTACACATCACTTGACTTTCAACCTCCCAAGTTTAATATCCAAAACTTCTTGATGAGTTTAATGGACAATCTCTTATCTTGTATGTCACGAATCTATAAAGATTTACAAATTCCTGAAAGACAATGGAAATGATACCGTTAACCACTTTGGCACTCTTGCTCCTTGGATGCTGTCACTGTAGGGGAGATAAGGTTTGACATCAAGTACTGGCTGTCAATAAAACTAAACCAAGTAAGTTTGATTTGAAAAAACAAAAATCAGAACAAAAAGAAAATGGATGTGGCCAGTTGAGATAAAAATTGTAAAACTTACTGTCCCATCAACCAAATCCACACCAGAGAGTAGAAGCATACTCCTGTGTACAGCTTCCACCTAAATTACACAGTATATTTTTGTAAGACTCCAGACTTTCTCTCTTTCATAAGCATATTTTCAATTTTTTTTTTTTTTATATGTAGTCAAACTTTAACTTTAAGATAAGAACACATACAGAACAGTTTTATAGATATTTTTGTAAGACTCCAGACTTTCTCTCTTTCATAAGCATATTTTCAATTTTTTTTTTTTTTTTTTTTTTTTTATATGCAGTCAAACTTTAACTTTAAGATAAGAACACATACAGAACGGTTTTATAGAGTAAAAATAATTAAAATGGTTGTATGACAACAAAAAGTAATTAAACCTAATGTTGTGAATATCGCATTTAAGAATGAATAAAAAAGAACAAACTTGGAAATCGAAAACAAAATAACCAAGATAAACAACACTAAGAACTAATGTGGTTCGCCTATATGTGCCTATGTCCATGGGGCAACAACAGTAGTCTTTCACTATATAAATAATGAATACAACGGATAATCTTGCCAAGTCTCTAGGATTAAGACTTGACAAAAAACCTGAAAAAACAAGAACAAGAAATACGCTTATCTCTTTCTTTTCTCTCGCACATACTTTGCCCACACAATATTCTCACACTCTAACTCCTTGAGTGGTATACAACTTATTATTTTGCTCCAATTCAAAACCAGTGCAATAGCCTGTTGATATAGATATAGGAAAGGTCTTCCTCAATAAGCATTACTAATCCTAAATGGAATTTAGTTATGAATCCTTCTCCAATTGAGAAACCAACTCCAATTGGGAAAACAACTTAAAATGGGTAAACAACTCCAATTGGGAAAACAACTCCAAATGGGAAAACAACTTCAATTGGGTAAACAACTTCAATTTGAAACAACTCCAATTGGGAAAACAACTTCAACTGGGTAAACAATTTAATCCTCTAGAACTATAATTCCTAATAGACTCGGGACAAATCATCATGGGCTGAAAAAACCCAACGCCTAATACATTATGCCACATACTTCAGACCACTTCTCTAAATGCTGGAAAGGAACTTGGAGAGTAAAGAATAAAGTTAAAAATGTAAAATAGTTGGCCTAACACATAGGATGCATAACTATAATACGATGTTAGAGAACGACTAGACCCAATAGCTTAATGTATATTAAGGTGCCCTTCCTCACGTGTAGCCCCATCCTGAGTGTAGATAGGGAGAGAGAAAAACATTTGGGTGCCCCGACCTTGTAGAATATGGGTGCAGCCCCACCCTGCAACATATGGGTGCAGCCCTTCCCTGCACCTTGCAAACCAAAAAAGAAGTGGGGGAATGGGGATTGAGTTTTAGAACCATGTACCTACAAACCAAGGCTATGATACCATGTTATAATTAGAGTATTTAATCAAAAACCAATTGGTAATTGGTGGATAGGTCTAAGACATATATTCTGATGCAAGCAATATATTCATGATATAAGCATTCCCTCAAGAAAAACCAAAAGAAAGAACAAAAAGAGAAAAAGAACGAAGCTATTAGATGGGTTTCCAATTGTGAGAGATTACTGAGTTTTGATAGTTCTTGAAAAACTTCACTTCCACAACCAAGGTTCAGTATTAGTCAAACGCAGAATGTTGATATTTTTTTTTTTTTTTTTTGAGTCGCTATAAAAAGATCTACTCAGCAGTAGTATAACCTTACCTTGGCAACAGTGAGTCCAATGGGGCATGGCCTGTGTGGAGATCGTGTTGCAAAGACTCCCCTCCTTTCACCGTTTAGTCTTGGTACCCTCACCTATTCATCCAGTCAACCTTTCCACAAAGTTAAAAAGAATAACTAATCACCGAAGGCAAAGACTACTGTATACCATACTCAGAGGCACACACACCTTGGCCTTGAACCTTGACTTAGTCGGATCCTTCCAAAGCTTCTCCAGATTTGTATTTAGATGGAAAACATATATAACCCAGCAGTGAGAATATTCTCCAAGACCCTCAAGCGAAGCTGGAGGAACACGAGCTGAATTAAAAATCAAACAGGCCCTGGAAAGAGGAACAAGTAGAGGTTGTCGAGGGGTCCCATTCCTGCACAATTAAAAAGTGAAAGATCATCAATGTGACATTAAAGAAACCTTGCATGCACAACAAATGTGCACATTCTTACTTTTCCCAAACAAATATGCACTTTTTGAAAAGCTTTTTATTTTATCAATACATAGACAAACAAATGCAACGAACTGCTGGCAACCAAAGATGGGATAGCTTGAAAATGAGCAGACCTGAAGCCCTGAGAAACCAAGCATTCCCAAGCATGAGGTGCAACCGCAAACTAAAGGTGGCTGAGTATCCCATTCATGCACCAGTGTAAACTGCGCACATGTGTGTATAGGTGTGCAAAATGTTACTTTAACTCTACGATAAACCTTATTCTAATAATTTCAACTGCAACGTTTAATTTATCTATATGACTCCTTTTGCTCCGACAAGTGACAGGATAAAAATCCAACACATCCACTGGGGATGGAACCCAGAACTCAACCTCAACCCTTTAGATATAGAAGGAGAGAGGTGCTACTAAGCCCAAAGGAAATAGAATTTTTTCTAGCACTGCTGAAAGTTTTCAGCATAATTTGATTTCTGTACATACTTAAAATCAAAAGGACAGAGCGTTTTGAAAACTACCATTTTACTCAAAGGAAAAGACAAATGAAACCTATTAACTCGATCCTCGGTTTTGGAAAATCAAATAATTTGGATATCAGTATTGGTCGGTCTGTTTTCTCTTTGTGCTTTAGTTCCTTGATTAGCATCAGATTTCTTCAACCACTTCATGAGGAGTAAACAATTCTAGTGATCAGATCTAGCTATATACCCACCCACTCAATCACTTTGGGCGCAATTGTATCATATTGATAGACAGATGATATATGAACATACAGTCAAGTGATGAGAAACAAAGATCTTTAAGTCGGAATACCAAACTTGGTCCACCCAAAATACCTGGTAGAGAAGCATGACTGGATGACACCAATAGGTGCCATGGGGTAAGAAGTCAGCTCCAAACTATCCAACTTAGGTTGCGTCAGCGCTTCTCTCAAAGCCTCCAAATACAAAATGATAAAGAATTAGCAAGCCGAGAAAAAACGCGAATGACATGTGAAATGCGAACGCTACGATCAATGTTACTTCCGGATACGCCTATGGACTGAAATGAACACAATCATGATCTAGGCAAATCCCTAAACGATTACGTAATGAAGTACAACAACATAGGCAAATAGTTAAGGCACTGTCCGGACAACAACCAATCAAATTTCCAATCACAAATGTATATGAAATAAACCAGCTCAATTAAATGCAGAATCACTGCTGGAGAGTGTACCTGCTGAGCCCGAATTCGACCTTGCCGTTCGGCACCACATATGTCTGAGGAGGCCTTGAGAGATTTCTGGAGCTCACCAATCTTGGAATCCAAATCCCTTGTTTTTCTTTTCAACAAATACACTGTTAAAAACCAAAAGAAAGATAAATTACAAGAACCCAAATGCAATGCAGTAAAATGAACTACAAGAAAGAGAAATTACAAGAAAAGGCGGTGCAGGCGGAGAGCGCTGCAAGCGCAAAGGTTATGGTGGCTCTTAACCATTTTGATTCATCTGTACTGTAACAGTAAGCCATGGAAAATTGTAACGGATTCTCTTCTCGCAGTTAAAGCCAAAGAGTTTTCCCATCTGGGCGCTTGGCCGTGACATATAGGGTTTGGACCGAGAGTGGAAAACCGAGTTTTTGTTTTTTTATTTTTAAATTTTATTTTATTTTAAACAAATAGTATTATTTACATTAAAGGATGAGTTTAGCCTCATAATTAGTTAGGAATAATATGATTCAAATTCGTTTTTGGTGAGAATCGAACCTAACACCTCTTATTTGTAAGTGAAGAGGAATATCACTGAACTATAGTACTAAGTGGCAAAAGGGATAACCAAGTTGAAAGGCCACGATTTTCGCCCAATAATGATTCTTTAGGCCAGTTGGCTCCCAGCTCGGAAGAGCATTAATTTGATCAAGTCCTAATGGAAGTAAAACTCTTAAAGGGTCAGACTCAGGCATAGCTTGGTCGAGTCCTGGTTAAATTAAAATTGCCAAGAATCAGTTTGGTTTTCTAATAAGATTCGAATTATTCCATGAATCAAAACCTATGTGTTGAGCAAAAATTGTACACAATATGTAAACAAATAATTCACTCGACACAATTTCATCCTCGTTCATTTTTTTTGAAGAGGGTTTTTGTGACAGCCCGTCTCGGACTTTTCGTACCGTAGGGGTGAGATGACGGTTTTGCCCCTAGTATGTTTGTTTCGTTGTGTGGTCGTTTTTGGGTTTTGATTGGTTGATTTTTGGACCACACACATACCCTGCTCATTTCTCTCTCTACCCTGTCCCGAGACTCTCTCTCTCTCTCCCTTTCCTATCTTTTTCGTACAGACAACACCCAAAACCCTTGGAATCTTCACGGATCGAGGAAACAAACTACATATTTGTGCTCGTGAGTCCTTAGGAGTTCAACCATACCCATTTCAAGTAAGGATACCTTAGTTTTCACGTCGAACTCTAGATCCCCGATTTGGTCACTGTTCATGCACACGTTAATTCTTGTGTTTTTGGGAATTTCAAGCTTGTAGGAAGTTTGGTGAGGTCCTTAGGAGGCTCGGGGTGGTTCGTTTGAAGGTTTTGGACGTAGGGATCGTGAGTTGTAGGTTTGGCCGGAGTTGGTGGTGTTTTCCTGGCGAGATTCCGTTGGTTTTAGTGCTTTAAAGTGGTACGAATTTGTTCCTCTTGTTGTAAGCTTCATTTTGATACCAATTTTGTGAAATTTGGATGAAAAACGAAGAAGATATCAAGTTTTGAAATTTTCCCGGTTTTCTGGCGCCGGAGTTTGGCCGGAGAAAATGACGGAATATTCCGTCAGTTTGGACGGAATATTCCTAACGGCGTTAATGGAATCAGTTAGACTTAACGGAATATTCCTGACGGCATTGACTAACGCCGTTAGTGTGCCAGGCACGTGCTTGCTTATGGGCACCGCGTGTGGCCGTGCCTTGGCCGACGCATAGGGGCGCGTGCGGTGTCAAAAAATTATTTTAAAAATATAGGGATGTTCGTGAGGTTGAGTAGATCATGTTGGTGTATTCATACACCTCATTTGAGCATTGTATGAGAAGTTATTTCATTATGTTGGTTATGTGCTTTAAAATTTACGTTTTTATAGTTGTTTCGCATATAGGTAAGACCTATCCCGAGGACGAGCACGGTCACTCGAGGCAAGGGGGTTACAACCCTTCTACATACCAGCGAGTGGGCTTTTGGTTTTCCGTATATACCTATATACTTATGTTTTTCCCAGAAAGTGAAATGAAACGTTTATACGTTTATATGCCATGCATTATGTTTGCTGTTTAATTATGTATTATTAGTTGCACATATATATATATATGTTTGGTGCTGCGGACGTACAGGTAAGTGACAAGTAAGTTATGGTTTATGTTTATGTTTAGTAGTGATTTGAGATGCATAGAGAGCTCATAACCTGCACCCCCGTTGTTAGTGCTACCGCCTAGAGTTGGGCACAATCCTTCACGTGATGTTCACCTCCCGCACCACACGCTCATCTTGGATCCAAGTTAAGTGCACAGTCCTGTCGTACAAACCACTCTAGGTGGTTCCGACTCGTAGGTGACCTGCGATTATTCGCCCATTCTTCACGTGATCGGAGCACTTGAGCGTACTTATTATACACCCAGTCCTGTCGTACAGACCACTTTAGGTGGTTCCGACTCGTGTGCAGGTGTAGTTAGTGAGTTGAAGATTTAAGCTATAGTTTCAGCCGTACAGGTCACGTTAGGTGACTCCGTTGACAGATTATATGGCATGGATTGGCATTACCTGAGTACTTGCATCTTATTTTGAGGCATTTGGCGTGGCATATTTCTGAGCATGATTTATATCTATGAATATATTATATTTTCTGGGAAGTATACAGGTTTTACGGCGAGAGGTTAGAACTTTGTTTATGAAATGATTTTTGAAAAGCTTTGTTTTTGCCCACTCACACTTTCTGTTTTGCGCCCCTCCAAGTTCTAGTTTGGCTAGCGTTTTTGGTGGCTCCCCAGAGGATTTTCCCAGCTTATCTGACAGATTATTACCAATGTAAGACCACCTTTTGGTGTGTTTATTTAGTGTTGTTTCTCCCGGACTGCACTAGGTCTTTCGTGCTCTGAACTTTGTTTTTCACACTTACGCTTGCACATGTACGTTATTTACTTTGTGTATAGCTAGGTTTGTTTTTATTTATTCGTACTTTTATTATTATTTCTTAGCTTCCGCACTGTGCACATGGTTACGTCACTTCCACGTGACGGCTAGCATGCCCTAATCTCGGTCGGGGTGTGTCAGTTTTACTAATTTGAGTTCGACCTATTCTACGCTATGCGCCTATTAATTACAACCCTTCTTTTGGGAAAGGAATACCCTTTGATTCTAATATGAATAAATTGTAACTTGGAGATTTGACTGCATCTAGGTAGAACCCTAGATTGCCTACGTACGCTCATTGAGGGATCAAGTCACTCGTAGTTCCTTATGTATTTATTGGGGTTTGATGCCTTGTGAAGTTTTAGCTCGTGCGGGCGAGGAATTTGAGCCATTGGAGCAATACGTAGCTTCGTGTAAATACACTGTTAAAAACCAAAAGAAAGATAAATTACAAGAACCCAAATGCAATGCAGTAAGATGAATTACAAGAAAGAGAAATTACAAGAAAAGGCGGTGGAGGCGGAGAGCGCTACAAGCGCAAAGGTTATGGTGGCTCTTAACCATTTTGATTCATCTGTACTGTAACAGTAAGCCATGGAAAATTGTAACGGATTCTCTTGTCGCAGTTCAAGCAAAGAGTTTCCCCATCTGGGCGCTTGGGCATGACATATAGGGTTTGGACCGAGAGTGGAAAACTGAGTTTTTGTTTTTTTGTTTTTAAATTTTATTTTATTTTAAACAAATAGTATTATTTACATTAAGGGATGAGTTTAGCCTCATAATGAGTTAGGAATAATATGGTTCAAATTCGCTTTTGGTGAGAATCAAACCTAACACCTCTCATTTGTAAGTGAAGAAGAATATCACTGAACTATAGTACTAAGTGGCAAAAGGGATAACCAAGTTGAAAGGCCACGATTTTCGCCGAATAATGATTCTTTAGGCCAGTTGGCTCCCAGCTCGGAAGAGCATTAATTTGATCAAGTCCTAATGGAAGTATAACTCTTAAAGGGTCAGACTCAGGCATAGCTTGGTCGAGTCCTGGTTAAATTAAAATTGCCAAGAATCAGTTTGGTTTTCTAATAAGATTCGAATTATTCCATGAATCGAAACCTATGTGTTGAGCAAAAATTGCACACAATATGTAAACAAATAATTCACTCGACACAATTTCACCCTCGTTCATTTTTTTTGAAGAGGGTTTTACTAATTTGAGTTCGACCTATTCTAGGCTACGCGCCTATTAATTACAACCCTTCTTTTGGGAAAGGAATACCCTTTGATTCTAATATGAATAAATTGTAACTTGGAGATTTGACTGCATCTAGGTAGAGCCCTAGATTGCCTACGTACCCTCGTTGAGGGATTAAGTCACTCGTAGTTCCTTATGTATTTGTTGGAGTTTGATGCCTTGTGAAGTGCGGGTGAGGAATTTGAGCCATTGGAGCAATACGTAGCTTCATGCTCTTTGATACTTAATACGGCTTCGTGCCATTGGGATACTTGATACGGCTTTGTGCCATCGAAATTTAATACGACTTCGTGCCATTTAGTATTTGATGTGATTTCATGTCATTTGAAGCTTGTTATGGCCTCGTACCATTTAACCACTTCAGAAATTTGAAATTAAATTTGATGTAGAGTAAATTCATCGAGCTTGGTGTTTTGAGGTGGTTCACATTTATGGATTTTGAAGTGGTTCGAAGTTATCTTCGATTTGATGCGGCAATGAGTCTGCAAAAGAGATGAGAGCACTGTTGTTGTCATCGATTTGGGGTTTCGGAGACTTGGCTTAAGACTTTGGCAAAAGCAAGGTGCCCACAAGATAATGACTGGCAAAAATGAATTGATGGGTTTTAACAAGAATGACCTATGTCTTTTCAAAGCCTAGTGGATTTAGGGTGAGACCTATACTCCCACGTGATGAGCAACATTTCTTTCTTTTATTTTCCTTCATTTACTTTGTCTTGAAACCCATTTCATTTTGTCTTCATGCCTAACACTAACTGGGCAACACAGTAGCACATCAAGTCTTTGCTTTCACATTGTTTAATAAAAGCAAGTGGCAAAGCACCCTTTTTTTATAAATGCCTTTTCAGGCTTTAAGTCCCCTGGTTTTCTCTTCTATTTTTTTTTATTTGCTTTGGTCCTTCAGGCAATGAGCATGATTGGGCTGTAAAAACCCTTCTTTTGTGTAATGGTAGATGATAAGCCTAATTTGATGTTGGTAGCTTTTGTAGTCTAAATTTACTGAAATTTTCGTTTATCATGAGTAGCTTTCAGTACCAATTTAATTTGGTTTTTATCATGGTTGTTGGACCAACTATTTTGCAACATCGAGTTCGTTGAAAACAAGTGTTGATTCATGGCTCCAAAGGTTAGAATTGCACTTTTAAGTTTGCAGGACGCCCTCATTTCTTTTTGCTTCTATTTGTGTGTTTCATCAGAATAGGTGCTAGACTTTTCCATTTAAATGTCACGTGAGTGGTTTTATAATAGCCGTGCTCATGGTTTTATAATAGCCGCACCATTTTTCCAAACACAGCAGCTACTTCTCCCATGCTTTAACTTTCTTTTGGTAAAGTCCCGTTCTTTGACTTTGGTCCACCTTTGAAATACCATGCAAACATCATCCCAATACTTTGCTGGAACTTTAAGACATCATCTTTCAGTCTATCTGCGTACTCTGTTAGGCTGCAAATTTCTCTCTCCCTTTGCATGATTTCTTTCCCAGTCTCAGGCTTTCCTCTTTTAGATTTTATAATCACTTGGTTGAAGTAGGATCAAAAGCACGGCCCACCTTCCCTTCGTGATTTAAAGGTTTTTACACAGCATGCTTTCCTTGTAGATAGTTGCACCATTATTCAAACATAGTTGCTGCTTTTAACTTTTTAGTCAAGTATAGCTGCTGTGCAGCACCTATGAGTAAATATAGTTTTGATATTTGGACTTAGCTCTCCGTAATCAAGTATGCATGACAATTGTTGTTTTCAATGCATTAGACTCATTCTTTCTTTTTTCTTTTTCCCCTTTCTTTTTTTTTTTTTTTCTTGTTTTGTTTTGTTTTTGTTTTTCGCTTTTGCTTCTTTCATCACTCTACATAAGTGAAAATCACCTATGCTTTGTCATACTCAATTTAAACTCTCGTATGCGAAGAGTTCAAACAAATGCTAGCATATGACATCTCAAACAAATGTTAATTCCATTGGGGGAAAAAATATAATTTTTGATGAGTTATGGCTGCATCTAATTTTGGGGATCAGATTGCTTACGTATCCTATGAAAGGATCAAGCTAAACGTAATTCATCCCTTGATTTCGGGAAAGTGGTTTTTATGGCTGTATCTAGTAATAAAACTAGACTACCTACATACCTTGTGACAGAAACAAGCCGAATGTAGTTCACCCCTTAATTTTCAGGAATTTTTTTTTTTTATATGACTGCACCCAGCTTTAATGCTAGGCTACCTACATACCCTTTTTGAGGGATCGAGTCATACGTAGTTCAGAGGAAAAGATTTATCTTGATTGTTTCCTTCCCGGAGTTCGTTTCGCACTGTTTATGCGTAGAACCTCGTCATGAGCTTTCCGTTGACGCATGGGTGTATGCATTTCCCATTGGCGTTAGAGAGTTCGTAGGCACCTTTGGTGACAACATACGATCCTTCCCATTTGGCTTCAAATTTTCCTTGCATCTTTCTGGTAATGATGACGGGTCTTCGGATGGTTAAGACTAAATCTCCAACAAAGAACGATCTAAACTTAACCTTTTTGTTGAATACACCTACTACTTGAGCTTGATAGACTTCAAGTCTTTGTTGTACTGCAAGTCGTTTTTCAACAAGTGCTTCAAGTTCTGCTAGCCTGGTTTTTACATTTTCTTTGAGATCTGTCAGTTGTGTGGCTATTCTTAAGGAAGGTAGTTGAATTTCCAAAGGTAGCACAGCTTCTGATCCATACACCAGACTATATGGAGTACATCGGGTAAATGTACGAACAGTGGTCCTATAGGCCCATAATGCTTGGGAAGGTGTTCATGCCAGTCTCTTTTGTTCTTTGCCACCATCTTTTTCAGGATGTTGCACAACACCTTGTTGAAAGCCTCTGCTTAACCGTTGGCAGTTAGGTTGTAACTTGTGGAGAAGGCTTGTTGAATGTTGTACTTTTTGCAAAGATTGACCATGGCCCTACACTTGTAGTAGAGTGTATGAGATTATTTTGGACGGGACTCCGTAGAGATAGATTATGTTTTTCTTTATGGAATTTGCAACATTTTCCACTTTCACTTCTTTGAACTATATTGCCTTAGCCCATTTTGAGAAATAGTCTGTGCCTGCTAGGATGTATTGATGCTGGAGGGACAATTTTGGGGTTATCATGCCTATCACATCTAAACGCCATGCATTGAATGGCCAAGACAAGATGGTCGGATAGAGGGGCAATGGATTTTAGTGCTTGAGGTCTCCATGTATTTGACATGCCTGACATGACTTCACATGTCTCATCGCGTCTTGAACCATTGTAAGCCAGTAATACCCATGTCTTTTCAACTGAGCTGCAAGCTTAGGTCCAGATTGATGGGCTCCGTAAATACCGACATGAGTTTCAGAGAGAGCATGGGCTGCTTCTTCTTTTGATAAACACCTTAGCAGTATTCCGTCAAATGACCTTTTGTATAGTGTATCATTCAGATACACAAATCAGTTGGCTCTTCTTCATACATCAACTTTGCCTCTGGGATCAGTTGGTAGTTTTCCATATTGAAGGTAGTCAATTAAAGATTGCCGCCAATCTGAACATTCGTCTACTTCCAGGACTGTAAGCGCATTAACTTCATGGTTTTCATCAATCCGCTCTAATGTTGAAGGAAGTAAATGTTATTCTCCAACTGTAATTTTAACTTCTCGTTCCTCATGGAGAGTTAGAGATGCCACTAGCTTTTCCAATGCATCAACTTTGTTATTTTCAAACGTTGGAATATGAGCAATATTGATTTCTTGGAATTGTGACACCAAGTGTTTTGCTCTTTCATGATACAAGGTTAGATTTTCATTTTTCACAGCGTATTGACCATTCATTTGCTTAATTAGTTATGAGTCACCATAAGCTTGAAGGCAATCAACATGCAGTTCAAGTGCAATTTCAAGTCCGATGATGAGTGCCTCGTATTCTGCCACATTATTTGAACATAACTCCATAAGAGAAAATGAATATAGGATTAGGCCTCCACATGGTGTGATGAACACAATACCTGCCCCTGCGCCTTTTTTTCCTTGCCGCTCCATCGAAATAAAGTTGCCATTGAGAAATGTATGTCAAGAATACTTCTTCATCTGCCAAATCGCTTAGTAACTCCATGTTGTTGGGAACAGGATGAGCTGCTAAGAAATTAGCCAGTGCTTGTTCTTTTATAGCTTTTTAAGAGACATTCTTGATTTCAAATTCCGATAGTAGCAAAGACCATTTTGCAAGACGACCGAATGGCTCTGGTTTTGACCTCAAGTATCTGAGCAGGTCTGCTTTAGATATCAAAGCAATGTTGTGTGAGAGTAAGTAATGTCGTAGTTTTTGCACAGCGAAAACTAAGGCCAAGCAAACCTTTTCAATAGGGATGTAATTTTGCTCTGCCCCTGCAAGCGTTCGACTTAAGTAGTGGAGCGCATTTTCTTTTCCTTCTTCATTGTTTTGTACAAGCATTGCCCACAGTGACTGTTCAAGTGCTGCAATATACAAAATTAAAGGTTTTCCTTTAATTGGAGCCATCAACACCAGGGGTTTCAAAAGATACTCTTTAATGTTACTGAGAGCGTTTTGACATGCATCATCCCACACAAAAGGCACATTATTTTTCATCAGCCTTGTGAATGGTTGACATCTCCCAAATAAGTTTGAGATGAACCTCTTGATGTATGCTAATCTTCCTTATAGTCCTTATATCTTTCGCAGGTTTCGAAGAGGAGGCATTTCCATGATTGCCATGATTTTTGAAGGGTCAACTTTAATTCCTTGGTACCTTACCACAAAGCCAAGAAATTTTCTAGATGTCACTCCAAATGTGCATTTCAAAGGATTCATCTTTCATTAATGTTTTCGAAGTCTGTCAAAGACTTTCTTTAAGTCATTCAAATGACTTTCCCTTTTTCTTGTTTTGATGACAAGATCGTCCACATAGCATTCGATGGTGCTATGCAACATATCGCTGAAAATGACGGTTATGGCTTTTTGGTATGTGGCTCTTGCATTTTTGAGTCCAAACAACATTTTAGTGCAACAATAGACTCCTTTCGGAGTGTGGAATGCCATAAGTTCTTCATCTTCAAGTGCCATTTTAATTTAATTATACCCTGATTTAGTAATTGGAAGTGGGAACTCGTCTTTTGGACATGTGTCATTAAGATCTTTGAAATCTATGTAGACATGAATTTGTCCATTTTTCTTCTTTACCAGTACGATACTAGTCTTTTGGCGTCTACCAATAATTCAGTAATTGGAAGTGGGAACTCGTCTTTTGGACATGTGTCATTAAGATCTCTGAAATCTATGTAGACACGAATTTGTCCATTTTTCTTCTTTACTGGTACGATACTAGCGAGCTATGTAGGGTACTTCTCTGATAAACCCAACGTCTATCAGTTTGTTAATTTCAGCCTTAATTTGTATTTCAAGCTCATGTCGAAAACGTCGTGGAGCCTGTTTAACATAACGCCTTTCTTTTGATATAGCCAATCCATGAACTGCCACTTTAGTGTCTAGACTAGGCATATCTTGATAGCCCCATGCAAACATATCTCGGTAATCTTGGAGAAGACATTTGTAATCTTCTAATTCTTCCGGTGTTAGTAGGGCACTTACAAATATAGGCTTGGGCTTGTCATCTGTTTCGAGATTGATTTCTTGAAGTTCATCCACAGTGGCTTACCCTTTATCCTCTATTTGAGGTGGTGTCGGTTGAGCGTTATCAATAAACTCGGTTGATTTGTCACCATTCTCCTCTTTTTCATCTTCAATGGTGACGCAGGTTACTTGAGCAACATTAAGAACCTTTTCTTCTGTGCTTGATTCCTTATTCATTCCATAAGCTTCGCTTTCTAGGAGTGGCAGTGCATTGTTATGGGTTCTGAAGCTTGCGCAAATATGACTTTGCCCATTTTTCTTTTTGACAGGAAAGCAGTTGGGGAACTATCTAATAGGCTCAATTGGCTCGTTATCAGATTCCTTGCTTCTTTCTTTGTTACTGATCATGCTAACTTGAACAACATATTGTTCATTTTCTTGTGCATTATTATTTTTGTCTCAGTTTATCTTCACCTTTTGGCTTTTGACTATCCACTTTTTGCTTTTATGAGATTTCTTAGGTTGAGAGTTGGTGATTTTACCAAGTCATTGGAAGACAGAAACTCAAGGTGGCTTGCTGCTGGATTCTTCTTCAGTCAACATTGCTTTCTTGAGATTAGTAAAGCCTTCAAACTCATGATTCTTGGTTTCTGAGCCAAATGCTTTGAGCATGCCATTTCCTAGGTCCACCATGACATTAATAGCACTCTTTTTGCTTTATGCCTCTTCGCTTTTATCTTTAATGGAACTTTTGATGAGGACTCATTTTGAATGAAACAAGGTGACCATGTCAATCATTATTCCTTTGCAAATTTGTTAAGACTACCAAATTGCCCCCAAGAATTGATTGTTGATTCTGCGCAGAGGTTTCATGTAGCTAGTCACGAGCACTTCAAATGAATTTTGGATTTGCTCTATTGGCTTCTTTTCAGGTTCTCTTTGATCTTTTAATGAACGGTTGAGAGCTACTTTCCGAGATTTTGGAGTTTTAGAACTCGCGATTTTGACTAGCCTCGACAGCTTTGCCTTATCCACAGCTGGTGATTGTGGTTCTTTCTGCACCAATTTATTTTTTGTTGGTTGCGAAAAAGTGACTTTTGACTGTTTGTAGAATTTTGCATCTACGTAATTCACTTCTTCACCCCTAAATGGGTCGGTGTCCGCTAGAACTTTCTTAACTTCGCTATTTACCAAAAGCTTGAAGCATTGATGGAGTGTAAAAGGAACGACACCATATGTATGAAGCCACGGACATTCTAATAAAACATTATAAGATGTGTCAGCATCAATTACATGGAAAAGGGCGTTGGAGTACAACTCTCCTATCTCCATTTATAACGCTATCGTTCCCATTGCTTTTTGTCCAACTTGATTGAAGCATTGAATAATTAACATTGATAGTGTCAGTTGACGAACATTCATCCCCAAAGCTCAAAGTGTTCGAAGAGGAAGCAGGTTTACTGCTGATCCACAATCAAGCAAGATTTGATTTATTGATGTATCTCCCACCAATCCACTAACGTACAAGGGCTGATTGTGATACTTGTCTCCAAGTATAAGGTCATTTTCGTCAAATGTGATTCTTGCAAGGCAGCAAGCGCAATACTTCGGCGATGTTGTATCCACTTTTGCAAATTTGAAGCTTATTTCAAATACTTTAGGACTTGTCAAAGCCGTGATGAGAGCTTCTCTAAGCTCCTTTGACATTTTCAAAGCATCATACACATTGAGAAAAGATGGGATGCACTTAAGATGGTTGACTATGTCATATTTGCCATCTTGGGAATATTGTACATCTTTTGCATGTTTCTTAAAGGTACTTGCTTTTGTGGTTGAGACTGAAATTTCTACCGCAAGCTCCACGGTGATATCGACTGGAACCTCTCTTGCACTTGGTTTGTCAGAATGATTGATTGAATCAGCTGCTTCTTTACCTCATTTCTTGTCCGCGGACGGGATCCTTTGGCAGAGCGTAGAGTTATTTCACCTACCTCATTATCATTATGGATTTCACATGAGGTTGCGCGACAGTTTCCAATTTCTTCCTCACTTCCCTTACTCTTGAAAAGTTTTAGAGGGAGGTAGTCTCCGAGGGTTATTGGTGCTTTGAAAGGCTACTTGCACTCATCGTCTTGAAAGACTCTAGGCCTTCTCTGATTACTTTCTTCTTTTTCTTTCCATCATTTGAGGGTGGTCCACTCCATAATTTTTCTTTTGATCGTTTTGTGGAAGAAAGACGTTTAACGATCTTTTTCACCTTTTTTTCACTAACAGTTTGCCACTCATCTTCGGATTGGAGTGATGACTCCGACGAATCTTCCTAAACATCAAAACTTGGTGCCGTCATGAGCTCATATAGAGTTGGAATTTTTGGATTTCTGGAACGAGGCATGCCAGGATAAGCATGGACAATTGTGGTTTCATTATCGACATGGAATCTTACAGGGATTGACCTTTCTGGTAATGGAGCAGAGGTTGTTGATTTTCCTTCCATCATGTTGGACATTGTCGTCTGATGTTTTGAGGATGAATCCACCTCGATCTCATGCTTGTTGATCTTCCCTTGAATTATATCCTTAAGGATATAACAATCCTCTATCGTATGGCTGATGAGTTGATGATACCGACAATACTTTGGATCATCAGTCTTATTTACTTCAGTGGGACCCTTTGGTTCAAGAAGTGTGATCATCTTCGCTGCAAGGAGTTTGTCGAAGATAGTTCCAACATCTTCATCATTGAAACTATATTTGACTTATTTTCTTTCCTTAAGTGAAAGGTTCCTCGTCCCTTTGGTTTCTTCTTTTCTTTTTGCATTGTCATTTTTCTTGTCAATCTTGAAAAATGTCGCCATAGAATCTCCCTTCTTTGGCGTTCTTTTGTTATCTCCTTTCTTGGTGTTAGACTTATTTTCTAAGTCTTGGATCATCTTTCCAATCACATTTTTCTAGGACATTTGCTTCTCCACATTACTTGCCTTGGATACCAACTCGTCGAAAGTTCGAGGCTTTGCAATTCCTACAAATGCTGCAATCTCGGGGATGAGGTTGTTGTAACATATTTGCACTGCAGAAAATTCAGAAATCTTTTCCATGCATTATAGGTTAAGGCTCCTCAATCTTGTGATGAATTCGCTTGCGCTTTCTCCAAGCCTTTGTGTTGTTTGAGCCAAATCCATTAGTGTGACTTTTTTCTTTGAATTGACGAATTGAGCTAGAAAAACTCTTTGCATATAATCCCACGTTAGAATAGATCTTAGCTCTAACTGAGTGTACCATGTGAAAGCAGACCCTTTGAGTGACTGAACAAACTGCCGAACCAATAAAGGATCTAACTGCGATGTGATGTTTCCCCACAAGCTGAGTAAAAATGAGCTAAGTGTTCTTAAGGAGAGCCACTCAAACCATCAAATTTATCAAAGCTCGATTTTTGATACCCTCGAGGAAATGGCATTGCGTCATAGTGAGCTGGATAGGGCTTCCGGTATCCGTGACTTGGTGTCGTTAAAGACATTTGAAATTCAAGAATCCTTTCAGCGAAAATTGCATCGATATCTTTATGTGTAAGCTGGCCATCGGAACTTTCTCCCTTTGTTTCTTTCCTTGCTCTTTCTTCAGCATTATTTATGCTTGCTTGAGCAGCTAACTGAGCTATTAAAGTCGTAATTTCAGCTTCCTTATCAGCTACCAAAGTTGCCATTTCTGCTAGTTTTCGTTGCATTTCTAGCAATTCCTCTGTATTTGATGCGCCAGTCATCAGAACTTGCATGTTCTCAAATTCAACATCTTCATTTATCTCCAACCTTTGGAATTGAGTCATTACTCTAGGAATCTCTTTTTTTGTTTCCTCCAGGAGTCTCTCTAAGGGAAGATGAACTCTCAGGAAAGTGGACTGCCAAAGCTCGGGCCTTGCACGCGTGATAGGCCCCTCGAATTGAATGTTGTCACTTTCCTTGACAAGTTCGTAGGCCTTAGCCTTTTGTTGAACATTTCCTGACACTATTGGCATAATTTCTCTATCTTCCTCGACAGAGGTCATCATGACCGTCTCCATTGTAGGTGTGATCAAGATTGTTCTGATCATGATTTGAGTGATGACTGGAACCTCGATAGGCAGTGATGATGTCACTTTGACGATCTTGTATCGAGGCACCTTGGTGTTCTTAGATGAAACAGCTCCAAGAAGCTCCATTGGAATGATTTTGATGTCTTCCAATAAACGCTCCCTAGCTATCTTCTTCCTAAGAGCTCGTGCCGTTCTTTTCCTTGCATTCCTCAAGGCGTTCTTGGACGGGCATTTCCTCGGTCCAACTTTGATGAATTTGACAGCCACCTTGCTTGTCTTTGTTGCTATCTTAACCTTCACCATGTTGCAGATAGTTGGTGCTTCATTGATGGTGGAGGAGATTCGGCGACCAGTATGCCTTCCATGTCCAAGTTTGAATTCGGCAGCAGGGAGTTCGTAGAAGTAAACAACAACTTGTGGCGCCATGTTTCCTGTTACAAAAAACAAAAAACATAGCACATTAATTATCTTCGAATTTAGAGATGAAAGGGAAAATTGGTCCCACTGGGTGTGCCAAAAATCATGTTAAGCAAAAATTGTACACAATATGCAAACAAATAATTCACTCGACACAATTTCACCCTCGTTCATTTTTTTTGAAGAGGGTTTTACTAATTTGAGTTCAATCCATTCTAGGCTACGCGCCTTTTAATTACAACCCTTCTTTTGGGAAATGAATACCCTTTGATTCTAATATGAATAAATTGTAACTTGGGGATTTGAGTGTTTATTTGATTTTGTGACTGCATCTAGGTAAAGCCTTACATTGCCTATGTACCCTCGTTGAGGGATTAAGTCACTCGTAGTTCCTTGTGTATTTGTTGGGGTTTGATGCCTTATGCAGTTTTAGCTCATGCGGGCGAGGATTTTGAGCCATTGGAGCAATACATGGCTTCGTGCCATTTAAGTCTTGTTACGGCTCCGTGCCCTTTGATACTTGATACGGCTTCGTGCCATTGGGGTACTTGGTAAGGCTTCGTGCCATTAAGATTTGTCGCGGCTTCGTGCCATCAAAATTTAATACGACTTTGTGCTATTTAGTATTTGATGTGGCTTTGTGTCATTTGAAATTTGTTGTGGCCTCATACCATTTGACCACCTCGGAAATTTGAAATTAAATTTGATGTAGAGTAAATCCATTGAGCTTGGTGCTTTGAGGTGGTTCACGTTTACGGATTTTGAAGTGGTTCGAAGTTGTCTTCTATTTGATGCAGCAATGAGGCTACAAATGATATGAGCGCAATGTTGTTATCATCAATTTGGGGTTTGGGAGACTTGGCTTGAGACTTTGGCAAAAGCAAGGTGCCCAAAAGATGGTGACCGGCAAAAATGAATTGATGGATTTTGACAAGAATGACCCATGTCTTTTCAAAGCCTAGTGCATTTAGGTATCGTTTGGTATGCAAACGAGACGGGATGGAACGGAACGGAACGGGACGGGACGGGACAGGACGGGACGGGATGGGACGAAACGGAGTGGGAGCAAAGATGCCCTCGGATGGAAACAAGGAGGAAGAAGAATGAGACAGAGAGGTTATAATTTTATGTTCCACGGATGTGGAACGAGTCGTTCCAGGGGGTGAGGTGGAACGAAAATTCACCCAAAACTCGTCCCGTGGAACAGCTTGTTCCACCCGTTTTAGGGGCACCAAACGTGGGACGGAACGCCTTGTCCCACTCTATTCCGTCCCGTCCCACGTACCAAACGGTACCTTAGGGTGAGACCTGTACTCCCACGTGATGAGCAACCTTTCTTTCTTTTATTTGCCTTCATTTACTTTATCTTGAAACCTATTTCATTTTGTCTTCATGCCTGACACTAACTCGGCAGCACAGTAGCACATCAAGTCTTTGTTTTCACAGTTTAATAAAAGCAAGTGACAAAGCACCCTTTTTTTTTTTTTTTTTTTTAATAAAGAAAATTTTGAAATATGTCTAATTTTATAGGGCATCTTTTCAAATAGGTTCAATTTTTAATGATTTTTAACTTTTGAAATGAATCTAATTTTTAGTTATTTTGGACCCATATCAAAAAATCCCTTTTTATAAATGCCTTTTCAGGCTTTAAGTCCCCTGCTTTTCTCTTCTATTTTTTCTTTTTTGATTTGCTTTTGTCCTTCAGGTAATGAGCTTGATTGGGGTGTAAAATCCCTTCTTTTGTGTAATGGTAGATGATAAGCCTAATTTGATGTTGGTAGCTTTTGTAGTCTAAATTTACTGAAATTTTCGTTTATCATGAGTAGCTTTCAGTACCAATTTAATTTGGTTTTTATCATGGTTGTTGGACCAACTATTTTGCAGCATCGAGTTCGTTGAAAACAAGTGTTGATTCACGGCTCCAAAGATGAGAATTGCACTTTAAAGTTCGCAGGACGCCCTCATTTCTTTTTGCTTCTATTTGTGTGCTGCCTTCTATGTTTAATCAGAATAGGCACTATACTTTTCCATTTGAATGTCACATGAGTGGTTTTATAATAGCCGTGCTCATGGTAGTTTTAACTTGCTTGCTTTTCTTTCTCATCAACATTAGTCATCCATAACATTTTGTCCTCATTACCCATGAGTAAATATAGTTTGATAATTGAAGTGTTTTACATGGCATGTTTCCTCAAACATAGCTGCACCAATTTTTCAAACACAGCAGCTACTTGTCCCATGCTTTGACTTTGGTCCACCTTTGAAATACTATGCAAACATCATGCCAATACTTTGCTGGAACTTTACAAAGGGAGACATCATCTTTTCCAATTTCTCCTTTTCCTTGGATTCCTATCCCGAGTGGTTTTTTTTATGAATTTTATGCAAAGGCATCCTCTATGTCTTGTACCCAAGAGTAGCAAAGAAAACATCAAAGAATTACAAACCATAACCATTTCTTTCCTCATGAGTTACATCTTGGTACATGTTGCTTCCTTGCTGTCTTTATTTACATAAACTAAGCTTGGAACTTTGAAACTGCACTTTAACAAACTGGCGAGGGGGTATGGACCATTTGGACTTGTTTGGAACTTCACAGGGTGGTCTTGATCACCCCGAAGAAATTCATGGGATTGACGGCAGCGGCAGGGAGCGGAACTCTTATGTTTTTCTTTTCTTTTCTTCAGATTTGGGTAGAAAGAAAATATGTGGCTGCTACCATTTCGGAACTACTTCGTGTTGTTGTTGTAGGTACAGAGGAGTCGTTAGGCTACTTCTTGCATAGAAACCTTTTCTGGTGGCTTGCTGGTAACTCTCTTGTGTAAACTGACAGTTACAGGTTCTAGGTAGTTGATTATGCCTTTTTTTTTTTTTTTTTTACTTTTGTTTGCAACACAACATTGAACAAGAGAAATAAATAATTTAACAGAACTTGTTTCATACCTGGTGATGAATGTTCTTCTTTTGGATCTTGACTCGAAATCACGAATGGTTGAACTCCTTGTTCTCTTTTCTGGCAGCACTTCGTTGCTTTTGGTATTTTCTCTCAAAGTTACTCTATTTTTTTGCAAGTATCCCCTCTCTTTTTATGTCTCCCTCTCTTGCTGCAGCTGATGCCTATTTATAAGCATCCTAGGAAGGCTCTAGAGTTTGTTACGTGGGGAGAGATGGAGGCCATGACCACCTGCCACTTTCTCTTAACCTCTCCCACCAACTGTGCAGTTTTTCCACTCCTTGCAGAAAAATAGGAGACCCTGTTGCATGTTACCTCCCCTTTTGTAGGAAGAAATGCATATTTTCTTTTCTTTTTCTTTTTATTTTATTTATGGATGTTGATCTGTATGTAAAGCTCATCCTCATTTTTTTGGGGCTAGATTACATCTTTTGTTTTGTCTTGTAGTTTGACCCAATTTGTATGGACTCTTTTTTTTTTATTTTTTTTTTATTTTTATATGTTATATATTTTTGTTGTTCAACATTATGGTTGATTGGATAAGAATGAATCAAGTGCACAAAGGAACTAGGTTTAGAAATCTTTGTCCAAGTCGAAGAACTTGAAATCGGATAGAGTTTGAGTTTTGGCTAAAGAAGGGATTAAAAGGTTAAAGATATGATATCTAGGTGATTGCCGTGTAAGCATAGTCCTATCAAGACTCTACCTTGGCAGACCTGATTATCTCAAAATCCATATAGAAGTGGTTATTCATTGTGAGAAGCCTTTTCAAATCAACAAACAACTCAAAGCGTTTTACGCGAAAATACTCACTATACGTAAAACCCTTCTCAGAACCCTAAGAAAAATACTAATTATCCTAACTCTCTTGTCAACACATCTTCAGTTTAGATAAGGAAACAGCACTATGTTGACAACCGGCGACATCTTCGGTTTGGGTAAATAGCACTGGAGCTATAAAATCAAGCAGACTTAGAAGCATATTCAGTTTGGACAAGTAAACAACACTACTTCTAGTTGGTTAGTTATTTATCCATCTAGGTCAACGAAGAGTTTTTAATTTGTTTGCCTAAAGAGGTCACTTCATTAGCTTCCCGATGAAGTGAGGTGTTTTATGATAGTTAGTTCCATGTGCATCTCGTAGTTCGACATTTAGGCAGCCGAACCACATTTACCATAAAAACACTCATCTCCTTTAAGTATATTTGCCCATACAATTTGATACCAATCCGGCGCACTTATATTCTCACGAATATAGTTGAAACTATCAAACCTGGTGCAAAATGGCTTGAACTTCACAGTGAATTAAGCAACCTTGTCATAGCTTCTAGAACCCCCTAGGCCAAGAGGTGTTACTTCCTCAGTTGTAATTGCCTAGGTGCAGAAGTCAGCAACGCATTTTGTTGGAAATGTGCTCTAAAGCCAATCATGAGATGATACTTTAAAAAAATCTCATATGTTAAACTAATTTAGAAAGTATCGTTACTGCACCCTCACTAAGACATTAATAGGGCGATAGCTTAAGCTAGTGAATCAAGGTCTCATAAGGTTCCAAGCATAATTGAGAGACTAAACCACATGATTGAGAATTGTGTATAATAGTGACATCACTAATCTCAAGGTTGCTCCTAAGGATAATATAGATAACCGTTGTCTAGCCTATTATTCAACTATCTTTGGAATGACATCTTAAAAGGTGTCATCACTAAACACAATTGATTGGCTTTAGTGCAAATGGGAGATTTTTAAAAATGTGCCCTAAAGCAACATGAGATGATATATGAACATTTCACATGTTAAACTAATCTAGTTTAATGTAAGGGCAAAGGTTATTGTTTAAAGCGTCTCATTAAACGTTATATGCTTAAACGATAAGTCCAACGAACATGTGGTTAAAAATGTGATATAAAAAGTTAGATTCATGAGATCTTTCACTTTCCTACACATATCCTAAATGTTTCTGATCATAAGATTGCTAATTTGACATTGACAGTCCGAAAAGATATGCCCGTACTATGTCTTCTCCCTAAAGAGTGACTAGTCTCGAGTTATCGGTGTGAATGACATCAAGATAAGTATGTAGGTGCTCAATAGTTGTTTTATGGCTTGGTCCTTAATCTTTGATTGTGTTAAAGATATTCCATTTGAGAGTGTCCAGGATATCGTTGGGTTAAACTACCTAGTTATGGAGGCAAGTGAGTGTACAACAAGAGATTTCCAACCTTCAAATTGTTAAGGGAGAATACTCTATAATATGATTAAGAGTCTCTCATTAGAGCACATGAATGAGATTTAGGAAGTACGTCTCAAATCACATTCAAGGTAATCATATAGGCAAGAGAATCACATTGAAGAGTAGATTTGAATAGACTATCAACCAAACAATGTCATTAGCGCCATTGTGACCCAACCATATAACGCCATTCAATTGCTTACTGGATACGAACCCAACATATTGCATCTGCGTGTTTTTGGTAGTGCGGTCTATATGCTATTTCGTCGCCCTTACATACGAAAATGGGGCCTCAACAAAGGATGAGAATCTATGTTGGATATGATTTTCCTTTAATCATTCGTTACTTAGAACCTTTGACAAGCGATCTGTTGACTGCTCGTTTCATGAATTGTCACTTCTATGAGACAGTCTTCCCATCGTTAGGGGGAGATAAGAACTTCAACATCCTTGAAGAACGATGCGAATTATCATGGACGACTCTTACTTTGTCTTATTTAGATCCCTGCATCGCTCAGTTTGAAACTGAAATGCAGTGCATATTAGATCTTTAGAGCATAGCTCAGAGCATGCCAAATGTTTTCACCTATCTAGCGTAAGTGACGAGACCACATACTCCAGCTGTGAATATGTCTGCAAAGATGGATGTACCAAATGTACGACGGACTTCCCTCCTAGAGGCCAGAGACACCAACTTTGGTGATCCACGTACATTAGCGGTTAGCCAATCATCTACCCTTACACAAAAGCGTGGTAGACCTCTTGGTTCAAAGGATTCACACCCCCAAAAGAGAAACCACAATACAAGCTCCTAAAGAGCCTACCGTGAATCTGACTGTCGCTTACTTATTTTATCCAACTCATGAGGAAATCTCCCAAGAATTGTGAAATTTCGGTCTATTATGCTAGCTTAGATGATGTATGGTGTAGAAATAAGATGATTATTGACAATCATATTGAGCGATGACATTAAACCTCATTCCGTTGATGAATGTCGACGTAGAACCAATTGGTCAAACTGGAAACAAGCAATTTAAGTTGAACTCGATTCGCTTGCAAAACATAAGGTGTTTAAACCTGCAGCTCCTACTTCTCCACATGTGAAGCCCGTTGGCTACAAGTGGGTTTTCGTTTGGAAGCGTAATGAGAAGAACGAAATTGTGCGTTACAAAGCTCGTCTTGTTACGCAAGGCTTCTCACAACGTCTCGGGATTGACTATGACAAAACTTATTCACCTGTTATGGATATGATTACTTTTCGCTACCTTATCAATTTGTTAGTTTCTGAAAAACTGAGTATGCAGCTGATGAACGTAGTAATTGCGTATCTCTATGGGGATCTTGATACGGAAATCTATATGAAAGTTCTCAAATGACTTACATTGACTAGATCAAATATTTCCAAACCCCGGAACACACTCTCAATTCCGCCAAGGCATTCACTTTACAGTTTAAAGCAATCCAGAAGAACGTGGTATAGCCATCTGAGTGAATATTTGACTAGTCAGGGATATGTGAACAACGAACTATGCCCTTATGTGTTCATTAAGAAGTCACATTCCGGTTTTGCGATAGTTGCAGTATATATCGATGACATGAACTTCATCAGAACTCCTGAAGAGCTCGCGAGAACTGCCGCATACCTGAAATCGAAATTTGAGATGAAAAATCTAGGAAAGACTCAATACTGTCTCGGTCTTGAGATAGAGCATTGTTCAGATGGAATCTTAGTACATAAATCGAACTACACCCATAAGGTGGTGCGTCACTTTAACAAGGATAAAGCGAAGCCTTCGAGTACTCCTATGGTTATTCGATCGTAGATGCAAAACGAGATCCTTTCCGTATGAAGGAGAATGATGAAGAGATTTTGGACCTTGAAGTTCCTTCTCTAAGTGTGATAGGCACTTTATTGTACTTAGCTCAATGCACTAGACTCGACATCTCCTTCATCATTAATCTTTTGGCAAGATACAGTAATGCACCAACATTCAGACATTGGACTACCGTTAAAAACATCTTTCGTTACCTTAAGGGTACTATGGATTTAGGTTTGTTATATCCCTACGGATACTCGAGTGATGCCGCACCCCCTACTTCTCGAGTCGATTCTCGCCTTGTTAGTTATGCTAACGTAGGATACTCATCAGATCTGCACAAGGCACGTTCTCAAACGGGCTATGTCTTTGCCATTGGAAGTACTGCAATCTCGTGGAGGTCAACTAAACAAACCTTAGTTGCCACTTCGTCTAACCATGCTGAAATTCTCGCATTACATGAAGCAACTCGGGAATGCTTTTGGTTGAGAGTAGTTGTGGGCTATATTTGAAGCTCTTGCGATATTTATCCCATCGTGGATGTCCTGAAGACGATCTATGAAGACAATGCAACATGCATTGAATAGCTCAAGAAGGTTTACGTCAAAGAAGACAACACTAAGGACATTGTGCCGAAGTTCTTCTTCTCAAGTCAACAACAAGAGCATTAGAAGATTAAAGTTACGCAAATCTGTTCACAATACAATATGGCCGACCTCTTCACCAAATCACTACTGAAGGTGACATTTCAAAAACTTGTTCAAGGAATTGGTATACGTAAACTTTCTGAGTTGTAACATTGCTAGTTCTTTTTGTGTCAAACTCAGGAGGAGTATCCTGAAGAATACTTACTTGATCGTAATGTTCTTTTCTCCCTACGATTAGGAGAATTTTTCCCACTGGGTTTTTGCTAGCTAACTTGGTCTTAATGAGGCACCCACCTTGGGTTGATCATATCCCTGATGACATCCTGTAGACGTTTCTTTTGACTTTGCATTGCTCAGACATTTTTCCTTAGACTATGAATTTTGTCCCTACTCGGGTTTTTTGCCATAGCCTTAGTTTTTTTTTTTTTTTTTTTTTTTTTGTGAGACTTACTTCTTTATGAAAGTTCCTACCTTATTAAGACTCCAAAATAATATAAGGAAAACTAATAAAAAAAGTTTCAATTATGAACTTTCCTAGTTTAAGTGTGATTGTGTAAATCATAGATTTGATTTGATTCTAGTTATTCTTTCCTATATGGACTTGTATTCCTTAGGGATGAAGGAATTCTTCTCCCTCTTATTACTATAAATAAAGGCACTACGTGAGAGGGAATAACACCCACATTCCCCTACAATTCTACAAACAAAATAATTTGTTGAGCTTCCAATTTTACCCTTAACATCGGTCAGGTTTGCTACTGCTAAGCTCTGCGCCCATGGAGGTCACCTCCACAGTCGGTGTGAATTCTATTCTCATTGAACTCTACGCCCTTCGAACTCCTGTCTCTTTTTCTCTCTCTTTCTTTCTCTCTCTTTCTCTCTCTCTCTCTCTCTCGCGTGTAAAAACTTCCCCCTTCTCATCTTCATCCTCCTCCATCTTCAAATCCTGAATCCTGGTGCTAGAATCGTCCTGGGTTTTCTCCACCTCCAGAATCCTGGCATGGAGGTGGGAAATTTCTTGATGGGCAGGGTCGATTTGGTAGAGTAGCCGTTTCTTCTCTTCTTGACAAGCGTTGTAGTGGCTGACGATTACCTCGACGACCCTGACGTTGGCTTTGGAGTCCTCTTTTAGCCAGGAAGTCAGGAAGCTAACCTGCTTTTCCACCAGCTATAGCTGCGCAGAGAGCTCACCCACTTGGCTAGCTATAGACCTCCTGGAAGTTGTCGGCAACTAAGGCCAGGAAAACGCCCAGGCTCAGGATATGGTAGGAGCATAATAGCTTCACCTTGAAATTTAGATTTTTATGAAAAAAAATGCAAGATATAAAAATTGCAAATGTCAAGAAATGATGGAATGTTCATTGGATTTGCCGTGATAGCCAAAGGTTGATGATGATAATAATAAAGGTACAAAATAGTAAAAGGCTTTGGTCAAATTTGGAGATTGGAAAATGATTAAGCCGCTATGGTTTCGTCTCAAATTTTGAAGTGGACACTTCATCTTCTTCATGGCACTTTCATCCTTTTCATGCCCTTCGTAACTAGAAATTTTTTATTCCGACAGGAACACGAGTGATAGACCTAGGCCTGGCAATTTCTGACACGACCTAATAACCCGACACGACACGACACGAAATTAATAGGTGTTTGGGTCGACACGATAACGAATCGGGTCGTTATCGAGTAACCCGATAAGCACCTGTTAAGATAACGGGTTGGTTCGGGTATACACGTGGGTAACACGATACACGATAAGCAGAATATTATTTTTATAATTTTATAACCCTAAAAAAATACTATAATAATTATATACATTAATTTTACAATTTTATACCCCTAAAAATTATAATAAATATATATATATATTAAATTAACTATAAAATTTATAATAATTATAATAATTATATATACTATAATAATTATACCCCCAAAATATTAAGTCTATCTATAATAATTATATATATATATATATATTAAATTTTATAAAAACTATAATAGTTATTAATTAATAATTTAATATGCATGATGCATTGCATGATTTTGCATCCATTGAAATTTGATGTGATTTCTTTCCATTCAAATTTCAATAATCAATTTCTTGCCGTTGCCAACTTGCCGCCCTTTTTGAAAAACAAAATGGAGGGAAAATGAAAATGTTAAGAAAAGTTGAAAATGAAACAAAAAAGTGAGGGAATTAGGGAAAGATGTTGGAGGGAAAAGTGAAAATGATAAGAAAAAATTGAAAAGGAAACAAAAAAGAGAGGGAAAAATGAAAATTAATAGAAGTGGTGAGAAATTTTTTTTTTTTTTAAGTTATTAACTTTTTATCAAACACATGACTGTCATGACATATCTCACTATTTTTGTAATGACACACGTGACACGTGATGTATGTACTATTCCGTGTACCAGTCAATTATAATTTATACGTACAAAATAAATAGATTTAAATCTACTTAATAAATATATATATATACACACACACACACACGGAACTTGATTGATGGCATACGAATTCTCCAAAACTAATTTCAACGATCCAAACCGTCAAAATTGTTTGTATATGCTTGGAGATCACATCAACAAAAAATCACAAAAAAAAAACATTCAGAGATCAAGTAACGGGACAAAGCTTTTCAACGGTTCTAAACGAAAAATCACGATTTAACGGTTATTTTAACTCCGATTTTGATGATTTTTTATAACTACACTCCTTGACCCTATATGAATACAATGAATGAATTCGATCTTCAATTTAAAATATTTACACAAGTGGATACCACAAAATCTTATGTTATACTTAATAAAAGTACAAATAAACTCTAAGTGTTAGTCAATCTATCGTTTTACGAATTCTCCAAAACTAATTTCAACGATCCAAACAGTCAAAATTGTTTGTATATGCCTGGAGATCACATCAGCAAAAAATCACAAAAAAAAAAACATTCAAAGATCAAGTAACGGGACAAAGCTTTTCAACGGTTATAAACGAAAAATCACAATTAACGGTTATTTTAACTCCGATTTTGATGATTTTTTATAACAACACTCCTTGACCCTATATGAATACAATGAATGAATTCGATCTTCAATTTAAAATATTTACACAAGTGGATACCACAAAATCTTATGTTATACTTAATGAAAGTATAAATAAACTCTAAGTGTTAGTCAATCTGTCGTTTTACGAATTCTCCAAAACTAATTTCAACGATCCAAACCGTCAAAATTGTTTGTATATGCTTGGAGATCATATCAGCAAAAAATCACAAAAAAAAAAAACATTCAGAGATCAAGTAACGGGACAAAGCTTTTCAACGGTTATAAACGAAAAATCACGATTTAACGGTTATTTTAACTCCGATTTTGATGATTTTTTATAACTACACTCCTTGACCCTATATGAATACAATGAATGAATTTGATCTTCAATTAAAATATTTACACAAGTGGATACCACAAAATCTTATGTTATACTTAATAAAAGTATAAATAAACTCTAAGTGTTAGTCAATCTATCGTTTTACGAATTCTCCAAAACTAATTTCAACGATCCAAACTGTCAAAATTGTTTGTATATGCTTGGAGATCACATCAGCAAAAAATCACAAAAAAAAAAACATTTAGAGATCAAGTAACGGGACAAAGCTTTTCAACGGTTATAAACGAAAAATCACGATTTAACGGTTATTTTAACTCCGATTTTGATGATTTTTTATAACTACACTCCTTGACCCTATATGAATACAATGAATGAATTCGATCTTCAATTTAAAATATTTACACAAGTGGATACCACAAAATCTTATGTTATACTTAATGAAAGTATAAATAAACTCTAAGTGTTAGTCAATCTATCGTTTTACGAATTCTCCAAAACTAATTTCAACGATCCAAACCGTCAAAATTGTTTGTATATGCTTGGAGATCACATCAGCAAAAAATCACAAAAAAAAAAACATTCAGAGATCAAGTAACGGGACAAAGCTTTTCAACGGTTATAGACGAAAAATCACGATTTAACGGTTATTTTAACTCAGATTTTGATGATTTTTTATAACTACACTCCTTGACCCTATATGAATACAATGAATAAATTTGATCTTCAATTTAAAATATTTACACAAGTGGATACCACAAAATCTTATGTTATACTTAATAAAAGTATAAATAAACTCTAAGTGTTAGTCAGTCTATCGTTTTACGAATTCTCCAAAACTAATTTCAACGATCCAAACCGTCATAATTGTTTGTATATGCTTGGAGATCACATCAGCAAAAAATCACAAAAAAAAAACATTCAGAGATCAAGTAAGGGGCAAAGCTTTTCAACGGTTATAAACGAAAAATCACGATTTAACGGTTATTTTAACTCCGATTTTGATGATTTTTTAGAACTACACTCCTTGACCCTATATGAATACAATGAATGAATTCGATCTTCAATTTAAAATATTTACACTAGTGGATGTGGATATCACAAAATCTTATGTTATAATTTATATACTTAATAAAAGTATGAATCAACTATAATAATAATAATTATATACATTAATTTAATAATTTTATATCCCTAAAAAGTAAAAACTATAATAATTATATAGATGCAGATGTAAATTGAATACAATTTCATGATGATCGATGTAAATTGAAGATTTTGTAAATGGAGGTGTAAACTTTTGAGAAAGACTTACAATCTTAAAAACAAAAACTCTTTATCCTTGCACATTTAATATTTGTAATATATTAGTAGTGTATGTATTATTTTTTTTATTAGGCTTTTATTTTGGAGTGTAGATATAGTACTTGAACGAGAAATGTTTTAATGTTTTGAAGTAATATTTATGTGGCAATGTGTGGTATGTGCAAATTTTTTAAAAATATATTTTTTTCTTAACGGGTCATAACGGGTCGACACAACCTGTTAAGGACCCGTTAAGATAACGGGTGTGACACGACACGACCCGTTAAGATAACAGGTGTTACACGAAAACGACACGAACACGATAGATACGACTCGTTTGCCAGGCCTAGATAGACCACGTATTTTTATAGAAGTGATGAAATTTTTTAATCTTTAAGTTATTAATTTTTTTAACACCCATATCACACTATTTATATAGTGACATGTAGTGTACCTTCCTGTGTAACGGTTAGGGGTGGGCAAAATACGAACTGTGGGTCGGGGCGGGTAATCAAGGTTTGGGACCGGTATTGGCCTGTTCCAAATGTTTAATAAGAGAAACAGGGCGAGGTGGGGTGGCGAGATGAAATTTTAAGGGTGGGCCAATTCCAGAAGTATAGAAAAACAGGTACCCAGACCGACCCATTTGTAACATTTTCCCATTCTTCTCTTATTTTCTCACACATTCTCGAAGACTCCCCTCTCCTCAGTCCTCCCTTTTGGATCTGTCGATTCTCAAACTCTTGCCTCACGATCTCTCTCCCCCCAGTCTCTCTCTCTCTTTCTCTTTCTGGACGCATTTGCTCCAATCTGCGCATCTTAGTCGGTTTTTGCTCCCTCCTGAACCAGAGATCACCCATAACATTGATAGCAGATATCAAGGATGGAGCAAAACCCAGGCCCTGTATTGAATTTCTGATGTATTTTTATATTATGTAACATTTACAAGGTTTAAGCAAGTATATATGAAAGGGACGGGAGCAGCTGGAAAACAACCTCTAATAAGTCCTTAAATCACTCCTACAAGGACTACCAACTATTTACAATAACAAGTAAACACAATCCCTTAATTCTAGGCTAAAGCAAGCTAGAAACAATATCTTGAATAAAACCCTAGCTTTTAGCCGAGAGTTCTACATTGAACAAAAGATGTGACTTGATTGATTTGTTGCAGTTGGACCACTAAGCCTTAGTTGCTCCCTGCTCCTTATTAGTCAATCTTCCAACACTCCCCCTCAAGCTGGATTAAAAGGGTTCCTTGAGCCAAGCTTGGACAGAATGCATAGAAACTGAACCGTAGGGTGAGACTTAGTAAAGATATCAGCCAATTGATCATGACTGCGAGTGTAATGGGTGGCGATCCTTGGATTGGACCTGGGATCAAACATAGTGACAGTCCACTTCAATATGCTTCGTTTTCTCATGGAAAACAGGATTAGAAGCAATATGCATGGCGGCTTGATTGTCACAGAACAAAGGCATGGGTGCATTGCTTGGAAACCTTAGATCAGAAAGAAGGCTTTTCAGCCAAACAAGTTCATAAGCAGTGGAAGCCATGGCACTATATTCATCTTCTGTGTTGGATCGAGCTACAACACTTTGCTTTTTGCTTCGCCATGTTACCAAATTGCCACCTACAAATGTGTAGAAGCCTATAGTTGACTTGCGATCAAGGGAATTTCCTGCCTAATCAGCATCTGTATAACCCATGATGGCAGTGCTATCATTCTTTTTCGTAAAGGGCCATCTACCAATAGACCTTTTAAGATACCGAAGAATTCTTTTCACAATATGCATGTGTCCTAATGTAAGAGCATGCATAAATTGACTGACAATACTCATAGCGTAAGAAATATCAGGACGCGTTATTATGAGGTAGATGAGTTTGCCTACCAACCTTTGATATTCAGTGACATTGCAAAGGAGCTTACTGTGATCATGGAGACAAAATTTACTATACAAAGGAGTGCGGGCAGGCTTGCAATCCAGTAAGTTAGATTCCTTCAAAAGATCAAGGATGTATTTCCTTTGATTGAGAAAGAGACCTTTCGATAATGTTGCAAGTTCAATACTGAGAAAATATTTGAGAGTTCCCAGGTCCTTGATTGCAAATTTGCTTTGAAGAGCAAACTTGAGAGAGTGAACTTCTTCAATATTGTCACCTGTCACTATAAGATCATGAACATAGATTAACACAATCAACTTCCTAACTAAACCAACACGGATAAAAAGTAAGGAATCAGCACTGCTCATTTGAAAACCAAATGCTTTAAGAACCGAGCTTAGTTTTGCATACCAAGCACGTGAAGATTGTTTCAATCCATAAATGGATTTGTGCAGTCTACAAACCATGTCAGGGTCATGAGATTGAGGGTGACCAGGTGGTAGTTTCATGTACACTTCCTCCTCTAACTCACCATGTAAGAAGGCGTTTTTCACATCCATTTGATACAGAGGCCAAGATTGGTTCACAGCAACTGATAATAGGACCCTTACAGTGTTCATTTTGGCAACTGGAGTAAAGGTTTCCTTGTAATCCAAGCCATATGTCTGAGTGAAGCCACGAGCTACGAAACAAGCCTTGTGTCTTTCAATGGTCCCATCTATGTTGAACTTGGTTTTGTACACCCAACGACTGCCCACAGCTTTCTTTCCCTTGGGAAGGCTAACAATGCTTTAGGTTTTATTGTCATGAAGTGCATGTAGTTCATCCCTCATTGCATCTTTCCAAGTTGCAAGTTCATTTGCTTCTTGAAATGTTTGAAGGTCATGAGTGTTGTCCAAGCTGCTAAGAAAAGAAGTATGAGATGGTGAAAAAAACTGATATGAGACAAAATCTGTGAGAGGATACCTAGAGGTGAAGGTGACATAGTCATGTAAGCGAAGTGGAGGTTGTCTATTGATGCGAGAATTATACGCACACAAATTAAACCCTCTTTTTGTCAATTGTAGTATAAGTATAAGTAGGGATCGTTCTGGACCGGGGATTAGGAGGGATTGTTAACCACTTGGATTTGACTTCAAAAACGTAAAAACAATATAAAACACTAAACTAGACTCAAAGAATGTGAAAGTAAACGTTAAAACACTAAGACAAACCAAAAGACTCAAAATGCTTTAAAAACACAAACTAAAATGATTTCTAACTAAATTGAACAATAAAGTAAAAGGGAATTGAGTTTTGGACGGAATTAAACTAAATGAACAAATTGCAATTAAAACATAATGTAAATATGAAATTGATGAAGTGGAATGAATGGATGCTAGCCAAGGGGTTCATCTCCACACATGTTACACTTGCATAATAAAAAGATTTGTAATTGCTTTTCAATAAACCATGAATTCTCAACGCCCCGGGTTAATTAGGTCCGCTTAAATTAACCGTCAAGTTTTCCTTAAGTTAATGAATTGGATGATTGCATACGACAACCCAAAGCATTCCTCACAAGTTCCCTACATGAATTGCATAATAGAGATACAAGCAAGAATCATTAAGCAACATGAAAACTATAAGTGTTGACGAGACATTCGTTACTATGATTGCATGAAACTTATGCCAAGAATTTGTTTAACGCGATTGTTTATAAGCAACCTCCACTACTTGTGAATATAAGTTCATAACTATTACGTGAAACTCACTTATATTCTAGCGTTAAATTCATGCATGAAAATTAAGCGTTCATTCTTAATAAACATACATAAATAGGATATCAATCAAATAGTTAAACAAATTGAATTCACAACTTATGAAACGTAATTAAAAGTAATCAAATCATATTGCAAGCATAAACATATATTTCGAATCACCCCCTAGCTAAGGGGGGTTTAGTTCCTCATAACTTTGAAATCAAAGAAACACCTAAACATTCCAACAACTCAAAACTTTGAATTGTATGAACGTTTAAGCACTCTTTTCTTCCATTTCTCATACGTACAAAACAAAGAGAATTAAAATGAAACTTTGAAATCAAAGAAACACCTAAACATTCCAACAACTCAAAACTTGAATTGTATGAACGTTTAGGCACTCTTCTCTTCCTCGTTGTTGTAGCACAAGGTTTAAGGATAGGTTGGTTGGGGGGATGGAAGTGTTGGGGAATTATGGAAATGGATGAGGATTGGTGGAAATGGAAGATGGTTTTTGGATTCTAAGGGAGAAAGGAATGTGTTTGTGGTGTGTTGTTGTGTTGTGAATGAGATGATTCTTGAATGAATGAATGCAAGGGTATTTATAGGAGGAGTGGAGATGTATATGGCTATTTGTTTAAGGTGTTTGTGGTTGCAATGATGAAGAATTGCATGTGGAAATAAAAGGGAAAATGTGATGAAATGATGAAGTAGGAAGGTGGAAATGCATGTGAGATGTTGGAAAGGAAATGGGAATATGAGTAGGCCATGGCATGGGAGTTGTTTTGTTGGTGTAAATGTGCCATGGTTGCAATGATGAAGAATAAAGGGTGCATGTGGGGTGGAATTGAATGAATGCAAAGTGAATGAATAATGAAATGAGTTAAAGAGGGAGAATGTGGTGAAATGATGAAGTAGGAAGGTGGAAATGCATGTGACTTGTTTGTGGAATAAAGAATGAATGGTGGAATGATGAAGAGTTGCATAAAGAATGCATGTAGGGTTAGCTAGGTTGGCTTTGTTTGGGTGCATGTGTGTTAATGGTGGTTTTGCATGTGAATTGATGGATTGTTTTTGATGGAATGGATGGTTCTTTGCATGGCTTTTGAAGTGATTGTGGGCTTTGGAATTGGAAGGAAATGCATGGCCTTGGGGTTGGTTTAAGAGAGAATGGGCTAGGCCCTTTGTTTTATGTCCAAAATGAATACAAGGCCTTCAAATTCGTCCAACACTTTGGCTCCAATCATGTGCTATCCATTCCAAGCCCAATTTTGCTCCAAAATGCTCCAAAATGCATCTTTTTGCTTCCTTAGCCATATGAACCTAAAAACACACGAAAATGGCTTAAACTACTAAAACAACTATGAATTAACAACATAGATGCACGAAAACAAGCTAAGTAAGTCGCCTAAATATGGTCCTATCAAACTCCCCCACACTTATCTTTTGCTAGTCCTCGAGCAAAACAGAATAAAAACAAATAAACAAAACGACACTAAACACGTAAAACACAACCTACACCTTCCGACAATCGTTTCAGGGATTTCCTATGCACATGACAAGTTAAAAATTATTATTCCCACAGAATTTAGCCATCTTTACCCTTAAGTACATTCTTAATCATAGTCACCACATACTAGTTCACAATTAAGCATTTAAAACCATGTTTTGAATGTAGTAACATGCCTTAGAGAATTTGCTCAATTCCTTACAAGATATGCACTCAATTTTCACTCAGATTTTCTAACTACACACCCTAATCTAGTCATATGTGAGAAGATTGATATAAACATGAAAACGAACACTCACATATATGTATCACAAAGAACGCAATTTTTGGAGTTAATAAGCATGTTTAGATTATGATCTCATGAATGGAATGCTACTACTTAGACGCGAGAACCAGTGACACCATATGCTCATACCAAATTCAAACTCCACAATTGAAATACATAACACTCAAGATTGAAGTCACGGGTTGTAATGGGGCTTGGGGCGTGTGGATAACAAAGAAAGAATATGGAAAACAAAGGTTCTTAAAGAAATAGTGAGCAAGGCAATTGAATCAACTTAGAATTTTCTTTTGAATGAAAACTCAACTTTGGAACAAAAAGGGAGACAATTTAGGGCCAGAATTGGTGTTTTGAGCCCTTACTTCAATCACTCATTCTTTCATTTTTTTCAAGCTCTTTTTTCTTTCTTTCTTTTCTTTTCTGTTTTTCTTTTCTTTTGAAACTCAAAACATACTTAAGAACAAGCATTCCTTCTCCCACACTCATTTTCTTGCATAATGTAACTCAAAATGAATTCATTTAAGTCATGCTCACTATCTTCTAAGAACAAAGGTGTGGATTGTCCTAAACTAGGCTAGGTGAGGATAATGTGGGTTGACAAAGAATAAAGGCTAAACAAAGCTCAACGGGGGTAAAACTTACAACATATACGAAATATGGGAAGTGAGGCTATTTGGCTATGGTGGCAACTACACAACTTCATCTTGGTATATGTTATGCAAATTAATAACATGCTTTGAATGAAATGGGCATGAGTTCTAGCATTTGGAACTATATGATGAAACGCCTTCTAAGTAGTAACCAAGCAAAGAATAATGAGATCATGCAACGACTTTAGAAAACAAGAAATCACAGATTATACTCTCCAAAGAACGTTATAGGCTCAAGTCTCTCAGGGTTGTAGCGTTTGTTTGAGTTCCTTCCTTCAAGCATGTTACATAACTAATTTTTTTCTTTTATAATTGCATGTGAAGTCATACATTATAACCATAACCAAGCATATACCAAGAGTACATCAAACTTTTCTCCATGTTTATAACTCTTTTCAACAGTCATGCAATTAGAAACCAAATCCTTATCATTGTGTTGGAAGGTGACCTACGACACAAAAACGACTCAAAACACTCTTTTTAGGCTTTTCAAAACATGTTTTTCAAATTTTTATGTGATTTTCGAATTTTTAAGTCAAAACACACTAAACAGTTTAAACACACTTAAAACAGCAAGAAACAACATTTGAAGTTATGGTGGATAAAACCCTACGAATTTGCATCAAAATACTTTAGTTACCCCCCCACACTTAAATCAAACATTGTCCTCAATGTTTCAAGCTTAAAACACACCAAACAAAAGTAAGCACATAAACAGCAACTAAACATACTAAACATAGCAGAATGTATCTAACAAAGAGAAGAGTTTAGAGATGCAAATCTGGAATTGGAGTGCTTTCTCGGGCTTCCTTTGTTGACCACAGGCTTACTCTTGAACTGAGCTGGAGATTCTTTTGGTTTCCTCCGATCGTTGATTTTCCTTTGTGCTACTTTTGAACTGGGTAGCAGGATTCTTTTGGTCTCCCCCGAAGGTCTGAGCTTACTCCTTTTATCTGTTTCTTTGTTCAATCTCTCCAATTCGTATTGAAGAGGGTTAGAGGATAGCTCAGCAAAGCTAGGTAAGCAACCAGGGAATAGAGTCCAGATAGACTCCAAGTGCCGGCTGATTGCTTCTTTCACTTTGCTATGCGATTAATAACAAAGACAAAGGAAAAGACAGGGAAAGAGCATGATATGAGATACTTTTGCTTTTGACCTTGATGATATGAGATACCTTTGCTTTTGAAGAAGCGGTGAATGAATCAGCACATGTATTTGTTGTGCTGCTTCCTCCCGGGTCATCTGTATTCCAGGCCTCTGGTATCATCTTTGGGGAAGAAGAAAGAATTGAGTGTTTCGAAAGGCTTTGCTGGGAGTGCGCCCTCAGAGGTGAGGAAGAGTTGGGCATTTTCTTCAGGTTTGCCTTACCATAAAAGATGAAAGTCGACAAATATAGGGATTTCCCAATAGCAAGTGGTGGTACTGTTCTCTTACCCTTGTCGACAAACGTTTTGATCCCGCAAATCCGGCCTTTTGAAATAGTGACGACTCTTCGATCTTTGAAGACGCCTCTTCGATAAAGCTGCACGCGCTTTCTGAAAAGCAGAGAAAGCGTCGCCGAACTTTGCGCTTGTCGGCTAAAGACGTGTAGCTGCGATGATGGCCTCCACGTGTTGAACGCGTTTTCTGAAAAGCTGAGGGAGCGTCGCCGAACTTTGCGCCTCAAATTCCGGCTTTTTGAATCGGTGGACGCGTTGCCTTGGCTTTTTATAGAGCTATCGATCACCGCCAACTTACACACTCTGAAGATTTCCCATTCTGAAAAAATTGTCTCCGGCCTTTTGAAAATTTACTCCGTCCACCCTTTCTCTTTGAACACTTTTGAAAAATGGCAAACCCATCGAACCTTAGCTTAGAATTGAGTCTCCGCAGTGATACGGGCGTGCCGCGTCAAGGTAACGTATGGCGCCCTTCTTTCTTATCTTCTAACGGTCCTCTTACAGGTGAAGACTCCGTGATGCAGGACGCCACAACAGCTACGATAGTAGCTCGGAACCTCCTCACTCCCAGAGATAGTCAGCTGCTTTCAGGACGGTCCGATGAGTTGGCCGTTCAAGAGTCCCTGGCTCTCAGCGTTCAGTGCGCAGGCTCTGTGTCCAACATGGGCCAACGCCTCCTTGCTCGCTCCCGTCAGGTTGAATCTTTGATGGCGGAGGTGGAGAACCTGAAACAAGAGATCAAACAACTTAAGTACGAGAATAGAACTTTGCATGTGCTTGCCAATAACTATTCGTCGGGCATGAAGAGGAAGCTTGATGAGATGCAAGAATCTCAAGGTCGGATGCAAAGTGACCGTCAACGGCTTGCGTCTTTCTTCCAGGGGCACCTCTTTCCTGGGTCATCCAGCGTTCCGCCAAGTATTGGGGCCTGGAATGCTCTATATCCTATGCCTCCCGCTCCTATGCCTCTTGCTCCGATGCCTCCTGCTTCGATGCCTCCTGCTTCGATGCCTTCCGCTTCTAGAGTTTTGCCTCGTGGTGGGTCTTCACGCAAACAAAAACAAAAACAACCTTTGTGAAGCTCCTTTTGTTAGATACATTTGTAATTTCTCGAAAATTAATGAAAAAGCTTTGTTTTATTCACTATATTGGGTTGCCTCCCAAGTAGCGCTTTCTTTTACGTCTTGTAGCCGGACGAAGAACACAATCATGCCTTAATGGAACCCACGGCATGGAGTTGATCATTGAATGGATGATGATACTTGAAATGTTCCGGCAATGGTTGAATTTCAAGAGTGGGTGCCCTAATCATTGACATCAACAACATATTAGTCAAAAACGACTTTGGATTTTGAGTTGGTGGCTTACCTACATGCTCCAATAAGAACTTAAGTACATCCTCCACGAAATGCTTCTCAAAACATTCAAGAATTGGATCTTTGTATGGAGTGGAATAGAGATCTGTCCTAAGATCCATGTAAACTCTTTCACCAAATTGGATTTGAGTAGGTGCCTGCAATGAAGAATGTAACACACGATTAATTGAAGTGGGAATTGGAATTTGAGTTGGTGGCTTACCTATGGGCTGCAATATTGGCTCTAAAGTCGCAGCACATTCAACAAATGCACAAGGGATGTTTTCATTCAGATTGAGCAGTAGCAATTCATCCATGGGCTCATCTTCAACCATTTGTTCTTGAATTTGTTCCATGCATTCTGCATTCTGCCTAAATTGACTGTTCCACTCAGCCAACTTTTTTGCTTGATAGAAATCCTCAATTGGTCGCCAAAATGCGTCTTGTTGAAATGGTTGAGCTTCCCTGCCCTGCTCCACAGAATTCAGTTGTTGAATAACTTCCTTATAATAATTTGATATACCTGAATTTGGATGTGAAGATTGAGGGGAAGGCTGTGGTGGTGCATATGAATCCTCATATGGTTGCCAATATGTTTCTTGGTGAGTCTCCTTAGCTTGATTTTGTGAACCCTGCACCAAAGAGTTTAATTCATTAAGAATTTGATTATAATCTATTGACGAACCTGAGTTTGGTTGGGCATATTGAATATGAGGTTGTGGTGGATGCATAGACGTTGAATAGAACTCCTCATAAGGCTGCCAATATCCTTCTTGTTGAATATGTTGAGGTTCCCACCATATAGAGCTTGAATGATCACTCCAATCGGAATTGTAAGTATTGGAAAACACGTCGTTCCTTGATTGATTATGATCAAATGTACCAACTCTTTGCGTTTGGTACTCTTCCATAAGCTGTGACAAAAGAGAAGCACTATCAAGTGCCATGTCTTGCTTCTAAAATCAATAAAACTAAAAATATATACACACAAACAAAAAATAAAACAATCCAAGAGATTAGCAAAGTTGCTAATCCCCGGCAACGGCGCCAAAATTTGATGCGAGAATTATACGCACACAAATTAAACCCTCTTTTTGTCAATTGTAGTATAAGTATAAGTAGGGATCGTTCTGGACCGGGGATTAGGAGGGATTGTTAACCACTTGGATTTGACTTCAAAAACGTAAAAACAATATAAAACACTAAACTAGACTCAAAGAATGTGAAAGTAAACGTTAAAACACTAAGACAAACCAAAAGACTCAAAATGCTTTAAAAACACAAACTAAAATGATTTCTAACTAAATTGAACAATAAAGTAAAAGGGAATTGAGTTTTGGACGGAATTAAACTAAATGAACAAATTGCAATTAAAACATAATGTAAATATGAAATTGATGAAGTGGAATGAATGGATGCTAGCCAAGGGGTTCATCTCCACACATGTTACACTTGCATAATAAAAAGATTTGTAATTGCTTTTCAATAAACCATGAATTCTCAACGCCCCGGGTTAATTAGGTCCGCTTAAATTAACCGTCAAGTTTTCCTTAAGTTAATGAATTGGATGATTGCATACGACAACCCAAAGCATTCCTCACAAGTTCCCTACATGAATTGCATAATAGAGATACAAGCAAGAATCATTAAGCAACATGAAAACTATAAGTGTTGACGAGACATTCGTTACTATGATTGCATGAAACTTATGCCAAGAATTTGTTTAACGCGATTGTTTATAAGCAACCTCCACTACTTGTGAATATAAGTTCATAACTATTACGTGAAACTCACTTATATTCTAGCGTTAAATTCATGCATGAAAATTAAGCGTTCATTCTTAATAAACATACATAAATAGGATATCAATCAAATAGTTAAACAAATTGAATTCACAACTTATGAAACGTAATTAAAAGTAATCAAATCATATTGCAAGCATAAACATATATTTCGAATCACCCCCTAGCTAAGGGGGGTTTAGTTCCTCATAACTTTGAAATCAAAGAAACACCTAAACATTCCAACAACTCAAAACTTTGAATTGTATGAACGTTTAAGCACTCTTTTCTTCCATTTCTCATACGTACAAAACAAAGAGAATTAAAATGAAACTTTGAAATCAAAGAAACACCTAAACATTCCAACAACTCAAAACTTGAATTGTATGAACGTTTAGGCACTCTTCTCTTCCTCGTTGTTGTAGCACAAGGTTTAAGGATAGGTTGGTTGGGGGGATGGAAGTGTTGGGGAATTATGGAAATGGATGAGGATTGGTGGAAATGGAAGATGGTTTTTGGATTCTAAGGGAGAAAGGAATGTGTTTGTGGTGTGTTGTTGTGTTGTGAATGAGATGATTCTTGAATGAATGAATGCAAGGGTATTTATAGGAGGAGTGGAGATGTATATGGCTATTTGTTTAAGGTGTTTGTGGTTGCAATGATGAAGAATTGCATGTGGAAATAAAAGGGAAAATGTGATGAAATGATGAAGTAGGAAGGTGGAAATGCATGTGAGATGTTGGAAAGGAAATGGGAATATGAGTAGGCCATGGCATGGGAGTTGTTTTGTTGGTGTAAATGTGCCATGGTTGCAATGATGAAGAATAAAGGGTGCATGTGGGGTGGAATTGAATGAATGCAAAGTGAATGAATAATGAAATGAGTTAAAGAGGGAGAATGTGGTGAAATGATGAAGTAGGAAGGTGGAAATGCATGTGACTTGTTTGTGGAATAAAGAATGAATGGTGGAATGATGAAGAGTTGCATAAAGAATGCATGTAGGGTTAGCTAGGTTGGCTTTGTTTGGGTGCATGTGTGTTAATGGTGGTTTTGCATGTGAATTGATGGATTGTTTTTGATGGAATGGATGGTTCTTTGCATGGCTTTTGAAGTGATTGTGGGCTTTGGAATTGGAAGGAAATGCATGGCCTTGGGGTTGGTTTAAGAGAGAATGGGCTAGGCCCTTTGTTTTATGTCCAAAATGAATACAAGGCCTTCAAATTCGTCCAACACTTTGGCTCCAATCATGTGCTATCCATTCCAAGCCCAATTTTGCTCCAAAATGCTCCAAAATGCATCTTTTTGCTTCCTTAGCCATATGAACCTAAAAACACACGAAAATGGCTTAAACTACTAAAACAACTATGAATTAACAACATAGATGCACGAAAACAAGCTAAGTAAGTCGCCTAAATATGCTCCTATCATCTATCTCTGGAAGGGTTTCGTCTAATTGGAATCTGAGGTTCAAGATTTGTAACTGGAAAGGGTGATAATTGTGGAGATATAGGTAAAGTGACATAAGGTGTGAGAGTCTCTTTATAGTGAGGAACACTGGGCAAAGGAACCAGATCACTTAAGAACTCCCCCTGACCTACATCACTCAGTTCCTTTGAAAAATAAGGAGTGTTTTCATCAAACCTCACATCCCTTGAGACCATAAGTTTTCTTGTGGTTGGATTGTAGCACTTGTAACCTTTCTGAGTAGATGAATAACCTATGACAAACACATTTAGTTGCTCTGGGATCGAGTTTGTCACGATGGAAAGGTTGGTTATGAACAAAACAAGTGGAACCAAAAACCTTCAAATGTGAGAGATCAATTTTTCTTTCCTTTAATACTTCATATGAAGACTTGAAAGCTAATACTTTACTAGGTAGTCTATTGATAAGATAAGTGGCAGTGAGCACTCCTTGTGACCAAAAATTTTTGGGCACATTCATATGAAACATGAGTGATCTTGTCTTCTCAATAAGGTCTTTAATTTTTCTCTCGGTAACCCCATTTTGTTGGGGTGTGCCAACACATGTGGTCTGATGCAAGATGTCATGAATACTTAAATATTGAGACATGCTATGGGACATATACTCAGTGCCATTGTCATATCTTAAGACATGAATTTTCGATGCAAATTGAGTACCAACTAGTTTATGAAAATCTTGAAAAACATTTGGAAGTTCACTCTTATATTTCAAAAGATACAACCAAGTTATCCTCGTAAAATCATCAACAAAGGTTACAAAGTACCTATATCCATCAAAGGACTCTAGTATTGGACCCCAAATATCTGAGTGAATGATTTCAAAAGGATGACTGGCTCTAGAGGTCGAGGAATCAAAAGGCAACCTAGCTGACTTAGACAAGTGACAAACATCACAGTGTAGCTTGTCTTTACATAGTTTTGGAAACAAAAAAGACATCACTTTCTCGGAGGGATGTGCCAAGCGTTGATGCCAAAGTTGTTGATCTTGAGAAACACTTGAACTGACTTGAAAAACCTTGGGATCCTTGGTGTCTTTAGCTAGGTAGTAGAGACCATTCAAATAGAAACCTTTACCAATCACTTTCTTGGTGGTGATATCCTGAAAGATAACATCGTGAGGAGAAAAAATGGCTAGGAAGTTTAGAGAATTGGTGATGGTTCGTACTGATAACAGTTTAAAAGGAAAAGAGGGAATATAAAGGGCTACTGACTCTATGTGATTTGAAAGTAGAGTGACTTTTCCCTCTCCTACAACTGAGGCACCTTTACCACTAGCTAAGGACACGTGAGCGGGTTTTGACAAGATTTTAAAATCATGCAAGTTGGTAATGTGATTTGTCATGTGATTTGTGGCTCCTGAGTCTATAATCCAATAGTCATGTTCATTACTGGCATCTAAGACAGTTAAGAAGGCACTTGAAATACCTGGAATATCTTTCTGCGAGACATGATCATGTTTTAGCTAAGAAGCTAGCAAATTTTCCAAGTAGGGATGTGCTCTTCTTCTCGTCAACGGCAGGAGCTTCATCTCCATGGTTATGGACTTGTTTGTTGTGGAGATATGTTGCAAATTCATTGATTAGTGCAGCAGGATTAGCTATGAAGTTCACCATCCCTTCGGTTGAAGAGGTAGCTGCATGATTTGCCTTGTATGCATTGTTGTTCAGGTTTCCTTGTGGACCCTTTATCTTTTTAAAGAACTTAGGCTTCAATTCTGGATGCAGTATCCAACACTTGTCTCTTGTGTGCCCAAGTGTGTCACAATAGCTGTACTCAGGTCTTTTTCCCTTATACACTTTGCCCTCTCGGTTGTTGCTGGAAACATAAGCCCTTGTTTCGAAGATAGTGGCTTTGGTTTCTTAACTCATGACCTTTTTTCTTACTTCTTCCCTTTGGATGATAGCACAAACACCAATGAAAAAGGGAAGCAGATCGTTCATTAAGATGTGGCTTCTGAGATCTTCATATTTTGGACCCAAGCTTACTAAGAGTTGAAAATCTTGTCTTCTTCAGCTCTCTTGGTCAACACAGTGGTGTTAGTGGTATGATGACGGTACACATCGAGCTCATTCCACATGCTTGTAAGACTGCCAAGGTGTTGCACAACGGTTTTTTCCCTTTGTTGAAGACTAGAGATATCTTTCTTGAGTTGAAAGACACGTGCAATATTGTTTTGATTTCCATACATCTTTTCAACTTGTTTCCAGAGATGCATAGATGACTCTTAGTAACTGAAGATCTCAGCAATCCCATGCTCCATGGAGTTGAGTAGCCAAGACATGACCAGCTGGTCTTTACTAACTGGTCTTTACATAGCCATGACGCATAGGTAGGGGAAGAAGCTGCAAGTGCAGAGATGGCGCCATTTACATAGCCTAGCTTTGATCTCCCTCCAAGTGCAAGTGAAACAACACGAGTCTAGGGAAGATAGTTGAACTCGTTCAATAGAACAGAACTTAGACGTTGATTAGGGTTAACTTTAACGTCTTGAAGCTAAAGCAGCCAGTGAGCTTTTACCTTCAGAAGAACTGTTTTCAGCCATCTTGGCTTAAAGCACAGGAAACTCAGCGGAAATTGAAGAAGCAAGAATTTAGGGTTCCTGCTCTGATACCATATTGAATTTCTGATGTATTTTTATATTATGTAACATTTACAAGGTTTAAGCAAGTATATATGAAAGGGACCGAAAGGAAAGGGAGTAGCTGAAAAACAACCTCTAATTAGTCCTTAAATCACTCCTACAAGGACTACCAACTATTTACAATAACAAGTAAACACAATCCCTTAATTCTAGGCTAAAGCAAACTAGAAACAATATCTTGAATAAAACCCTAGCTTTTAGTCGAGAGTTTTACATTGAACAAAAGATATGACTTGATTGATTTGCTGCAGTTCGACCACTAAGCCTTAGCTGCTCCCTGCTCCTTATCAATTAATCTTCCAACACCCTGCACACTTGTTGGAGCTTCCAAGTTGCTCAAAAATTGGTTACTATTGTTGGAGTGCGCTGTCATTGAAGCGTTCAAGTTCGATTGTCGCTTGACAGAATTTGCTATTTGCTCGCAATAACAGTGACGACGAGAGCAACAGTGGAATGGAATCGATGGGTGTTGCTGAGGAGATTCGCGGTTCGCTGTCGTCTCTATCGGGCTGTTCGACTCTTGGAATTGTTTTGTGACCGGGATAGATTAATGCAGCGTCCTTGGAAATCATTAGGGCTAGATTAGAAATTACCCTAGTGGCAAGAGCCAAATCACGGCGTAACAGAGCAAGTTCCTGCCAGATTTCTGCGAGTTTAGAATCCACAGCCTTGCAGATGTCTGTGAGTGTAGAATCCGGAACTACACTGAGATCAGCGCGCATTAAAGCTTCAAATGAGGTGATTGCAGCTGAGATGTGTGCATCCATGAAGGATGAGCAAGTTCGGAAGGGGAAGTGATCAAAATCAAAAAAAAAAAAAAAAAAAAAAAACAAAAACAAAAAAAGGAAAATTAAGAGGACCTGTGCACCCATCCCGAACGCGCTCGTTTGAAATGGGCTAGGTTAGGTCCAGTTCTAGTAATCAGATTTGCAATACTTGGCCCATCTCATTTCCTTTTTATGTAGGTCCGGTCCTTCCAAATTTAGGCCCGGCCCGTGCCCACCCCTAGTGACGGTTATAAAATCTCTTCTTTAGTGGCCACTTCATCTTCTTCGTGTGATAGGAGTAAGGGAGATACCTTTACTAGCAAAGTTACAAGACAATTTCATAAACATAATATAATTATGTAAGACTGGTGATACTAGGTTTAGTTTTATAAATAGTGTACTTCCCATGTTCAGTTTCAGAAATAGTCAGTTTACAAAATAGTGTTCAGTTTAATAACCGCCACTATTTCTGAAACTGAACCAAAACAACATACTATTTCTAGAATTACAATAAAATTACAAACTATTTATGCAAATAAACCTAAATAACTCATAGTATCTCTGGAATGGAAAAAAATAAACATTATTTCTGGAACTAAAGCAAAATAACTCACACTATTTCTAAAACATAACCAAAATAGCCCACATTATTTCTGGAATCACGGTAAAATAACCCGTACGAATTCTGAAACTGAACCAAAATAACTTACAATATTTCTGGAATTTCAACAAAATGAATGCTATTTCCAAAACTTAACCAAAATAACCTATAGTTATGGAATCACAGCAAAATAACCCACACTATTTCTGAAACTGAACCAAAATAACCTACACTATTTTTGAAATCACAACAAAATGAAGACTATTTATGGAATCACAACAAAATGAACACTATTTCTGAAACTGAACGAAAGTAACCCGTATTATTGTTGAAACTATAGCAAAATTACAAACTATTTCTAAAAGTTGAACCAAAATAAAATGGACACAACAAAGAAAAAAAAAATGCCACCAATAACACAAGGTAATGTGTAATTTGGTTGATAAGTCGCCATTTCCACTTAAGCCATAGCATCCTCACCAACAACCTGAGTACAAATATATCTTAGAATTCTCAGTATTAGTCGAGTAGAAATACATATGGATACAGTAATTAACACGTACGTTACGTACTATAATTCTCATCCTTTTTCAAATTGAAGGAGCAAAACCATATCCTTGAAGCATAAGTTTTTCCAGAGTACCATAAAACTTCTTAGGGTCTCTCCCAAGGCAAATTTACGTACCCGTAATCAGAATCAATTTATGGAATTGGATTCCGATTACGGAATACACCTTTATTTACGTAATCTTGAGGAATCAAAAGATATATGAGATCCACACACATTAAGGAATCCAACTCCTCATTTTAGAGGAATTGGACTCCCTAGATAAGGGAGGTAATTGAATTTCTGGGCTGGTGGGGAATCCGAAATCAGGAATTGACTTCTTTGATCAATTATGCCCTCACTTGGTTTTTATTATTCCAATACTGCCCTTCATCTCCTTCACCACCCATCTCACTCCCAACCATTCTCCATCTCCATCCCTCTTCTCCATCACCCTTCTTCATCATTACTGCTTAACCAATACCATGCCTAGGCCACAAAACATTTGCAACCCAAATTCGTCAAATCGCCTCACCCCCATTACCTGATATGACCATTGAATCATTTCGCCGAAAACCCACCAATTGATTCCATAACACAAAAACCTGAGAAAGAAATAGGCATGAGCAAACGAATTTCTTCGAATTTCTGGGTTCTTTCTTCTACGGCAGTTCTGACAGACGTTAAATAATGTAAGAACTTTCTTTCCTGTCTTGTATAATTAATACTTAGCCTACTGGACTGCACTTAGGCTACCTACGCTTTGAGTACTTATATTACTACCTTGAACACCTCTGCACACTTTTATAATTATCTTAGTGTAAATTAGTTAGTCTTGGCTTTTTTTTTTTTTTTTTTTTTTTTACTACTCACATTTTCATATCACTGTCACTTCTGCACTGCGCACATGGCTACGTCATCACCACGTGACGGCCAGCACGCCTTGATCTAGGTCAGGGTGTGTTAGTATCAGAGCCTAGGTTCCTGCATATTTTGTGAGTATTCTAATCATTTTGATGTCTTATGTCAGAACTATGCCGCCTCGTAAAAAGCCACGTACTTCATCTGAGTCTAATTTGCCTGATATTACCTAACTTGGTGAAGCCATTTCTAATGCCATTCAATCCTCACTTCGCCTTCCAGAGATGACTCCCTTAGAGACTATAGATAACCTAAAGTTGAATAATTTTGTTGGTACTGAGGGACACGAGGGAGCTGAGCGTTGGCTCAACCATGTCGAGAAAACTTATCAAGTGATGTAGCAACAGGGGAATTTCCTTGAGGATAGATGGGTCGAGATGATTACTTGGTTTTTGGTTGAGGAGGCTGCATCCTGGTGGAGGCAAGAATCTTTTCAGTTGTCACCAGAAAAAGCTGCAGATTGGGAGGTTTTTAAGCAATTATTCCAGAAAAGATTTGCACCCCGAGAGTATTTGGATCGTAAGAGGTAAGAATTCTCACATTTAAAGCAAAGGAGAATGTCAGCTATTGAGTATTATCGAAAGTTTACTGATTTATCCCATTATTGTCATGAGATTACTGCCAATCTTGCTAAGATGCTTCGACGTTTTAAGTGGGGTACTAGAAAGAAGTGGCGTTCTATGGCGACTACGACTCCCTGTTCTATATACCAAGAGTTTTATGAGGTCCTACTTCGAGTTGAGGATTCTGAAAATATGCCCAATGATAGCGAGGAATAGGAAGAAAAAGATATGACCAGAAGAAAAATAATAACAAAGATAAAGGCCAGTCATCATAGGGGCCTCGCAACATGCAAAGTTGTAATAGAATTGGTATTAGTTCTGGTTCTTCAAGTAGGGGTTCGAGTTCTAATGCGCTGCGGAGAGGCGACCGGTTTTCAGGGGGTTCCCGGTTCCAGAGACAGAGAGATTCTAGCAGCAAATGTTTCACTTATGGCCAGATGGGACATAGGGCTATTCATTGCCTGCAGAATCAGCAGAAGCCCCAGCCACCTGCCTTACCACCAACAGTTCCTATTCAGCAGGTCCTAGGATCTAGTTGTTATACCCAGACGGGTTATGGTGGTGCATATCATTATCAGGGTGATATAGCTCCATATTCTGGAGGACAATATCAGTACCCGCACGATCCGTATCACCAGGGTGGTTACGCTCAGTATCCAGGAGATTACACGCCATATCTGCCATATCTAGGTGGTGGACCACAATGGTATTCCATATGACAGTCCCAGAGTATAGAGGTTGCTTCTAGTACTGCAGGATCATTGAGGGAGCCTAATCAGCCTGGACAGGGACGTGGGTTGCAGGGACGTGGAAATCAAGCTAACAAAGGTCGTGGAGGACGATGGTAGACGCAGGGTCGTGTCCATCACATCACTCTGCAGGATGCACAAAACAATCCTGATCTGATTATGGGTATGTTGAATATTCTTGGCCATTTTGCTAGAGTATTAATTGATTCTGGTGTTACACACTCTGCTATTTCTCATATGTTTGTTCAAATGACGTAACCCTACCCCACACCTCTCAGGTATGAGTTAAAGTTTTCGATGCCTAGAGGTGAGATATGTTATGTTAGTTGGGTATATCAAGGATATCCTGTTCTGGTGGAGGATAACATCATGCCAGCTAATCTTGTTCCATTAGATATTGTTGACTTCGATGTTATTCTTGGCATGGATTGGTTACACTATAATCGTGCCAAGATGGATTGTTACGAGAAGATAGTTACTTTTAATCGGCCGGACTTGCATATGGTTGCATTTGTGGGTGTACATAGTGGATTGAAAAACGGCATCATTTCTGTTGTGAGGGCCAAGCGGCTATTGAATCTGTGTAGAAGATGTACGGGTCGTCAGACATTTCGCTGATGTTTTCCCTAACAATTTACCTGGATTACCACCAAATAGAGAAGTAGAGTTCACTATTGATTTACTTCCAGGTACAGATCCTATTTCCTTAACTCCTTACCGAATGGCTCCTGCGGAGTTGAGGGAATTGGTTAATAAGGGTTTCATTCAACCTAGTGCTTTATCTTGGGGAGCTCCAGTTTTATTTGTACAAAAGAAAGACGGGACTTTAAGGTTGTGTATCGATTATCGACAGCTGAATCAGATAACGATTAAAAACCATTATATGTTGCTGTGTATATATGATTTATTTGATCAGCTTCGAGGTGTCTGCATGTTTTCAAAGATTGATTTAAGGTCGGGGTATTATCAATTAAAGATCAGAAGTGAAGATGTTCCTAAGACGGCTTTTAGGACTCGATATGGTCATTATGAGTTCCTCATAATGCCATTCAGGTTAACTAATGCACCCGCAGCTTTTATGGACCTAATGAATCGAGAATTTAGACCATACCTCGACAGGTTCGTTATTGTCTTTATTGCTGATATCTTGGTGTATTCTAAGTCTAAGGCAAAGCATACTCAACATCTCACTCTGGTTTTAAAGAAATTGAGGGAACACCAATTATATGCTAAGTTTAGCAAATGCTAGTTTTGGTTACATCAAGTGGCATTTTTGGGGCATGTAATATTAGCTTAGGGTATTCAGGTGGACCCACAAAAAGTAGCTACAGTTGAAAATTGGGAACAGCCACGAACCGTCACCGAGGTACAGAGTTTCCTCGACCTAGCAAGTTATTACAGACGGTTTGTTAAAGATTTTTTAGCCATAGCATTACCACTTAAGGGGTTGACTAGAAAAGATGCTAAATTCGAGTGGGATGATGATTGTGAGCGGAGCTTCTAACAGCTAAAGTATTGTCTCACTCACGCACCTGTTTTGGCGCTTCCAGACGATAGTGGTAATTTTCAGATTTACAGTGATGCTTCTTTGCATGGTTTAGGTTGTGTGTTAATGTAGCATGGTAGGGTGATTGCTTATGCTTCGCAACAGTTAAAGCCTCATGAGATGAATTATCCTACGTATGACCTTGGGTTGGCGGCCATTGTTTTTGCCTTGAAGATTTGGAGACATTATCTTTATGGGGTAAAGTGTAAGATTTTCTTAAATCATAAAAGCCTCCAGTACATTTTCACCCAGAAAGATCTTAACCTTCGACAACGGATATGGATAGAATTACTTAGTGATTATGATTGCACAATTGAGTATCACCTTGGTCGTGCAAATATAGTGGCAGACTCGCTTAGCAGGAAATCATGTGGCCGACTTAATGCTTTATATGATTGCCATATCCCTCTTCTCACAGAATTAAGATCCATTGGAGTGAAGTTAGGGTGGAAGATCGGGAAGAAGCTTTACTTGCTAGTTTCCAGGTCAGACTGATTTTGATCAATCGCGTGTTTAAAGCTCGAGTGGAGGATCCAGAGTCTCAGGAATTAGCAGAGGCAGTGTCATGAGGGAAAAAGAAAGATCTCAGGATTCGGGAATCTGATGGCATGTTTATGCAGGAAAAACGAATGTACATGCCGAATATTACAGAACTAAAGAAAGATATTCTTGATGAGGTGCACGTTTCGGCCTATGCAATGCATCTTGAGAGTACTAAGATGTATCACATTATTCGACCTTTCTACTACTGGCCTGGCATGAAAAGGGAGATTGTTTGTTGAATATGTGAGTTGATGTGCGATTTGTCAGCAGGTCAAAGCTGAGAGGAAGAAGCCTTTTGGGTTAATGTAGCCACTTCCCGTTCCCCAGTGGAAATGGGAAAACATTACGATGGATTTCGTGTACAAGTTTCCTCATACGCGAAATGGTTACAATGGCATTTGGGTGCTAGTGGATCGGCTTATTAAGTCAGCACACTTTATACCAGTTCGAGAAAACTATTCTTTAAGCCGACTAGCTGAGCTATTTATATCCAAGATTGTTAAGTACCACGGGGTTCCAGTTAGTATTATTTCTGATCGGAATCCTAGGTTTACTTCTAAGTTTTGGGTAGCTTTCTAGGAAACTCTTGGTTCAAGATTGCTCTATAGTACGACGTATCATCCACAGACAGACAGACAATTTGAGCGAACTATTCAAACGCTGGAAGATTTGCTAAGATCTTCTGTATTGCAGTTTGGCGACGTTTGGCATAAGTGTTTGGATTTGATGGAGTTTGCCTACAATCGGTACGTCACCTTTCGAGGCACTCTATGGTAGATCTTTTCATGCTCCTCTATGTTGGTCCTAAGTTGGTGATAGGGTGTTAATGGGCCCTGAGATTGTTGATGAGACTACCCAAAATATTCAGGTAATTAAAGCTAATCAGAAAGTGGCCCAAGATTGACAGAAGAGCTTTGCCGATAAACACGCCATTGATAGGGTGTATAAAGTTAGAGATTGGGTATTTTTGAAACTATCTCCGTGGAAAGGTGTAGTATGGTTTAGTAAGAAAGGTAAGCTAAGCCCTCGCTACATTGGACCGTACCAGATCACCGAATGAATCGGCGAAGTCGCCTATAAACTTGAGTTACCCTCAGAGCTGTCAAAAGTGCACGATGTTTTTCACATTTCTATGCTTCATCATTATATCTTTGATTTATCACACGTGATACCTCCTCAGCCATTAGAAATTAATCCAGATTTGACATATGACAAGGAGCCAGTGACGATTCTAGATTGGAAGGATAAGGTTCTTAGGAACAAAACTATGCGCATGGTGAAAGTTTTGTGGAGGAATCATTCGGTAGAAGAGGCTACTTGGGAGACGAAGGATCGTATGCGAGATTTATATCCACGTTTGTTTTATGAGTACTGATATGTTGTGTGCTAGTGTAAAGAAATTTCGGGGACAAAATTTTCTTAAGGCGGTAGGTTGTAACGACCCATCCCGAATAAATATATATTTTCTCCTCGAATGTGTGAAAATGACGAGTATGCCCTCGAGACTTAGTGACGTGGATGTACGTATATAATTTTATATTATTTTTCTCGCTAACATAATTAAATTGTACTTGACGTCACAAGCGCGTTGACGTGAGTTAGGGTTGAATCGGAGTCGTAACAAGGAAGTTACAATTTGTAATGCGTGTAAACGAGTAAGTTATGACCACATATTTGGGCTCCTACCTCCTTGGGCCCAATCAGGTTTTATTTTCTTTCTTCTTTCTGCCAATCCTGTAACCCATACACACACACACACGTGCAACCATTTTCTCTCCTCTTTTCTCGAAAATTCCTTCCGTCCGTACAGTCGAGAGCACTTACCCTTAAACTAAACCAAAACTCAACGGATCGAGCTTGATGTTTCTAGATTCTTACTCATCTCGAGCTCTAGAATCTGGTGATACCTTTTGTTTAGTGATTTGACATCGAGAATCCGAGATTCCATAAACTCCGACGAAGAGCTAAACTACTTTGATGTGATCATGGGATTTATCTAAGGATTTAAGACTCATGGTAGTCCCCATACAACTTCCTTAGCATCTTGGAACAATTTTGGAGTGGTTTAAATGTCGAGACACTTGGGTTTATCGAGTTGCAGACTTAGCCAGAATATCGAAGGATTTTCTGACCATTTTCCGTCGATTTTAGGACCTCAAAGAGGTATGGTTATATTCTCCTAGTTGAGAGCTTCGATTCCATATAAAATTTGTGAATTTTGGTGTTGAAACAAAGTAGAAACTAAGGTTTTAAGAATTTCCAGTTTCCGGTGACGTAGCGGTGACCGACGACGAATTCCGGCGAGGCACCAGAGAAGAAAGGAGCATAATCCGTCAACTTTGACGAAACATACTGACGGCTTCAGGTAAAGTTAATGGTATATGCTACTATTTAACGGAATATTCCTTAACGCCGTTAGGGTTTCCGTCCAACGTGCCAGTCACATGCCCGTGGGTGGTCGACATGTATTGCCGTGCCTTGGCTGGCGCGTGGGACATCGAAAATTTTTCTAAAAATATGGGGATGCTCGTGGTGTTGAGTTGGCCACGATGGTATATTTAAACACTCCAATTGAGCAACGTATGAGAAGTTATTACATGGTTTTGGTTATGTACTTTCAAATTAACGTTGAAATAGTTGTTTCACATATAGGTGAGACGTTTCCGGATGACGAGCGTAGCCAGGCGAGACTCGGGGGTTACGACCTTGCTATATATCAGTGAGTGGGCTTTTGGTTTTCTATATATACGTAAATATGCTTTACGTTTTCCCAGAAATTGTTTTAAATGGATTTACGATTTTAAATGTCATGTCAATTGCATTATACTTTAGAATGTACACTAGTATAGATATGCACGTTGTTGCTTGACGCTGCGGACGCTCAGGTAAGCTTCAAGTGAGTATATATTGATGATAGTGGAATGCATTGTTTGTGATTATACATAGATGCATTTAGAGCTCATTATCCTGCACCCCGGTATTAATGCTCCCACCCGTGGCCAGGGCACAGTCCTTCACGTGATGTTCACTCCCGCAACGCATGCTCACCTTAGATCCAAGTTTGGTGCACAGCCCTATCGTACAGACCACAATAGGTGGTTCCAACTCGTAGGTGACCCACGATTTATCGCACAGTCTTCACGTGATTGTAGCACTTGAGCGTGCTTGTTTACACCCAGCCCTATCGTACAGACCACAATAGGTGGTTCCGACTCGTGTGCAGGCATACCTGATGAGCTATAGGTTCAGCCTTACAGGTCACGTTAGGTGACTCTGGCTAGTATATCATTTTACATTGATTTACTTCACCTGGCTTACTTATTTCCATGCTAAGATACTTGACATGGCATATATTTGGTTTTCACTATTCTCGAGCATGATTTCTATATACGTATGTATTATTATTTTCTGGGAAATTATATGGGTTTTATGGTGAGAGGTTATTATTTTTGGAAAGAGAAATGGTTTTAAAAATTTTGTTTTTGCCCACTCACGTTTTCTATTTTGCGCCTCTCTAGGTTCTAGGTAGACTTTTGTGTTGTTGGCTTACGAGGATTCTACGGCAATTCTGACAGACTTCAAATAATGTAGGAACTTTCTTTCCTGTCTTGTATAATTAATACTTAGCCTGCTGGACTGCACTTAGGCTACCTACGCTCTGAGTACTTGTATAACTACCTTGAACACCTCTGCACACTTTTGTAGTTATCTTAGTGTAAATTAGTTAGTCTTGTTTTTTTTTTTTTTCTTACTACTCACATTTTCATTTCACTGTCACTTCCGCACTGCACACATGGCTACGTCATCACCACGTGATGGCCAGCATGCCTCGCGGTGTGTCATATATATATATATATAAACAAATGACCACTCACTGATATGTTGAAGGGTCGTAACCCCCTAGCCTCACTTGTCCGCATTCGTCCTCAGGGTATGTCTCCCCTATATGCGAAACAACTACTTTTGGTTAATTAAATAGCACATACATAAGAATCTAGGCATAACTTCTAATAGTTTGCTCAAATGGAAGGTTTGAATATATGTCCAATCCACGGCCGTACGTGTGGCCATGCGCAGGCACGTGCATGGCATTTTCAACAGAAACCCTAACGGACGTTAGGGATATTCCGTCAGAATAGATGGAATATTCCGTTAAATAGTAATGGCGTTACCTGACGCTGTCAAAATATTCCGTCAACTTTGATGGAATATTCGCCTTCTTCTCTGATTAGATTTGTCGTCCGCAGTTGCCAGCACCATCGTCTGGTTCGCCGGATTCTAGGAAAATTTTGAAACCTTTATATCTAACTCATTTCTAGACCAAAATCCACAAAATTTATATGGATTTGAAGCTCTTGAGGAGTAGAACGAGTTCATACCTCTTGAGAATCCAAAATCAAACTGCAAATGGCCTGAAAATCCTTCAAAAGATTCAGCCAAAACTCTAACTTCTCGAAATAGGTTTGTTTCGCTACAAGGCGTCCTCAAACCTTCACTGCAGACCTCAGGAAGTTGAGTAGAGGTTTCCCCACGTCCTAAAACCTTGTAATCTCACCGGGATCACGACGATACCAACTTAACCGAGTCAAAGCGTCCGCATTGGCTAGTTAAAACTCGTTCGTTCAACAATCAAGTGGTACGACTGGGTTCGTGAGGTCAAGATGAACACGATGATGGTCTTTGCAGGTTCAATCTGTGAAGATTTAAAGTATGTGTATGGTGACGGTGGCTCGGGTACGAGAAGGAAGAAGAAGATACGAGAAAGAGAGAAAGAGTCACAGGTGTCTGATTGGGCAGAGGGAAGAGAGATATATAATCTGATTGGGTTAGAGAAAATAGGAAATAAAACAATTGGTGGATAAGGATGGGCATGAGTCAAAGTTTCAAAAAGAAAAAATAAAATAAAATTTCGCACGATGATAACAAGAAAAATAATTTAAACTGAGTAAGTACATCCACGTCATTTAGTCAACTAGGGCATAATCATCACTTTACATACTCAGAGAGAAAATTATATAAAAAATACGAACAGGTCATCACAATTAAAGTTGACGGAACTTTTAATTTTAAGCTTAAATTCTAACAGACTTTACAACACTTTTTCTTCCTTTTTCTTTCTTTCTTTCTTTCTAATCACACGGGCTATATTTTGACTATTCTATCACCTCAAGGGGTATTAATTCACGTAGGCCAAATTTCAAATTTCAAATTTTTAGTGAGGTGCAGGTAGAAATTGAGGTGAATTCAAATAGGAGGTGATGTTTAAATAGGAAAAATTCTGATCGGAAAATGCAATTTGTTATTTGTGAAATTTGCATTCGAGTTTTGACTCTTTTGAGAGTTTGAGGGAATAAGATTCTTTACCCTCCTATTTTCATCTCTTTCTCTCCTCTCTTCTCACAATTTCTTTTTGTCTTTCTCTCTAAAAAATTAATACAAAATGTTGACATGACTTAATCATAACTATTTAAATAGAAGAGAAATAAATGAAAGAGAGATTAGAAGGAGAGCAAATTCTCTTTCAAATTTGAGATAGATGTCCTAACTATAGGGGCTACGGGTCTACTGTATCCAAAATTTTGTGTGTCCAATCTGATTTTGTGACATGTTTAATCTTATTATTATTGCTGCCAATATAAAATTTAAAATCGTTAATGTTTTGTAAAGTTTAATAATACGTGTCATAAAATCAGATTGGACACACAAGGCATATGAGGTAGTACACCACGTGTTATTATATAAATTATGAGAAATGTGTGTTAAAAATTTTAACTTAAAAAATAAAAATTTTCATCACTTAAATAAAAACGTACTACTCGTATTCCTTTCACGATAAAATATTTCTCGACAGATACAGCAAACCCTGGCCAACTATAGACGGCCAAGAATAGAAACTAAATAATATATTATTATTCAATAATTAAATAAAATATTGTTGAATAAAGCTGGGAGCCACGTTATTCTTCTCCCATTGGCACTCTGGAAATTCAATTACAAACGCGCTTGGTAGAGAGGTAGAGAGAGACAAAAAGCAGAGAGAAAGATAGAGGGCGAAATGGATTCTCCGTCGACGTCGACGACGCGGATCACCGCGCGATCGTCGATGATCGACTCTTTCAGGGGCTGTACCCTATCGGGTATGACGATTGACAAGGAGGAGCTCAAGAAGAAGCTCTTGATGCCGCAGTACCTCCGCTTCGCTATGCGCGATTCTATACGGTTAAAGGACCCAAGAGCCGGCGAGAGCCGCCTTCCGGGAAGTCGAGACCTCGTCGCCACTGCCGCCGTGGAAAATGTGGAGGAAACGCCGCCGGAGTCGCCCATGGTTGTGTTTATAAATCCGCGAAGCGGTGGAAGATACGGGCCTATGCTCAAGGAGAGGCTCCAATTGCTGATGGGTGAAGAACAGGTACCCTTAATTTCCTTCAAGTTAATTCGATTGGCATTGACTGCACCCTTTGAATTTTGGTTTATTTTTCGTTTTTTTTGCTAGATTGATTTATTTTTCGTTTTTCTGCCGACCCATTTGAATTTTTTGGGTTTTCTGGCGACCGATTTCAGAATTTGATTTATAATTTAATTTTCTCAGGAACTGGAAAAAAATCCATTTATGATGTATGTGTGCGTGCATGAATTTACGTGTTTGTGTCTGTTTTCCTTACTGCTTACGTAGGATTATGGGGGATTTTTGGTTAAGTATGATAATTATTGTCCTTTTTTAAAAAAGAAAAAAAATTGGTTTTTGTGTGTGTATATTTTACCTTAAGGGGTGAGTTTTTTACTTCGATAGTATGTGTAATGTTATGAACATATTGTGGTTGTTCGAAGGAAGTGAAGGATTTATCAGGTTTGTTTTAAATAAAAGGAAGCAGAGGAAAGTGGCGTTGGATTGTTTTGCAATCTTTGCCAGTTAACCTTAGTTCTGTTTGACCGATACGACTATAATGAGGTTAGAAATGCTTTGATATATCACTGAACAGGGTTGGCTAAAATGGTGCCATCATCTTCTTAATCAGGTTTTAGATTCAATTAAAATTGAATTCCCCCTTGTGATTTCACTTGTTTGTTGAATCGAGTTCAGTAGACAAAGTGGTTACTGTCTACTGAAGAAACCCTTGTGATTTCGCTTGTTTGTTGAATCGAGTTCTGTATAGGGTTTCTTCATATTTGTCTTTAATCTGTGTAAACTATTGCTTGAATTGGAAATAATTTGTCATGCAGGTTTTTGACCTCTCAGATGTGAAGCCTCATGAATTTGTTCAGTATGGGTTGGGTTGTCTAGAGTTATTGGCTGATGTTGGTGACGTTTGTGCCAAAGAGTGTCGTCAAAAGATCAGGGTTATGGTACGACATTGCGGCACGTTTATTTAAAGCTCTATTATATGATCATTCTGAGTTTAGCATCTAGTGAAATCCTACAACATTTAAGTTTGACATGTAACATTTTGGAATTTTGGGCAGGTTGCAGGGGGTGATGGTACAGTCGGTTGGGTACTTGGTTGCCTATATGAACTCAACAGACAGGGTTTGGAACCAGTTCCTCCAGTAGGAGTTATTCCACTTGGCACGGGAAATGATCTTTCCAGGAGTTTTGGTTGGGTAAGTTTTGTAATGAATTTTTAGTTTGTGGACGATTTTTCTTGCATTATTGAGCAATGGGTACACATATTTTCACCAGGGTGGTTCATTCCCTTTTGCATGGAAATCAGCCATTAAAAAAACTCTATTCAGGGCTACTGCAGGTCCAATATGCCGTTTGGATAGGTAAGCTGTATTATTAGGTAATGGTTGTATGTCTTCAATTAGAAGGCTAGTAAAATGAAGCCTTTCTCTAATCATGTCCAGTACATGATTTTGCCTAGCTAGTGACTTAGTGGTCAGTGAATTTAGAAGTTGTGTGCAGCTATTGTACTGAAATTTAATTTGGTTGAGGATCTCTAGTCCTTCACTGTGAATGTTCATACCTACAATGTAAGATTAATTTTAACTGTTTGATGTGTTTTTGAATCTTGACTTCAATCAACTCTGCATTTCATCTTTGAGTGCATTCCATATCTGTGCATGTGTGTCACTCTCATTTGCTGGTTCAGTTTTGTTAGAGAGTTGATTGCATTTGAGATGTGGGTTCCTTCTTTCCCCTCTTTTCCTTTGCAAACTATGTTGTGGTTCCAAAACATAGGGAATTGAGTTTAAATCAATCTATTGCATTCTACTTGTAGATTTTAATCCCCCTTAGTTGATCTTATTTATTGATAGTCTCCGTTGTTATGCAAACTTATAAGATGATGCTTTGTGAGTATATGAACAATAAAATAGACACGCCACACTCAAACACAAAGAATTTAGCGAGGTTTGGTGAACTTTGCCTACTCCTCATGTGATCTCTCCTGAGAAATCACCTGCACTATGGAGAATAACAACTCGGTTACAAGAACGTATTGAAAACCCTTATGCTAAACCCTGAAGCCTTGCTTTAGATCTCTCTAATACTCTTTGCTTTCTACCTTGTATTCTCTGTGCTGTTTTTGTGAATAAACAGCCCCTAACAAGCTTAGTTCATAGACTGATGGTCACGTGCCTTGCAAGTATAGGCTTCTTGAATCCTTTTAGAATAGGGAAAACTAACTTAGTTCCTAATCCTAAACTGATTGGGATTACAAAGAAAACCTATTTCCCTATTTTTATGGGAAATAACCAGTGCACATTCCTTTACTTCTTTCCCTACACCAATTGGAAACCTAAACCTGGTTGGCCTTGGTATTTTGACGAGCCAAATCGCAACATTACTAACATCCTTTAAAATGTTTTTGATTTTCTTCTTTCCTTTATTTGGCCCCTTCTAAAGGAAGAGCGCAAAGACATTTTATTCTTCTGTACATTTTATTTTTCCTAAAAGGATCTTACATAATAAATCTTTTTACCTAATGGATATTTGGTATTATTTATTGGTCACTCAGGATTTCTGTTATGGTATAGGCAAGTTTAACGTTGTGCTTGTAACTAGGTTCAGAAAGAAAGTGATGAAAAATAAAGAAATATATATGAAGCTTATGGTAAGGTTCCTTTTGGTTTGCAAATATTGTTATAATGAATAATGAGAACCTACATAGTTTCTCAAATGTCTATTGAGTTTCATTTGTTATTCTCTCTCCCTCTCTAGTTTAATATGATATGGCCCATTATTTTGTGCATTTCTTGTATGTATATATTTTGGGATAAGGCATCATTATTAACCAACTCTGATGGTATTTAACAGTAACACTATTTTAGTTCTGGTTTGTTCCAGCCAGCAGTTTTATTTATATTTGCTTTTCTTATGGTGCAGTTGGCATATTGTGCTGTCAATGCCAGCCGGTACAGAAATGGAGCCACCCCATTCTTTGAAGCTTACTGAAGAATGCGCTCTTGATGAGACTGTAAGTCTAGTTACTCTTGACGAGCTACTCTTATTGGGTAACCTTTTGAATTCTTAATTTCTACAAGTAATAGTTTTATTCAGATGTCAAATACTGTGAAAATACGTGTTCTTATTTTTGAGTTACTTTACTGGGTAAAATGAATGTTTATGTTGCTCAATTCTTGTGAACTGATGACATTATCTTTTCTAAATAAGATAATCTATTGGAAACTAAAAAAAAACTCTTTCTGGCAAAGCAATTTATAATATTATTTTGAAAAATTGAATATTAAGTTCTGATGAAAGGCGGCCTTCATATCTCCATCATCACTTTTACCTCTTTTTCTCTTTGTGTAATCTTTATATCGTTAACTTCTTTGCACTCAATGAATCTTTATACGATTAAATTTTATTCTAATTTCTTAAGTTTCTGACCTGACAAGCTTACTAGAATCACCTACATCACATGCCAAAGGATACCATGATTTTATACCATATGTTTGACACATTTTATTACCGCAGGGTTTGGAAAAAGGGGATTTGCCTGAGAAATCTACTTGCCACGAAGGAGTGTTTTATAATTACTTCAGCATAGGTATGTTGACTTCATTGGTTTAGGGTTTTATTAGAACACATATTCTAAAGGGTGTTCGTACTAAGCATTTTAGTAGAATGTTAAACTAGAATTATCATTGTATTGAACGCATATACTCTTGTGTTCATGCCATGTTTTTTTCTTTTCCAGTAAGGAATTTCACTTCTAGAGATCACCCTATTGTATTCACAATGGATTTAGTTGGGTAGAGTTGCATATTCTACATATATTGTTCGGGTGTCAAGATGTCCCTTGCGTCTATATCTTTGAACAAATTTCTAGATGTCTTGAGTAAAGAATGTTTTACATCTAAATCTAGGCCTGTTCCCTAAACCCCTTTACTTCTGTTTGCAAAGATATTCTTATCAGAGAAAGATGATTTTTACAATAAAAATATGTTTATTAGGTTATTGTTCTCCTTTACATGATCCTGTTTTCGTCATTTGGTTATACAGGAATGGATGCCCAAGTTGCTTATGGATTCCACCATTTACGAAACGAAAAACCGTATCTTGCACAAGGTCCAATTTCAAATAAGGTCTGGTTGAATGTCTTTTTTCTTTTATATATGATTTGAATATCCATTGGGGTGCAGTTTTATCAATGATTTAATTTGCATGGCATTGTCGGAATATTAGAGTTGAGAACACTGTCCATTTAAGCAATGTGTATAATATTTTCCTTTTTGAACAGAAGAAAACATTGTTAGAAGCTTGTCTGCCTTTTTTTTTTTTCTTCTTATAAGAATGCTAGGAATATTATAATGTGAATTGCACGTTTTCATTCATTTTTACATCCAATCGAATCTTTGTATTAAATGATGAACCAAAGAATATTAATCTGTTTTTTGTTAATGAAATGCGGCTTTATTTGATAATGAACAGGCTTTATATTTTGACTGATCTATGTGTTATTGCAGTTGGTTTACTCAGGTTATAGTTGCACTCAAGGTTGGTTCTTCACACCTTGCACTAGTGATCCTGGTTTAAGGTTTGATATCTTTAAACTGAAGCAGTATTTATTTGCTTTGACGGTTGCTCTTGTTGTTATTTTTTATGCTAACAATTATCTACATTGATTAAAAGAGATTTCTCTTTTGATTTGACTCTAATTTCTTTTTTATTTTCTAATATGACTTTATTAAAATTGGATTTTGTTTTAGGTTCACTTGTAGTTCTGCTTCCTGTTGAAAGAACATAAAAAAGTTGTCCCATAATTGAGAATTATACATCCTTGAGTTTGTGCAGGAGGGTAAATGCAAACCCCTCCCCTTAAAAAAAAAAAAAAATGTTTTCACGCCAGAGGGGAGCAGTGTGCTATGCAATCTACGGTTCTGGACAATTTTTTGCCTTATTCATTGTGTTTGCATCCTGTTTTGTTCTTTTGTTGAATCACATAAGCAGCAAGAGTGTAAATTATCAATTCTACATGTGGAGGCTAACTTTTACATGCAGAGGCTAATTTTTACATAATGTAAAATTATCCAATAGTTTTAGTGCTCTCTGCCTCTTCTGATGTGTATCCAATTATTTTTCTGGTTGTAGGGGGCTAAAGAACATCTTAAGGATGCATGTCAAAAAGGTAAATTGCTCAGAGTGGGAGCAGATTTCAGTGCCTTCAAGGTACACTTTTTTGTTTCTTAAATCTTTTAGGGGTACAGTTCTGGAACATAGTTTTCTTTGCACATATAGTAGCTCTTGGTAATCTCTTTGGTTTTTCTAAGCATGCCACTTTTTCTTTTTCACCTTTTTATTTTAAACAAGTCATGTATCACTTGAACCCAGGAAAAGTATACTATATATCACTCGTAGTCATCTATATCTGTCCACATGTGCGTATTTGTTCCTTTATTTTTTATTTTTCCCTGAACGTAGAATAATTTAGAATAAAATGCTTGCAGACATGGAGTACTTTGAGCAAATTTTGTCCGTTATTTGCAATAGCTTATGTTGTTATTTTATCTTCTTTCAGCGTACGGGCAATTGTTGCTCTAAATCTTCATAACTATGGGAGTGGAAGAAATCCGTGGGGTAATCTGAAGCCAGAGTACTTGGAAAAGGTATTATATAGTTTATATACGAAATTGTGTGGTGTTTGCCCACAGCATTATGTATATATACACTTCAGCAATGAGCTGAGTAATAACTTAAGCCTTGAATAATATCTAACAGTGGCTAACTAGTCATAGCAAATCTAGTCAAACAGTTTTGACTACGAGCTAGCGGACTCTGTTGTACTAGGATAGGCTTTCAACACAAACATGTTTTGTTTTGTTGTTTGTGTTTTAAAGGTGTGAACTTTACTTGTGCAAATTTGTGTCTTGCATTTGTATTTTGTTAAATGCCGGGAAGTCTAGTTCATGTTTGTATACAAGTTACTTGGTTTTCATTAATTTTGTTTACACCGGATATATGTTAGTAGAATTTAAAGTTTTGATTATTATGCAACTTTTATTCAGTGTGCTCATTAAATCATGCTTATCGAGTGACTGCTGAGTTCCAAGCTAATAATAGTTATCTTAAAACTTTATTGTTTCAGAGAGGCTTCGTGGAGGCCCATGCTGATGATGGCCTTCTTGAAATTTTTGGCCTGAAACAAGGATGGCATGCATCTTTTGTAATGGTGGAACTCATCTCTGCAAAACACATTGCTCAGGTACAGCAACAGTGTCTTTCTTCATCCTATCATGTCAAGTTTTTACTCTTTAGCATGCAAAAAGTTTATGCGTTTTAGCATTTTCTTTTTTTTTTTTTTGAACGATGTTATCTACACTAAGGGAGGAGGAGGGGTTGAGCTAAGGCTCACAATGGGCTAGCAATAATGTAGTTTAAATTTACCTTTGGCGATAATCGAACCTAAGACCTCAAAGTGAAGAGGAATACCAATAGACCGTTGGTACTAAGTGGCGCGTTTTAGCATATTAATAGCACCAGAATATTATTGTAAAAATATATGAATTTTTTGTGATGCGTTTTTGAACTATTGAATAATGACATTTGCTTTAGTGTTATCTTCTGCGGATTAAATTTTCTTCTACCTAATGAATTTATAGGTGATGCATGAAATTTTAGTCGAATATACCCCTGTGATGCAGGAAAATATTGATTCGTCTCATGAGCTTGCCTAAAAAACAAGATTATGATGCAAGTTGTTTATTTCGTTGTGTACATGCATATAGAGGGTTTACTTGAGCGAGAAAAAAAAAAAAAAAAAAAGGAAAAAGAAATAAAATAGTTGCAAGTGTGTATTTGTCCTAGTTGGGAATGCTGCAGCTGTTTCCTCTGGGTCACAGCAACGAGAGATCAAAAAATATATCAATTGTCTAAAGAACTTCAAAATGCAGGACAAAACGTGTGACAGATAAGGAATTTCCATCTAATAAGCCCTGCACCATGATTGTACCACACTAACAATATAGTTTTTTTGATGCAGGACTTATTAGATTGAATTTCCTTATCTGTCACACGTTTTGTGTTGCATTTTGAAGTTCTTTAGACAATTCTCGAGATATATATATATATATATATATATATCTCTTTGTGAAGTAGTTGTACCTCTGGTTTTGCATGTTCCTTTCTGCAGATTGATTGCCATTGTAGATTTTCAATGCTCTATACTGTACACATGCATCATGATATGAACTTAAAAACTTGTTGGTGATTAGGCGGCTGCAATTCGGTTGGAAGTTAGAGGTGGGGAATGGAGAAATGCATATATGCAGATGGATGGGGAACCATGGAAGCAGCCAATGCACGAGGAGTATTCAACGTTGGTGGAAATTACGAGGGTTCCGTTTCAGTCACTGATGATTCATGGAGACAATCACTGAGATGATTAAGGAAGAAGACTCAGCTCTTCTAAAGCTGGGCTTGTACTTGGGTTGGGTGCGATCCTCACCTGAGAGTTTGTAAATTGTAATTTATTGGTATATGATTCTCTATTGCGGGTCGAAATCTTCGTCAGTTTTTCTGTTCAGCTGCGATATAAGTAGTTTACATTATCTAGTGGGGATTAGTGGGTCAAAACGTTGTTAAGCGAAAAATGTGTTGTGTAGGATTCCTCTGTTGTTGTTATGACTTATAGATTTCACATTTTTTCTGGTTTCGGTTAATATATTTCTGTTTTGATGGGCATTTAAACAGTGTTTAAAATTTCTTAGATATGATCGATATTTCCATGAAAATATTCAAAAAATCAGAGAAAGATATGGAAATGGGGGGTTGAAGTCTAAACTTCACCTTATATCGGAGAAACTCTTAAGTTTAAGCCAAAATCGACAAATATCGTCCATATTTTTTACAAATCTATTAAGTACCAGAAAAACTCTTTATTTTTTGTTCAAACCAATGCTTGACAATTTCTAAAGTTTCATTTTAAACTTCCATCATTTCCATCAAAGGCAACTGATATCGATATTTGATATTTTCGTCGATAATTCCACAAATTCGCATATCAATATTTCTAACGATATCAATATTTTAAGAGGAAAAATAATAAAAAGAACTTTAAAAGTTTTAGTTTTAATAAAAAAAAAAAACCATGTTATAAGTTTTGTTTCATGATTAGTACAAGGCCCATATTAAACTAGTTCAACTAAAAATGGCCCAACTATAATAAATTATGATTTGTCGATTTTACCCCTAACTTTTTTAGGTTGAGTTTCAGATTTTCGTTGTTAATAAAGTTCATCGTTGTTTTGCAGACCTTCTTCTTTTTCTTTGAAACAAAAATATAGATCCTCATGCTACTTAATTTATATTAGGAAGTATTATTGGCACTCTAAAAATCTCATTCTACACTCCTCACAAGTGTATTTTTCTTTCTAAATATAGAAAGTTTGGAGTGTAGAATGAGAATTTTGGAGTACCAATAACAATTCCCTTTATATTTTGTATTATTTCGTTGAAATGTGATCGTTGTTATTATTCATAGTGTATTGAGATACTGTTTTTAAATTTTTCTTCGTCAGTGGAGTTCATCGTTTGTTTCTCAAGAAAATAAATTTGAGATCTGCATGCTATTCAATAATAACGACGAGTCACTGTTTTTGAACTGTAAAAATAAACTGTCTCTGGATTTTAAGTAACACTGTTTCTGGAATCTAAGTTACTATTTCTAGAATCTAAGTCACTGTTTCTGAAACCTAAGTTACTGTTTCTGGAATCTAAGTTACTGTTTATGGATCCAAATGAAATAGACACATTGTTTCTTAAATGTAAGATATAAAAGAAATAGTGAAATTTATTGCATTTGGATTCAAAGCAAATTAAGCATCATGTTTCTTAAATATAATCAACTTATGCACGAAAGAAAAGAAATAGTCAAAGGTTAAAACATAGACTGTTTCTGGAATTTAAGTCACTGTTTCTAGATTTTGGTTATTTTCTTTCCAGATACAATGTTTGTTTGTGCACAAACAAAATGAACACTGTATTTGATTTTTTTTTTCTAGAAACAATGTTATGTTTTTGGTTCTCCAGAAACAGTTTTATGTTTTGGTTCTTTTTTCTGCCTAGTTCAACAGTGTTAAGGGATGAATGACTCAACAAATTGCACCAAGTGGGAAACCAAGAAAATAGAAATTTCAAGTCCAACCTCGCAATTCTGGGAGTCGAAACAATTTCATGCTAAAAAAGTCAACAAACAAAGCCCAGTTAATAGGTAGAAGAAAAAGTCCTCTATAATAAAGGAGCTATTGTCCTCTGTAGATTGCATCCATCCTATGATTCTACAATCCAACCCCTTAATGAAGTATCCCACATTTCTTCTTCCAAATTCCAAATTTCAAATCCTGCGTGCTTGGTTTGGGCGATGAGCCTCTAGAATCTCCGCCATGGCCAAACCCAAAGCTCCGAGGTGAACGATCGACTCCCACACCGTCAAACCCATTAACAAAACCGTCAGAAAAAGTCAACAAACAAACCCTGCAGTGCTTGAAGCTTTAGACGTAAGGGAGTTGATGTCCAAACCAACATGGTTGTCATCAGGATCCTGGAACTCTTGATTTTCGAAGACATCAAACTCGACACCGAAGATGTTGTTGTTGGGATCGCCGTTGTTGGAGAAGTTGAAAAAACCCAAGTGCTGCGCGAAGCTTGCACCGCTTAAGCTAGAGAAGGGTGAGAAGAGGATGGTTTTTTATTAAACTTTGAGCCCTTTTGGTTAAATAACATTTTGGGATGATTTTTGGTTAAATATTTGTTGGCCTAAGCCCTTTTCATTAAAGCTCCCTATTTAAAACACTGTTTAAATGTAAATTGAGGGGTATGTATTTTGTTCTTCCATTTCTTAAGTCATATTCTCATACCCTTCGTTCCCCTTTGCTCAAAGCTTTCCAAACCTTAAGCTTCTCGCTTTTTTCAAAAGAGAGATTTTCACATCTTTTTCAGCTTCTCACGCACTCCTCGTTACCTTTTCCTCTCGGATTGAAGAAATCAAACTCAAACAACGAATAAGATTAAATAGAAGTTTGTGAGAAGTTAAAAATAATGTGTTTATCATTTCTCGTTATTTTATGAGCTCGGTTGAGAGTGTTTTTAAAATGACTAAAAGTGCTTTTGGGGAAAATATTTTTAGAACCAATCTTTAGTAAAAATACAAGTAAATCTTAGAAAAGCTTTTAAATTGTATTGTGGAAGAAGCACATAAGTGGTGCTTCTTCCATAAAGCACTTCAAGTGCTTTTAAAACTCAAACCCATTTTTATTAAAACGTTTTCAATTATTGTAAAAACATTTCCAAATAAGCTATATTTCTCCAGACCTCATGTTTATTGCCTATGAAAAAAGAAATGGGCTTGACTTTTGGACTTGTAATATAAGGCTGTTGGCAAAAGTGCTTATGAAAAATATTGAGATTTCAATATAAAGGGCGGGTCGGTCATTAGACTGCCGACTCTCTGTTATTAGTAGCAAATACTCGGCACTCGCTAGGGTTTCAATTTCAGAAGTCCCCCGTCCACTAAAACTCTTTCTCAACCCTAAGCCCCAACGAATTTCGCAGCCATGGCGAGCGCTAAAGTCCAGAGGATTATGACCCAACCCATTGTACGTTTCCATCTTCACCTTCCCTTTCTCTGGTTTGTTCTACGTTTTTGTGGTTTTTTTAATAATTCACTGACAAATTTTCTTCTTTTTTCAATTTTTTATTTTGAATTTCGGGGGTTTCGCTGCAGAACTTGATTTTCAGGTTCCTTCAAAGTGTAAGTCATCTCTTCCACTCTAATTTGTTGATTTTTTCATCTGGGTTTCTTTGAAAGTTCGCCTCTTGGGGGTTTTGACTTTTTATTTCTACTTTTTGGAAAATTTCTGTTGCAGAAAGCTCGCATCCAGATTTGGCTCTTTGAGCAGAAGGACCTCAGGATTGAAGGCCGAATTATTGTAAGTTTGTTTTTTATTTTTATTTTTTCCGCAAACAAAATTTCAATTAGGCTTAACTTTGGTTTTATAGTTTTTTCTGTTGACGTTGCTGCACTCGTCATGACCTCTTTATCTTTGATTTTCGGCATATGGATAATTTTTAACTGCTCCAGTTGCGAATTCATGTCTTGTTCTTCCATATGATATGTTTCAGTGAATTTTTTTTTAATTTCAGTAATAGTTGTGGTCAATTTAACTGTTTCATTGAGTTGTTCTGATTGTTGTCCCTTTCGGATATGTTTTTTTTATTTCAATTTCTTATTTGCTCATAATTTAGTATGTGCTGTAATTGATAATATTGTACATTTGAGTTGGTAAATATTTGGGGTTTTTTCAGTCATATTAATTTTAAAGACATAATTATCTCCTATGATGGGGGAGGCTCCGGGCCCGAAGAAACAAAATTTTAAAGACATAATTTGGGGGAGAGGGTGCATTGTGAGTGACTAAATTATGCATTTAATATAACTGAGTTAAACATCTATATATATCACGATTATTTGTTAGATGATATATCTTAGGAGTACTGCAGGGTCTTTTTAGGAGTCATTTGTATTTTGTGTAATGAAGGTGCAGAAGTAAGATCTTCTGTGGCAAACCATTATTGTGCTCGAGTAAAACATAATTTTTCGGATTTTGGAGATTACTAGTTTTCCACATATTCTATTTATCATTGAACAGTTAGTCTCAGTTTGTAAAACATGTTTCCCTTGTTGAGACATGCTTTTATGCTGTACTGGTAAGGACTTTGGCAGGACTCACCATAATAATATTATGGAGTCCTTGTTTGAAGCTGCAACCGTACTTTTGGGGAACCATTACAGCTTCAATTTATTTTTTTTATTTTTTTAACTATGTTAAGCATCAAAATATTTTGTCTACAATATAGATCATAAGATAGTACTACAGGGAATAGATTTCTATAGCGCTGTTAGCATCAGCTGCTAGCACCACCGCTCACACACTCAATATTAAGACGAAAAGTGGCATGTAGTTTTTCTCTTTAAAAAAATGAGTTTTACTTGGCCAACTTAAAACCCTTACTGTTATAGTTATTTACATACTGCCATTCTCATCCTCCCTTCTTCCTTTCCTCCCACTGCCCCATTACCTGTTGCCTCATTCTCAACATCTCCACCTTCTTCCACTGTTGCCCTCGTCCACTCCCTTTGTCTTCCTTGTCTGACAAACCCTAAATTAATATGCATTGGTTTTAGCTTTCAAATTGAAAACATTTAGCCTTCTTTTGACTTTGTTTATGGGTCTGAACAGATTAACCAGCCCAAGATATTCCTATTTACATACATAGAAGAACAGGAAATTTGGAAGCCAGGCCAATAATATTCTTTTTTCTGTTCTTTAACTTTCTCAGTCGCCAAACATAACCAAGGAGGAAGACAACGGGTTGGGGTTGAAGGGATTTGGAGGAATAGAAATACTGACCAAAATTTATTAAAAGGCAAAAAGAAAATTGCACATTAAGGGAAGAGAAAAGGGAGGGGTCCGAGTGGAGGTGTTGAGAATGTGGAGCGGAGACCACAGGGAAACAAGCCGGTGGGACGAAAGGGGGATAGGATGGACAATGGCAGTGTGTAAATAACTGTAACAGAAGGGGCTTCAAGTTGCTGAGTTATGTTCAATTTTTAAAGAGCAATACCACATGCCACGTGCCGCCTTAATATTGACAGAGTGAGTGAGCGATGTTGCTAGTAGCTGGTGCTTCATTGCTCTAGACTTCTAAGTCTTGATTTCATATAGGGCCGTTGGTACTTTTCCTATTTCTATTTTGTACTAACACCTTCATATAAGAGCGCGTTGGCAATAATATGGTTGCAGAAATGTATAGAATAGCTGGAGCTGTGTTTTAGCTATTGATAATTCAACTTGATTTATGCTCTTTTGAATTTTAATTGATCCAAATTGACGAAATTAATCATACATGTCCTCAAGTTGTGGGTCTAAAGTGTTTGAAATGTAATTGATCCAAATTGATGAAATTAATTATACATGTCTTCAACTTGACTGCCATAATTGAGAAGGCGACATAGAAATGTATGAATTTTCGTTCTCATACATGCATATTCTCAGCGTATATTATGCTATCTGACCAGATTGTCTTTCTTTCGTTGGTGGTGATCTGTATTTACAGGGTTTTGATGAGTACATGAATTTGGTTCTGGATGAAGCTGAAGAAGTCAGCATCAAGAAAAAGACCAGAAAGTCATTAGGTGAGTCTCTTCGTCTTGTGATCTTCTGCTACTTTGTTCTTCTGCAGTCTCTAAATTATTTCTGTTTTCTTTTAATCTTTTCAGGAAGGATTCTTCTCAAAGGAGATAACATTACTCTGATGATGAGCACGTAAGTTGAATCTGTGTGTTTGCATTAAGATACATATCTTGCCCTCTCTCTCTACCCGTGTATACAAATTTATTAATGTACATATCACCATCCCTCCTCCCCTATTGTCTAATAATTTGTTTTCAAATCCCAGGGGGAAATGATGGCCAACGCTGCAAGGGCTTAAAATGAAGGTTACAGTGCTTTTTGAATGCGATGGGGGCCGAGCGATTTTAGATTTACTGCTGTTGTAAGACGTGTATTTGGATCAGTAGTGGTATGTATTAGTATTTGCAAGTGGTATCATTAAACCTTGCGTATTGATTGCTGACCTCTATTTTTACCATGCCGAATTGTTTATGCTTAGAGCTTACATTTGATTGCACTTGTTAGCCTATTTTCATTAAACCTTGTGTATTGATTGCTGGGGGGATATGGGTAATGCCTACATCTTTGAGTAACCGCTTTAAACGGGAAACAAGTCGTTTGTATTTGTCTTCCCTGCTTGACGCAAATCAAGGTTGGTTGTGTTGAAAAAACGAAAGAAACTGAAGGTTCCGTTATTGCATCAACTAGACTCTTGAATGAAACATTTGTTTTCGTTTGCTTATTCTTATTAGTCGGGGCCGATATTCTTGTTTGCTTTGTTTTTAATGGATTTTGATGTCCAGATCATTTCCTTACTGTTCGTTTCATGCTTTGAATTGTTTGTTCAATTAAGGTTGTCATTTTTGCTGTATTGACACAAGGTTGATGGGTTGTTTCTTTTCCTGTCTAGTCTAGTTGGAGAACAACCTTTCCTCTTTTTTACTCATGTTTCTACTTTTGAAACCAATGGATAATATGATGCATTTGATAATTGATACGACGCGAGAGCGAACGTGCGGCCTGGTGCGATTGGTTAAAAATGGTCAAATTATTTGTCCATTGTTAATTAAATTGAGGATATTTATGATTATTTTGGTCTTTATTTATCAAGAATTTTCACAAAATGATTAAAATGAGTGATGGTGAACAAATTTAGGGACAATTCTCTATCGATTTCAAATCTTAGGAATCAAATTGCGGAGTTTGCCAATTTCAGGGATCATTTTGGCTAAAAAGCTGTTTCATTAAGTTGTTTAAATCTTAAGAATTAAAATGAGGAGTTATGTCAATCTTATAAATCATTTTGGCTAAAAAAACCGTTTCATTGAGCCGGCTGGAGGTGGAGGGATAAAGTGCCCTTTGTGGGGCGATTAAGCCCTCCAATCCCATTAGCAATAATAATAACCAGGATGCCGTCTTTGGTTTAGTGGAATTCGGTTTCTACATTGTTGGAACAAATCCTTCAAATTCCTAGTTGGTTGTTTTTGGTTTTCGCGCTCAAGCTTGTATTCTCACAGGTGTTGAGATCGAGCGAGCTTAAAAACTTCAAACTCAATATTGAGCTCAAGTTGTTTCAACTTATTTATTACCCTAATAGGATTGCAGTCAAAGGTTGAAAGCAAGCCAATTTTGTATCGATGAGGAGATTATTATTTAACAGAGGCGTAGCTATAGTAATTATTTCTGACTAAGTTCTATCTATAAAAAGTAGTACAATAATAGTGGAAAAAAAAAAAGAAACATCTCGTCTTAAATAGCTAGTTCATATACGTATGGTTGGAAAAATACGTAGAAGAGTCAATTTGAAGGTCTTGGTGACAATTATCACTACGTGGGGGCAAGTTTTTTAAGACAAGACTGACCTTTCAAATTGAAGATAGTCAATCTATTAAGGAAAACAAAAAAACCAGAATTCAATCTCAAAAATGACATTTCATTCCAAGCAAACTTCGTGAAAATAATCTAGTTTGAGCTAGCTGTCTCATGAAAAAAGAGCTGCTCATGAGTTTTACAAACTGAAATACTAATGTTTAAGATCAACTTGTTTCCTATGAGGTCAAACGTAGGCTAGGCTTGTTTTTTTTTTTCCAAACTTTGACGATTTAAACACAAACTGAACCTAGTGCAAACTTTAACTGTTTCAAGCCGATTTACAACACTCCAGAGTTCAAATTTCTTGAAACAAGTTCGTTGGCTTGGAAGAAAAAAACAAGAAATGACGATAAATTTGAAATAAGGTATCAAAAGTCTCTTGGCTATTAACAGAGATTGGTACTAAAAGTGGAGTCGTGTTGTTTAAGGAAACTGATGAGTAAGAAAATACGGTGGACGTTTACCCAAAAAAAAAAAAAAACAAACCGGTGGACGTTGATGGCTGAGCTAAAACCTTCCACAAGGAAAATTCCCACCATTGTTAAGCAAATCCTTTTACTTGTGGTTGATATAGCAACCATACAACTTAGTTTAATGTTACTTTGTAGAAATCTTACCTACTAAAATAACTGGCTCAAATTCTCCTTGCACTATAATCTAATTTTCTGACACTTAATACTACGGTCTAGTGATTTATCTCTTCACTTGTAAATGAGAGGTTTTAGGTTTGATACTCGTCAAAGGCAAATTTGAATCACATTATTACTAGCCCATTGTGAAGTTGAGCTTACCCCCTTTCCCTCTTAGTGTAGATAAATATTGTTTGTTAAAAAAAATTAAAAAAAAACCCAATTTTCTCAATTACCAAACAAAAGCAAAAGAGCTAGTATTCCTCTTCACTTGTAAGTGACAGATATTGCTAGCCCATTGTAAAGTTGAGCTTACTCCCTTCCTTCTTAATATAGATAATAACGTTTGTTAAAAAAAGAAATAAAATAAAATATAAAAACAACCCAATTTTCTCTGGAACCAAACAAAAGCAAAAGAAAAGAACAGTTATCCTCTGGCTAGGGCTCCAGGGGCACTAGGTTTAAAGGGGCCCTAGAGGAAAAGAGGAAGTGGGATATAACTTTGTTGGGATTGGGCCAGGGTGTGGGATGAAAGCGACAGATTGTAGCCCATGGGCCGTGGTGCACCTTACGTCGTATAGCTACCAATCTGGTGCCATGTGTCTACCCTTCAGGAAGCAAAGTGCTGTGGATACCTTTGTCTTTTTAAGTCACTAGGGTTGCTGGTTACTGACTCATCCTCCACGAAATGTATGTCACATCTAAAATCTAACCACTCCCTTCCTCTTCCACTCTACTACAAATGCAATTCAAGGATTTCTAGATTTGTGTTTCCCCTTCAACATTCTAATTCATTTGGATAATGAGGAAAACCTCCACCATATATTTTCTCTTTCGAGTACAAACAAGGGTTTAAAGTAAATTCTAAATGTAGAAATTGATTATTTTTTAATCTAAGTTCTTGAAATTCATTTAAGTAGCTGGGTGGCTCAGAAAATGAATTAGACTTAGATTAGGTCAAAAGATTAAGCTTTTTGTGAATGACCAACGTTGAATTCCATGAATGACCAATACTGATATTCTTAGTATATATACATCATCAATATCAATATACCAAGAGTATTCTGAATATTTCTTGATGCACGCGTATATGTATACCATGATTATATTGATGTTCATGATGAGTTAAAACACATACTTATTTGATACGTATGATTTGTTACCGACTCATTGCATAGATTTTGAGTTTTTACCTAAAATATATTGTACGTACTCGATAGAGGATAAGTTCCATAGATTTCTCCATGTTACCCAGAAAGAAAGCAAGATGAGACACCAGGATCTTAGAGACTCGTAGACAACAAGAGGTTACCATAGTGCAGCCACCTCAGACACATATTTCAGGGTTCTGATGCTACCTTATCATATTCGAAGCAAGATGGGTAAAGTGCTGTCCTACTTGTACCTTGCCTACCTTATAAGCACCTCCTATTGGTTTTTCCACGAACCAACTCACAAAGCCTAGCCACTAATTAGTTTAATAAAACAATTCATCGTTTGGTACATCTTATCTTGGATCTTGATTAGTTTATAGCTCGCCAATAGGAGTAAGAAATTTGTTAATCAAGACTTGGTGAGGAAGGGAGTTGACAACCATTTTCAAGTAAATATATAATTACAAGAGCAGAAGGAGTAAGTGGGATTGGGCGACACATTGTCATGTGAAGTAAGAACATTATTTCAAATCGATGATTTTGACATGGCCATGGCGTTAGGTCGACGTAATATGCTGCAAATGATTCTTGGACGAAAGTATAAAGAGTGGGAGGCCACCATTATCATGCATAAGTAGTGCCCTTTGGTTGATTTTAACTATTCTTCTTCTGATTGCACTGTTGGATATCACTCTCCAAATCACTCCACTCCATTAATTGGATATATATGTGGATATGTAGGATGCACCAAAATCGACTTTGCAAGCACGTACACACACTTAACAAGTTTGTAAGGCTCCTAACTTTGGTAATACTGCACTTATCGACTCTAATGTTAGAGTTCGACTCATACAATTAGAGAGAAATATCATTTGGTGTGTACGGTTGTACCTTAGTGGTTGTTGGAGCCTGCTGCTTCATCTTTATACTCTTGATTTGTTTGCCTTGTTTGGTTTTTAGTGTAGATCAACTTTTGTTCCTTTTAATCTCTTTAGAGGGTCAAAAGGCATAAGGAAATCAATATATAGGGGCATTTGGACCACATCATAACCTTTACTTGACCAAGATGTTCTGGTGTCAGGTATAACAAAAGCTGGCCTGCTCGATCCAACACCATATGCATCTCTCTTATAACTAAATCATTGCCTTAAAGTAAATATAGCGAGTCAGATCACGTTGTAAGCAAAATCAAGTTTACCTGATAAATAAAAATTTGTTAACTGATGTCATCATTTAACTCCTTTCATGGTCCGTCCGTTCCTTTCCGCCGCATGATGATTTAGGCAATTACCTAGCTCTCATTCCCTACAATGACAATGACAGTCACTAATAGATCTCATTGCATAGATCGATATTAACACTCAGTTAATCATATTTGATTAGTTATAGATGAAGGAATTGGGGTTCCACCATAAAACTAATTGGTAATATAGGAAATAGTCAAACCTATTATAAGCCCTTGCAAGGTTTCTCTATTTACCTATATGAGATTTTTTTTTACCTTCATATCCTCACACCCCTCCTCATGTGTTGCGATTTTTAGGCAAACACAGACAACTTGAATTGGATGGTGTGGAGCACATGCGACCGTTGGGCTTCACAACACGAGAGTCAACCAGCTTTGCTACAATGAAAGAATTGAGATTCCACCATAAAACCAATTAGTATTATGGAGAGTAGCTTAACCTCTAATAAGCCCTTGCAAAATTTCTTCATTCACCATATTAATTAGCTTCACATTTTCACAATAGTGTCTTAAATTAATTTATGCTTTAAAATTGCGAACGTCAAATGTTTATGAAGATTACCAACTATTATCTTATCGTTGGGAAATCACTGAACAGCGCAAGGCTATTTTAAAATTGAATTAATTGGAATATCACCTGCTCAACTTTGAATTGTAAATTAGTAATTATTAAGCATTTAACTTGTTAATTAACACTTCAAATATTTCTATAGCGTCTTACAATTATTGTGTTTCTTTAAAGAGGCAGCTTTGTCATCTTTGGAGTCCCTTAAGGATTTGTACGTGGCTATCTTATCTTTTCTTTATTTTATGGGTTTATATATTGTAATCACGTCTGGTTTTAGCTTGCTGATGAATTTATCTTATTATTACGTACGTACGTAGGCTGCATGATGAATTTGTCATAGATGTATGATCGATGCTCATATAATAACTTATGTGCCTTCTCAAACAGTCTCTCTCACATACGTGACTTATGTATAGTTTAAGTCTACCACGTATTCCATGCATGCATGCATATATATTACACACCTCTATTTGATTCAGGCATCATTTATTCTTTTTGATTTATTCAATTCAATAGTAGAAATAAAAAAAAAGTGCGTGAGAAGTTAAAAATGATGTGTGAAAATCAATTCCCTTTTTTGATTTGATACTGAAACTAAACTCCACGATATGCCATGTCATATGTGCCATTTATCACACTTGAATTATGAATCTAATTATAAAGTTGCATATTTTAACTTTTTATTATATGACGAGCTTTAGAGGAAAAAAAAAAACAAAAAAAAAAAAAGAAAAAAAACAAAAACAAGAAAGGGCCTCAGTTGATGATGATGTGAAATCCCATTCCTGGATTTCACTATTTAAAATTACGTATTTTTGTATTATTAATTTCAACGTATTTATATTTACGACGTATATTTTTTTGATAAGTAAAAAGAACGAAAACGCCCTTAATGAACTAAATGGAATTCTACGTGGTCGTATTTTATTCCTACATATTCTTTCAAATTTCTTTACATTTTTGGGTGGTACGTGTCGATACGAATGCGTGAGCGCAAATGGAATGGAATTTGGAGTTATAAACAAACAAAGGTAGGGGCAAAATAGTCATTTTGCTATGAATCTGGAAGGTTCCAGATTTGTGGGAGCCTTGTCTTGGTGAAAGGAAGCCATGTGAGTGGCTGGGAAAAGGGAGACCAACCAGAGAAAGGAGGGGAAGAGGAGAGAGGAAGAAGGCAGCCCAATGGGAAGAGAAAGAAAGAAGGGAAAGGGAGAGAGTGAGAAGCACTAGATTCTCCATCCTCGCTTGTTTCTCCTTGCGACCCAAATGCAACCCGATGGGTTGCATGGTTTCTGATGAGATTTTCGTCGATTTCTCCTGTGAAAATCAGCAAACCACCACCACCAAATACCTTAGCGCCGTCCCTGTTTCCAATTTCATCCAAACCTGATTGGGTTTGACCCCAGTTTCAAGAAGAACTGCACCGATGGGTGCCACAGACATCGACGACAATCCACCCTTTTCGGAAACGCTTACCTTCGATCACCACCATCAAAACATTCATCTGGAGGCCATGAACAAAGCCCAAGCAATGGTGGAGGCGTTGGAGCGCGTATGGAGGTCAAATCGAAGTACACCCAAAACTAGGGTCCTGGAAATTCATGGGAAAATTCAGGCATTTCCCGACCGATTTGGACTTCGCCTCAGGTATGAAACTTGCTCCACTAATTGAGATCTACATTTCTATGAAATTTGGTAATTTTTTGAATTAGTTGAATTTTCTGCCAAGCTGGGGTGGCCGGCCGCCGAGTGCGGCGGCGTGTGGGCCGAGACCCCACCTACCCTTCCTAGACTAATTTGGATACCCTAATTCTATATGTGACGTCCGATTGATGAAATCTTGTCGTATGACTATAGTTTTAATAGAGACCGCCACTTGGCCATTAGATGAATTGACAATCCAACCATTGGATCGTTACCAACTTTAATACATAATAGTACATAATATTTGAGGACAATAGGAACTTACGGATCTGGAATCCCATGTATGGATCTTCCCGAATTGGATTTCTAAGTTTGTAAAATCAAACGTTGACTGCCACTTGAATTTGCGATTGGTAGACATCTAACTGTTGGATCGTAATGAAGTTTTAGTATGTTGTTCTAGAAGCATAATGTGGACTTTCAGAAGATATGGATCAGAAATCTAATAAGTGGATCTTTCGGTTTGGATTTCTAGGGTTGTGGACCCTACCCTCGACCTTGATCAACGATTGACTTTTTAATCAACTAGCCTGAGTTCTTCTGGTGTGTTGCTAATCTTAGAGTGTTGTTGAGATTCTATGGAGCTTATTGTGCTCAACATGATGATGTGTCTTTCTCGATTAACGTGCACCTTGATTTACGTACTGATGGCATCACATTGTGATATTCTTGTTTATTTTATGTGATTTGACTTGTGTATTGAACTTGTTGTGGAGTGTGGTTGATTTGTATGTTTGGCCTGATGTGATAAAATGTGAGGGCTACGAGTGGACCATGAACCCATTGTCATGGGGTTTGTTGCTTCGAGACTTGTTTCACATATCATATCATTATTCCATTTCTTGTTTCGTTGAGCTTTTGTATTTTGAGTACTTGTTTCATGTCTTCTTCTTCGGGCATTGCTATATTTCTTGGACTTCTGCTCGGTTCCGTTGAGTGATCCAGAATTGGGTTCTACTGGGCTTTCGTTGAGTGGTCTGATTCCCTGCTCAGTTTGGATTCCGTTGAGAGGTCCAGAATCCCTCATGGTCAGCAATTCCATTGAGTGGTTCAGAATCATATCCAGCTGAATTTCATTGAGTGGTTTGATATGCATTGTACTCCGCGATTCCGTTGAGTGGCTCAGAATCGTATCCACTCGGATTCTGTTAAGAGGTCCGAAATCCCTTATACTCCACGATTCCGTTGAGTGGTTCGAAATCTCGTTTGGTACTTTGATTCCGTCGAGTGGTTCAGAATCTGATGTTGATGGATTTCGTTGAGTGGTCTGAAATCGCATCATTGGATTTGTTGGTTCCTTGGATTGATTTCAGCTTCAGAGGTGTAGGCTTCGGCCGAACTGTGTCGCTCTAGCCTTGCATTTTGGTGTATGGTATGTGTTATTCATTGATTTGATTGTGGAATGATGTTGGTTGTGATTGTTGTCATTATGATTGGACTCGTTGACCAATATGGCTAGAGATTTATGTTGCGCTTCGTCGAATGTTCCTCGTGTTGCATACCTGTTGTGTGGTATTATGTTGAGACATAGTGATTTATGCGATGATTGTTTGAGTGTAGTGAAGGGTGAACTACAAATGACTTGATCCATTTTTAAGGTACGTAGTTAGTCTAACGAGGAGGTTAGATGCAACCATTAAGTATACGAAAATTTTTACGCAATTTGAACCTTGAATTATGCTTTGTACATATTCCGGAGGCGGGGTATGTTAGATATATTGATACTTGGTGATATCATGTATCGATCCTGGACGTATGTGAGGATCGGGACGTGATAGATGTTGTTTTAATTCTTTTGATTTAAGAAAGAAAATAACGAGAGTCGAATTCTTATCACGCGAAAGTAAAATATTCTCTCGTCATTGTACCTAAGTGAAGTTGGTATATATGCTACGAGTGGCTTCTTCAAATAGGTATAATAAGATTTAGGATAAATCTCAGTTTACTACCCTCAAGTTTTGTGGTTTTCAACATTTAGTACATGAAGTTGTTTTCGTCCCAGAGTCATACCTAAAGTGTTAATTCTGAAATAGTCTCATATATCTGTTAGTTTGGCTATTAAGTCTCCCCATTACCTGGTGATGTGGCGCCCATATGGACAATGACTAGGCACCACATGTCATTAAGAGGTCCACATGAAAATTAAAAATTCAAAAAAAAATTTCTCGCCCAGATTTAAAATATTAAAATAATTAATTAAATAAAAGTATTAAAAAAATATAAAAATAAAAACCCAGAACCCCCATCGTCTTCCCCACCTGACACCCCTCCATCCTCTCCACCCCTCACCCACAGACACCCTTCCTCTTCCCTAATACCCACCCTTACCGCCAAGCCTTTTCTCCTTCCCCAAAAACATAGCCCCTTTCCTTCCCCCAAAACCCCAAAAGAAGCAACATTTAAGTGTACCTAGAGCTACTACTCTTGAACTGGTGAACATGGGCATCATCCGTTTTGAAGTCTACAATTGGTTGTTCTCTGTGCAAACAAAAAAAAAGAAAATCATGCACTCCTTAAAAGTATCCGTAGCAAACCATGAGCACCACACAAATCAATCCAGCCAGTCCAATCCAATCTCAAAGACAAAAAGATAGTGAAAAGAAAGATCCTATATTCTTACAGAGCTCTGGTGAGATTATTGAGAAGCTTCTTAGAATCTTCAAAGAAAAGAGACACCACTTCAACAACAAAATATGGGTTGCTCTCATCCTGCAGCTGTTCGAGCTGCAAAAATTGACCATCCAGAAACCCCTTTTCTCACCCAACGAATAAAAAAAATCCCAAAAAAAAAAAAAAGCATCAGGAACCAAACAAGCAAAAACAACAAAATCAAAACAACCCCATATGTGATTTATGATTAAATTTCACATTTTTTCTGTTGCTTTTACCTCCAGGAACAAGGATTTGTGTCGTCAACCCACTGTCTCTGCATCTGCCCCACCTCCATGTCTTTGGTCTTGTTCCTCTCCACACAGACAAAGTAAGAGAAAGAGAGCCAGCAGAGAAAAGCTTGTGCCTTGAATTGCAGATCTTGAGGAATTATTGCACAAATTAGTGACTATAATGTTATAAAATTTTGGGAAGGCCAGAAAAAGGGTTTGGTGAATTCAATGTGAAAAAACAAAATCCAAAAGCTGCTTGCTTTGGGGTATTTAACCCATTTGGATGTGTGTTTGGTGGTAGGGTTTTTGGGGAAGGAGTAAAGGCTTGGTTGTAGGGGTGGGTATCAGGGAAGGGGAAGGGTGTAGGTGGGTGAAGGGTGGAAGGGTGGAGCTGTGGAGGGGATGGAGGGGTGTCGGGTGGGGAAGATGTGACAGCCCGTCCCGGAGTTTTCGTACCGTAGGGGTGAAATGACGGTTTTGCCCCTAGTATGGTTGTTTCGTTGTGTGGTTGTTTTTGGGTGTTGCTTGGCTGGTTTTGGACCACACACACACCACACTCACTCACCCTCTCTCTCTGCCCTGTCCCGAGCACACTCTCTCTCTCTCCCATTCCTATTCTTCTTGTACGGACGACAACCAAAACCCTTGAAACCTTCACAGATCGAGGAAACAAATTACATATTCGTGCTCGTGAGGTCCTTAGGAGTTCAACCATACCCATTTCAGGTAAAGATACCTTCATTTACACGTCGAACTCGAGATCCCCCGATTTGGTCACTGTTTATGCACTTGTTAATTCTTGTGTTTTTGGGAATTTAAAGCTTGTAGGAAGCTTGGTGAAGTCCTTAGGAGGTTCGGGGTGGTTCGTTTGAAGGTTTTGGACGTCGGGATCGTGAGTTACAAGGTTGGCCGGAGTTGGTGGGGTTTTCCTGGCTAGATTCCGTGGGTTTTAGTGCTTGAAAGTGGTATGGATTTGTTCCTCTTGTTGTAAGCTTCATGTTGGTACCAATTTTGTGAAATTTGGTTGAAAAACGAGTGAGATACAAGGTTTTGAAAATTTCCCGGTTTTCTGGTGCCGGAGTTTGGCCGAAGAAGATGACGGAATATTTCGTCAGTTTGGACGGAATATTCCTAACGGCGTTAACGGAATCCGTCAGAGTTAATGAAATATTCCTGACGGCGTTAACTGACGCCATCAGTGTGCCAGGCACGTGCCTGCGCGTGGGCGGTGCATGTGGCCGTGTCTTGGTTGGCGTGTGGGGGTGCGTGCGGCGTCGAAAAATTATTTTAAAAATATGGGGATGTTCTTGAGGTTAAGTAGATCACGTTGGTGTATTCATATACCTCATTTAAGCATTGTATGAGAAGTTATTTCGTAAGGTTGGTTATATGCTTTAAAATTAACGTTTTTATAGTTGTTTCGCATATAGGTGAGACCTATCCTGAGGACGAGCGCGGTCACTCGAGGCAAGGGGGTTACAACCCTTCTACATACCAGTGAGTGGGCTTTTGGTTTTCTGTATACACCTATATACTTATGTTTTTCCCAGAAAGTGAATTGAAACGTTTATACACTTATATGCCATGCATTATGTTTGCCGTTTGTTTATGCATTATTATTAGCATATATATATATTTGTATGTTGGTGTTGCGGGCGCACAGGTAAGTACCAGGTGAGTATGGTTTATGCTTATAGTCAGTAGTGGTTTGAGATGCATAGAGAGCTCATAACCTGCACCTCCGGTGTTAGTGCTCCCACCTAGAGTTGGGCATAGTCCTTCACGTGATGTTCACCTCCCGCACCACACGCTCATCTTGGATCCAAGTTTGGTGCACAGTCCTGTCGTAGAGACCACTTTAGGTGGTTCCAACTCGTAGGTGACCCGCGATTATTCGCCCAGCCTTCACGTGATCGTAGCACTTGAGTGTACTTATATTACACCCAGTCCTGTCGTACAGACCACTGTAGGTGGTTCCGACTCATGTGCAGGTATAGTTAGTGAGATGGAGATTTGAGCTCTAGATTCAGCTGTACATGTCACATTAGGTGACTCCGGCTGAAAGATTACATGGCATTGATTTGACATTTCCTGAGCACTTGCATTCTATTTAGAGGCATTTGACATGGCATATTTCTGAGCATGGTATATATATATATATGTATATTTTATTTTCTGGGAAGTATACAGGTTTTACGGCGAAGGGTTAGAACTTTGTTTGTGAAATGGTTTTTGAAATGCTTTGTTTTTGCCCACTCACGCTTTCTGTTTTGCGCCCCTCCAGGTTCTAGTTGGCTAACACTTTTGGTGGCTCCCCAGAGGATTTTCCTGGCATATCTGACAGATTACCACCAATGTAGGACCACCTTTGGGTGTGTTTATGTAGTGTTGTTTCTCCCGGACTGCATTAGGTCTTCGCGCTCTGAACTTTGTTTTCACACTTACGCTTGCACATGTATGTTCTTACGTTGTCTATAGCTGGTTTTTATTTATTCGTACTTTTATTATTATTTTATTAGCTTCCGCACTGTGCACATGGTTACGTCACTTCCACGTGATGGCCAACATGCCTTTATCTCGGTCGGGCTGTGTCAGAAGACGAAGGGGGTTATGGGTTTTTTTTTTATATTTATTTTAAATACTTTTATTTAATTAATTATTTTAATATTTTAAATTTGGGCGAGAAATTTTTTTTCGAATTTTTAATTTTCACGTGGACCTCTTAATGACACGTGACATCCAATCATTGTCCACATGAATGTCACATCATCAGTTAACGGAAGGGTAGTAAATTGAGATCTACCCTAAAATTTAAGTATATTTTTAGCATCATTTTTCTTCTTTAAACTTAGTTGATCCTCTGATCAAGCACCCAATTGGGGCCGGGTTAGTTAGGAGTATTGTGGGAGAGGAGCCGACCAGTTATATATTGTGACTATAGATTCCGGCATTTTTCCACTCAATTTTTATTATATATTATGACCAAGGATAGATTACTACTACCTGACTAGCCTTTGATTAAAATTTAGAGGCTTAATCAAAAGCAAGTACGTAATTATATCTTTAAACCTCCTCACTCAAGTGCCTTATCCACCACCATATACTTCTTAATTAAAATTTTGATTCTGAAACTATATATAATACTGTGATTACGTTCCTATTCCCTCATTTTGTTATTAAAGAATTAGTAGCGTTATTTTAAGAGAGAGAATTTATTTAAAACAAAGTAAATAGTTAAAGCTGCATTGATAAACGAGGGCAGTTAAGTAGAAAAGTAACCCATGTTTAAAAATAATTTCTGAAAGAGTAAACAAAAATTAATCATGGTGGTGGAAATCCCACTTCAATGGAGTATTAAATTTATCTCATACGAAGTCCCAAACATCGACACGTAAACGGAATGGATTCTTATAATTTGGATTCAAGTGTATTGTCATGTATAGCTTTAGCTTTCATTAAAATCTTATCCTCGTGCCAACGTGAGTTAACTGAGAAGATACGTTACTCACTCAACGTGGAATTTTCTGAGACGAAAATTTTCAAAGGTTGAACCTTTAATTAATAAATTGATTGATGAAATCAGATTTGAATCTTCTGTTCGCACGTAATGATTTGATCTTTGTATGAGAAATGCTAAAGAAATTTTCTCAAAAGTGAGATTTTCTACTACCTCATGTTTTTTATATAGTGTTTTAAAATGTCGGCGTATAAATTGACGTTAAGTTGTGATGTGACAAAGGATCATTCAAAGTCCTACTTTTAATTAAAAGAGTGCCTTAGTATTTCACTAATATATATCTCTTAACTGAATGAATAATTCGACCTCTAAAACTTTTGCAATTGAAAATGATTGCTTTGACCAAAAATTGTGGATCAGGCATGTTTAGAGCATTTTTATCATACAACTCCACCCTTATGAGTTTGTATTCTTTAGACATGTTAAAACCTCAAACGCTAATGATTTATATTTTCGCTTTAATTTTCCTTCCGGATAAGATTTTTTTTGTTTAAAATTCCCTTATGGGGAAATGCTACTTTATTCCACTTTTTACATTTCTTTTTATTGATTTCAAGTTCATTCGTCATCATCAATGTGGTTTGATGGTTTGAAATTGCCTCATCTTTACAAAAAATTAACCAAAGTGAAAATCGTATGGTGACATTTACATTAAGAGAATTGAAGAATAAACTGTTTGTGAACCCGTCATTTTTGTGATTTGTGACATTTGAACTACAAAAGTTCTCTAATAAAGTGAAAACTTAATGTTACTAAACTAAATATTCATAGGTTTTGTTTAATATTGGGCATAGTGGGCATATTGTGGAAGACGCCAAGATATGGCTCCCCACAATCACTGAAGACGCATATACTCATGTCCGCCGGCAAGCCAACGGAATTGCCCACCGTCTTGCTCGTTTCAGCTTAAGTATTGGGGGCCACTTTGCCCACCTTCTTTTATCATTGACCTCCTCATTGAGGATGGCGTGTAATATGTTCTTGGGGCTGGTCCTCTGCTTGTGTAACTTTTTGACTCAGGTTCCCGATCTTTGAATGAAAGGCATAGTTCAAACCATATACCTCAAATGAGTAAATGAAATTCCTTAAAATATAGCTAAGCAAATACAATATCAACACATAAAATAAACAGCGCCGACATAATATTTCTTCAGCAAATTTTGGGATGTGATAGAGTTTGAACTCTAAATTAAGAGCCCGCAGCAACCCTACATTCGAACTCAAAGAGGGAAGCATGCTATTAACATACAACAAAAGAACTTAATGAGATAAAGCACAAGTTTAACCAATTACAAGAAAGATAGTGAGATGCGTAGGTTTAGTATACTTTTTATTTTTTTACTGCAACCATAGATTTTCATTGATGAAAGAGAAATACACTGAACAATACAAAGCAGTGCCGAAGGAATAGAACATCAGCCTTTGCATTGTTCCATTAAAAGATCGAGAATTAGATTAGGGGGTTTTTCAAACCATGATCGATCACAAGGTGAATGGAGACTAGATAGAGTTAGACGATGGGCAATTACTTCGGTTTCTTAGTGGCGCACGAGGACAAGAAAAGCTCCAGCGATATTCGACTTCAAAATTTTACCATCCTCGACTATGTGTCCAATTAGAGACAAATTTATGGATTGATTTAACATTATTTAATAAAAATGGTACATATGGGCCCAATCCCAACATTTTGATTATGATCATCACTTCTGGAATGGGATCTGATTCGGATTAGTTCGTAACTCCATCCCAATTATTTTCTATTAATCTCTTTATTAACATAACCAAGTATTAAGATAATATTTACTCTTAATGGAAGAGACTATTAATAATATTGAAGGGCTGAATAAAGCATGGGACGTATCGCTTTGGGAGGAATATCCTATTGTCCTTGACGTGTACGTTGGGTGGTAGAAGGTGGCGACGGAAGGGACTAGGATTCTCTTTCCTCATTTTTTCATCATCTTCCATTCCCTTATCTCACATTCTCTATTTTGTTTTTACTTTTCATAAAAAATTAATATTGGATGTTGATGTGGCTTAACTGTGACCGTTCAAATAGAAGAGGAAAGGGAAGGGAAAAAAAGAAAGAAGATAATCCTACTCCTAACAGAAGGTCTAATGGTGGGACCCTGACCACTCATCTTCCTACATTGTCGAGTGAGAGTAAGTTTTTGTTATACAAGACTACTATTTACCATTTTTTATTTTTTGTCAATAGTTAGGTGAGATTTTGAGAGGAAAGGAAAATCGGAGTTGGAAAGCCTCGAATTTGTGCGAGAATGGCCACATGGGTGCATAATTTCCACTATGACACTAGCACTTGTTGTTTTATTTATTCAAGTTATAACATATGTATTTATTTATTTTTATTAAACAATCTCTTTTATGTTTGTGACATATCAGTTATGTTGTTGACCTATATTAGTGGAATGATGCATATATTTGTTTTTATTAATATAAGAGTGAAATGTAACAAGTATATGTGTAATCTGCTTATATTATAGTACGTAGAATGATAACACTATTAGACAAAGGGTAAGGGTAGTGTTTATGTGTTGGTGTATATGTTGCACATCTTTGGCTTCGGCTAGCACTAATGCAATGCCTAGTTGCAAACAAAAGACTTGCCACTAGCAGGGAAAACATAATATAGTGGGAAAAATAATGGAGTAGTAATAGGAGTAGTCGGTTTATTGTTGGGTCCCGGACTCTGTAATTGGTTTAGTTGTTTACATATGGCCAAGAGAACCATTTGAGTCATGCTGATATTCATCGCATATATGTATTTTATGTGCAATTAAGGAGGATAAAATACTCAAAAGGCATGCAACTCAAAATTTGGATAACATAAGCTACATTACATACTTGTGTCATCTTTTTATATATGCATACCCAAAGAATACGTAAATGACACGGAAGTAAGAAAAAGAATTGTCATTTTCTAAAGCTTTAACTTAAAAGTATTGGGGCTGAGGAAAACTGAACAAAGCCAGAAAAAAGAGACAGAAAAAAGAAGAGGGGGAAGTGCCAATTGCGTGTGAGAAAATACTGGAATCAACTTAAAGCAGTAACACTACATGCATCAGCCAAAAACCGTTTCCCTATTTATTACAATTATTATCCATTGAAAAAGAAACGGCTTCTTGTTTTTTTCAGAACTACTACTGCTTTGGTGCATGCCCCTTGCTAAAGCTCATCCTCTGTTTAGCAATTTTCTTTTGTTTTTTTGCAGTAGATATATATAGGCAATGTACGTAGCTTTGCTTTGGGTAGCTTGCAATTTGCAAAGCCTTTGAAGCTGTTTCAGTAACCTCACTGTAGCAAAAGTATAATTCTATAGCAAGGATATCGATTGAGTTATTTTCATATGCATGCGCCGGCACCGCATATTGTTTCCATTTCCAATTGCATGGTGTACATTTGATCTTTACACATGAATTAGTGGAGGTATATATCGATATGTCATCTTTCTTTCTAATAAGACTCTAACCCTCTATGTATATTATCGAAGGTCTATGATGTCATGCTGTGGTTGTACCATGCACTTATTTAATATCAACTAGTCTACCATGATGTCTGAATAACGGATTAGGATTCTCTCACCTTCTATTCGTATCTCCTATCTCCTTCTCTTCCCTCTTCTCACATTTTATATTTTGTCTTATTGTCTTTATAAAAAAAAATCAATATAAAATGTTGATGTAACTCAACCATAACCACATTCAAGTAGGAGGGGAGGAGAGGGAAGGGAAGAGAGATTAGGAGGGGAGATAATCCTCCTCCCTGAAGAACTCAATCCTAGAAAAATATTGGTTGGCTTGGCTATACATCGAAATCATCTCATTTATTGCAATTAATGTCCCAATTGAGTGATATTGTTTAGAGTATTAAGATTGTGTTTGCGTCCAAAATAATTATTCTGATGTTTGGAGTTTTGGGTTGAAGATTTAGTATGGAGGACATATAATAAAAGAACTCTTATCAATAGATGGAATATTATATTGGTATAGAATAGTAAGGACAATATCATTTTAGAAATGAAAACGCTTCTTTCATTGCATCATTGGCTTTGTCATAATGGATTCAACTTGGTTGACAAGATGATGCATGCGATCATATGTTTGTTTTTTTTTTTCTTTCAATTATAATCACCTGGGAATAAGGAGGACCCTACAGATTAAATACACCAACATAATTGATCCAATCTAGCTTCCTCTACTTGTCTTAATATACATAGTTTTTTAAGGTTAAATTAAGAATTTCGTCTATAAATCTGGAAAACTTGAAGAGTTCGTCACGCAAAAGGTAGCATTCTACGTGCCAATTTTTTCCTTGGCATGAAAACTTTGCCCGACGTATTAAAGTTTGTCCATTGAACGTTATTTATCAGGCAAAGGGTTCTGAAAACTTAAAATGTTGACCATTTTTGCCTGACAAACTGTTTTATTACGTTGGATTAAGTTACTTTGACCGACAAAGTTGATTCGTCCAACAAACGTTCCTTGGGCAAATGATCTTTTCTGGTAGTGATTGTATTCTTCAATGCTTGACACTCACACCAACACACACCCTTCCTTCCCATCAACCCAGCTACAAAATGGCTACAAACTGTACTGCACATAACTCTTGCTCATATTTTTCATTTCTCAGGCAAAAGATATGAGGACTAATGCCAAGAGAGACTGATGTCTGTCGTACACGTGCATCTTTCGGCACCTTTCACTTGCATCAATAGTTGATAGTCATCTACGCTCGTACAACGATTGTGATTGGTAAAGCTACTCTATATACATAGTTATAATTAATCTACATGATGTGCCGTAATTGTTCAGTTGGATAACGTAAATATGTGCAAACCCTTTAGGAGAAGGGATTTCTATTTTTTTTTTTTCAAAAAATGGGGATTAGTTGTGGTATCCACTTCACATCGAAATTCAACGATACGAACCACCTATTTTGTAAGTCTCGATTCATAGATCATTCTTACAAAAATTCAATTCAATCGGAAAACAATTGCCTATTTAATTTTCGTGATGAAATTTCAACATTTCTTAGAACATAGTGTTCTTCAATTTTTTTAAATTCAATTAAACGTTTTAAATATTTTTGATTTGGCTAATATTTTGCAAGGATGTGTGGGCCTACAAGTAATTCCTATTTTTTTTTTTTAAAAAGGGGATAATACTCTGTGTGTGTGTGTGTATTTTTTTAATTTGTTCCATATTCGTTAACACACACGGAGCACACAGGTATCAGAATAAATAACTTTTCCTTTTCATGTGTTTTCTTTTCGTTTTCTTTGTTGCCAAGCGTTCCATAATTAGAGCATTTTTAAAAGAGTTAGTAAATTTTTTCTTTAAAATTGTTTTTTGCTAACAAATTTGACATTTTTATGCTATTTTAAAAATTCATCATTCCAACTCACTCTTCAACCAACCCTTCAAATTTTATCTTTCACTTTAAAATATAAAAATCTTAACTTTATCGTATCTTGTCGAGTCCAATTTTTATTTTCAAAACTCTTTACCAAACAATATTTCTGAACAAAATATTGTGCACCATATGACGCTTTACTGCAGTAGTAGAAAGTAATTATTCATATGCACTCTAGTGTGGGTTTGACGCTGACTGAATACTCTCCCTTAACACTTAACAACTAATAATTTAGCCTACGAACTTTATAGTTTGTCAAAAAAAAAAAAACAAAAAGATTAAAATATATTGCGGACATAATTTGCTAACTTGAAGAATAGCAACTGACCTTATAAATATACAAAACCAATTTCTAATTCTTTAATTTGCTAATTGAGTTGCTACTCTGCTAGAGATGCATTTTTCTTACATAGTTTACCAAATCTAATTTTACCACAAATACCACCTCCTTCGAGACGCCCTTACATTCTCTAATGAAAAATTGGTCCAAATACCAAATCTACCCCTGAGTGCATTTTTACTGTACTCATAGGTGAATGAAATATCCCATCAAAGAACAAAGGGGGACCCAGCTTTGCCCCACCTTCCTCATGCAAAATGACGACATTATTCTCGAAAACAAAAACATAAACAAAATAAAAAAGCTCAACTCCTACAGATTAAACCACCCTAGCTCTGTGCCTATATATAACACCCACTACCATCACTTCTCAACCCACAACACCCGCAACCATCTCATTATCTGTTCTATCTTTTGCTTGATTTGCTTCTCTTGCAAACATATTGTTAGCTGAAAATAACCTCATCAAAAGTTCAAAACACGGACGTTTGATTCAATTAATATGGCAGGGAAAGAGCCTTTTAACGTGACAGCCAGAACATCGGGGATCACGACGACACAGAGTTCACCGTGGCATTCCCCGGTGCCCTACTTGTTCGGTGGGCTGGCAGCCATGTTGGGTCTAATTGCGTTTGCGCTTCTGATCTTAGCATGCTCCTACTGGAAACTCTCTGGCTACCTCGAAAACAACGAAAACGGATCAGAGCAGGACCTGGAAGCTGGAGAAGGCGGAAAAGGCAACGAGTCCGCCCAGAAGCTCCCGAAGGTTTTCGAAGAGAAAATCTTGGTGATCATGGCCGGAGACGCCAAGCCAACTTTCTTGGCCACACCCATGTCAAGTAGGTCTTCATCTTTTGGCGACAATACTAACAGCTCTTGTAGCTGTAGCCAAAAGACTGATAAGTTAGTGGAAATGAGTGAGACGACTGCTGACAATAAGCAAGGAAGTAGTGATGGCAGCGATCAGCATCAGGTACAAGTCACCGATGAGAACAGGGACAGTACCCATGGGGCCTCAGATCACTCAGGTCAGAGAGCCAGTAATTAAGTAATTAACTTAATTACTTGTGATTTTGGTAATTAAGTAATTTTCTGGATGGGGTTGATTTGGTTGAGACTGAAGGTGTGGGTTTTTTTTTTTTGGTTTTGTACTTTCCTTTTTCACGGGAGCTGTATATGAAATTGAGATGAAATGGAAGAATTCCCCATTCTCCTTACAGTTTTGCCCTTCCATCTGTTATTTATGCTCTCATCAATTTGTTAGCCTACACTCCAAATTTAATATTTTATTTCTTAATTAAATACTCACGCTTAAACTAATGCAACAGCACAAGTTAAAGAGTGGGAATGACTTTACTTTTTATTTTTATTTTTTTGTTTAAATTTGTTATCATAAGGTTTCGATGTTCGTTAATTATATATGAGTGGTACATACATTTTGGGGGTGGTTTTGACAAACCCAGAAACCAGTTATATATGGAAAAAGAAGAAGATGGAGATGGATGTGTCCGGAATTTTGTACTGGATGCCGAGTAGAAGAATCAAGGGGTACGTGGTGGGCTGAGACGGTAGAAAAAGGCACGTCTAGGTAGCTAGGTCTCAGGTGTTGTCTAATGAGGTGAAACTGCTACGATTTTAATTTAATTTCTTAAATATTAATGATTATATATAACACATTATTGTGTTGGTGAGTGGAATTCAGTGCAATGCGCATTAATCCAGCTTTCTTTGTGTTTGTGTTTGAATGAAGGGTACAATATATTGTACATTTTTTGTATTTGGCGAATATGCAGATACAATATTTGGGTGGTGACACCGGAGTTGTGTGGTGGATATTATTTATATGGATATCGAAAATGATATTGGCAAGCACCCATGATTGGAAATACTGATCATATGTACATTTATGCGTTAAATAGTAAGCCACTAAATTTTCAAAATGCCCCACAAAAAGGAAACCACAATATAAACTTTTTTAGGCTATGTTTTCAAGTCATGAGAGTGGAAACCAAAGTATAAAGAAAATGATCGCAAAATATTGGATAGGAGAGGTTAGGAAATGCATTCTAGAGGATTAAAAAGATATAAAAGAGAGATTTGTAGCCACTTAGTACTACATTATAGTGGTATTTCTTTTCACTTATAAATAAGAGGTCTTAGGTTCAACTCTCGCCAAAGGCGAATTTGAACCACATTATTACTAACACATTGTGAGGTTAAGCCCACCCCCTCTCCTTTAGTGTAGATAATATCATTTGTTAAAAAAAGGAAAAAATAAGAAAGAGAGAGGTTTGTAAATGACACGTTTCAATTAGATACTAGCCAATCCGATCGTATATGCCTTTGTAATGCTCATTGTGGAGCAAAAAATAATCACAAAAATCCAGAAGATGACACGTGGCATTTTTCCCAAAGAAGATGAGAATGCATTCATTAAATGGGCAAGACTCTCAAATATTCTCATGTGTAGCTCAACATCTCTGGAGGCTCAAGCAGCTACCTAGGCCACCATCAAGCTCATCTCCTCGGGTGATGCAGGGTGCAGCAGCTAGAAAAAAAAAAACCGAAAAAAGAAAACTAATAGATAGGGTCCACTATCTCCTAATGCGAGGAAAGACCTGAAAACCCCAAAGCCCCGTCTCTAGTACTAGCCTACAACATATACAACTAGAAGAACAAAGCAAAACAATCTCACAAAGAGAAAGGCACAAGCTGAGAAACTTCTTTGAATATTTCAATCAGTAATAAAAATGTTCAACTCCCTAACCTTCCATCAAGAAGTGGGTTTTATCACTAATTTGAAACTTACATTCATAATTCAAAAGGGCCTTAAACATAATAACACTGAAAATTGAAAATTACATGAAGAAAGGCTATTATCAGCCATAAAAACGGCCTGGCTGTTATGAGCAGCCAAAAAAAACGCCCTAAGCTATTATTGAGTTTATTAAGTCCTACTTAATATTGTTAAGCATTCAATTTATCCCAATGATCCATAAATGAACTAGCCATCATATCTGTATCATCCTTTCCAGGTTGGAGAAAATTCGCCCCCAAATTTGCAGTTCCAATATCCTCACTGTCCCTTTTGAATGGAATGAGATGTTTCACATTGAACACATTAGAAGTATGAATATGGCTAGGTAACTTCAGGCGATAATCATTATGGTTAATCTTTTCAAGAATTTCATATGGCCCAATCTTCCTTGCAGACAGTTTATTGTATTCTCCAGCTGAAAAACGATCATTTGTCAAAATTGGCCAAACAAAATCTCCCACATCAAACTCCACCATTCGCCTTTTGGAATTTGCATGATCTTTATATTTTTGACTTGTTTCTTGAAGGTACTTGTGCGTCATGCTATAGATTTGCTAGACATTGTCAACGAAACTTTCTGCTTTGCCACTAATTCTTTTCACGTTGGGAACAGGAGCAAGACCAACTGGTGCTCGAGGAATTAAGCCAAACATAATATATAAAGGACACATTCCAGTGCTGCGATTGACGGAACGATTGTAGGTGAACTCTGCAATACATAACTTTTGGTCCCATGACTTTAGATGCTCACCAACTAAGCATCGCAAAAGATCCCCTAATGAGCGATTCACAACTTCCGTTTGCCCATCAGTTTGAGGATGATAGACACTGCTGAAATTCAATTGTGAATTAGCTAATTTCCACAGGCTCCTCCAAAAATGACAAAGAAATTTGGTGTCCCGATTAGAAACAATTGAACTTGGTAACCCATGAATTCGGTATACATCACGAAAGCATCCGTTGTCTTCTTGTTGGCAATAAAGTGAACCATTTTAGAAAATCGATCCACCACAACAAAAATGGAGTCTACACCACAGTGAGTACGAGGCAAACCTGAAAAGCTCTTATTTATCTATATTTTATATCAAATTCACTTGTATTTTCTTAGTTAGTTCCTTATATTTTTGAGTTATTTACTTTGTTTTAGTGTTTTGTAGGATTAGTCAAGCAAAGAAAAGAAAAATAGCACAAGTGGGATTTTAAGTAACAAATTCGTCAAAACTGCCTATGCAGGTCAGCTGACTTTGGAAGCAAGTTACAGACAGCTCAGAATGAATTAGAGAATGAGCCTTATATTCTTGGAAAGCTACAGATGTCTATTTTCGGGAGCATTTTGCGGATTGTCAATATCATTTTTCTAGAAGAAGTTATGGCCATTTTAACACTAAAAGGTTCCTAAGAGGCTGAGCAGTTTGTAACTGACAAGAAAGCATTGAAAGCAATAAATTCAATAAATCTAGTAGCCAAAACTGATGCAGTCAAGAACAAACCAGCTGGCACCTATTCAAATATCAGAGGAAATGGAATTAAAGATGAGGATTAAGAGGGAGTGATTGGCATAAAGGCTACCCAAGGAGTTACAATTGTTTTACCATTTCCTCTCACTGATTGTCATCACTAAATGGCTATTAGTAGGTGAGTTAAGGAGAAGAAAATGATGTAGCAAGAATTGGTTTAAAAGTAGCATTGGGGAAGGAAGGAAAGAGGAGGCCTCAGTCGATTTCTTTTGGTTCTATTTTCTCAAACTCATGTCTATCTTTTGTTTTAATTTAAGGATTGTGTAACTAAATTTTTAGTAGTTAGGGGCTGTTTTGAAGCCCCAAATATGATTGCAAGTTTGTTATGACATTTCGTTTGAATTACTTTTATGAATGGATGAAAATTGGTTCACTACTTGTCTCATTGATGAATTCTTTATGTGTTTTCTACGGATGCATACTTAGTAAGCATATCTAGGATTCTAATGCTATGAATATGTGTGTGCCTGCCCTTGTCGAATGAGGACCTACATATGTTCTAGAGTAGTACTTGTTAATTGCGATTAACATGTGAATCAATTTCTAGGATAAGTACGACAACGCTAGTACTGACGATGCCTTGTGATGACTCAAACTCTTTTCGTTCTTAATGATTTATACTTGTTAAATCTATGAACACACCATTCCAGATTGCATGCTAGGGACTAAGTTAAGTTGAAAACGCCATTCTCTTAATATACTACATAAGAAAGAGTAATAGGTTGAGTTCTAACATTGAGCCAACTTGAGCATTTTCATCCGGAAATAAAAGGAATTTGAATGAAACAAAACATGTTTGCATGATTATTTGTTGGTGGATAACAGTTCCCCTAACTCGTTTTTCTTAATTTGTGAACTATTTAAAATCTGTTTTTGCCCTGCTTTTGTTCGATTTAATTTAATTAGCAAATCAACTACAAAAGTCCCAAAAATTTGTGTGAGTGTAGCTCTGTGTGTCTAGTGTTTTCATATAAAATTTCATAGACTTAGATAAGTACAAGTTAGTCTAATAATTATTTTTCGGTAGTTGGTCAGTAGGGACAGTAACCCAGTTTTTGTGACATTTTAAGTAGTTGGATAAAACAATCTTCTGCAGGAAAGACCCTTATTTTCATATGCTACAATTGACAAATCTTAGTGTTAATAAGGAAAATCAATAGGACATTTGTGTGCTACTTTGTGGTGTTCTTTTAATCCTATCAAAATCCAAAACAGAATCCATGCTTATATCCACCCATGGTTGTGATGGAATAGGTAATGGCATGTACAATCCAGCGTTGGTCGCCTTGCCCTTGGAAACTTGACAGATTCGACATCGTTCCACAAAACGATATACTTCTTTCCGCATGGTAGGTCAGATATAAGAGAGAAACAAGCTCAAAGGTCTTGTCCCTTCCAACGTGGCCTTCATTATGTAACTCTTGTATGATCCTCAATCTCAAACTAGACTCTAGGATGCAAAGTTGATTTCCTTTAAAGAGAAACCCTTCATGCAAAACATAATATGTTCTAGTTCCATCCTCAACATTTTCGACAATTGTAGAGAAGAAAGGATCAATTTTCAATAAATCCTTCGAAGAGTCAAACCCTAATACTTGAATTCTCATCGAACCAAGTAAATATCTCCTTCGACTTAAGGCATCTGCAACTTGATTTTGCACACCGACTTTGTGCTTTAAGACAAATATAAATTCTTGTAAGTATGCTGCCCACTTAACATGCCTCGCTGACAATTTTTCCTGACTGTTTATATGCTTCAGAGAGTCATGATTAGAGAACATAACAAACTCTTTGTAGATTAGATAGTGCTTCCAATATTTCAATGCTTAAACAATAGCGTTGAATTCTAAGTCATATGTGGAATAATTCAATCTTGAACTACTCAGTTTTTCACTGAAATAATCAATAGGCTTCCCTTCTTGACTTAGAATAGCTCCAATCCCAATCTTGGATGCATCGCAAGATAGCTCAAAAACTTTTGAGAAGTCAGGTAAGACAAGCAACGGAGCCAAACTCAACTTTTTCTTGATTTGATTGAAGGCAACTACTGCTTCTCCATTCTAAGAGAACTTTCCACCATTAATACAATCGGTGATCAAAGCGCCATAATGGTGCTAAAGTGTGGAATAAACCTCTTGTAAAATGAGGCAAATCCATGAAAACTTTAAACATCATGTATGGATTATGGCGTAGGCCATGTGGTGACTGCTTCAACCTGTTTATTATCCATAAGTATTCTATTTTTAGATACAACATATCGAAGGAACAGCACGTGATCAGTCATATATGTACACTTCTTTAAATTTGCATAAAATTTCTCCTTTCACAATGCAAACAACACCTCCCGTAAGTGCTGAACATGTAAGGCAGGACATGTGCTGTAGACAAGAATGTCATCAAAATATACCACCACATAAGTTCCAATAAAAGGCTGAAGTACTTGATTCATAACTCGCATAAAAGTAATCGGAGCATTAGTCAACCCGAATGGCATGACCAACGATTCATATAAGCCTTATGGGGCCTTAAAAGCTGTTTTCCATTCATCACCCTCTCTGATGTGTATCTGATGATACCCACTTTTCAAATCAATTTTACTGAGTACGATGGCACCACACAGTTGGTAAAGAAGATCATTAAATCTTGGCATCGAAAATCGATACTTAATTGTGATTTTGTTGATCGCTCGACTATCAGTGAGCATCATCCATGTCTTATCAATCTTTGGCACCAACAAGGCAGGAACCACACAAGGGCTTAAGCTTTCCCGAATAAAACCCTTTGTGAGAAACTCCTCCACTTGTTGTCTCAACTCCTCCACTTGTCGTCAACTCCTCATGTTCAGTAGGGCTCATCCGGTAGTGTGCTTTGTTTGGAAGGCTTGATCTGGGTACCAAGTCAATTGGGTGCTAAATGGTTCGCAATGGAGGCAAACCATCTAGAATATTTTCTTGAAACACATATGCGAATTCTTCTAACAATGGCTTAGCCAATTTTGGAATTGGATTATCAATCTGCCCATTCTTTTTGCCAACCAGCACATAAACCACATCACTTTGCTTCATTTCAGTTATGAACTTATGATAAGTAAGGAAATTAGAACCCTCCCCATTAGATGGTTTAGGCCCGAAATCCTTAGAAGGAGCAAGCACAATACGCTTATTATCCCACGAAAAACTGTAGGTATTTTTCCGCCCATCATGGGAAACATTTCGATCATATTGCCATGGTCTCCCCAAAAGAAGATGGCAAGCATCCATGTTAATCACATCACACCAAACCTTGTCTCTATACTTGTTAGCAATAGAGAAATGGATCAGACAACGTTTGGAAACCTTTATCTCATTGCCATGTTTTAACCAAGAGAGCTGATAAAGATTTGGATGTGGTTTTGTTTCAAGCTTAAGCTTTTGCACCGCCTCCTCTACCACTACTTTCTCACAGCTCTCACCATCAATAATAAGATTGCAAACCTTCCCTCAAATTGTGCAAGTTGAATGAAAAATGTTGCTACGCAACCAATGACCATCCTTATTTTGCGGAGTGAAACGAACTCTTTTAACTATAAGAGCATCCCCTTGGTTCCCATGTAATATCTCTTCTAGGTTTTCATTTTCATCACCGTCATATATTGCTTCTTGTGAGAAATCATGAAAATCATCATATGTATCTTCACTTTCAACAAACAAGTTTTTACCTGGAGGATCATATTTTCAACATTCATTGGACTTGTGACCAAGTTCACCAGACTTATGACACCTTCCACCAAAAGTAGGAGCATTCTTGCCATTGGAGCTTCCACTAGAACTGACTTTTGGGGCAGTAGGTGCTGGGACAATAGGCATGGAAACTGTTGGAGGGCTTGCTATTGTAGGACCTGATAGGAGCATATTCATGCGACTTAATTAGCTTGTTCTCGTGCATTTATGTTGTGTTTACTTAGTTGTTTTAGTGTTTAATGCCACTTTTGTGTATTTTCAGATTATAAGGCCAAAGTGTGCAAGAAGATGCAAATTGGAGTCTTTTGGAGCGAAAGAGGAACAAATGAGTTGAGGACTTGAAGAAACGACGAAATCCTACTCCAACAATGAATTCTTACCAAAACGAGGAATCCTACTCAAACAAGGTTTCCTATTTTAGGAAAGTTAACCCTAAGTTTCCCGTTTTGGTAACCTTTCCTAAACTTAAACGTCCGTATTTTCTAGCCACTTTGACGGCCTTATAGGCACTTTAGGACACAAAACCAAGGCCCTAGCCCTATTTCCCTTCCTAGCCGCACCTTTATATTTATGTTTTAATTTCCTATTTTAGTAAGCCTTTGAATTTATTTTCGTTAATAAAAATAAGCTAGGAACCAAACATATTTAAAACCCTAGGTTTTACATACTTAGCCGCACCTTTCCCATTATTCCACCCTAATTTCATTCTAATCCGTAGCACCCATTCATGCCATTTGATTATTAAACCTAATAAAACCAAAAAGACAATCAGCCATTCCATTCTTTTTTGTCTTTAGCCGCAAGCCACTTTTTTTCCCATTAAAAAAAAACCATTCAGCCATTTTTTTAAAACCCTAACACTAACCGTGCAGCAACTTCACACCATTCAACAAAACAGCCGCAAGACTTCAAAAATATACTTGGACCATTTTTTATTGCAGCCGCACATCATTCTCCCATTCTACACTTCACCCTAATAAATTATTCAGCCACGCTATCCCATAATTGATCCATCCCGCAGCACCTTCACAAATTATTCACCCTAACAGCCGCACATCATTCTCCCATTCTACACTTCACCCTAATAAATTATTCAGCCACGCTATCCCATAATTGATCCATCCCGCAGCACCTTCACACATTATTCACCCTAACAGCCGCATATTATTCTCCCATTCATGCATTCCTTTAGCCGCAATTCCATTACCCCAAAAACTGTCCAGCGGCAGCACCAGATTTGAAAAAGGGTATCATACCATCTTCCGCATAATTCCCTTTAGCCGCAGCAAGGAGAAGAAGAAGGAGGGCTTAGACGCGCAGAAATTCAAGTGGATTCATTGGGCGTCCTAGGTGTAATCCATCCTTTGTTCTTTATGTTTAAATTCAATTTTATTTTTCTTGTTGTGAACATGAGAGGCTAAATCCCCTAGTTAGCTAGGGGGTGATTCGAAACCATGTTTATGCTTGCAATATGAATTGATTACTTTTGGTTGGAATTTCGTAAGTTGTGGATTCAATTCGTTCATCTATTTGATTGATAGCTTATTTGTGTATGTTGATTGAGAGTGCACGCTTAATTTTCATGCATGAATATGATGCTAGATTATGAGGGAGTTTCACCTAATAGTTACAATCTTATAATCACAAGTAGTGAAGGTCGCTTGAAAACGATCGCGTTGAATGAATTCTTAGCATAAGTTTCATGCAATTCATAGTAACGAATGCTTCGTCAATGCTTATGTTTTTCATAGAACTTAATGATTCTTGCTTGTATCTCTATTATGCAATTCATGTAGGGAACTTGTAGGGAATGTTTTGGGTTGTCGTATGCAATCATCCAACTTAATAACTTGTGGAAAAACTGATGGTTAATTAGTGCAATTCACAGTTAACTTGGGGCGTTGAGTATTTATAATTTATCGAAAGACCAACTGAAAATCAAATTGTATGCAAGTGTGACATGTGTGGAGAAGAACCTTCTAGCTAGCATTCATTCCATATTTCATCACATTCATATTTAAATTCTGCCTTTAAATTACAATTTGTGCATTTAATTTATTTTCGTCAAAACCTCAATCCCCCTTTACTTTAGTGTCCAATTTAGTTAGAAAGTGTCTTAGTTTGTGTTTATAAGCGTTTTGTATTCTTTGAGTCTTTTTATTTGTTTTAGTGTTTTATTGTTTAGTTTTGCATTCTTTGAGTCTAGTTTAGTGTTTTTAACGTTTGTTTTACGTTTTTGAGTCAGTGTCCAAGTGATTTTGCAATCCCTCCTAATCCCCGGTTAAGAACGATCCCTACTTATTCATATACTACAATTGTCACAAGAGGGTTTTAATTTGTGTGCTTACTTAGTTCGCATCAATCTGGATAGCCTTTTGATATGCTTCGGATGCACTATAAAGATCATATAGATTAAGTGTCTCCTGAATATTTTGGCGCAATCCACCAATGTAACGAGCCATTAATTGGTCCTCGGTCTCATTCAAGTCATTTCGTGCAAGCAGACTGTAAAATTCCTCCGTGTAAGAACTCACTGACTAATTGCCTTGCCGAAGATTTTGTAACTGCATATACAAAGATCTTGCATAATTGTGAGGCAAAAATTCAGTACGCATGTATTTCTTCATCTTTTCCCATGTTTCAATCTTTCTCTTTTCCTTTCGAATCTGAGAGGCCTTAACTTATTGCCACCAAGCTGATGCTCTTCCTCGTAAATGAGTGGCTACCAATCCCACCTTTTTGTCTTCTGGAACCTCCTTGAAATCAACGATGTCCTCTATTGTTGTCAACCAATCTAAAAGATCCTCCGGTTGCATCCCACCATAAAACTCGGGGATTTCAGTTTTAAACCCAGAATCCTAGCGATTATTGTTATTTTGAATCACCCGGGCAGTTGCTCTATGGGGAATATGTGGTCTCCTTCATGCCCCAAAACTCACAAATAGATTTACATTTCCAAGTTCTTCTTCATAATCTTCCTTGTAACCCTCTAATGGTGGTGGAGGGTATTGTCTTTTTCGACGATTTGGTGGCGGATTGTTAGGAAGTCGAAGTCTGATTTCCTCCATCATATGCATCATTTTTGCAAACTGATTGTCATGTTGAGCCAAAGATTGCTTGATTTCTGCAATTTCATCTCCTTAGGAATGAACATTTTGCCTTAGAAACATCCTGAAGAACGTAAACTGAGCTCTGATACCAACTGATGCAGGGTGCAGCAGCTAGAAAAAAAAATGAAAAAAGAAAACTAATAGATAGGGTCCACTATCTCTTAGTGTAAGGAAAGACCGGAAAACCCCAAAGCCCGGTCTCTAGTACCAGCCTACAACATAGACAACTAGAAGAACAAAGCAAAACAATCTCACAAAGAGAAAGGCACAAACTGAGAAACTTCTCTTAATATTTCAATCATTAATAAAAACGTTCAACTCCCCAACCTTCCAGCAAGAAGTGAGTTTTATCACTAATTTGTAACTTACATTTAGAATTCAAAAGGGCCTTAAACTTAATAACACTGAAAATTGAAAATTACATGAAGAAATGCTATTATCAATCATAAAAACATCTTGGTTGTTATGAGCAGTAAAAAAAATGCCCCAAGCTATTATTGAGTATATTAAGTCCTACTATTTGCATCATTGGGGCATGGAAAAGTCAAACGTTGTATTCTTATTTTTATTTTTAACAAACGATATTATCTATATTATCTACACTAAAAGGAGGGGGAGTTAGCCTCACAATGAGCTAGCAATAATTTAGTTCAAATTCGCATTTGGCGAGAATTTAACCTAAAACCTCGCACTAATTACAAGTGAAGAGGAATACCACTAGATCGTGGGACTAAGTGGCAAGTCAAAGGCATTAAAGATAAGATTGATCATCAAATCATATCCTTAATACATCCTTGATAAAAGAACAATTTAAATAATTAAGGAATCCTCATCACCATCAATCAAGGATACTTACCTAATAATTCTAAGATATTAACTCCTAATTAATATCTTAGAATTTTCTCATTCATCCGGATGACTCACCTTAGCCAATCGGAAGCCACCATGTTTAGGGCAAACCCTAACCTTATGACCAGCCATCTCCTATAAATACCTCATCTCCACCATTCACTAGTAGGCTTTACGTTATGCATACAAGCTCTAACTATTTACGTTACGCACACATGGGCGTGTGAGGTTTTGGTCCATGACTAAAGGTGTTAATTGTTTTGTAGGTACAAATTCGTCAAGGTTGAAAACAACAAATTCTTGCTACCATACTTATATGATGCATTTTCTAATCCTTTCAATCTAACTATTTACGTTTTTTTTTTTATAAATTGTCTTTCAATCTCATGACTTTGAAAAATTTTCACCAAAACATAGCAATAAGATGTGTAAATATTTTCATGCAAAAATAAAAAAGATGCATGAGTCTTGAAAGATAGTTTAAATTATAGACAATTTGATGTAAACCCAAAAACTCCGATGTGTTTCAGTAAAATAAAAACACTACAACGTACCCATAAAAGTTCTTCGGGAAATTTGGAAAAAAAATCAAATTTTAGATCTCATATAAAATTATAGTCACTATTTTAATTTTATGATAATTATAACCAAAACTTGATATAAAAATATTAATATACCCTTTATATTAGGTTTTCTCACAACAACCAAAACACAACCTATAAGATAGCAGAAATGAATATAGATGGTGAGAGTTTTCCAAATTCCCACATTATTTTTGGCTAATTGGCGCCAATTTGAGAAATTAATTTCGATCACTTTTTTGTTTTCATTATTGTATGTAACTTTTAAACTACTTTTAGATGTCTGCAACCTTGAAGTACACCTTTAAATGTCCGCAATCTTTACACCAAAATGAAAGCACGAATTAAAGACGACAAAAAAAAAAAAAAAAAAAAAAATCAAAACAAAAACCTCTTTAGGTAATAAATCTTTGAACAATGATGCATGAATAACCATAAAACCATAAAACATAAAGCTTTGAAAGTAAAAAAAAGCGATGGATAAGTATTTTAAAGGTTGTGTTTTGGTTGTTGTGAGAAACCCTAATATAAAGGGTATGTTGGAACTTTTATATCAAGTTTTGGTTATAATTATCGTAAAATTATAATATTGGCTATAATTCTATAAGGAGTCTAAAATTTGGTTATTTTTCTAAATTTCCCAAGTTCTTACACGTCCCTAGAACCTGTAATGGTACAGCCCATAGATTAGCTCAATTTGATATTTCAATTGGCAACGAATTAGTTGGTTTGAGGGTCGTTCAGATCTTATTCATGATCTCCTCATCCAAGTTATGATGTCACCTTTCAAAAAGAAAAATTACCATGACACAAACCACAAATAAAACCAGGCAGGCTAATCCTTGAAAACGCCTCCACAAGCAGCAAAACCATCATTTTCTTTAGACAAGCCATTAGTGTTAAACTTAAGCCAAAGACGCCAAGACGATGATCAAAACACATGACGAATAGTAGGGGCCTTACGAGGGATATGCTGGAGACTCAAAGAAAAAATTATACAAATATCCAAACCTTGAGAGTATCAAGGAAATTGGTCGGTCTTAATTAAATTTAATATTTGCTTTCCAAATAATAATATAAACGATAAGAAATTCCGAAAAAAAAAAATCAATGATTGTGTAACTTATTGGACACAGGCTTATGCACAAATGCGTCCCAAAAACACTATTAAAAATTAGAAAAGAACAGATAAGTATCAAATTGATGCAACTTCATATTACGGTCTAGTGATATTCCTCTTCATTTATAAGTAAGAGGTCTTAGGTTTAATTCTCACCAATAGGCAAATTCGAACCACATTATTGCGAGCCTATTATGAGGCTAAACCCACGCCTCTCCCCTTTAGTGTAGAGAATATTGTTTTTTCAAAAAAAAAATCAAATTGACAGGTCAATCACTTTCAAAATTCCTTCTGTAACCGAAAATGAAAAGAAAGAGTAGGGCAGATTATCCATGACATAATTTAGAAATAAATGCCAAACAAATATATCCCGTTGCTAAAGTTAAATAGATTGACAGAAGATGCTATATATATAGGTATTTGATTATATTCTTTTCCATTAGCTTTTCCTTTATTGCATGTATTTCTTCAGTTCCCTCCCATAAACTAAATGTGGCTAGCTATAATTTGCAGAGAGAAATCTTTCTTAAAGGTCACATTTCACAAAATTTAGAATTTTGTACATAAAATTAATTAGGCACCAACTTCATCCACTCTAATTCAAAGTGTCCTAGAAACCAAAACTAATTAGGACAATTGCACAACACTCCTATTCTTTTTCCTGGTGTATATTTGCACAAAGATTAAGTGAAAATTTTGTTTGTTTGTATTTATTACATTCATAACACAAACACGGAAAACGCTAAAATTAATGATGAAATTTCATCAATCATGTTGCAAGAATCCGTATGGTACACGCAAAAGCATCCTTATTATGAATTTTTGGGAATATTTTTGCTTACCACCGTCAAGTGATGGTGATACTTAATGTTAGAATTTTTCCCACCTGCAAAAGTAGGGATAAAAACACCTAAAAATATTTACAAAAGAACAAGGTAGTTGTAGTAAAGCAGCTCAAGCAAGGTCGTTTCCACAGGGTTAAATGAATAATTTGTATTTAAAACCAACTCTTAATTAATTATTTAAAACAAAGTTCTAGAAAATGTTGATTTTGTGACTTAAAATAAAAAAAAAAAAACGAATTTAATAAAAACAATTAAATAAATCAACTAGAAAACAATTTAAAGAATCCTACGTAATTCTCTCATTTACTTATGAATTACCCATGCATATTTTGAAGGTTATGTTTTCCTACTATATATCCTACTTGGAATCTCCAACATAGAATGTATATCTAACATGCAACCCCTCCGAACGTTTGGATCATATATGAACATGAAAGACTAATTAAGTTTTGTGAAAACCCTTTGAAAAACCATGCAATCCTTAAGAAGTGATGTTCTTCCTTAAGTGAAATTACAATTATTAATTACAACAAGCCCAATTTCAGGGAACATTCCAACCAAAATTGCATCAAATTATTTTTTTTAAATATCCTAATGGTCGTGAATCACTAAGACACTTAGATAGTTTCAAATGGTGTTTAATAATTCAAAACATGCATGCATAATATCATAAGTAAATTGAAAGAAATTACATATTCTTGCCAGGGCTCATGGCCTCGCCCTAGCAAAAGAAATTAGTTACGAACAGTCATAAAACAAAATATTATTAAGAACATGGAAAGAAAACACTTTGAAAATAAACTTGAATTGTCAAAAGCTCTCTAAATTAGTGTGTGCATTCTCTCCTCCTTCTAACGGCTAAATAGCCTTATTTATACTAATACAAAATAAAATCCTACCTATAAAAAGGTTTTAGAATAAAACTAGGAAAAATAATAAAATAATAAACTAGCAAATAAAAGGTTTCCTATTTGAACTAAAATTCATTCTTCTCAGAAAATCAAACTTTTGACTGACCAAATCAACTCCGATTTGGTCCCAAAAGGTCTCTCTTGAAAGCTTAAGTCGTCCCCAACAAATACTCAGAGGGAATCTTTCTCAAAATATGCCATCTTAACCTCCAAAATACCCAAAACGTTCAAAAACATCAATTTGGGAAAGCTGCGCGCTGGGCCTTTATTTTATTGCCACGGTAGCTTGGTAGAAAAATCTGGAACTTTGATACAATTATCTTGAAAGACTCACAAACGTCCTCTAATTGGAATCAATCCAAAATTTGTCCGTTTGTTTACTTTATGCTCAATAGGAAGTCAAATGTCTTATATTAGAAATATAATTCAAAGTATCAAAATCTCACTAAAATAATCAATAAATTAATACTAAGATTAAGGTAAAATATATAGTAAAATATTCACTTGTCACTCATCATCCTATTTATATTTGTTAGATGAGTTTAAATTTTGAGATCTGCGTAGTAGATAGAGACAAATCTGAAAATTTAAATTCTTTTGACAAATAAATAGAATGAGGAGCACTACTGCCATAATCAAATAGTGGGAAAAATGCACAATAAAAAATTCCACAACCTCTGTATTTAAATATATGAACATATACAATATATATCGTAAGGAAAATATAAATGTAGGGGCTTATGCATCATGAGGAATGTTTTCATACTTCACAATCGTTTCAAATATCTTAATTTATTTTAAAAGAACCTGATTGGTGGAAAACAACTGAACCTTTGAACTTGTAGAAGATTCTTCTCTGAAAGCCGGAATTGCATTTCCAATGCGTTGTATCACGTTCAACATAAAAAAAATTAAATTAAATCAATAGCATGTAGATCAATTCAATAAAATAATAAATTAATCATAAAAAGAATGATTAAAACATAATACTCCCCTAATTGAAGAATAAACTCTTTTTAGCATAGCGTCAAGAGCGTGCTGATAACGTGTTGTAGGCCTAATTTACTAAACTAGAATAAAGACAGAGAGAGGGGGTGCGCCAATAGTAGAGAGAAAGAGAGATGTGTAATTGTGAGGTGTGTTCTATTCCACCCTATTGTGCCTTTATTTATAGAAGTAGGGAAGGTTAATTCCTTCTCCTTTTAGGATTACAACTCTAAAAGGATATTAACTAGTAAAGGGAATATACAAGATACTCCTAGATACATTAGGATTTACACAATCACATTCCTAATCTAATAGGACTGCAACAGAACAATTATTATCGTGGGCAATTTTACTAATTTAAAATAATGGTAATGGCATGGCTGAAAGGAAGATTAATGCTCACTTATGTATAAAATTACTATATATTTAGTATGCTTCTCTTGAGCATGAGGTCACTGATCATGTTTCATTGGATACCAGTACTGCATAATGAAGCAGCAAATTCTTCTAGTAATTTCGATGCTCGGGTTTCATTGGCAACAAATTAAAATAAGTGGCTAGGTTTTGATTAAAGTATGAGACCTACTCCATATCGAATTTCAATGATCCGAACTCTTTATTTTATAAGTCTCGATTCATAGATTATCTTTGCAATCCGAAACCATTTGCCTATTTAGTTATCAGTGTTCGTTATTTTTTTTTAAGCTTAATTAAATGTTTCAAATATTTCTAATTTGACTAATATTTTGTAAGGATGATCTATAATGTACAACTTGAAAAATAGTCGATTTGGATCGTTAAAACTTGATGTGGTGTGGATTAGACAACTTATCCCCAATTTTATAATAAAAATAAGAATCGCTTCCTTTAAAGGCTTCACACACACACAAACACATGTAGATGTACAGAGCCTTTAACAAGAAGGATCCCCAATTTTCAAAAAAAAATGGGGACACCCTCTTGACCGTTGGATTGGCTTTAATGAAATTGTGTGGTTGAGATTAAATCACAGGCCACACAATCTCAACCACACAATTTCATTAAAGTCAAATCTAACGGTCAAGAGGGTGTGCCCATTTTTTTTTGAAAAATGAGAATCCCTTTTGTTAAAGGATTCCTGTATATGTATATGTTTATGTAAATAGTGCTGAGTACAATTCTAAGCGTGATAGCTAGTAAGGTAGTGGTATTACATCAACAGTAATAATATATATCATCCATTAGATTAGGAAAATCATCCTTTCACATTCCCACTTTATTTGTTTACTTCAAATCTGGACAAGCAAACTCCGGCAGGAAATATTGCAAATCTTATCTCCATTTCGTGCAATGCAACAAGCATAAACATTCAACCAACTAGCTAGATATCTCATCAGAATATCGAGTATTATGAAATACGTTTATAACAAAAAACGAGTACGAAATGACGGGTGACAAAAATTTAGAAAAGAGTGCGATCCATGTGAACAAAACCTAAGTTTTCTATTTCAATGACTAACTGTGCAACACCCAACTATCTAATTTTTCTTATGTTTTGATATAAGCAATTATGCATGATAAATGTTTTTAACCCAATGGGGACGGACCCATGTGTCTCAGACCTTATCTTATTTATTTCTCCTTTCGAGTTGAAAGATTTACAGACAAATGATGTATGAACGTACGACAGGTCCATAGGGGAAATATTCATTTTAAGAGCCGCAATTATGTGGATAGTTAATGATTTCCCAACTTATGGTATGTTGTTGGGCTGGAGCATCAAAACTTATATGGCATGCCCAACATGCAGCGAAGACAGATCGTCTACATAGGTCACCGAAGATGGCTCCCACGGGATCACAATTAGCATGACAAGCCTAAAACATTTGATGGGACAATAGAGTATCGACCTAGACCAAGAGAATTATCCAGAGATGATTTATTGTCCAGGTTAAATACACTCCAATGTGAGGAAGACTTGAGATTAGTGGAATAGCTTAATTGGATGAAAAAAGAGTATATTCTTTGACTTGGAATCCTGGTGGAAATCGAAAATCAGACACATTGTTGATTCCATGTATATTGAGAATAATATATGCGACAATGTGGTGGGAATGACTCTGCCTATCGAGACAAAAGCGAAGGACACCACAAAGACTCGTATTAGCATGCAAGTAATAGGGATAAGGTCCAACCTATCATCAATGGTGAATACAAGAAAAAGAACGCCAATTATACTTTCAAACTGGATGACAAGAAGGAGTCTTGAAGTGGCTACAAGTTGCAAAATTTTTAGACTGGTACGCAAGCAATAAAGCATGACACCTTAAAATGGACACTGGGACACTGTTCGGTTTGAAGAGTTATGATTGTATTGTCTTACTGTAGCAGCTTTTTTGATTGGTATACGGCCACACTTGGACTCCAAGGTTGTTGAGACAATGATATATTTGTCTTGGTTCTTCCAACAACTGTGTTGTAAAACGTTGCAAAAGTTTGGCGTAGATGATATGGAAGAAGATATTGTGTACATCTTATGTTGGCTAGAACAAATATATCCACTACCAGTTTTTAAGAGTATGGTTCACTTAATGATGCATCTACCATATGAGGTAAAGCTTGTTGGGTTGGTGCATAATCGTTGGATGTATCCAATTGAAAGGTAATCTTTTTAGTACGATAATTTGTCAATATTCTTTAGCAAGTGCCTAAATTTAAAAAAATTCATAATATTTATAATTTTTCAGACCGTTGGACAGTTACAAGTGGTTTGCCTGCAACAAATCACAACCCAAGGAATCCATAGTAGAGGCGATCAATGTACAAGAATCGCTTACCTTTTGTGCAAGTTACCTTCGAAACGTTGAAACATCCTACAACAAGCAGCCACTCAATTTTGATGGGGGTGAGCGAGTCAAAGAGTTATTTGTCTTTGCGCAACCACTCCATTGTGAGGTGGTATAAAGGCAACTTTATAGCCATTTCATCCTTAGGGTTTTCTAAGGGAAGAAAAGAGAACACAAAGCTCTCTTTTCTCTAATGAAGGCTGGCCACCTTAGAGGAACTTAGCTAGCAATCTTCATTCCTCTAGGTCACTCATCTCTTCATCAATGCTCTCCTTGGTGTGGAGACTTAGAGGTTCTCTATTTTGGGAACTTGGAGTGTCCATTCTACCATCCTCATCCAAGAAATCCATGGAGCTAAGAAGTAAGGAATGAATGCCCTATCTCTTGGGTGATTAGTCTTTGCTTATGCAAAGAGGAATCAACAAAGGTATAATATTTCTCAACTCACTTTGTTCTTGAGTTGAGTCTTGGTTTACCACACTCACTAGACCTTGAATTTCATGGGTAAAGTTTTATTTTTGAGTGCATACAAGCATGATTTCACCTTTTAATTGTTAATTGCATGTATAGATGTTGCTCAAATGAACTAGTTTTCATAAATATATCCTTCAAAAGCAGTAGGTGAAATCTAACTATGCTTGTTTCATAAGATATGGGAACCTGATCTAGTATGTAATCAGCCAGTTTTCTTATATTCTTGGAGTTCTTCCAATAGGGATTGGCATGCGCCGCAAGTAATCACACTCTTAAGAGGATTTAATATCTACTCCTAGATATCTGATAGGATTCCCATAATTTAATATGAATTCTATATCCTAAAAGATCTCTATCACGACCAGTATAAATACACCTTCTAGGTTCATCTTTGATAATGCAATTATCACACACTTATTCTCTTGCCTACTGCTTGATTCTCATATATTGGCTTATTAACTTGACCATCAAAGAGCCTTTGGCCTGCTCCCCGATCCTTGGCTATCTACGGTTGCTTAGTGTTCTACATTTTATTGAATTTGTGCATCTCCGCCCTTCATGGTGGTATGCGAATTTGGTTCCAGTAGAAATGTTTATCGAATGAGTCTTACATTAAGTGTTACCAAAGTAAAATGGTCAATAGTCATTATCAAGCTATTATAAGAAGTGCTACCAGGGTTACCCCATAGTCTTATTTATCTACCTATGTTATATTTTCATCCATCATAAAAATTTTAAAATAAAAAACCAAACACTCTCTTCCCACCCACTTATATTCCTAAAATATTCCTAACAAGCTGTAAAAAAAATAAATTTAATGAATGTTCCCACCCAAACTAGCCATAAAAGGAACCACAACCAGGCACCATATATGATTGTGGCAACTCCTTTTCTCTTTGCTGCCTGTAAAGTTACCTTCCTTTCTCTGTTCTTCTCTATCTCTTTCTTTATCCCCCCACCAGATATGGATAGAATATTCATATCCCTTTTTATTTCCGAATTCCAATTCAGAACTAAGGGTTGAAAAGAATAGAGAATTTGGGGTGGGTGGGGTGGACGAGAGAAAGAGAAGATAGAGGGGGACAGAAGAGTTAGAAAGGAGGCAGGGATGAAGAGATAAAATATCCCTAACAAGTTGTAAAAAAAAATATATATATAATGAATGATCAAATCTTGGAGGTTTTAAGAAAATGGAACAGCCATGAACGTTCCCACCAAACCTAGGCATAAAAGGAACCACAACAGGCACCATAAATGACTATGGCAACTCCTCTTCCCTTTGTTGCCTTGAAAGTTACCTTCCTTTCTTTGTTCTTCTCTATCTCTTTCTTTCTCCCCCACCAGATATGGAAAGAATATTCATATCCTTATTTATTTCCAAATTCCAATTCAGAACTAAGGGTTGAAAAGAAGAGGGAATTTGGAGTGGGTGGGGTGGACAAGAGAAAGAGAAGATAGAGGGGGGCGAAAGACTTATAAAGGAGTGAGGAATGAAGAGACAAAATGATAAGGTTTGATTCACTTCTCATTTTAAATTTTTAAATATTTTTCTAGTCCTTTTTTTTTTCCTTCAACTACAAAGAATATACAAGTGATAACAAAGGATATACAAGATGATTAAGTTTCACAAGGTTTTTGAAGTCTTTCTAAATGTTAAATTTGGTATTAAAATTTTCATTAAAAAATTAGTGATAAAATAAAACTATGAAATGGATATATTAGTCTTCTACAAAAGGTGGGCCTGCTTAAAAACAACATATGAGCTAGCTCTGTACCGTCTCGTTGCTTGCACATGGTTGGGGTTGGCCCGTAACAAAGACAGTACACTATCTGGTATAGTGTGTTTGTTGAGACCGTTTGTCCAATATCTTCAACATAATGCTCTAACGGTGCCCTAGCAATTCTGCATGTTTCAGTAGAAATCTATCCAATCAATATCCATTTCCCGAATTTTCTCGGATCATATAACTACATGGCTGCAGGTTTGTCCAGCTTCTCATTGTTTATCTTAAAAAATGTGGCTTGAAGTTATTTTTCTAAATACCCGTTGATAACCAATTTGCTTTGAAGTTTCTAGTTGCATTTGTTTGAAAATTGAAAATGCAGCTTCTCAAGTTGCATTTTTTCAAAAGAATGCAAATTAAAAACTTGAAATCTGAAAACGAAATTTCATTCATCTCGTCTGATGGCCAAGAAATGGGGTCGAAAGGCCATTACATCATTTCACATCGAGTGCTACAACTTAGGGTTCCATGATATTGGTAGGCCTCATACAAAATTGATCAAAGACTGGTTTTAGACCTCATGATCTCACTAACCATGTTTTGGCACTTTAAAATGATTCGACTGTGTTATATGGAGATCACTGAAAAATGAATTTCCAGGTTTCTTGCGGTTCAATATTGTTTCCAATAATTTACTACGCGCTTTGCCTGTGGCATGTCAAATCATGACATTCTAATTTTCAATCATGGAAGATGTGCAGGTGAATGTTTGTTCATTACTCCCTTTCACAAAAGGTTTGAAAATAACTACTCAATCCCTTATATCTGGCTAGATAGAGAGTGTGTCGGTTGCATGAGGCTTTTCGGGGAAATTATTGGACAAATTACGTGGGTCATTGAAGGTTAGTGGGGTGGGTATACCCCTACCACATATGGAAATTAAAAGGAAGGCCCAGTTAGTAATTGAAATCGACCTTTTCTTTTGTTTGGATAAAAACAAGAGGAGAGAAATGGTGAAAAATCGTGGTTGTTGGGGCCAATTTATCTGACAAGGGATTAGAGGGGTGCAGCAAAGAGAGAGAGAGAGAGTGGAGAAAGTGTAGTGATTTTTCTGTGTATGAGATGCGTTATTCTTTAATAGATAGCAAAATTTTTGGATTTTCGTGTTTACACCCATACATAGTGCCTTTATTTCTAGTAATAAAGGGGAGAAGAATCCTTGTCCTCCAAGGAAATACAATCCTAGTAGGGAAAGATTAATTAGTAACCAAATCTATCTAGGATCTATCCAATCACACTTTAATATAATATCTATAACACTTCCCCATTGAGTGTGTAAATGCTCAAGTAGATTCGTCATTAGGTAGAGTTGAGGAAGTTGACTCGTCGACAATGATTCTGGGAACACGCTAGTCTCAGACAAAGGAACTTGCAATGGAACTAAGTCTCACAAAAACCTAATGGCTATGGTAAAACCCAAGGGGGGATGAAAACCCATAGTCTAAACAAAAGTGTGTGAGAAAGTACAAAGTCAAATAAAACGTCTTCTGGATGTACATCAGGGATATGACTAACCCAGGATGGGTGTCTCGTCAAAACCTCGTCAGGTAGCAAAAACCCAAAAGGAAAAATGCTCCTAATTGTAAGGAAAAAGAGTACATTAAGATTAAGCAAGTATACTTCGGGATACTCCCTTAAGTTTGACATAATTCGAAAGAGAACTAACAATGTTACAACTTAAAAAGTTTACGTATACCAATTCCTTCAACAAGCTTCTGAAACGTCGTCCTCGGTAGTGATTTGGTGAAGAGGTCGGCCAGGTTGTTTTGGGAACGAATTTGCTTGACTTTAACCTTCTGATGCTCTTGTTGTTGATGTGAGAAAAAGAACTTCGGCGTAATGTGCTTGGCGTTGTCTCCTTTAACGTATCCCTGCTTGAGTTGTTCGATACATCCTACAATATCTTCATAGGTTGTTGTAGAGATGGTAATGATGCAATAAAGACTGCAAATGCTTCGAATATGTCCCACAATTGCTTTTAGCCAGAAACATTCTCGAGTAGCTTCATTCAAGGCGAGTATTTCAACATGGTTCAAAGAAGAGGCAAGTAAGGTCTGTTTGATTGACCTCCAAGATATTACGGTGCCTCAAATGGTAAGGACGTAGCCCACTTCAAAGCGTGCCTTGCACGGGTAAGATAAGTACCTTGGGTCGACTTAACCAACAAAGCGGGAATCAACTCAAGAACCGAGGGGTTGCAGCACCTTTCGAGGATTCATAGGGATAGAACAAACCCAAATCAACCTTACCCTTAAGGTAGTGGAAGATGTCTTTAACACCTATCCAATGTCTGCTTATGGGTGCATTATTCTATCTTGCCAAAAGATTAACAGGGAAGGAGATGTTGGGTCTAGTGCACTGAGCTAAGTACAATAAACTTCGGATTCCAAAATCTCTTATTCATCCTCCTTTGGATGAAAGGGATCTCGTTTAGCCTCTAGCTATCGAACGACCATAGGAGTACTCAAAGGCTTCACTTTATCCTCATTAAATGACGTAACACCTTCTAGGTGTAGTTCGACTGATGTACTAGGATTCCATCCAAACAATGCTCGATCTCCAAGTCAAGAAAGTATTGAGTTTCCCCAAGATCTTTCGTCTCAAATTCGGACCTCAGGTGTGCGACAGTTTTCTCAAGCTCTTCAAGATTCCTAATGAGATTCATGTCGTTGACCTAAACTGCAACGATCATAAATTTGAAATTTGACTTCTTAATGAACATGCAAAGGAATATTCGTTGTTCACATATCATTGACTTGTAAAATATTCACTCAGATGGTTATACCATATTCGCCCAGAGTGAACGCCTTAGCCAAATAGAGGGTGTTCCGTGATCTAGAACTATTTAATCCAGTCAATGTAAATCCTTCGGGAACTTTCATATAGATTTATGTATCAAGATCCCCATAGAAATACACAACTACCATGTCCATAAGTTGTATACCTAGTTTTTCAAAACTACAAAACTGATAAGGTACTAAACATCCATTATGGGAAATACATTTCGTAAATTGATTCTTTTCTGTCGATAAGCTCCAATTGCATCATGGGAATTCATAATCCATCCCAGGGCATTGAGAGAAGCCTTGTGCCATAAGACATTCTTTATATTGCATTACTTCATTCCTTTCATCATGCTTCCTTACGAAAATCCACTTGTAGCCAATGGACTTCACATGTGGCAATGTTAGAGCTATGGGCCCAAACACCTTGTGTCTCACAAGAGAATCAAGTTGGACTTGGATTGCTTGTTTCCAGTTTGACCAATTAGTTATATGTCGACATTCATCAATAGAACGAGGTTCAACTTTATCACTTAGCATGATCTCAGTAACTACTGCATATGCTAATGCATCGTCTATTATCATCTCATTTGTAAACCAAACATAGCATAGTGGACCGAAATCTCACGATTCTCGGAAGATAGATTCGTCATTTCCAGGACGCTTCCATAATCTATAATTTCCTCATGTGTTGGATAGAATTAGTAGGCGATTGTCAGATTCATGATATGCTCAACAGCCTGGGTCGTGGGTTTCCTTTTCAAGGTTGTGAATCTTTTGAACTAAGAAGTCTACCACACTTCTGGGTAGAAGCAGAGGATTGGCTAGTCACCAATGTAAGTAGATCAGCCATAGTGGCCTCTTGGGCTTCTAAGAGGGAAGTCCATTGTACATTTCGTACATCCATCTTTGCAGGCACATTCCCAGCTTGTATATATGATTCATCACTCTTGCTAGATTAGTGAAAGCATCTGGTAATATTGCATGGCCCCAACCAACTATCAGGAGCTTCATACGTATGACCAATGATCGAGCAATCATTTGAAGGCGCTTAATAGAAGCTTCTGTCTTGTTGTTTTGGCTATGAACATGGGGTACTGGATGTTCAACTTCAATCCCAACCGACATGTAATAGTCATTGAAGTTTTCGATGTGAGTTCTCTAGCATTATCCAATCAAATAAATTTGATCAGATAATCAGGGTGGTGAGCCTTGAGCTTGATAACCTGAGCCAACAGTTTGGAGAAGGCAATGTTTCTTATGGACAACAACCTCACATATGACCAACTTGTGGTTGAATTAGTTCACAAATATTCCTATGAATCCTTTGTAAAAAAAGTAGGAGGATCTGATAAGCTAATATTTATATATATTTTACATCAAATTCACTTGTCTTTTCTTAGTTAGTTCCTTACATTTTTGAGCTATTTACTTTGTTTTTGTGTTTTGTGGGATTTGTCACGCAAAGAAAAGAAAAATAGCACAAGTGGACTTTTAAGTAACAAATTCATCAAAATTGCTTGTGCAGATCAACTGACTTTGGAAGTAAGTTGCAGACATCTTATAATGAATTAGAGAAGGAGCCTTATATGCTTGGAAAGCTACGGATGTCTATTTTTTGGAGCATTTCACAGATTGCTAATAACATGTTTCTAGAAGAAGTTATGGCCATTATAACACTAAAAGATTCCCAAGAGGCTGAGCAGTTTGTAACTGACAAGAAAAGCATTGAAAGCAATAAATCCAATAAATCTAGCAGCCAAAACTGATGCAGCCAAGAACAAGCCAGCTAACACCTATTCAAATATAAGAGGAAATGGAAAATTAATTGGGAGTAATGGGCATAAAGTCTACCTAAAGAGTTACAATTGCTTTACCATTTCCTCTCACTTATTGTCATCACAAAATGGCTGTTAGTGGGGTGAGTTATGGAGAAGAAACTAGGGCGGCAAGCAAGAACAAAAAGGCTGCAGGTTGCAGCGGCAAAGGTGGAAGAAAAAGGGAAAAAAAAATAGAAAAGAAAGAAAAAAGAAGGTTGCAGATTGCAGCGGAAAGGAAGGAAAAAAGACAAGGCAGCAGCGTTGGGGAAGGAAGGAAAGGAAGGAGGAAATCTTGGCATTCTCTTCTTTCGGTTTTATCTTCTCAAACTCATGTCTTTCTTTTGGTTTTATTTAAGGATTATGTGCAACTAATTTTTAGTAGTCAGGGGCTGTTTTGAAGCCCCGAATATGATTGCAAGTTTGTTATGACATTTCGTTTGAATTACTTTCATGAATGGATGAAGATTGGCTCACTACTTGTATCATTGATGATTTCTTTATGTGTTTTCTACAGATGCATACTTAGTAAGCATATCTAGGATTCTAATGCTATGAATATGTGTGTGTCTGCCCTTGTCGAATGAGGACCTACATATATTCTAAAGTAGTACTTGTTAATTGCGATTAACATGTGAATCAATTTCTAGGATAAGTAAGACAACGCTAGTACTTACGATGCCTTGTGATGACTCAAACTCTTTTCGTTCTTAATGATTTCTACTTGTTAAATCTATGAATACGTCATTCTAGATTGCATGCTAGGGACTAAGTTAAGCTGAAAAAGCCATTCTCGTAACATACTACATAAGAAAGAGTAATAGGTTGAGTTCTAACATTGAGCCAACTTGAGCATCTTCATCCGGAAATAAAAGGAATTTGAATGAAATATAACATGTTTGTATGATTATTTGGTGGTGGATAGCAATTTCCCTAACTCGTTTTTCTTAATTTGTGAACTACTTAAAATCTGTTTCTGTTCTGCTTTTTTTTTTCCGATTTAATTTAAATAGCAAATCAACTCCAAAAATCCCAAAAATTTGTGTGAGTGTAGCTCTATGTGTCTGTTGTCTGCATATAAAATTTCGTAGACTTTAGATAAGTATAAGTCAGTCTAATAATTATTTTTCGATGGCTGGTCAGTAGGGACAGTAGCCCAGTTTTTGTGACATTTTAAGTAGTTAGATAAACAATCTTCTACGAGAAAGACCCTTATTTTCATATGCTACAATTGAAAAATCTTAGTGTTAATAAGGAAAATCAATAGGATATTTATGTGCTACTTTGTGGTGTGCTTTTAATCCTATCAGGATCCGAATCTGAACGGATCTTGTAGGAAGGCTGAATGATTACCTTTTCCATAGAGTAGGCTTGGCATGCGATATCCTTTTGGATCGACCTAAGTTTCAGGTTAGGGTTTAGGGTTTAGGCACATCGTAATCGATCTAGGGTGGCCCAAACAATCATGCCAAAGCAAAATTTCATGTGTAACCCCTGAAGTAGGTTGGCCACATAGTGGCATTTTATGAGGCTGATGTGATATATAATAGCACACAAATTAAACCCTATTATTGACAATTGTAGTAAAGATGTAAGTAGGGATCGGTCTAGGCCGGGGATTAGGAGGGATTGCTAATCTGCTTAAAACTGACTCAAAAACACTAAACTAGGCTTAAAAACACTTAACTAGACTCAAAGAACTCAAAATAAACTAAAGAGACTCAAAACAGCACAAAATAATCAAAGAGACTCAAACTAGACACTAAAGGGTGATTTGGACGAAAATTAATTTTAACTTGACTCAAAACACTTAAAAACACAAGTTTGGGCAAATTCTAACTAATTTGACACAACAAAGTAAAGGGGATTGGGGTTTTGACGAATTTAAAACTTAAACAAACAAATTGCAGAAACTAAGTAAAGGGATACAAATTTGATGTTGAGGACATGATGCAACGAGAGTCTTGAAACGCTCATAATACGCCAGAAAGGATTCTCCTTGATTTTGTTGAATGCCACTAATCCTCTTCCTCAAAAGAATGACTCTTGATGTTGGAAAGAACTTCTCCAAAAATGCTCTCTTCATGCTTTCCCAAGAAGTCATGATTCCAGGTGACAATTCGTACAACCAATCCTTAGCTTTTTCCAAAAAAGAGAATGGAAAAGCTTTCATCTTCAAAATGTTGCCATCCACATTGATTGGGGTCATGCTTTAACATATTACTTTGAATTCCTTCAAGTGCTTGTTTGGATCTTCCATGGACAGCCCATGGTATTTGGGAATATGATGCAACAAGCTAGACTTCAATTCGAACTCATCGGTCTTGTCTTGAGCTACCCTAAGATATTGAATGCATAGGGGTACGGCATTGTCCAATCTCAAGGCTGAAAGTTCCTTGATTGTTCGATTATCCGCAACCATGATTTGTTCTTCCTCTTGTTCTTCTTCAAACTCAGATTCAGAGCTAGAACTAGGTGGATTAAGTTCTGGCTCCTTCCTCTTTCTTCTCAAAGTTCGCTCAAAATCGTCATCAAATTCCAAGATATGCGCATGAATAGGTTGAGAACTTCGAGTCATAAATTGGTACGTAAAGAAAATAAAACAAAACAAAACAAAATAAAATCAGTAACCAAAATTAAAAGACATGAAAACAAAAGAAAAGATAGGGGATTAGCAGAATTACTAATCCCTGGCAACGGCACCAAAAATTTGATGTGATATATAATAGCACACAAATTTAACCCTCTTATTGACACTTGTAGTAAAGATGTAAGTAGGGATCGTTCTAGGCCGCGGATTAGGAGGGATTGCTAATCTACTTAAAACTAACTCAAAAACACTGAACTTGGCTCAAAAACACTTAACTAGACTCGAAGAACTCAAAATAAACTAAAGAGACTCAAAACAGCACAAAATAATCACAAAGACTCAAACTAGACACTAAAGGGTGATTTGGATGAAAATTAATTTTAACTTAACTCAAAACACTTAAAAACACAAGTTGGGGCAGATTCTAACTAATTTGACACAACAAAGTAAAGGGGATTGGGTTTTTGACGAATTTAAAGCTTAAACAAATTGCAAAAACTAAGTAAAGGGATACGAATTTGGGTGAATTGATGGGTGATTGGCTAGCTAGAGGGTCATTCTCCACACATAACACACTTGCATGAAAAACGATTTCCAATTGCTTTTCCAATAAACCATGAACCTTAATGCCCTAGATTAACTGTGAACAGCACTAATTAACCCTCTGATTTTCCTTTAGTCATTGAATTGGATGGACAACGCATCGGCAACCAAATTATTCTTCAATAGTTCCCTACATGAATAGCATAATAAAGATACAATCAAAGATCATTAAGCTTTGTGAAAATCATAAGCATTGACAAGACATTCGTAACTATGAACAACATGATACTTCTGTCAGGAATTTACTTAACTTGATTGTGACTAGCAACCTCCACTACTTATGAATATAAGTTCATAACAATTAGGTGAAACTCCCTTATATTCTAACGTCAAATTCATGCATGGAAACTAAGTATGCATCCTTAATCAACAAACAAGAATAAGTTCTGAATTAAACAATTAAGTAAATTGCATTCACGATTTATGAAATCACTACTGGAAGTAATCAATTCATATTGAAAATATGTTCATGGCTTTGAATTCTCCTCTAGCTGAAACGAGTTAATTAAACAAAGAAAACTTAAATCAAACATTGAAAACAAAAGATTGAATACACCTAGAAACGCTCCAACAATCCAATAAGTCTTGAATGGCAAGTACGACTCCAAGCTATCCTCTCCTTCCTTGCAAAGCTATGGCACAAGGGTGGTTGTGGCTGAAATTGGGTTGTGGTGTGTGGTGGATAGGTGGTGTGGAATTATGTGTGTAAAGGATGGATGGAATGGTTGTATGAATGGTGGTCCTTTTGTGCGGCAGAATCTATTTATTTAAAGGGAGAAACACTAATTAATTTTGGAGAAGGATTTGCAATCCAAATCCATAAGGAAAAAGGCTAATTAAATCAAAATCCAGGAGGAAAAGGGAAAGAAAGTGTGCGGCAGTTCCTAGAGAGAAAGGAAAAGGGATTTGTTGCAAGGAAAGGGTATTCTAGATGGGAAAAGGTGCGGCTCCCTTTAGGAATGGGATTACGACTTCTAGAAACATATATTTAAGTGTCCTAAATTAATTAGGGATCCTCTTGGCAGCTGGACCATAAGTAGGAAAAGATTTGGATTGACTAAGTCAAAATAAGGTAGTTTGGCTCTTGTTTCCTTCTTTCTTTGCTGAGCTTCATATCTTATTTTTCTTGAATTTATTCTTCCATCTCTTTAGCATATTCTTAGCCCTTCTAGAACTTCAAATTCGTTCATCCACCTTACTCCATGCATGTGCTATTCATTCCAAACCCAAAACTGCTCTAAAATGCTCCAAATTGTCTTTTCTTGCCACTTTAGTCAATTGGACCTACAAACACACGCAAATAGCATAAATTACTATAATAAATAGAAACTAACTCATTAAATGCAAGGAATTAAACTAACAAAGTCGCATAAATATGCTCCTATCAAATTCCTGCTGGAATTTAATATAGTCGCAAACATAGATTACGAACATGCATGTAGTACTGTGATTTGAGTTCTGACCTTGTGAAGCCATTGATTGCAGGGAAAGAAAAGGAAATCTTCTACTCAAGGAGGACCTGATGTTCTTTCTAGAATAGGGCTAGATTTTTTGATATATGAACTTATTCCTCTTGAGCAGGGACTTATCCTTTTATAGACGTGTAACCACAACTGTTTCCACCTATCACAGAAATTGCTTGGCAAAACTGCACTCCCATTTACATTCCAACGTGGGATATCCACTCACCAACATGTTTAACCCTTAATGTCCTACTTTAAAGGAAAGAAGTTTATTCACCTATTAACTCTAACTGTTCTCAATTTCCACTAAACTCAAAAACCCGAATAAGATAAGTTTAGAGTCCAATAAGGTTCCAACATTCTCCCACTTGGACCTAAACTTATCGTCTTTGTTTTGAGCAATGTTTCTACTGACAACAGTTCCTTAGTGATCACATGAGTTAATAAATAAATAAATACATCCTCACACATCCACCAAGAATGACTCAAGTCATAGAACTTCAGAAAAGTTTGCGCAAAATGGTGCAGCCACTCTGAAATCACTATAACATTCAATTATTCACTTATGATGCTTAAACATGTTAGCTATAAGAGAGCTTTACTGTACGCTCCCACTATTTTTCCCATTACCTTAATGTTGCCTTAGTTAGCAATAATCCAACTTCAACTTTCTGCATGCTGAAAAATAGGATGAAATAGCAACCTGACAAGCTTTTAAAACAATCGAGCTTCATTGCAGAAATATCACATATATGATTATAGCTTTTCAGCTAAGTCTCATTAATGATTACTAGCTCAAATCAAAAGCAGTACATGAAATAAATTTAGAATTCATCTATTGCAATAAACAACTACAAAGCAAATAAGACAAGACTAAGTTTTACTCCCACATAGTCACTGAATCAAAAGACTCCAGTGCCCCCATTTTTGCAACGTGCTACTGAAACACTGCAACTGGTAATGGTTTTGTGAAGGGATCTGCTATCATCGAACCCGTGTCAATATGCTCAATTACCACTAAACCACTTTTGACATCCTCTCTAACAGATCGATATTTGATGTCCATCAGTCTATTTGCAGATGACTGCTTGTTGTTTTTAAAGATGAATACTGCAGCTTTGTTATTGCAATGTATAACAATTGGTCTTGAAATACTGTCCACGATTCCCATTAGACTAACCAAATCCTTGATCCACAGTGCTTTTTGTTTGGCTTCAAAAGCAGCAATATATTTAGCTTGCATGGTCGATGTCGCAAGTGTCTTCTGTTTTGCACTTCTCCACGAGATTGCTCCTCCAGCCATGAAGAACAAATAACCACTTGTGGACCTTCTATCATCTGTGCAGCCTGCAAAATCCGAATCAGAGTACCCTACCACTTCTAGCTTTTCACTCTTTCCATACACAAGCATGTGTGATTTTGTTCTTTGCAAATATCTCATTACCTTCTTAGCTGCCACCTAATGTTGTTTTCCAGGATTTGATTGATACCTCCCAAGTACACTAATTGAGTAAGCTAAGTCAGGTCTAGTACAAACTTGAGCAAACCTGAGCATACATCAAGCTCCCCACCAATGAAGCATAGGGTTTGTTCAACATGGTTTTCCTTTCCAAGTCATTCTTAGGACATTGCTCCTTATTCAATTTATCACCCTTGCTCATCGGGACTTCTCCTCCTGAACATCCTTCCATGTTGAAATGTTTTAATATTTTCTCAATGTATGACCTTTGCGAAATCCCCAACAAGTTTCTTGACCTGTCTTTTTTAATCTCTATGCCGAGAACAAAAAGGCCTCCCCCAAGTCTTTCATATCAAAGGTGTTTGACAACAACAACTTGGTTTCAAGCAATAGGTTCAAATCATTGCTTGCAAGAAGTATATCGTCAACATAAAGTATAAGGAAAATAAACTTGGAACCAATGCTTTTAAAATCATCAACCTTATTCTCAATGAAGCCAACATGAGTTACCTTTTCATCAAATTTCATAAACCACTGCCTCGATGCTTGCTTTAAACCATATATAGACTTGCTCAATCTGCAAACTAGGTGTTCTTTGCCCTCTTCAATGAAACCAAGAGGTTGGTTCATATAAATTTCCTCTTCCAAGTCACCATTTAGAAATGCCGTTTTGACGTCCATTTGGTGAAGTTCCAAGTCAAAATGTGCCACGAGTGCTAAGATTATCCACAGGGAATCCTTGGATGACACGGGAGAAAATGTTTCGTTATAGTCTACCTCTTCCCTTTGATTGAAGCCTTTAGCCACCAATCTCGCTTTGAACCTTTCAACCTTCCCTTTCGAATCTTTCTTAGTTTTGTACATCCATTTGCATCCAATAGGTGTCATAGTTTCTGTCTTCTCTATGAGAGTCCACACCTGATTAAAATGCATAGACCCTATCTCCTCTTCCATTGCTTGCTGCCATGATAAAGAGTTTTCACTTTTAGTTGCATGCACGTAAGTTGCTGGATCAGTCATTATACCTTCATCATGTTCAACTTCACAAAAGTAAGTGATATAATCTTCTGGAATCGTCGATGTGCGAATTCTTTGTGAGGCTCTTGTTGGTGCTTCCAAGGTAATTTGCAACTCATCAGCATCATGTTCAACTATTGCTCCATCTTGTTGTGGTTCATTTATTTGATGACCTTCTGCAGCATTATTTTCATGTGATGGTTGCGAGAAACTAGTTTGAAAAACTATAGTTTCTCCAAGGCTTTGACTCCCTTCATCATTATTGCTCAACACATCAGTGGGATTCCCAAGATCCTGAAAAAAAAATTGCTAGCATTTTCATCACCATTCACTTCTTCCTCGATGAACTTTGCATTGTTAGTCTCGAAAACCCTAGTCTGCAAGTGTGAAGCATAAAACTTGTATCCTTTAGACTTCTCAGGAAAACCAATAAAGTGACAACTCACTGTCCTTGAATCAAGTTTCTTTTCTTGCAGATTATACATTCTTGCTTCTGCCCTACAACCCCATACATGTAGGTGATTGATGCTAGGTTTCCTCGAAGTCCAAAGTTCAAAGGGTGTCTTACTCACTGATTTGCTAGGAACACGATTCATTATATAGTTTGCCATCTTTAATGCTTTTCCCCAAAGAAACTGAGGTAGAACTGACCTGCTCATCATGTTTTTTGTCATCTCTATCAATGTCCTATTCCTCCACTCCGCCACACCGTTTTGATCAGGCGTCTCAGGTGTGGTGTACTGAGCTTGGATGCCACACTCTTCTAGATACATAGCCAGCGGTCCTTTTTGTTGCCCAGCCTCAGTGAACCTGCCAAAGTATTCTCCTCCCCTATCCGATCTCAAAACCTTAATTGTAGTGTTTAATTGGTTCTCTACTTCTGTTTTAAAAATTTTAAAACAATTTGGGACTTGTGATTTTTTTGAAATTAGATAGACACTTCCATACCTTGAAAAATCATCAATAAAACTCACAAAATAAATATTTCCACAGATTGTTTTAACTGGAAAAGGACCACAAACATCCGAATGAATTATTTCTAACAGTTTTTGACTTCTTGTTGCGTCCTTTTTCTTGGTTTTAGTTAACTTGCCCTTGTAACAATCCACACACTCATGCAAGTCATTAAAATCCAAGGCTGGCAAAATATTTTCATGCACCAAACGCTGCAGTCTTTGCTTTGAAATATGACCCAACCTTCTATGGCAAAGCATGGAAGAAAGATCATTTGATAAAGGCCTTTTCATTCGAACAGAAGAGTCTAAAGTGTAACAACTCAAATCATTCATGAAAACACAATCTAATTTCCATAAATCATTGTCTAAAAGACAAATGCCCAGCAATTGACTCAAATTATTTTTCATAAAGATCCTTATGCTTTCATCATCACTAACAAAAGCAAAACCGTCTTTTACAAGTCTTGAAGCAGAAATTAAAGACCTAGTTAAAGTAGGAACATAAAGTACGTCTGAAAGTTCTAAAATAAAGCTTGACGACAACTTGAGCTTAAGGTTGCCTATTGCTTCCACAGCCACTTTATTCCCATTGCTCACATGCACTTCAAAGACTTCATTACTTGTTGACATTTTTCTTGAAAATCCCTGCAAGGAATTGGTAATATGCACCGAACAACCAGTGTCAAACCACCAAGTATTTGGAGGGGTTCAACAAGTAAAGTTTGAAAACAAACAAAAACATTGAAAACCTTTGTACTTTTTCCTTTCTTCATTGCCTATTTTTTACGTTTCTCGCAGTCCCTTTTCAAGTGTCCATATTGTTTGCAAAAATAGCATGTCACATTCTCCAAATTTGGCCTAAGGTTTTGAGGTCCTCTAGAGGAAGAAGCAACATTGGTAGTAGTAGTGGAGGTATTAAAAGGCTTAGTCTGCTTACCGGCATTCACCATAGGATTCTTACTTGCATTGTAGTCAACAAGGTTCACCACCGCACTCTTTGCACAATTCAGCCTGCTCTCCTTTTGTGCACAGATAGAAATCATCTCATTGAGACTCCATTTCTCCTTTTAAGTATTGTACAACACCTTAAGTTGTTCAAATGACTCAGGAAGGGATGAAAGAGCCATGTGAACAACAAAGGAATCATCAATTGGCACCTCCAGATCCTTGAGCTTGGCGGCAGCCTCTACCATTTTCAGTATATGCTCCCGGACACTCGTTTTGCCATCGAACTTCTGAGAAGTCAGTGTGGTCATCAGGTTCGCCATCTCTTCTTTCTCGGACATCTTGAATTTTGCTCTAACAGCCTCAAGGAAAGCCTTAGCTTTGTCACATGACGGTATGCCACCTCTCACAGCCTCACTGATGGACCTTTTCATGACCATGAGAGCCATTCGATTTGACTTCTCCCATTTCTCATACTTCAATCTTTGCTCTGCAGTGCTGTTCGTTGTCACAGTAGGTGGTTCATCCTTCCTCAGTGTAAGGTCATAGTCCATTAAGCCAAGCACAGTCTCTACATCCTGTCTCCACTTTTTGTAATTCCCTCCATTAAGTGGTTCAAGGGAGGAAAAGCTCAGTGCATTCGCATTCACTGTCAAACCAAATAAAAGTTAAACAACATTGTAAACAATGTTACAACTATCACAGTATATGCAACACCTTTGGGCAAGATAAATTACTGTAGTTTTTTTTTTTTTTTTTTTTATTCACATAAAACCATATGCATCCTAATTACATAGCCCTTTTAACAAATACTTAAGTTACAACACATATTTCAAATCTTTGGATAAGAAAATAGTTGGCTCAAACATTCATTAAAAACCTATGTACTGATTCATAAATCCAACCAGTTAACCTTCTTCTCTTTAGAGTAGTACGTTATCATGTCATGACTTATAGAACACAACCATGCCTCCTTCCTTATAAACAAAATTTCTTAAAAAACTTCACTTTGGTAAAGCTTTACAAATAGTTGTTTCAAATGGTTTTATCAGCATGTATCCTTCAATGATGTTAAGGTTGGAACTTAAATCATCTTAGCGCAAAATCCATTGCTGTACTTGTGATACTCAAGAAACCAAATCATCAGTAAAACACGAAAAGATGAATAAATCAATTAAGCAAACTTCCTTATACACATCAAAGAATCTATGAAGAGCTATTATATGCTCTAATACCAAATGCTGGAATTTAATATTGCCGCAAACATAGATTACGAACATGCATGTAATATTGTGATTTGAGTTATGACCTTGTGAAGCCATTGATCGCAGGGAAAGAAAAGGAAATCTTCTACTCAAGGAGGACCTGATGTTCTTTCTAGAATAGGGCTAGGTTTTCTGATATATGAACTTATTCCTCTTGAGCAGGGACTTATCCTTTTATAGACGTGTAACCACAACTGTTTCCACCTATCACAGAAACTGCTTGGCAAAACTGCACGCCCATTTACATTCCAACGTGGGATATCCACTCACCAACATGTTTAACCCATTATGTCCTACTTTAAAGGAAAGAAGTTTATTCACCTATTAACTCTAACTGTTCTCAATTTCCACTAAACTCAGATAAGTTTAGAGTCCAATAAGGTTCCAACAATTCCCCCACACTTAGCTTTTGCTAGCCCTCGAGCAAAACAAAAACAAACAAAACACACTCTAGACCTTCCAACATTTACCTCAGGGATTTCCAATGCAACATGACATATTAAAAATCACTACTCCCACAGATTTTAGCTCTCTTTACACTTAAGCAAACACTTAACCGCAGTCACCACTCACTAGCTCGCATTTAATCAATTAAAACAACATTTCGAAAGTAGTAACATGCCTTAGAGAATTCGCTCAATTCCTCACCGAATATACTCTCTATTTTCACACAGATTTTCTGACTACACTCCTTACACTAAGTATATGTGAGAAGATTGATGTAAACATGTAGACTAGCACTCACATATGTTATAATAAAGAAAGCAATTTCTGGAATTTTTAATACATGTATATATGATCTCATGAACGAAATGCTACTACTTAGAAGTGAGAACCAAGGATTCCATATGTTCATACCAATTTCAAACTCCACATATTGAAACACATAACAATCAAGATAAAAGTCTAAGGGTTGTAATGGGGCTAGGGTATTGGCTAACAAAGAAAGGTAAGGATAAACAAAAGTTCTTAAAGTGATAGTAAGTAAAGTAATGAAATAAACACTTAGAATTCACTTTTGAATGCAGAAATCAACTTTAAACACCCAAGGGAAGATTCACACATCATTTAGGGCCAGATTCAAACTTTTGGACCCTTTCTTCAACAACCATAACTTGTGAGTTCGTTCTCACTTATTTCTCAACTCTTTTTCTTTTCTTTTTTTTCTTTTTCACGTTTATTCTTCTTTTTTTTTTTTTTTTTTTTTTTTAAAGTTTCATATTTCCAAAGAAAACCTTCCCCCACACTTGTTCTTCTGCATAATGTAGATCAAAGGAATTCCCTCTAAGTCATGCTTCACTATTCTTTAACAAGAAGGGTATGGATAGTCCTAATATAGGCTAGGTAAGGATAATGTGGCTAACAAAGAAAATAGGCTAAATAAGGCTCAAATGGGTTAAACCTACAATACATATGCAAAGGGACAAGGCTTTTTGGCTCTGGTTTAACTAAACAACTTCATCTTATTGTATGTTATGCAGTCAATATCATGCTTTGAATGAAACGGGCTTGAGTTCTAGTATTTGGAACTATAATGACGAAAATGCATTCTAAGTAGCAACCAAGCAAAGAAATAATGAGATCATGCAACGACTTAGAAAACAAGAATTCACAGATTACTAACTCTCCAAACAAAGTTTAGGCTTAAGTCTCTCAGGGTTGTAGCGTTAATTTGAGTTCCTTCCTTCAAGCATGTTACAAAAACTGATTTTTTTTCCTTTTTGTGATTACATGTGAATTCGTAAACGACAACTACAACTAAGCATAAACCAAAGAGCAAATCAAATTTCCATCCATGTTTGTAACTTTCTTTAACAATCATGTTATTAAAAACCAAATCCTCATCATTGTGTTGGAAGGTACCCTAAGACAAACAAACATAAAAAACGACACTAAAAACGACTCTTTTTGGGTTTTTCAAAACTTTTTCGATTTTTTTCTTCAAATTTTCGTATTTTCCTTTCAAAACACAATATAAACACTTAAATAGAGTGAGTAACAACTTTAGAAGTGACAGGTGATAAAATCTGATGAAGTTTCATGAAAAACACTTTGTTTACCCCCCCCACCCACACACTTCAACCAAACATTGTCCTCAATGTTTCAAATATAGACTCACACACAAACCATTAAACAACAACTAACAAACATGACATGTATGGAAAAGTAAAAGCAATAAGGAGTAAGGTTAAGAATGTAAATCTGGTTGTGGATTGTTAGAGATTCTTAGGCCTTCTTTATTCAATTGCATGGGTTACCTCCCTAGGAGCGCTTGCTTTAACGTCTTCCAGTCGGACGATACCTCCTTTTAAGCTTCATTAGTGCCCATGGCATGGAGGGGTATGTCGTCCACAACACGCTCCTCAAAATTCTCATAGTAAGGCTCAATGAATGGAAGGGGATAGTGATCCTTCCTGATTGTGGTGTTGAGCTTCCTAAAGTCAATGTAAACACTCCCACCACCTTGGATTCGATTGGGTACCTGCACCAAAAAAGGTAACAACCTATTAGTTGAAATGGGAATTGGAATTGTGATAAGTGGTTCACCAATATACGGCGACGGAGGCTCAAAAGTGGCAGCACTGTCAACAACTTCACTAGGGGTGCTTTCGGCCAAATTGGGTGTTTTGAGGGCAGTGGTGTGTTCCTTGTGCTCCACTCCAATTCCCTCTTCAATGGTGGTTTGAAATACATCCGTCTTGATAGGTGTTGAACGTTCCTACCCTATATCTTTATTCACATCAATGGAAAAACAAGGATGAACATCATTAGGATTCTTAATAGATTCAGAAACATTGAATTTAATTATATCACCACCAAATTCTGTTGTTAATGCTTCCTTGGCCACATCAATCTTGGTTTGGGCTGTTTTCATGAATGGTCTTCCAAGTAGGATTGGCAAAGGAGGAGAATGGGCTAAATCTTCCATTTCAAGCATATAGAAATCAGCCGGAAAAATCAAATGATCTACCTACACCAAAACATCTTCCAAAACTCCTTTTGGATATGCATTAGAACGATCAGCTAATTGAATAATAACTCCATCATTTTTCAGCTCTCCTAAGTTCATAGATGTATAAATAGAGTAAGGCATGACATTAATGGATGTACCTAGGTCTAACATGGCATGCACAAACCTTGTATTACCAATTACACAAGGGATTGTGAAACTACCTGGATCCTTGCATTTAGGTGGCAGCTTCCTTTGCAACATTGCAGAGACATTTTCACTTACATGTACCACCTCTTTCTCCCAAATTTGTTTCTTTGTTGTACAAAACTTCTTCAAAAACTTGGCATACTTCGGAATTTGCTTTATTGCATCAAGAAGAGGGATATTGACTTGCACTTTCCAAAATGTTTCTATAATGTCTTTTTCATTCTCTTCATTCCTAGATTGCATAAATTTGTAAGGAAAAGGCACATTTGGTGGAATAGGATTAGAAACAATTGAATTTGGACATACCTTACCTAAATTTGACGATTTGGGATCCTTAGAAGGCTACGACAAGGGTTGCTCCAACCTTGTCGTGGCCTTGCCTTTCTCGTCTTCTTTGTGCAGCAGCTTTTCATCCTCCTTTTGGCTTGATTTGGATGGTTGTGGGTCGGTTCCAACTTCCTTGCCACTTCTTAACGTGATAGCATTGGCGGTTTCAAATCCTCCACTTGGATTCACAATGGTTGAACTAGGTAGTTTGCCTTGTTCTCTAAATTGTCCCATGAACTCCACGATCTACCTCATTTGCTTCTTCAATTCATCCACCTCTTTAGCTTGATTTTGCATCTCGTTGGCTTAATTTTGTACTCCTTGTGTCAAAGAGGTGAGTAATTGAATAACTTTATCATTATCCAAAGACATACTTGAATTTGGTTGAACCGGGGGTGGTTGAGGTTGCATTAGTATAAATGGCCTTTGAAATACCCCAGGGGGTGGCTATCGAAATCCTCCTTGTTGTTGAGGTTGTTGAGGCTCCCTCCACTTCATGTTTAGGTGATCTTTCCATCTCGGATTGTAAGTGTTGGCGTATGGATCATGCCTTGGTTGACTTTGGCCTGGATAGCCCATGGCATTGGCACTTTCCCATCCTCCATTCTCTATCAATTGAGGACACTGCTCATATGGGTGTCCTTGCATGGTGAACACACCACATACATTTGCTGTTTGCACTTTGGATCCATCAACAACCTGTGACACAAGAACAATGATATTATTGAATTTCAGAAATTGCACTTACCTCCTTCACTTGTTGTTGTTGCCGTGGGGGGTCTCTTTGTCCAACTCCTTCGTATTGTTGTGCATTCAAGGCTCGATTGGCTTTGAGGATTTTGGCAGCAACGGGGGTTTTGTTAACCAAAGCTCATCCCGCTGAGGCATCTAGCATTTGTCTTTCAATTGGAAGGAGTCATTCGTAGAAATATTGAATTAGAAGCTCTTCTTTCATTTGATGTTGAGGACATGATGCAACGAGAGTCTTGAAACGCTCATAATACGCCGGAAAGGATTCTCCTTGATTTTGTTGAATGCCACTAATCCTCGTCCTCAAAAGAATGACTCTTGATGTTGGAAAGAACTTCTCCAAGAATGCTATCTTCATTTTTCCCAAGAAGTCACGGTTCCAGGTGCCAATTCGTACAACTAATCCTTAGCTTTTTCCAAAAGAGAGAATGGAAAAGCTTTCATCTTCAAAATGTTGCCATCCATGTTGATCGGGGTCATGCTTTAACATACTACTTCGAATTCCTTCAAGTGCTTGTTTGGATATTCCATGGACAGCCCATGGTATTTGGGAATATGATGCAGCAAGCTAGACTTCAATTCGAACTCATCGGTCTTGTCTTGAGCTGCCCTAGGATATTGAATGCATAGGGGTACGACATTGTCCAATCTCAAGGCTGAAAGTTCCTTGATTGTTCGATTATTCGCAACCATGATTTGTTTTTCCTCTTGTTCTTCTTCAAACTCAAATTTAGAGGTAGAACTAGGTGGATTAAGTTCTGGCTCCTTCCTTTTTCTTCTCAAAGTTCGCTCAAAATCATCGTCAAACTGCAAGATATGTGCACGAATAGGTTGAGAACTTCGAGTCATAAACTGGTACCTAAAGAAAATAAAACAAAACAAAACAAAACAAAACAAAATAAAATCAGTAACCAAAATTAAAAGACATGAAAACAAAAGAAAAGAGAGGGGATTAGCAAAATTGCTAATCCCCGGCAACGGCACCAAAAATTTGATGTGATATATAATAGCACACAAATTTAACCCTCTTATTGACACTTGTAGTAAAGATGTAAGTAGAGATCGTTCTAGGCCGGGGATTAGGAGGGATTGCTAATCTACTTAAAAATGACTCAAAAACACTAAACTTGGCTTAAAAACACTTAACTAGACTCGAAGAACTCAAAATAAACTAAAGAGACTCAAAACAGCACAAAATAATCAAAAAGACTAAAACTAGACACTAAAGGGTGATTTGGACGAAAATTAATTTTAACTTGACTCAAAACACTTAAAAACACAAGTTGGGGCAGATTCTAACTAATTTGACACAACAAAGTAAAGGGGATTAGGTTTTTGACGAATTTAAAACTTAAAACAAACAAATTGCAGAAACTAAGTAAAGGGATACGAATTTGGGTGAATTGATGGGTGATTGGCTAGCTAGAGGGCCATTCTCCACACATAACACACTTGCATGAAAATCGATTTCCAATTGCTTTCCAATAAACCATGAACCTCAACGCCCCAAATTAACCGTGAACGCACTAATTAACCCTCTGATTTTCCTTAAGTCATTGAATTGGATAGACAACGCATCAGCAACCAAATTATTCTTCAATAGTTCCCTACATGAACAACATAATAGATATAATCAAAGATCATTAAGCTTTGTGAAAATCATAAGCATTGACAAGGCATTCATAACTATGAACAGCATGATACTCCTGCCAGGAATTTACTTAACACGATTGTGACTAGCAACCTCCAATACTTATGAATATAAGTTCATAAAAATTAGGTGAAACTCCTTTATATTCTAGCATCAAATTCATGCATGGAAACTAAGTATGCATCCTTAATCAACAAACAAGAATAAGTTCTGAATCAAACAATTAAGTAAATTGCATTCACGATTTATGAAATCACAACTGGAAGTAATCAATTCATATTGCAAAAATGTTCATGGCTTTGAATACTCCTCTAGCTAAAACGAGTTTAACTCCTCATGTTCACAATTTAACAAAGAAAACATAAATTAAACATTGAAAACAAAAGATTGAATACACCTAGAAACGCTCCAACAATCCAATAAGTCTTGAATGGTAGATACGACTCCAAGCTATCCTCTCCTTCCTTGCAAAGTTGCGGCACAAGTGTGGTTGTGGTTGAAATCGGGTTGTGGTTTGTGGTGGATGGGTGATGCGGAATTGTGTGTGTGAAGGATGGATGGAATGGTTGTATGAATGGTGGTCCTTTTGTGCGGCATAATCTATTTATTTAAAGGGAGAAACCCTAATTAATATTGGAGAAGGATTTGTAATCCAAATCCACAAGGAAAAAGGCTAATTAAATCAGAATCCAAGAAGAAAAGGGAAAGAAAGGGTGCGATAGATCCTAGAGAGAAAGGGAAAAGGATTGGCTGCAAGGAAAAGGTATTATAGAAGGGAAAAGGTGCGGCTCCCTTTAGGAATGGGATTAGGACTTCTAGAAACATCTATTTAAGTGTCAGAAATTAATTAGGGATCCTACTGGCAGCTGAAACATAAGTAGGAAAAGATTAGGATTGACTAAGTCAAAATAAGGTAGTTTGGCTCTTGTTTCCTTCTTTCTTTGCTGAGCTTCATATCTTATTTTTCTTGAATTAATTCTTCCATCTCTTTAGAATATTCTTAGCCCTTCTAGAACTTCAAATTCGTCCATCCACCTTGCTCTATGCATGTGCTATCCATTCTAAACCCAAAACTGCTCTAAAATGCTCCAAATTGCGTTTTCTTGCTACTTTAGTCAATTGGACCTAGAAACACACGAAAGTAGCTTGAATTAATATAATAAATAGAAACTAACTCACTAATTGCAAGGAATTAAACTAACAAAGTCGCATAAATATGCTCTTATCAGTATAGTTGTAGTATACATATCACTCAGGATACGCTCCAACTTCTTTAGAATATGCTTTTGGCCATATTCATAGAAAGTGATGCACATAATTTCAACTTCGTCTTCCACATAGGTTTCAGCGTGATAATTATTGTCTCGAATGTTTTTAAAGCTCAACAACGTTTTTTCGGAACGTAGAGAATAAACTGCCTCTTTAATGGTCAATTCAATGCCATTAGACAACACTATATGGGCACTTCTGTATTCTTTGATTAGGTTAGATAGATATGAGAGGGTTGTCAGAGGTGCATTCTTATGTACGAAGTTAGTGAAATAGGTGCACTCACGCAAAATGGTGTAGCTTCCCCACTAGTCATACCTAGAAATAAATCAATTGAATTGGCCAAATGTGTAAAAGTTCAAAAACATAAATCCATTCAATTAATTATTCAAGAAAATAATCCATAAAACTTAATATCCAAAATTAAAACAAACACTACCAAATTATCTAAACATAAAGGAAATTGTTCAAGACTTAAACCAAAAACAAAAGGGGAGGGAGAGGTTTCGACCAATATAGTGGAATTCGGCCCTAAGGGTAAAATTCAGCTAAAATGTAGGCCAATGTCTAAGATTCTAATCTTTCATTGGAGTGCCATCAGCTTGAAAGTCAAAAACCTCCATCTTTGTATTCTTCGGTTCATCTACTTGAGCAAAGTTTGATTCAAACTTCTTACGACGAAAATGATACTCGACTATGACCTTGGAAGGAGCATGGAAAACACAAGACCAACGGTCTTTTGAACCACATTGGTAGCACATATCCGCATCTATAGTTTCATGTGTTTTACCCTTATTCTTGAAGTTCGAGGCCTTGTGAGCAAGGTTAGAAAGCTTATGGGCTCAGTTTCCTATTTTAAATGGGCTTTGGCTCTGTCGACCTTGGTTGGGTGGCTTCTGATCACCCCTACCATGCCTAGAATGGTGGTTCGAGCATTAATTCTTGCTATGGTGTGCTTCAGGTGCAACAGACGCGCCAATAGGTCAAGCTTGATGATTCTTCATTAACAGCTAATTCTTCTTTTTAGTAACAAGTAAAATAGAGATCAAATTCGAAAACTTAGTGAACTTCTGAGCCTTATATTGTTGCTGCAAGACAATATTGGTCACAGAGAAAGTCGAATAGGTCTTCTCCAAGATATCCTCTTCGGTCAAGTCCTCATTACAGAACTTGAGAAGTGATCAGATTTGACAAACTTCAAAATTGTATTCATTCACAAACTTAAAGTCTTGGAAGCACAAATGTTGCCAGTCGTGTTTTGCTCCAGGAAAAAAATATGTCTCTTTGGTGATCGAAACGATTGGCCAAAGTGACCCATAAAGCTCGTGGATCTTCCTCAACAAGATACTCAGTTTGCAGTGCATCATTAATATGTCTTCGAATGAAGATCATGGCAGTGGCTTTCTCAACTTCGTCAACTGGGTTATCCGTCTCAGCTTCTATGGATGCTCTTAGATTCTTAACGGTGAGGTAGTTTCTTTTGGAGAACTCTAAAGCGGTGAAGCTGAGTTTGTTCAAATTCAATATGTCTCGGTCACAAAGTAAATGGAGACAAAATTGTGGTTAGTGAAATGGAGACAAAATCAATCCATTCACATAGGAGTAGAACATTCAGGTTCTAATAGACAAGTATTGGTTTAAATTTTCATGAAAAATGTCAGGTTTTTCATGGGTGATGTTTGAAGAAAACTTCGGGTTTCGAAAATCTTATGAACTTCATGTTCATAGGTGCCTACAAGAAAACATAAATATATGCATGTAGGTATTTAGGGCCTATGATAATAATTGAATTAATTATTAGACTTCGAGCCAAATTCAAAGTTAGGCGAAAAATTATAAACCCAATGGGCCTAAAAAAAGGCAATTGCAATTGGTGGTCCATAAATGGACCAAAGCTCAAATGCACTAAAAACTGGGGGTGGCATCAGACCCAAGCCTAATAACTGGGCTGAAATCAAGCTGGTCTAGGATGGTAGGCCCAAGTGCACATGAGAGTGGACTGCAAGCGCAATCCCAAGTGATAGAGGGCCCAAGTGGGCGCGATGCCTTGTGGACATGGATGCACCAACGCAAGGGCTGGGATTCAATGCAGTATGGAGCATGGAACATCAAAGCCATACTGGTTTGACGTTCGCGGGCCAACTGCATAACAAACAGACAACGGCCCAATATGGGTGCTGTGCATTGCAGGCCGAGGAGAACCCAAGCCCAATTGGGCTCGAATTTAGACCAGACCATCCCAACGACACTAGGTGTGTTCATCAGATAAGAAGACTGGCGCCGCCACTGCAGGCCGTCGTGTCTGAGTCGGGGGGCCTCAGGAATGAGTCTGCGAGGCGTTGGTTCGTTGGAGATCCAATGAAGGTGACGGAGGAGTAATCTTGACGTCGGGGAGGGGAAAAACTGTGAAATACTTTTGGAATTCAATGGATTTAGTCCATAATCATGACTTTGGATCGTGAATTTCTAGAAAATTGCACAGCAAAGTCGTGGTCTCAATTACAGGGGAGGCTATATGTAGACACCGAAATTTCAGTGAAATAAATGTTAATCAATGTATTAAAATTACAACATTTATTCATTTCACTTACATCACACATTCATTTCACCTACATTGCACATTTACTTCACCTACCAACTCCACTCACTTCACCAAAAAATGGATGGTGGTGATTCACTGTCTTGGCCTATAAATAGCGTTCTCCATCAAGAGAAAAGGACAGGAATTTACATCACACCAAAACCTTGAAGCCTTGAAACTCTAAAGCTCTCAAGAAATTCCCGAAGGATCAAGAAAGCACTCTTTGTTCTTCGTCAAATCCTCCTTCAAGATGATAGGAGCATATTCATGCGACTTAATTAGCTTGTTCTCGTGCATTTATGTTGTGTTTACTTAGTTGTTTTAGTGTTTAAGGCCACTTTTGTGTATTTTCAGATTATAAGGCCAAAGTGTGCAAGAAGATGCAAATTGGAGCCTTTTGGAGCGAAAGAGGAATGAATGAGTTGAAGTCTTGAAGAAACGACGAATTCTTACTCCAACGATGAATTCTTACCAAAACGAGGAATCCTACTCAAACAAGGTTTCCTATTTTAGGAAAGTTAACCCTAAGTTTCCCGTTTTGGTAACCTTTCCTAATCTTAAACGTCCGTATTTTCTAGCCACTTTGAAGTCCTTGTAGGCGCTTTAGGACACAAAACGAATGCCCTAGCCCAAATTCCAACCAATGTCGTGGGCTTTAGCCCAAGTCCTTTCCCTTGCCGTGCAAGGGGGGGCATTTTAGGCCCAAATCCATTAAACTCTAACCCTAAACCCTAATAACCTAATTCATGCAGCCGTCCCTCTCCCTTGAATCCATAGCCTTTGATTCATCCAAAACCAATCTCAGCCGTACCTTGTTTTTAACCCTAGAGCCTATTCTATTCATTAGCCGTCACACCTTAATTAAATCTGCCATTCTCTCCCATTCCTTCCCATAAACCGTAACCAGCCAATCTATTCCATCACCCTAATTCCCTTAATTCGTAGCCATCCATTAACCCTCCGATAATGGAAGTTGTGAAGAAGGAGATAATCAAGCTGTTAGATTGTGGAGTTATTTATCCTATCTCGGATAGTAAGTGGGTTTCGCCTATCCAATGCGTGCCAAAGAAATCTGGAGTGACGGTTGTGGAGAACGCGGAGAATGAGCTAGTGCCCACTCGAGTCCAAACCGGTTGGCGCGTATGCACTGATTATAGGAAGATAAACACCACCACGAGGAAGGACCACTTCCCATTGCCGTTCCTAGACCAAATGTTGGAAAGGTTAGCGGGTCATTCATTTTATTGTTTTCTTGATGGATACTCTGGGTATAATCAAATTGTTATTGCACCGGATGATCAAGAAAAGACTACTTTTACATGCCCCTTTGGTACATTTGCTTATCGTCGCATGCTATTTGGTTTATGTAATGCACCTGCTACATTTCAAAGATGCATGATGAGCATATTTTCAGATTATGTTGAGAAAATTATTGAAGTTTTTATGGATGATTTCAGTGTGTTTGGTAATTCATTTGATGGTTGTTTGAGTAATCTTAGTTTGATTTTGAACCGTTGTGTTGAAACAAATCTTGTGCTTAATTGGGAAAAATGTCACTTCATGGTTAAACAAGGTATTGTTCTAGGCCATATTATTTCTGAAAAAGGCATTGAAGTAGATAAATCTAAGGTAGACCTTGTTCGTCACTTACCCTCTCCAACTTCGGTTAGAGAGGTTCGTTCGTTTCTTGGTCATGCAGGTTTTTATAGGCGGTTCATAAAGGATTTCTCGAAGATTGCACAGCCACTATGCCGATTGCTGCAAAAAGAGGTGGCGTTTGAGTTTGATGATGCATGCTCCACGGCATTCAAGCACCTCAAAGAGGCTCTCATTTCGGCTCCCATTATCACACCTCCAGATTGGAGCCTTCCATTCGAGTTGATGTGCGATGCTTCGGACTATGCGATTGGTGCTGTTTTGGGGCAGCGAAAGGACAAACAACCTCATGTTATTTATTATGCATCTAGAACATTAAATGATGCTCAATTAAATTACTCAACCACTGAAAAAGAATTACTTGCTGTGGTATTTGCATTAGATAAGTTTCGGTCATACTTACTTGGGACTAAAGTCATTATTTTCACTGATCATGCAGCTCTGAAGTACTTGCTCACCAAAAAGGAGGCCAAGCCACGGCTAATTCGATGGATATTGCTACTTCAAGAGTTCGACATAGAAATTCGGGACAAGAAGGGAAGTGAAAACGTGGTGGCTGACCACCTAAGCCGAATGGTGCATAATGAGGAGTCTTTGCCGATTTTGGAGACATTCCCCGATGAACAATTGCTGTCCATTAAGGTTAGTGCACCTTGGTATGCCGATATTGTTAATTTTTTGGTGTCAAAACGTATTCCAAGTGAGTTCACTAGGCACCAACGTGATAAACTTAGGCATGATGCATGGTTTTATGTGTGGGATGATCCGTACTTATGGAAATTTTGCCCCGATCAGATTATACGTCGTTGTGTGCACAATTCTGAATGTCATTCAATTTTGAGTTTTTGTCACACATATGCATGTGGAGGGCATTTTGGCACACAACGCACAGCCCTTAAGGTGTTACAATGTGGATTTTATTGGCCTAGTATTTTTAAAGATGCTAAAACTTTTTGCTTAACATGTGATAAATGCCAACGAATGGGTGGTATTAGTGCAAAGGACCAAATGCCGCAGGTTTCTATCCTAAATGTTGAAATTTTTTATGTTTGGGGTATTGATTTTATGGGTCCTTTTCCTTCTTCGTATGGTTTTACATATATTTTGCTTGCGGTTGATTATGTGTCGAAGTAGGTGGAAGCAAAGGCCACACGGATTAATGATTCTAAAGTGGTTGCAGATTTTATTAGAACTAACATTTTTGCAAGATTCGGAATGCCACGAGTGATCATTAGTGACGGAGGGTCACACTTTTGCAATCGGACCATTGAAGCGTTATTGAGGAAATACAGTGTCACCCATAAGGTTTCTACACCTTACCATCCTCAAACGAATGGCCAAGCCGAGGTTTCCAACCGAGAGATCAAGCAAATCCTAGAGAAGACCGTTGGGCCAACAAGGAAGGATTGGAGCTTACGGTTAGATGAGGCACTTTGGGCGTATCGTACGGCGTACAAAACCCCCATTGGGATGTCCTCCTTCCGACTTGTCTATGGCAAGGCGTGCCATCTTCCTGTTGAATTGGAGCACAAAGCACTTTGGGCCATCAAGAAGTTTAACATGAATCTCGAGGAAGCAGGAAGTCAAAGGAGATTGCAATTGAATGAGCTTGATGAGATACGGCATGAGGCGTACGATAATGCAAGCATTTACAAGCAAAAGACCAAAGCTTTCCATGACAACATGATCCGTGGGAAATCATTCTCAATTGGGCAGAAAGTGCTATTGTTCAATTCCCGTTTACGTTTGTTTCCCGGTAAGTTACGTTCTAAGTGGATTGGACCGTTTGTTATTACTAACGTATCTTCTTATGGTGCCATCCAGATTCAAAGTCTCAAAACAGGTCATGAATTCCAAGTGAACGGACACCGTTTGAAGCCATATTATGAGAACTTTGTTGAACAAACCGTGGAGGATGTTTCTTTGGGTGCCGTGGGCACAAATGGAGAGTGAATGACATCGTCCGGCTGGAAGACGTTAAAGCAAGCGCTTCGTGGGAGGCAACCCATGCAATCAACAAAGGAAGAACTTGGGAATCGCTCCACACTCAGATTTGCGTCCCTAAACCCTTTCCTTTGTTGCTTACTTTATGTTTTGTGTAATGTTTTTAATTGTGTCTAAAACATTGAGGACAATGTCTAGTTTAAGTGTGGGGGGGTAACATTCTGTTTTGAGATATTTGTGCATGAAATTCGTAAGGTATTACCACCTAACATGTCTAAACTTGTTCTTTGCTGTTTTTAAGTGTTTTTAAGCTATTTTAAAGTGTTTTAGAGTGTGTTGACTTAAAAATCCGAAAATACCATAAAAATTTGAAAAAATTGTTTTGAAAAACCCAAAAAGAGTTGTTTTTGTGTGTTTGTTTGTGTCGTAGGTTACCTTCCAACACAATGATGAGGATTTGGTTTTTAATTGCATGATGGTTAAAGAAAGTTACAAACATGGTTGGACGTTTGATATACTCTTTGGTTTATGCTTGTTTGTAGTTATAGTTTACGAATTCACATGCAATCACAAATGATAAAAATCAGTTTTTGTAACATGCTTGAAGGAAGGAACTTAAACAAACGCTACATCCCTGTGAGACTTGAGCTTAAACGTTATTTGGAGAGTTAAAATCTGTGCATTAATGTTTTCTAAAGTCGTTGCATGATCTCATTATTCTTTGCTTGGTTACTACTTAGAAGGCGTTTCATCACTTAGTTCCAAATGCTAGAACTCATGCCCATTTCATTCAAAGCATGTCATTGATTTGCATAACACATATTCAAGATGAAGTTGTGTAGTGAACACCATAGCCAAATTGCCATATTTCCGTTTTCATTTGTTTTGTAGGATTTAACCCCGTTGAGCCTTGTGTAGCTTACTTTCTTTGTTAACCCACATTATCCTCACCTAGCCTAGATTAGGACCATCCGTACCCTTGTTCTTGAAGCATAGTAAGCAATGAATTCCTTTTGATTAATGTGTTGCAGGAAATAAGTGTGGGGGAAGAATGATGGATGTGAGTTTATGTGCCATAGGCACGGTTAGAAAAAAAAAAAAAGAGAAAAAAAGAAAGAAAGAAAGAAAAAGAAAAGAAAAAAAAAAGTGGAAAAAGAGTTGAAAATAGTTGAAAAGTATTGGTTGTTGAAGTAAGGGCCCAAAACAATGAATTAGGCCCTAAGAGTTGTTTGAATCTCCCCTATTTGTTTAAAAGTTGATTTCTGCATTCTAAGGGAATTCTAGGTCTTAATTTCATTACTTTACTTACTATTGCTTAAAGAACTTTTGTTTATCCCTACCTTTCCTTGTGAGCCAATACCCCAAGCCCCGTTACAACCCTTGACTTTTATCTTGAGTGTTGTGCATTTCAATTGTGGAGTTTGAATTTGGTATGAGCATATGGTGTCACTGGTTCTCGCATCTAAGTAGTAGCATTCCGTTCATGAGATCATATCTAAACACGTTTAATTACTCCAGAAATTGCGTTCTTTGTTATAACATATGTGAGTACTAGTCTTTCATGTTTACATCAATCTTCTCACATATAACTAGTGTAGGGTGTGTAGTCAGAAAATCTGAGTGAAAATTGAGTGCATCACTAGTGAGGAATTGAGGGAGTTCTCTAAGGCATGTTACTACATTCAAAATGTGTTTTAATTGATTAAATGCGAACTAGTGAATGGTGACTATGATTAAGTATGTGCTTAAGGGGAAGTAAGACTAAAAGCTATGTGAGTAATGATTTTTGACATGTCATGTTTCATTGGAAATCCCTGAGGCAACCGTTGGAAGGTTTAGGTTATGTTTTGTTTGTTTTGTTGCGTTTTGTTTACTTTAGTTGTCTTGTTTTGCTCGAGGACTAGCAAAAGTTAAGTGTGGGGGAATTTGATAGGAGCATATTCATGCGACTTAATTAGCTTGTTCTCGTGCATTTATGTTGTGTTTACTTAGTTGTTTTAGTGTTTAAGGCCACTTTTGTGTATTTTTAGATTATAAGGCCAAAGTGTGCAAGAAGATGCAAATTGGAGCCTTTTGGAGCGAAAGAGGAATGAATGAGTTGAAGTCTTGAAGAAACGACGAATTCTTACTCCAACGATGAATTCTTACCAAAACGAGGAATCCTACTCAAACAAGGTTTCCTATTTTAGGAAAGTTAACCCTAAGTTTCCCGTTTTGGTAACCTTTCCTAATCTTAAACGTCCGTATTTTCTAGCCACTTTGAAGTCCTTGTAGGCGCTTTAGGACACAAAACGAATGCCCTAGCCCAAATTCCAACCAATGTCGTGGGCTTTAGCCCAAGTCCTTTCCCTTGCCGTGCAAGGGGGGCATTTTAGGCCCAAATCCATTAAACTCTAACCCTAAACCCTAATAACCTAATTCATGCAGCCGTCCCTCTCCCTTGAATCCATAGCCTTTGATTCATCCAAAACCAATCTCAGCCGTACCTTGTTTTTAACCCTAGAGCCTATTCTATTCACTAGCCGTCACACCTTAATTAAATCTGCCATTCTCTCCCATTCCTTCCCATAAACCGTAACCAGCCAATCTATTCCATCACCCTAATTCCCTTAATCCGTAGCCATCCATTTAATCCATTCATTCACAAAACCATCTCAGCCATTCACCCTAATAACCCTAGTTCTACAACCTTGCAGCCGCACCTAATATTCACCCTAATTCATATTTTTCATCAGCCACCATTCTCTCTAATGCCCTTTTTCAATCCGTGCATTCCAAGCTGCCCATTCATTCCCAAGCCGTGCATTCCACTAACCCTAAATTCTATTCAGCCATACACACATTCCAGACTTCAATCCGCAGCCACCTTCACACCATATTCTCTCAATTGCCGTGCATTCCCCCCTCCATTCCAAACCTTGCCGCAACCTTCCTCCACCAATCTGCCATATTTTCACACTTTGCCGCAACCCCCATGTCCCCTAAACATTACCATATCATTCCTTACCTACTCATCCATCTAAATAACCCCTAGAACCTGTCCTAGTTCTTGTGCCGCAGACAAGAGGAGGAGAAAAAGCTTGGGACGTTCATGCCATTCAATTGAGGATTGCTGGAACGTTTTAGGTGTTGTCTTTCCGTTGAATTCCATGTTTAATTTTGATATTCTTTGTGTTGTGCGTATGAGGAACTAAACCCCCTTGGTTAGAGGGGAATTCGAAACCATGTACATGCTTGCACTATGATTTGATTACATTCAGTTGTTATTTCATAAGTTGTGGATTCAATTCGTTCATCTATTTGATTGATAACTTATTTGTGTATGTTGATTGAGAGTGCACGCTTAGTTTTCATGCATGAATATGATGCTAGATTATGAGGGAGTTTCACCTAATAGTTACAATCTTATAATCACAAGTAGTGAAGGTCGCTTGAAAACGATCGCGTTGAATGAATTCTTAGCATAAGTTTCATGCAATTCATAGTAACTAAGGCTTCGTCAATGCTTATGTTTTTCATAGAACTTAATGATTCTTGCTTGTATCTCTATTATGCAATTCATGTAGGGAACTTGTAGGGAATGTTTTGGGTTGTCGTATGCAATCATCCAACTTAATAACTTGTGGAAAAACTGAGGGTTAATTAGTGCAATTCACGGTTAATTTGGGGCGTTGAGTATTTATAATTTATTGGAAGAACAACTGAAAATCGTTTTGTTTGCAAGTCTGACATGTGTGGAGAAGAACCTCCTAACTAGCCTTTTATCCATCCTTTTTATCCAAAAACATTCTACAATCTGTTTAGTTTAAAGTTTCTGTTTTATGTTAAATTTTCGTCCAAAACAAATCCCCCTTTAATTTGAAGTCTTAGATTAGTTAGAAAGTGTTTTGATTTGTGTTTCTAAGTATTTTGATTCAAGTTTTCATCCAATCTCGTCCAAATTAGTGTAGGTGCTCAAAACTGCCCAGAAAGTGGTTTTTAGGCAGTTTTGAGTCTTCTAGTTGCTGTTTTGGGTTTTAGGTTTGTTTAAGTGTTTTAACTTTTAGTTTTGCATTCTTTGAGTTGAGTTTAGTGTTTTAAACTTTGTTTTTGAGTTTTTAAGTTAGTTTCCAAGTGTTTAGCAATCCCTCCTAATCCCCGGTCTAGAACGATCCCTACTTACATCTTTACTACAATTTGACAAAAAGAGGGTTTAATTTGTGTGCTTATCTATTTCGCACCAAATTTTTGGCGCCATTGCCGGGGATTAGCAACTTTGCTAATCCCTTGGATTGTATTTTCTGTTTATTTTATTTTTGTTAAGTTTCTGACCTTATTTTGTTTTCCTTGTTTTAGGTACTAGTGCATGACTCGGAGTTCTCAACCGATTTGTGAGGATATCTTGGACTTTGACAGTGATTTTGAGAGGACGTTGAGACGAAGGAAGAAGCACCACGAGTCAAATCCACCAAGCCCGGAACCTGAGCTTGAAGAACAAGGCTTAGAAGAGGAAGAAGAGGCCACGGCAGGGATCTTTGAGGAACCCACGGCAAGGGCATTTGAAGAGCCACAAGACATGGCCGTAGACACCCGGACACTTAAGGAGCTTTCCGCCTCAGGTTTGGATAATGCCGCACCCTTGTGCATTCAATACCCCCCGGCTGCCCAAGGTAAGACAGATGAGTTTGAATTAAAGTCAAGTTTGCTTCATCATATTCCTAAATACCATGGCTTGTCCATGGAAGATCCTAACAAACATTTGAAAGAATTTGAAGTAGTTTGCTCTAGTATGACTCCCGTCACTGTTGACGGAAAGATCTTGAAGATGAAGGCTTTTCCATTCTCTTTGATGGATAAAGCCAAAGATTGGTTATATGAGTTAGCTCCCGGCACTGTTACTTCTTGGGAGAGTATGAAGAGAGCGTACTTGGAGAAGTTCTTTCCAACTTCTCGCATCATCCTCCTACGCAAAAAGATAAGTGGAATCCAACAAGAAGATGGTGAGTCTTTTCCTACGTACTATGAACGTTTTAAATCTCTTGTTGCTTCTTGTCCACAGCATCAGATGAAGGAGGAGTTGCTTTTGCAATACTTCTACGAGGGGCTCCTACCTTTAGAACGTCAAATGCTTGACACATCGGCGGGTGAAGCATTGGTGGACAAAACGCCCAGGGATGCCAAGGTCTTGATCGCTAACCGAGCATTGAACGCTCAATAGTATGAGGGAGTAGGCCAAAGAGAACCTCCACGGCACCAAGTACATGAGGTAAGTTCAACGTCCGATCTTCATTCACAATTGGCTAATCTTACTTCTATTGTTTCACAGATGGCAGAGGGAATGAAGATGCAAGGACCTGTGGTATGTGGCGTATGTTCTATCCAAGGACATGCCTCCGAAAAGTGTCCTCAACTCATCGAGAATGACGGATGGGAGAATGCGAATGCCATTGGGTTTCAAAGCCAAAATCAGTCAAGACATGATCCATACTCCAACACGTATAATCCGGGGTGGCGAGACCACTCAAATTTCAAGTGGAGGGATTCCCAGCAACCTCAGAACCAAGGAGGCTTTAGGCAACAACCCCCGGGGTTCTTTCCCAAAACCTACGGCCCACCCCAAAATCAAGCCCAATCTGGCCCAAGTGCCTCAGGTACGTCTCTTGACAATGATGCACTTCTTAAGATACTAACTAAGTTGTCTAATGGGCAGGAAGATCAAGCGAAGGCTATGCAAAACCAAGATAAGAGGGTGGATCAACTTGAGAAACAAATTGGGCAGATTGCCGAGTTTGTAGGTAAGTTTCGAGATCCCGGACAACTCCCTAGTTCCACCATTCCAAATCCGAAGGGAGGTTTCGAATCAGCCAAAGCAATCACCCTAAGAAGTGGTAAGGAAGTTGGGGCAGGTCCTACATCAAAAACAGGTCATAACGAGGATGAAATTTTGCAAATGGAAGAGGAAGAAACAAGGTTGCCCACGGCAAAGGTGATTCCACCTTTGCCGCAAGTCCCTATGGTTCCAAATCTGCCCAATTTGTCCCACAAAGGTAAGAATGTGTCAAATTCGGTTCATACTAATGTTTTCCCTTCAAATGTGCCTTTTCCTAGTAGGTTCATGCAAACGAAGAAAGAGGAGGCAGAAAAGGATATCCTTGAAACCTTTAGGAAAGTTCAAGTTAACATACCTTTGTTAGATGCAATCAAGCAAGTTCCGAGGTATGCTAAGTTCTTGAAGGAGTTGTGTACCACTAGGAAGAGGATGTCGACTAAGGAAGTGGTAAAGGTAGGTGAGAATGTGTCTGCCATCTTGCAACGCAAACTACCTCCCAAATGCAAGGATCCAGGTAGCTTTACCATTCCTTGTGTCATTGGGAATACTAGATTTGAATCTGCCATGCTTGATTTAGGTGCTTCTATAAATGTTATGCCATATTCCATTTATGCATCTATGAACTTAGGAGCATTGAAAAATGATGGGGTAATAATACAATTGGCCGATAGATCTAACGCCTATCCAAAGGGAGTTTTGGAAGATGTTCTTGTGCAGGTTAATCATTTGGTCTTCCCGGCGGATTTCTATGTCCTCGAAATGGATGAATCGGGCCATGCTCCTTCGCTGCCCATTCTACTTGGAAGGCCATTCATGAAGACGGCCCGGACAAAGATTGACGTGTATAGTGGAACTTTGTCCATGGAATTCGATGGGGAAGTTGTTAATTTTAATCTTTCTGATTCCATTAAATACCCTAGTGAGGACCATTCATGCTTTTCTATTGATATAATTGACTCTTTGGCGCAGGGATATCTTGACGATTTGAATGACGATGCGCTTGAAAAAGTCATTACACGAGGCATGGAACTCAAAACAAAGGGGGCAGATTGCATGCATGCCCACGGCATACAAGAGTCATCCCATGCCGTGCCCCCTAGTGAGGAATTACTTGAAGTTGTGGCTGCCCTTGAGTCCTCACCTAAGCTTGATGGTAAGTATACTAACCGTGAGTCCATTCCCATTTCGACTAACAAATTGCTTCCATCTATAATTCAGGCACCTATCCTTGAACTCAAGCCTTTGCCAAGCCATTTGAAGTACATTTTCTTGGGGGAAAATGAAACACTACCTGCCATTATTTCCTCCTCCCTCACGGCACAAGAGGAGGAGAAGTTGCTTCGAGTTTTGAAGGAATTCAAATCTGCCCTAGGTTGGACATTGGCCGATATCAAAGGTATTAGTCCCGCCACATGCATGTATCATATATTTCTTGAGGAGGGGGCCAAACCAACTAGAGAGGCTCAACGCCGTCTTAACCCTCCGATGATGGAAGTTGTGAAGAAGGAGATAATCAAGCTGTTAGATTGTGGAGTTATCTATCCTATCTCGGATAGTAAGTGGGTTTCGCCTATCCAATGCGTGCCGAAGAAATCTGGAGTGACGGTTGTGGAGAACGCGGAGAATGAGCTAGTGCCCACTCGAGTCCAAACCGGTTGGCGCGTATGCACTGATTATAGGAAGATAAACGCCACCACGAGGAAGGACCACTTCCTATTGCCGTTCCTAGACCAAATGTTGGAAAAGGTTAGGGGGTCATTCATTTTATTGTTTTCTTGATGGATACTTTGGGTATAATCAAATTGTTATTGCACCGGATGATCAAGAAAAGACTACTTTTACATGCCCCTTTGGTACATTTGCTTATCGTCGCATGCTATTTGGTTTATGTAATGCACCTGCTACATTTCAAAGATGCATGATGAGCATATTTTCAGATTATGTTGAGAAAATTATTGAAGTTTTTATGGATGATTTCAGTGTGTTTGGTAATTCATTTGATGGTTGTTTGAGTAATCTTAGTTTGATTTTGAACCGTTGTGTTGAAACAAATCTTGTGCTTAATTGGGAAAAATGTCACTTCATGGTTAAACAAGGTATTGTTCTAGGCCATATTATTTCTGAAAAAGGCATTGAAGTAGATAAATCTAAGGTAGACCTTGTTCGTCACTTACCCTCTCCAACTTCGGTTAGAGAGGTTCGTTCGTTTCTTGGTCATGCAGGTTTTTATAGGCGGTTCATAAAGGATTTCTCGAAGATTGCACAGCCACTATGCCGATTGCTGCAAAAAGAGGTGGCGTTTGAGTTTGATGATGCATGCTCCACGGCATTCAAGCACCTCAAAGAGGCTCTCATTTCGGCTCCCATTATCACACCTCCAGATTGGAGCCTTCCATTCGAGTTGATGTGCGATGCTTCGGACTATGCGATTGGTGCTGTTTTGGGGCAGCGAAAGGACAAACAACCTCATGTTATTTATTATGCATCTAGAACATTAAATGATGCTCAATTAAATTACTCAACCACTGAAAAAGAATTACTTGCTGTGGTATTTGCATTAGATAAGTTTCGGTCATACTTACTTGGGACTAAAGTCATTATTTTCACTGATCATGCAGCTCTGAAGTACTTGCTCACCAAAAAGGAGGCCAAGCCACGGCTAATTCGATGGATATTGCTACTTCAAGAGTTCGACATAGAAATTCGGGACAAGAAGGGAAGTGAAAACGTGGTGGCTGACCACCTAAGCCGAATGGTGCATAATGAGGAGTCTTTGCCGATTTTGGAGACATTCCCCGATGAACAATTGCTGTCCATTAAGGTTAGTGCACCTTGGTATGCCGATATTGTTAATTTTTTGGTGTCAAAACGTATTCCAAGTGAGTTCACTAGGCACCAACGTGATAAACTTAGGCATGATGCATGGTTTTATGTGTGGGATGATCCGTACTTATGGAAATTTTGCCCCGATTAGATTATACGTCGTTGTGTGCACGATTCTGAATGTCATTCAATTTTGAGTTTTTGTCACACATATGCATGTGGAGGGCATTTTGGCACACAACGCACAGCCCTTAAGGTGTTACAATGTGGATTTTATTGGCCTAGTATTTTTAAAGATGCTAAAACTTTTTGCTTAACATGTGATAAATGCCAACGAATGGGTGGTATTAGTGCAAAGGACCAAATGCCGCAGGTTTCTATCCTAAATGTTGAAATTTTTTATGTTTGGGGTATTGATTTTATGGGTCCTTTTCCTTCTTCGTATGGTTTTACATATATTTTGCTTGCGGTTGATTATGTGTCGAAGTAGGTGGAAGCAAAGGCCACACGGATTAATGATTCTAAAGTGGTTGCAGATTTTATTAGAACTAACATTTTTGCAAGATTCGGAATGCCACGAGTGATCATTAGTGACGGAGGGTCACACTTTTGCAATCGGACCATTGAAGCGTTATTGAGGAAATACAGTGTCACCCATAAGGTTTCTACACCTTACCATCCTCAAACGAATGGCCAAGCCGAGGTTTCCAACCGAGAGATCAAGCAAATCCTAGAGAAGACCGTTGGGCCAACAAGGAAGGATTGGAGCTTACGGTTAGATGAGGCACTTTGGGCGTATCGTACGGCGTACAAAACCCCCATTGGGATGTCCTCCTTCCGACTTGTCTATGGCAAGGCGTGCCATCTTCCTGTTGAATTGGAGCACAAAGCACTTTGGGCCATCAAGAAGTTTAACATGAATCTCGAGGAAGCAGGAAGTCAAAGGAGATTGCAATTGAATGAGCTTGATGAGATACGGCATGAGGCGTACGATAATGCAAGCATTTACAAGCAAAAGACCAAAGCTTTCCATGACAACATGATCCGTGGGAAATCATTCTCAATTGGGCAGAAAGTGCTATTGTTCAATTCCCGTTTACGTTTGTTTCCCGGTAAGTTACGTTCTAAGTGGATTGGACCGTTTGTTATTACTAACGTATCTTCTTATGGTGCCATCCAGATTCAAAGTCTCAAAACAGGTCATGAATTCCAAGTGAACGGACACCGTTTGAAGCCATATTATGAGAACTTTGTTGAACAAACCGTGGAGGATGTTTCTTTGGGTGCCGTGGGCACAAATGGAGAGTGAATGACATCGTCCGGCTGGAAGACGTTAAAGCAAGCGCTTCGTGGGAGGCAACCCATGCAATCAACAAAGGAAGAACTTGGGAATCGCTCCACACTCAGATTTGCGTCCCTAAACCCTTTCCTTTGTTGCTTACTTTATGTTTTGTGTAATGTTTTTAATTGTGTCTAAAACATTGAGGACAATGTCTAGTTTAAGTGTGGGGGGGTAACATTCTGTTTTGAGATATTTGTGCATGAAATTCGTAAGGTATTACCACCTAACATGTCTAAACTTGTTCTTTGCTGTTTTTAAGTGTTTTTAAGCTATTTTAAAGTGTTTTAGAGTGTGTTGACTTAAAAATCCGAAAATACCATAAAAATTTGAAAAAATTGTTTTGAAAAACCCAAAAAGAGTTGTTTTTGTGTGTTTGTTTGTGTCGTAGGTTACCTTCCAACACAATGATGAGGATTTGGTTTTTAATTGCATGATGGTTAAAGAAAGTTACAAACATGGTTGGACGTTTGATATACTCTTTGGTTTATGCTTGTTTGTAGTTATAGTTTACGAATTCACATGCAATCACAAATGATAAAAATCAGTTTTTGTAACATGCTTGAAGGAAGGAACTTAAACAAACGCTACATCCCTGTGAGACTTGAGCTTAAACGTTATTTGGAGAGTTAAAATCTGTGCATTAATGTTTTCTAAAGTCGTTGCATGATCTCATTATTCTTTGCTTGGTTACTACTTAGAAGGCGTTTCATCACTTAGTTCCAAATGCTAGAACTCATGCCCATTTCATTCAAAGCATGTCATTGATTTGCATAACACATATTCAAGATGAAGTTGTGTAGTGAACACCATAGCCAAATTGCCATATTTCCGTTTTCATTTGTTTTGTAGGATTTAACCCCGTTGAGCCTTGTGTAGCTTACTTTCTTTGTTAACCCACATTATCCTCACCTAGCCTAGATTAGGACCATCCGTACCCTTGTTCTTGAAGCATAGTAAGCAATGAATTCCTTTTGATTAATGTGTTGCAGGAAATAAGTGTGGGGGAAGAATGATGGATGTGAGTTTATGTGCCATAGGCACGGTTAGAAAAAAAAAAAAAAAGAGAAAAAAAGAAAGAAAGAAAGAAAAAGAAAAGAAAAAAAAAAAGTGGAAAAAGAGTTGAAAATAGTTGAAAAGTATTGGTTGTTGAAGTAAGGGCCCAAAACAATGAATTAGGCCCTAAGAGTTGTTTGAATCTCCCCTATTTGTTTAAAAGTTGATTTCTGCATTCTAAGGGAATTCTAGGTCTTAATTTCATTACTTTACTTACTATTGCTTAAAGAACTTTTGTTTATCCCTACCTTTCCTTGTGAGCCAATACCCCAAGCCCCGTTACAACCCTTGACTTTTATCTTGAGTGTTGTGCATTTCAATTGTGGAGTTTGAATTTGGTATGAGCATATGGTGTCACTGGTTCTCGCATCTAAGTAGTAGCATTCCGTTCATGAGATCATATCTAAACACGTTTAATTACTCCAGAAATTGCGTTCTTTGTTATAACATATGTGAGTACTAGTCTTTCATGTTTACATCAATCTTCTCACATATAACTAGTGTAGGGTGTGTAGTCAGAAAATCTGAGTGAAAATTGAGTGCATCACTAGTGAGGAATTGAGGGAGTTCTCTAAGGCATGTTACTACATTCAAAATGTGTTTTAATTGATTAAATGCGAACTAGTGAATGGTGACTATGATTAAGTGTGTGCTTAAGGGGAAGTAAGACTAAAAGCTATGTGAGTAATGATTTTTGACATGTCATGTTTCATTGGAAATCCCTGAGGCAACCGTTGGAAGGTTTAGGTTATGTTTTGTTTGTTTTGTTGCGTTTTGTTTACTTTAGTTGTCTTGTTTTGCTCGAGGACTAGCAAAAGTTAAGTGTGGGGGAATTTGATAGGAGCATATTCATGCGACTTAATTAGCTTGTTCTCGTGCATTTATGTTGTGTTTACTTAGTTGTTTTAGTGTTTAAGGCCACTTTTGTGTATTTTTAGATTATAAGGCCAAAGTGTGCAAGAAGATGCAAATTGGAGCCTTTTGGAGCGAAAGAGGAATGAATGAGTTGAAGTCTTGAAGAAACGACGAATTCTTACTCCAACGATGAATTCTTACCAAAACGAGGAATCCTACTCAAACAAGGTTTCCTATTTTAGGAAAGTTAACCCTAAGTTTCCCGTTTTGGTAACCTTTCCTAATCTTAAACGTCCGTATTTTCTAGCCACTTTGAAGTCCTTGTAGGCGCTTTAGGACACAAAACGAATGCCCTAGCCCAAATTCCAACCAATGTCGTGGGCTTTAGCCCAAGTCCTTTCCCTTGCCGTGCAAGGGGGGGCATTTTAGGCCCAAATCCATTAAACTCTAACCCTAAACCCTAATAACCTAATTCATGCAGCCGTCCCTCTCCCTTGAATCCATAGCCTTTGATTCATCCAAAACCAATCTCAGCCGTACCTTGTTTTTAACCCTAGAGCCTATTCTATTCACTAGCCGTCACACCTTAATTAAATCTGCCATTCTCTCCCATTCCTTCCCATAAACCGTAACCAGCCAATCTATTCCATCACCCTAATTCCCTTAATCCGTAGCCATCCATTTAATCCATTCATTCACAAAACCATCTCAGCCATTCACCCTAATAACCCTAGTTCTACAACCTTGCAGCCGCACCTAATATTCACCCTAATTCATATTTTCATCAGCCACCATTCTCTCTAATGCCCTTTTTCAATCCGTGCATTCCAAGCTGCCCATTCATTCCCAAGCCGTGCATTCCACTAACCCTAAATTCTATTCAGCCATACACACATTCCAGACTTCAATCCGCAGCCACCTTCACACCATATTCTCTCAATTGTCGTGCATTCCCCCCTCCATTCCAAACCTTGCCGCAACCTTCCTCCACCAATCTGCCATATTTTCACACTTTGCCGCAACCCCCATGTCCCCTAAACACTACCATATCATTCCTTACCTACTCATCCATCTAAATAACCCCTAGAACCTGTCCTAGTTCTTGTGCCGCAGACAAGAGGAGGAGAAAAAGCTTGGGACGTTCATGCCATTCAATTGAGGATTGCTGGAACGTTTTAGGTGTTGTCTTTCCGTTGAATTCCATGTTTAATTTTGATATTCTTTGTGTTGTGCGTATGAGGAACTAAACCCCCTTGGTTAGAGGGGAATTCGAAACCATGTACATGCTTGCACTATGATTTGATTACATTCAGTTGTTATTTCATAAGTTGTGGATTCAATTCGTTCATCTATTTGATTGATAACTTATTTGTGTATGTTGATTGAGAGTGCACGCTTAGTTTTCATGCATGAATATGATGCTAGATTATGAGGGAGTTTCACCTAATAGTTACAATCTTATAATCACAAGTAGTGAAGGTCGCTTGAAAACGATCGCGTTGAATGAATTCTTAGCATAAGTTTCATGCAATTCATAGTAACTAATGCTTCGTCAATGCTTATGTTTTTCATAGAACTTAATGATTCTTGCTTGTATCTCTATTATGCAATTCATGTAGGGAACTTGTAGGGAATGTTTTGGGTTGTCGTATGCAATCATCCAACTTAATAACTTGTGGAAAAACTGAGGGTTAATTAGTGCAATTCACGGTTAATTTGGGGCGTTGAGTATTTATAATTTATTGGAAGAACAACTGAAAATCGTTTTGTTTGCAAGTGTGACATGTGTGGAGAAGAACCTCCTAACTAGCCTTTTATCCATCCTTTTTATCCAAAAACATTCTACAATCTGTTTAGTTTAAAGTTTCTGTTTTATGTTAAATTTTCGTCCAAAACAAATCCCCCTTTAATTTGAAGTCTTAGATTAGTTAGAAAGTGTTTTGATTTGTGTTTCTAAGTATTTTGATTCAAGTTTTCATCCAATTTCGTCCAAATTAGTGTAGGTGCTCAAAACTGCCCAGAAAGTGGTTTTTAGGCAGTTTTGAGTCTTCTAGTTGCTGTTTTGGGTTTTAGGTTTGTTTAAGTGTTTTAACTTTTAGTTTTGCATTCTTTGAGTCGAGTTTAGTGTTTTAAACTTTGTTTTTGAGTTTTTAAGTCAGTTTCCAAGTGTTTAGCAATCCCTCCTAATCCCCGGTCTAGAACGATCCCTACTTACATCTTTACTACAATTTGACAAAAAGAGGGTTTAATTTGTGTGCTTATCTATTTCGCATCACAAGATCAAGCCCTAACGACCCTTGAAAAACTTCCACCAACTCAAGATCAAGCCCCGACGCCCCTTAACGAAAGCGTTCATCATTCATCATCCGTTCATCCTAAGATCAAGCCCCAACGGCCTTTTGGATCAACAACCTCAACAAACCCATACACCCATTCTTCAAGATCAAGCCCAACGCCCCTTGAAGATCCACTCATCAACTGTTCATCCCTAGATCAATCCCCGAAGGCCCTTTGGATCAATAGCTCATCCACAAACCTACATACTACGAATATAGAATCAGAGGATCAAATTACAAAGAGATTGTAACCCAAAATCATTATTAATACAAAAATATATTTTGTACACGTATTCTTGTTTCTTGTTCAGGAATTTTTCGTGTTTACACTATATTTCTAGGTTCTTTTTCGGGAGGGGGGGTGCAACATCGTAGGCGTCGGGTTTGGTTTTCCAAGTGAAGCTCTAGGCATCATGGCCCAGGGGCTCAACTTGGTGGCTCGGCAACGCGGCTTCGAGGCCCAGCTCGCTAGGTTTCCAACGAAACCCTAATAATTTAAAAAAGGAAAATTCAATTCATGCAAATATTAATATACAATATCAATTCACAATAATCATAAGATTATGAATATAATGCAAAAACAATTTATGTAGAATTTAAAATTGGTAAACGTAAAGTTGTGTCATGCATTATGCTATCAGGGCTGCAAAAATATCGAGATAAAAACTGTTGTTTTGTATGAACTTGATTGCGTAATGATATTGATAAACTGATTTGATGCAGAAAATTCCATGTCAGATTCGTTAGCGCATCGAGGGAGCATTTGATAACGTGTTGTGGCCATTTTATCTGACAAGGGATTAGAGGGGTGCAACAAAAGAGAGAGAGAGTGGGGAAAGTGTAGGTATGTCTTTGTGTGTACGGGATGTGTTATTCCCCCTACACAGTGCCTCCAAGGAAATACAATCCTAGTAAGGGAAATAATAACTAGTAACCAAATCTATCTAGAATTCACATAATCACACTTTAATATATATATATATATATATAACAATGGTCAATTATATGTGCATATAATGATTTTATGTTTCATTGGGATCTCCAAACTCCTAAGAAGTCCCAGAAGATAAAAGCATAGCTATCAAGCCAAGGCGTCTTTGACAGGAGAACTTATTACCCATGCGGGGTGGGGGCTAATCCCACACCCACTTGGGAATGGATGATTATAGTTAATTTTTTTGTTTTCTTGTGGGCCAAAGAGTAGGATTCTTCGTCCACCGAATTTATGCTTTCTTGCTTGTTAATTAGGGTCTAATTTAGATTTCTCTATAAATAAGATTCTTTGTAACTCGTAGAATACAAGTCAGTTACAATTTATTCATTTGAGTTGTAGCCATAATGACAATCGTTCTTTTTTCATCAATAAAATTATATTTGCATGTAGTCCATTTGTTCATTTGTTTGTTAATTTGTTATGCGTACTTTGATTTTCAACTACTAGTCATTACCACATTAGTACTTTAAGTGGCATATCTTTTCCATTTCCATCTCTTTTCATCCTCTCATTTCCTCCTTATTGGGCCTCTCCTCCAAATCCACCTCAATTGACGTTCTCTTCATATGCAACTCGATAATTGTACTCATCCAAAGGCCTAGAGTGTTATTCCTCCTCATTTTCTCCTTCAACACTGATATCAAACGCATATGCTGGAACAGGTCGTCACTAAGATCTCAAGTCCTCCCTTGCGACTCTCTTGCCCTGGTGTGCCGTCACCTTTTTCGTTGTCACAAATAGAATCTAAGGGTGTGTTTGTTGCACAAGACTATTTCGGATTAGACTAGCTTCAGGAACTAAGTGAGATTGGTTTGGCATGGACTAAGTAGTATAAGAATAATGGAATGTTTGATTCAGGGTCGGACTATTACAGATTAATTTAATTTAAAATTCTGATTTTTTAATTTTTTTGTTCTTTTTAATTCTCTATCTCCTGCTCTCTCTCTCTCTCTCTCTCTCTCTCTCTCTCCCTCTCTCTCTCTCTCTCCTATCTCTACGGTTCCTTTCTCTTCACACCAGACAAAAGTTCTCAGTTCCTGTGGGCGCAGGTATTCGACAAGGACAGGGGTTGGGTATTCAATAGAGGCACGATTTCTTCCCACACTATATGATTCGTCACTGCTTGACTCTCTCTCTCTCTCTCTCTGTGATCTACCGTTCCTATTTTGGTCAAATCCCAGAAAAACACCAAGAGAATATTAATCAAATTCATGAAAATAGAAATTAATAATTAAAAATTTGAAAAAAAAAGAGGGAAAAAACTGAAAATTATGAGATTGGAAGAAGGAGCATACAGATGGATCCAGTCTAGGTCTGACGAGACCACGACGATGTATACTCTACTTTCCTTTCAATCCCTTCTCGTTATTCTGGTACGTTCCTGTCTCTCTTTCCCTATTTTCATTTAGTTTTTGGTTGAAAGCTCAAATTTTTATTTATTTTTTTGCTCTGACTACACTTGTTCTTGCAAAATTAGCTGCTTTAATTCACTTGTTCTTGCATGGGTGGGGATTGGATTTGTAGACGGCGCAGGTAGGTAGCCCTGGGTATGGGGATGGGTAGGGATTGGAGATGCCAATGATACTGGGTGGGTGGAAGAAGCTTGTAACATCCCACATCGCCTAGGAGAGTGATCCTTAAATGTATATTCTCATCCCTATCTAGCACGAGGCATTTTGGGAGCTCACTAGTTTCGGGTTTCGTAGGAAAGTTAAGCGAGAAGAGGGCTAGAGCAATCCCATGATGGGTGACCCATCGGGAAGTTCTCGTGTGAGTTTCCAGAAACAAAACCGTGAGGGCGTAGTCGAGGCCTAAAGCGGACAATATCATGCTATGGTAGTGGAGTGGGCCCGGGAAGTGGTCCCCCCCGGGTTGGGATGTGACAAAGCGAGTCGTTGTCGTCGTAGAAGACCAATCGTGCAGGATGAGGATGAGGACCAGGACGCGGCGTGAAAGGGAAGACTGTCTTAGCTAGTCCTAAGGTATTTAGGGGTCTCGCTAGGACTAGCTAAGTATGATTTTAGTCGGAGCGAGTGAATGTTAGTCCCACTAAAGTTAGTCCCTTGTTGATAACAAACACGAAATTAGACTAACCCTTATAGCGCGTTTATTAATTAGTAATCAAATTGAGAGGAATTGAATTGAGGAGGAATTGGATTAAGGAGGAATTGAAATGAGGTGGAATCAGAATCAGATTCCTGTTGAAGTTGTTGACTAAAACTGTCCAGAATCGGAATACAATTCCATAAAGCTATTTACTAATTCAGCACAATCGAAATATAAACCAGTACGATTACTAAAATGTCCTTGTCTCAAATCAAATCTTTTATGTACTTTTTTTAATAAAATTTGATATAGTATATAATAGTAAGAAAAAATTAAATTGCTTTTTTATTTCATAGACATACTAAAATGATTTTGCTTATTTTTTTTATAAATTTAAGTATTAACTTTAATATCTAAATTTTCTCGCTCAAGTTGTAGTTTTTTCTCTTAGGCATATGTATGGAGTTGTGTATAATGTGAATGAGCATAGAATTATGCTTATGGTGCGTTTACGTAATCGTAATCAAAATAGAGGAATTGGATTGAGGAGTCAGAATCAGATTCTTATCGAAACTGTTTACTTAAATGTTTTGAAATCGAAGTAAAAATAAAATGAAATTCATATAAGTTGTTTACTAATTCACCTGAATCGGAATATAAATCAATATAATTACTAAAATGCCCTTTAGTTCTTTATTTTTATTTTTAATTTATCTATATTTATTTTTAATCACATTTTCATTAGTTATTTTAAAATGCCCTCATGCACTTCACTTCCTCAGCACCGCCATACCCCAATCCTCCAACACCACTCTCCCAGATCATTTTCCCAGTTCCCATCCCGCAGAAGAAAATACTATTTTAAGAACCTAGCCAAATTCATCTTCCTAGTTCCTACCCCGTAGAAAAAAATTAACATTTTAAGAACCTAGCCTATGCATCCTCCCAGTTCCCACCCTGCATAAACATTTCGGAAAGCAATTGGAGCCAAGGATTAGATGATCATCAACATCGCCAACGGCATGAGCAATTTGGCCCCAAACTTCGAGGTCCCGATTGTCAAACCAATGTCACACGAGGATGAGCCGGCTGTGTCGACGGTGTCGAAGCGTTTGTCGAAGCATCTGCGAAGCCTCTTGATAAGAGGGCATAATAGGAAAGAAGAAATGCATTCCCGATTCCTTCACCATCCCGGAATCCAAATACCTCACCCATGGAGGGAGTCCAATTCCTCCAATTTCAGGAATTGAATTCCATTTTTCGTGTGGATCCCACACACTGTTGATTCCTCTAAATTGTAGTAAACACAAGAGTTATCCGTAATCGGAATCGGAATCGTTATTTTCATTTCGATTATGGGTGCGTAAACATGCCCTTAGTTTAGTCTACTAGTTGAATGAGAGTTAATATATATATATATATATATATATATATATATATATCTATTTGATCCATTTTTGATTCATACATTCTTATATTCTATCTGCATTTCTTAATCGTCAGTCCTCAGTTCTTCTTTCTTCCAGCCAAACAGTAAGACGTGGTCCAAACAATAAGTCCCAGGAGAGGCATGAGCGGAGCGCATGAGCGGGGGAAGAGTCTAGACATACGAGGAAGGTGAATCTTTTAAGTCTTGCATATATCATATTTGTTTTGTGTGCATCATGAGTAGATTATTTAGATCTAGTTCAATGGCCAGCACAAGCTCTAGATCCAACTTAGGAACTATACCTGACATTGTCAATGAGGAACAAAAACTTGATTTTCAAACAGATGAAAGTATTGATTTTTCTGATTGGAACATTCCAAAGATTTCAAGCACAAATATTTACAAGAAAAAATGGTCTTTGACCTCTTTTAAATCCGAACACCATGTCAAAACAGTTGAGAAGGCTTATGCTCTTAGCAAAGAGCATGAGACTTGTCAATTATTTTCTCCAGAACAAATTAAATCCCATAGGAAAGACGGTCATAACTATATTCATATTGGTTTGGTTCAAATCGCTGTTAAACCATTAACAAGAAAAGGTCTTAATACCTCTATCCTTTTATGTCTTCGTGACGCCCGATTTACTAATTTTAACGATAGTATACTTGGTATGATTGAATCCAGTCTTTACAACAGACCTATCCATTTTGATTGTTTTCCGGATCTCACGATAAGTCTTTCAGATCCACATATGCTGAAAGCACTCACACTCAACATCAAAACTTCAGGATACCATGTCCTGGAAGGAACACAACCCTTGGCACTTATTTTCAGAATTTATTACAAAGTCACCGGTACAAATATGAATTTTCAAGCATTAAACAAAAGTCGTCGTGACCATACTCTTTTGATCCAAACAACACAAGAAAATGCAAATATAAAAGTTCCCAGAACCATTAGGTGGTCAGACATCAGTCTCCCTTCAGATTGGTGTTTAATCAACGAAAGTAAACCAGTAGCCATACAAAACAGCCTTGTTAACCTTGACAATGTTGAACAATATTTTGATGGCATTGTAAAAATTAATTTTGATAGACCAGCAAGAAGATCTTGTGAATCAGTACATTCACATAAATCTCTTACTCCTAGTAGACAATCTTTTTCTGAATCCACGTCAACCGATAAATTGGGTCGAGATCAAGATTTAATCAAATCATTAGTAAACAAAAAATTAAAAGAGCAGGAAAATGCACAACAGGAATTAATCAATGATTTGCTTAAACTAAAGTCTGTAGACATATCTTCACAAGTTGCACATCCTGTTTATCATCCTCCAAACCAAGAAAAACCAACTTCTCCAATTGCTTCTGATTTTGAAACAACATCGGTGAATCACCAATTACTTGTTTTAAACAAACCACATAAAATTCGATGGAGGAAGCTTAAAGCTGACATCGCTTCTAATGAAAATATTCCCAGAAGAAATATTTTTAGAAAAAAGTATTGTGATGAAGAAAAGCTAGCCATATATGCCGAATGGAAAGCTTTTGTAGAACAATACCAATTTGAAATATCTTTATTTGATTTTATTGAAAAATATTATGAAACAAAAAACAAACTTACGGTTGTTACCAAAGAAAATTGGGTTAAGGAAGACAAAACTTTGATTTCTTCCAGTCATCCTCCCAAAGAAACTATTTTGATTTCCACTGGTAATACCAACGTTCCCGCAACCCCTTTTAAAATTCCAAAAGAAGATTCTGGTTTTAAACCTGTCATTGAACAGAATAATTTGACAAACCAAAGTCTTCATACTATTGGAAAACAGTTAGACAAAATAGAAACCAAAATCGACAAATTGTCTCTTCCAAAATCTTCTTAGAAAGAAAAACCATTAGTGAATTTCACTGATACTTCTTCAAGCTCTAATGCTTTAAAGTCTATGACTACTTTACCAAAAATTGATCATATGCTCACTGAGCTTAAAAAGGAAAAAGTTGTCAATGTTTTGCAAAACAATGATGTTTCTGTCGAAGAAGAAAATACTTCTGATCCAGATTCTTCTCAGGAAACAGAAATTAGTTCTGCCATTCAAAAATTTGAAAATGCTTTTCAAAAAATTAACATTCAACCAACTTTCGATTTAAAACGTATTCGTACTCATCCTGTAAACCCCACATCCCTTACAAAAAACTGGTATCCCAGACCAACACCTCCTGATCTTCAATTTGAAGAAAGAAATATTCAAAATCAATTTTCAGTCTCTGCTGACAAACTCTATGAATGGAATATAGATGGATTGTCAGAACAAGAACTTTTGAACAAACTTCAACACATGTCCATGGTTGCTAATAGCTACATTTCAAATCACAATTTTACATAAACACAAATCGTTGACCTACTAGTCACTGGTTTTACCGGAATGCTTCATTCTTGGTGGGAGAAGCACTTAACTTCTCAATCCAGAGATGAAATACGCTTTGCGGTCAAAAAAGATGAGGAAGGACTTCCCATCTTTGACGAAACGATAGGACAGGGAATACCTGATGGAATAAATACTTTACTTTACACGATTATAGAACACTTTATAGGAACACCTAGCAACGTTACTACGCGTATTCACGACCAACTGAGTAATTTAAGGTGTCCAATAACAAGAAAAATAGTTTATTTTAGGTGGCAAAAGTCACATAGAAAAAAAATAGGTACATAAAAAAAGTTCTCTATCATTTCAAATTGATCTCAACATTTTTAAACATTTCAAACAAGTACCTAACCTATTGAAAATGTCACATCAGTTCAGCCCCAATTAAATTTCTGTTAAATTAACTAGGGTTTTTTTTGTCTCTAAACATCAATAGAAGGTCATGAAAGCGTGACGAATGAGGAAATCACATAAGCAGAAACAAGCTTTTTGAAATCCTCTCTAAATTCTTAGCCCTCTTCTTTGTTAGGAGATTTCTCAATCTTCATTCTGTTTTCCAATTTATTCATGAATTTGTTTTTTCATTTTATTTTTTCACCTTCATGTGTTATTTTTATTATTATTTTAGTGTCCAAGTAAGCAAATGAGTGAGATTTATTATTGTCACATGTACATTTAACGAAAAAAATTAACTGCGATTTAATAGATGCAATATTTTCAATAGGTTTGGTATGTTTGAAAAGTTTGAGATCAATTTGGAATGACACTAAAAGGTTAGGGGGTTTTAGGTACTTAATCCTAAAAAAAATAGATGGTTAATGGCTGGTTTGGAATTTTTTTGCTTTTTAAAAGAGGTTTTTTAGCCAAAATAATCCTTAAGATTAGTATAACTCCTCACTTTGGTCCTTGAGATTTGAAATCGATAAAAGTGGTCTCCGAGTTTGTCTATTATCAATCATTTTGGTCATTTCGTGAAAAATCTCCATTAAATAAGATAAAATGACTAAAATACCCTCAATTTTTTGTCAAATTATTTTGGCCCATTGTTTATTAAATAGAGGGTGTTTTTGTCATTTTGGTCCTTATTTAACAAAATTTTCACAGAATGACCAAAATGATTGACGGTGGATAAACTCAGAGAGTACTTCCATTGATTTCATATCTCACGAACCAAAGTGATAAGTTATACATATCTCAGGGACTATTTTGGCTAAAAAGCCTTAAAAAATTGCTTGTGCTATACTTCAAGAATAATCAACTGTAAAGAAAAGCAGTTGACGGTTTGATAAACTATATTTTCAAAAGTGTTGTGAGTATGATAAAAGCTTTTGATAAATTTTAATGTAAAAGTAATATAATTGTATATAATGGCATAAAATAGACATGGTAATGAGGTGACGGTGATAGCACAGACAATGGTGGTGGTGGTAATGGTAGCGGCAACAGGGGGGGTATGGTGACAGTGTCAATAATGGGTTGTGGTGATTGGGATTTTTGAAATTTTATTACAGGTCGAGTAACACCTAAATTTTGTTGGGACATTACATTTGGGGCATCAGTTCAACAAAACGAAGAGGCGAATGAGGTGTTGAAGACCACATTTGTTTTATTCCTACTTCGTAGTTGTTGTAGCCCAATGTAGCAGCACACATGAATCTGAAATGGTCACACTCAGAAAGTGACGCTAGTGCCATAAAACCTTAAAACGGAGGTACATTTCTCTTCAAATTTGCTGTTGAAGGAGCTAAGATATTAAAAGGAGAAAAAAAATTTAAAAAGACGAATTACGTCAATGGGTGTGATGATTTTGCAGCTGTTTTACTGTGATGTAGTTCGTCGTGGTAGGATGTGAATGGATATGTCGTTGCCCATCAGTTGTTGAAATGGAGTAATGATTCTACTTCAAAATTAATCGAATGGATCTAGGATATGGAAGGACGTCGAAGTTCTGAGCGTCTACAACTCTGTTAATTCAAATGTCCTTGTCAAATTCCCATTTACTATTATGCTTAGGCTCAACTTCATTCATTCAAATATTTTAGTTATCTTTGTTATTAATTCAACAAAAGATTTTCAAGCGGGAAATTAAGGTTGAAGGAAGATCTTTTCAACTCTGTATCTTTCTCTGTCGTTGCGGTGATTTTCATTAATCCCCTGGCACAGTAGAATCCAACATCTTTTCACGCCTTTTCCAGTAGCATTGAGAAAAATAATAGTGCTCTTGATTCTCGGGAAAATTTTTGAGGAAAAAATATGTCTTCAATTTAACACACCACGAGTAATTATCTCATATTTTCTAAATTTCTGATTTTCTCGGTCAATCGCATGTCCACTCGTATAATAAAGAACCTGCATTTGGGGTAACATTCTTCAGTTTATTTTAGGTTGACAGAGATGATGTTCTACACTGCTACAATGCCCACAGAGAAGATGATGAAAAATTTCAAAGGCGCTGCTATTGGATGCTTGAGCAATAAGTGTGAGTTATATACTTCTATTTATTTATTTATATATGCACTACTTTTGGTATTTAAAATTTTGTATTTCATGTTTGACTGTTCATGCATTTCCATAAAGATTTGGCATATTCTTCTAGATCAATCGCACGTTCCGTTGTGATTGACTATCTTAACGAAATCTGAACGATGCACTGTCTACAGTATGTCCAATGTTAGTTAAGCTGATGCAAGAAACTAGCAAAAGAGAGTTTGTCTGACTATCTTAACTAAACCTGTTGGATCATTTCATGTCTTGGATTCAAACTATGTGAGGTTGTTGGACCCGAAGAAGAAGATAGTCATCGGTTTATTAACGAAAAGGTGAAATATCTCCATGTAATGAATATATTTATTTATTTATTTATACCCCCTGCAACACCAAAAGAACATCAATTGCATTTATGTAAATGTAATTGAAGAGGAATGTATACATCAGTATGCCATTAGTGTGACATGAAACGGCATGAAATACTATTTAGCTAAGTTATTCCGGGTTCAAGCTTATCCAGTGATGGCCTATCACTTCTTATTACTGATCTCCTTACAGATTTGATCAAAATCAATAATATTTCCGAATATCTCTGAGAGAATAATTATTTGCCACCAGTTGACAGCCTTATAAATAGTAAAATACTGCTTAATTATTCATCACGCTAAGGTTTTCATGGTTATTCAACAATATCATATTCAGGTCACTAGAATTCTTTATATAGGACTGACTGGGCTCTTAAATGACAGGTCAATCCCCAATGTTATGATTTTAGGTGGATCACCCTCCCTCTTAACCTAGGAATTCAATTTGGCTGACAGCCTTCAAATTTGGGATACACTTTCAAAGTGATCCGATGCTCCACAAGTAGTATTATATCCCTTCAGACTTTATAGACTGAAGAGTCTGTTTTCAAGCCATGAAATGACAAAATTTTGGCTTTTGGTTTTTTTTGCCTCCTGAACTTGTAGTACATAGTATTTTTAAGCTCGAGAAGGACTAAAATATTAATGCATACAAATTTTCTTATAAGAAAACTTTCGACATGTTTTCTTCCTTTAGTTTATGATTGAATTTTGTACTCCTTTCTTTCATCAATTTATGAATTTGGTTGTTCTTCTTTTGTGATTTCAATAATTAGGACTTTAGTGACTACAATCCTGGTTGTTTTACTATTTCAGAAGTAATTGATAGAGTTGGATGTGATTCTGTTGGAGCGAGAAATCGTTGAGTCCTTAGAGCGAGCGAGTTTGTAGATTTCCATTTTGTTGTGATTCGGGCACCTTCTAACAGACTGTATAGGACATAAAAAATGATTTGATTGCGGTTGTTCTGCATTTTTTTAGGGCGGTATCATTTTTTCAACAAAATGGAAATCACTTAAATAAATAAACTACTTAAGCATTGAATCTTCAATGAGAACTCAGTATCTTCTCAGGTTGGACAAACGAGCAGGTGTTTGTTTACAAAATTTACATGCCCATCTCTTAGATGGACATGAAGAACATCAACTGTGTCTTACTTCTTTTGGTTTAAGTTATGATTTCTGATACGTAATGATTTTTCTCTCCTCTAACTGTTGGTTCTATGTTGATGCCGGAAAAACTCATATGTTGCACTTCCAGTTTTATAGCAGTTGTTAATTAGAATTGGCTAATTCTTTTACTAAGAATTTGTTAATTAGAATTGGCTATTATTACTAATAATTACATGTTTTGCTCACTGTAGCTTTCATGGAGTCTCTGCTCAAAGACGTGTCAAGGCTGGATGACAATGGACTGCAAATATCAAAAAATGTGGCTCACAGAATTAAGTAGGAGATTATGGTCAATTTGTGGATATATCGCTTGAGAAATGAACTCCTCATGAAATAAATGCATTTTGTTTTACTGAACAACATTAATTGTAGAAATGAATTAATTGCTGCCTGTTCAAACATTTAGGCAAGAAATACTCGTCTAATTGTTATATCACCACCTTATATAATTATACGATATTGTTCTTATTACAAGTACTTATATATAACTAAATGACTGATATTGTCACTCAGTACTACGATCTGGTGATGTTCGTTTTCACTTATAAGTGACAGGTTTTAGGTTTGAATCTCATAGATAGCTAATTTGATACCAAATTAGATTGTCCATTGTGTGACTTAGCTGAACTCCCCCTCCTCTTTGTGTAAAATATATCATTATTAAAAATAAAAAAAATAAAAAACGACCGATATTGCTTATTGAATTACGATAAGAGGAATTGCTGTAATTGAAATAGCACATAATATTTCTTAAGTTACTATTTTTGTTGAAAACAAATAATACCATTGTAAGGTTGGAATGGCAGCAAACGGCGGTCATCGTTAGGTCTCCGGTCTTGCACGCGCCATCACGCACTGCCACGAGTCAGGAAGACGCACCGTTGTAGTCACAGCAGTCACAGTTCGACAAGTAAACATCACAGTCGTCCTCGCCGGTGCTACGCGCCGTTTGTCGGAAAATGTATATAGAGGGGAGACGTAATATACCTTTACCATCTAGAGATTCTGTTAAAACTAACGGAATGGCCATTCTCGCCGTTAATCCTAACTTACAGTGTCGTCTGCGCTACTAGCCGGCCTCGGAACCTCACCCGAAACTGCAAAAAAAACCCAGATTGTTACCAAGCTTGGATTAAAATCGATTTTAAGGGAACGAAGGATTTCCCAAAAGAAGTCAAGTCCACCTCGGACTCGAAGGATTTCCCATGAAGGAGTTCGCTAGATTCTGTAAAACCAAAAATGTGCATTCAGGGATTAAGACCAATAGAATTCAACTCAAAAGCTCAACATTTCCTCCTTAAACTACCACAGTTCAATTCCAATAGAAAAACACCTCTAGCTGGCTTCAAACTTGACGACTCTTGCCAAAGTTCATAGCTGGAGCTGGAGTTTGGCTAGGCAACTTTCCCAGTTGGTGTTGTTACCGCTTTCAAATTTGCTAGTTGACTCATTTGGTACTCAAGGTTTTCAATTGCTTTAGTCGTTTTCTGTTGATGAGATTGAGTGTAATTAGCTAAAGAAGCAATTAAATCCTCAAGAGACTTACATGGAGCATGTTGTTATTGAAGAGGCTAATATGTGGTCTTGCTTGAAAGAAGTCAAGTGAACGATTAAAGTTGTTGGGGGCAAATTGTTTCCTGTTGTCTTGATTCTTCCACTTAAAGTGTGGATGATCATGCCATCCCGCATTATAAGTGTTGGAGAATGAGTCATACTTTTGCCTTTGTTGCCTTGAAATCCTCCTAGCACATTAGCTTGCCCAAAACCACGTTGATCCACCAACGAAGGGCACATGTCCGTGGCATGTCATATCATTCAACACACACCACACAGGTTTTGGAGCCACCACAACCTCGTTGACTTTCTTAAGAGGTAGCTCATCTCTCCCTCCAAATTGTCATGTGTTGCCGGCTATGTTCTTTATCAATGCCTTACCATTAGTTGGCGTCTTGTCCATGAATGCACCTCCACTTGCTACATCATGCATTACATGATTCGTGCCACACAACCCCTCATAAAGGTATATTATATGAGAAGATGCTCTAAAATTTGATGATTAGGACAAGATGCAACCAAGTGCGTGAACCACTTATAATAATCTCCAAAGGACTGTCCATGTTGTTGTCAGATTGCACATATATCTTTCCTTATGCATGCAGCTTTAGTGGTTGGAAAATATTGCTTTAAGAATGTTTGCTTCACTTGGTTCCATGTGTTCATTGATCCAAGAGGCAGGTTGTAAAGCCACTGCTTAGCCTTAGCTTCCAATGTAAATGGGAACGCCCTTACTTGACTTGCTCCTCATCCTCATTTGCTAGTCTCATTCTTGAGCATACCACGTGAAACTCCATGAGATGCTTGTTGGCATCCTCTATTGAGAAGCCATGGAACTTAGGCAAATAGTGAATCATGCCAGACTTGAGCTCAAATCCTCTTTCTAATTAGACAAGAAATAGAACACAATAGATAAATAAGTAATTAGAAACAACGTTCCCTGCTGGCACAATGCCAAAAATTTGATAGGTTTAAAAAGCACACCACAAAGTAGCACACAAGTTTCCTATTGATTTTCTTTATTAATACTAAGATTTGGCAAAAGATTGTCTTGTCTAAGTACTTAAAATTCACAAAAACTAGACTGTTGTTCTTACAGACCAGCCATCGAAAATTATTATACTAACTTAGACTTATCTAAATTCGACAAAGTTTAACAAGAAGACACTAGACACACAGAGGTACACTCACACAAATTTTGGAGTTGATTTTCTATTTTAAATAAATTCAACAAAATCAAGACAGAAACAAAAATAAAATAATGAAAATTGATTTTAGTTCACAAATTAAGAAAATGAGTTAGGGGAATTGCTATCCACCACCAAATAATTATGCAAACATGTTATGTTTCATTCAAATTACTTTTATTTCTAGATGAAGATGCTTAAGTTGGCTCATTGTTAGAACTCAACTTATTACTCTCTCTTACGTACTATGTTAAGATAATGGTGTTTTCAACTTAACATAGTTCCTAGCATGCAATCTAGAATGGCATGTTCATAGACATAACAAGTAGAAATCATTAAGAGCAAAATGAGTTTGAGTCATCACAAGGCATCGTAAGTATTGGCATTGTCTTGCTTATCCTAGAAATTGGTTCACATGTGAGTTGCAATTAATAAGTACTACTCTAGAACATATGTAAGTCCTCATTTGGTAAGGGCAGGCACACATATATTCATAGCATTAAAATCATAGATATGCTTACTAAGTATGCATCCATATAAAACACATAAAGAATTCATCAATAACATAGGCAGTGAACCAATTTTCATCTTTCATAAAAGAAATTAAAAAAAAATGTCATAACAAACTTGCAATCATAATTGAGGCTTCACAACAACCCCTAACTTCTAGAGATTTAGTTGCACATAATTCTTAAATTAAACCAAAAGAAAGACATGAGTTTGAGAAGATAAAACCAAAAGAAAAGAATGAGGACCTTGCTACTTCTTTTCCTCCTTCCCCCAATGTTCTTGCTGCCTTTTTTTTTTTTTTTTCCTCCCCCACTTAGCTTCTTTTCTTTTCTTTTCATAACCTTCCAAATGTGTTATGGTTCCCACCATCATGCCAATTCAAGATTAATTAAAGCTAATTATTATTGAGACTTGTGGGTTTTATTGGCTGCATCAATGGTGGCTGCCAGGATTTATTGTGTTTATTGCTTTCATTGATTTCTTGTCAGTTACAAACTGCTCAGCCTCTTGTGAACCTTTCGGTGTTAAAACATGCATAACGTCTTCAAGAAAAATTATAATAACAAGCTGTAAAATGTTCCAAAAAATAGACATCCATAACTTTAAAAAAATATAAGGTCCACTCTCTGAACCATTCTGAGTTGTCCGTAACTCGTTGTCAAAGTCAGCTCATCTGCATAGGCAGTTTTGACGAATTGCTATTTAAAATCCCACTTGTGCTCTTTTTCGCTTCTTTTCTTGAAAAATCCCACTAAACACAAAAACAAAGTAGATACGTCAAAAATATAAGGAACTAATAGATACCTCAAAAATATAAGGAACTAACTAAAAAAAGACAAGTGAATTTGATGTAAAATATATATAAATATGAGCTTATCACCAAATGGATTGTACACATATCAAAGATACTATGAATTTTGGTCTCACTTTGACTCCTCAACTTTCTTCTACAAATTTATCCACTTATTCTGATGTTGATCGGGCGGGTTTTCTAGACACTCGTCATTCCACCACTGACTATTTTACTTTATCTTGGCACAAATCTCATTTCTTAGTGCTTTTAAAAGCAACCAACGACCTCTCAGTCTTGCTTAATCGGAGTACTTGTCTCTTGCCCATGCATGTATTGAGACAACATGGATTAAAAAGTTACATCATCACTAACTTGTTATATTATAGAGTTACGAAGTACCATATATATAGAAAACTAACCAAACCCTAACAGGCAAAGAAACGAAACCCTAATACTAACGGGCTAGGTCTGAAAAACCAAACAATAAAAAATCTATACTAATTTTTTCCAACACCGCTATCGAACTCATAGCAGTAGATGACATGAGTTTGCCAACAAACAGATGTGAATGCAAGCACCATTATGCTAATTTTTTATGCCAATTCCAATACGAAATTCCATCAGTGCAAGTGCAAGATTCCAATGCCAGTGCCAGTTCTAATGCAAACTTGTAATGCCAGTGCCAACTTTCAAACAAACTTCTGAACAAACAAGCAAGAAAAAAAAATCCAATTTACCAAATTTACAACGTCACACGAGTACTCACCAGTCCAAGCAATCAAGCAATTGTTGTGAATGGCTACGGTAGATTTTCCAACAGTAGTGTGGGCCTTTCAGAACAACGAGTGGCCCAATAAAAGAAAAAACACATATTTTTGTTTTTGTTTTTTTTGTTTTTTTTCACTGCACTGCTCACGGATCAACACTTCCCTTCATTTTTATTTTTTTCTCCTTCTTCCTCATTCTTTTTCTTCTGTTCCTTTCGTAGAAAACAAGCTTGGTAGACTTGGTGGGTCCATATCAATAGAGGTGTGGAATGCAGATTAGTGGGATAGAATCGGTTTGATGGGTTCGATGGATCTCGTCTCTTGTACAGAAGGAATTACAGGCGAAGTGTGCAGCAGTAGATGGTGGTTCAATGGTTGCACTAGTCAAGTGCGGTGTAGCATAGATGGATTCAGGTGCGGGTGCAGATTGAGGTGATCCAAGGCGAAGAAGAACTCGATCCGAGTTTGTGGTTCTCTGGTCTGGATTTCGTCAAAACCAGTGGCATGTACGAGATTGCTAGAGATGAAGGTCAGATGCTGGAGTACCGGATAAGAACGAACGATGAACAATGAACAATGACAACTTTTTTTTTGGGGACTACAACCAATTTTCACAATTAATCTAAATTGGAACAATCAAACAGTGGAAGGCAACAACAATCTGATACAGGACATGCAAGAGCAGATTAAATTCCGAAGAATCAAACCTGCTCTGATACCATAGTGTGCGCGATGAACAAGACAATAAAACAATATGAATATTATTAAATAAAGAATAATGCCAAAACCGCTACAAAACCCTAAGAAAATACTGATGAGCGGATTTTATATTATATATTTAACCCTATTCTTAGTATATTTTGATTAATATTTTGAAAGAATTTTGATACTTTGAGTTGTATTTTTGATATAGGACTTTCGACTTCCTCTAGAGCAAAATAGGATCAAATGGACGAATTTTGGAGTAATTCCAGTTGGAGGACATTTGTGAGTATTAAAATATTAGATTTTTCTACCAAGCGATGATTTTCTGACAATAGAATAAAGAGGCAGTGTGCGGTGCTAGAAAGTGACGTTTTTGGGCTTGAATTGCGTTTTTGGAGCCCAAGATGACCTCGGATGGGTTTGTGGCCTTCTGAACGTCTCGATCTTCAAAACAAACTATTATGGGCCGGATTTAGAGGATATTTGAGGCTAAAACATGGTTGGATGGTTTATGTGCAGATTTTTCTAGCTTAATTAGGACTCTATTTTCCAAGTTATTTGATTATTATTTAGTTTCTTAGTTGGAATAAGAGACCTATGTCTTAGGGTTTGTGCAGGGGCTTAGCAAATATATTGCTTTGGACGTTCTTACTTTTTTTTCTACACTTCCTTTATTCAACTTTGGAGACAGAGAACTTTGCTAGGGTTTTCAAAGGCTTTCAGATTTTCTACTTCAAGGTGTTTTCATTCTAAGAATATTTTCTTTGATTTTTATTATGAGTATGCGTAACTAATTCCTTTACTAGGGTTAGGCCATAAGCATTAACATGAATATGTGATTTTATTAATTTGCTTATGAATGGATGCATGCTTGCTTTGAATTATTAATCACCGTGATTAAAACTATCTATATATTTTAATAATTGATCACCATTAGGATATTTAGACAAGTAATTTGGTGCAATTTCTGTTGGAACATCACCCTGAAATTAAGGAGGGTTTCTTGTGATTAGTAATTGTAAGTTCACTTAAGGCGAACATGTGACATCCCACATCGCCCAGGGGAGTGATCCTTAAATGTTTATTCCCATCCCTACCTAGCACGAGGCCTTTTGGGAGCTCACTGGCTTCGGGTTCCGTAGGAACTCCGAAGTTAAGCGAGAATGGGGCTTGAGCAATCCCATGATGGGTGACCCACTGGGAAGTTGCTCGTGAGTTCCCAAAAATAAAACCGTGAGGGAATGGTAAGCCCAAAGCGGACAATATCGTGCTACGGTGGTGGAGTGGGCCCGGGAAGTGGTCCGTCCCGGGCCGGGATGTGACAATTTGGTATCAGAGCCTAACCCTGGTCGCGTGTGTGCCGATGAGGACGTCGGGCCCCTAAGGGGGGTGGATTGTGACATCCCACATCGCCCAGGGGAGTGATCCTTAAATGTATATTCCCATCCCTACCTAGCACGAGGCCTTTTGGGAGCTCACTGGCTTCGGGTTCCGTAGGAACTCCGAAGTTAAGCGAGAAGGGGGATTGTGACATCCCACATCGCCCAGGGGAGTGATCATTAAATGTATATTCCCATCCCTACCTAGCACGAGGCCTTTTGGGAGCTCACTGGCTTCGGGTTTCGTAGGAACTCCGAAGTTAAGCGAGAAGGGGGCTTGAGCAATCCCATGATGGGTGACCCACTGGGAAGTTGCTCGTGAGTTCCCAAAAACAAAACCGTGAGGGAATGGTAAGCCCAAAACAGACAATATCGTGCTACGGTGGTGGAGCGGGCCCGGGAAGTGATCCACCCCGGGCGGGGATGTGACAATTTGGTATCAGAGTCTAACCCTGGTCGCGTGTGTGCCGACGAGGACGTCGGGCCCCTAAGGGGGGGTGGATTGTGACATCCCTCATCGCCCAGGGGAGTGATCCTTAAATGTATATTCCCATCCCTACCTAGCACGAGGCCTTTTGGGAGCTCACTGGCTTCGGGTTCCGTAGAAACTCCGAAGTTAAGCGAGAAGAGGGCTTGAGCAATCCCATGATGGGTGACCCACTGGGAAGTTGCTCGTGAGTTCCCAAAAACAAAACCGTGAGGGAATGGTAAGCCCAAAACGGACAATATCGTGCTACGGTGGTGGAGCGGGCCCGGGAAGTGATCCGCCCCGGGCCGGGATGTGACAGAACATCACGTTCTTAAGGGTTGCATGATTTTTCAGAGGGTTTTCATGAAACTTAATGAGTCTTGCATGTTTATATTTGATCTGAACATCGCAGACGGATTGCATGTTAGATATACATTTTTGCTTGAACATCACAAGGAAAATATGCATTAGGGAAACCTAACCTTCAAAGCATGTATAAAAATTGCATAGGATTGTGACGGTGATGGCTAAACCCTAGATTTCTCTAAATTGTCAATTTTATAAAAACGTTTTTCTTCTTTGCTGTTATTATTTCCAGACTTTCAAATTTCTTTTATCGTTTATCTAATCTTTTTAAATTAATAAATCTCAGTTCTTTGATAAAATATGTTTTAATAGTTAATTAAGAGTTAGTTTAATTACAAAATTAGTCAAACAATCTTTGGGGGCAACAACCTTGCATGAGCATTTGCACTAAAATTACCTAGTATTCTTGCAAGTATTTTCAGTGATTTTAACTCTATTTGCGCAGGTACTAAAAATCCTATCAAGAAATTGGCGTCGACGCTGGGGATTGTTTTAATTAATTTGTTTTTATCATATTCTTAGTTAATTATTTTCGTTTAAAAAAAATTTTGTTTTAATTTAATTTTGGTTTTTTTCTTTTCAGATTGCTGAAATCTATGCATGGTCTGCACCAGATCACAACCTGCACAGTTTGTTCTGTTTGACCCAGAGCCTGAACAGATATTACAAAAACAGCGCAGAGAACAATTTTTAGCATCTGGTCCTTCACTGCAGGACACGTTTCTGCAAGATTTGTTTGCTAAATTTGTGGACAGCGAGATTAAAATGGTGTTAGCAATACCTGCAGCAGGCAGACCACTCAGAGAGTCGTTGGCTGCCCGTGCAAATGATGTTCCTAATTGCATAGTCTATCCTGCCCAGGAAGAGGAAGACACATTCGAAATCAAACACCACATACTTGAAATTTTACCAATGTTTCATGGGCTGCCTAACGAGGATGCAAACATACATATTGCAAAATTTCTTGTGGGTTGCAAAAATATTTTGATTAGGAGTTTTTTTGCTGAAGCTATTAAGTTACGTCGTTTTCCTTTCACTTTGAAGGATAAGCGGAAACATGGTTATTCACTGTACCAGCTAAATGCATTACTACTTGGCAACAATTACATACAAAATTCCTGAACAAATATTATCCAGCATCCAAGACATTGAATTACAAGAGGGAAATTATGACATTCACTCGAAAGCCTTATAAAGAGTTCCATGAAGCTTGGGAGAGATATACAAAGATGTACATAAAGTGTCCACATGCAAATATTGATTCAGATACACAAATGAATATTTTCTTTGATTGGCTTAATCGTACATCAAAAAGCCATGTTAATGCATCAGCGGGAGGATTGTTATCAAATAAATCTACAAGACTGTTTGATATGATGGCAACATAATCTCAACAATGGGCAGCAGGACATTCACAGGAAAGGGGTATTTTTGAGTCATCAGCAAGTTCTCCTAGAATGTTTGCATGAATAGAAAAAATGGAGAAAAAAATGGATGCAAAGTTTGATATTATTCTACAACAAATTGCAAATTCTACATAACAACCACCTACACCAACAGTTTGCAGTATGTGCAGCATAGCTACGCACAATATAATGGGCTGCCAGCATAAAGAATCCTACTTAGAGCTTGTTGAGAAACATGTTGATATGATGAACATCTATCAAAGGCCTAGGAATGATGTATATGCAACTCATTACAATCCATAATGGAGGGATCATGCTAATTTCAAATGGGGTGACAATCTGAATAATGTAAAACCATTCAAGCATACACAAAAACCATTTATTCCATCTAAACCATCTTTGGATGATCAACTTGCTAAATTGGCAGCAACAACTCAATCATTCATAGATGGCAACAATTAAAGAATTCAAAATGTTGAAGCATCAATTAAAAGTTTGGAGCAACAATTTGGACAGCTAGCTCGCATATCACAGAAATAGAAAAAGGGAAATTTCCTAGCCAAATAGTTCTAAACCCAAGAGGTACAGAAGATTGTTGTGTAATAAGGACTTTGAGATCCGGAAAGAGTTATGATAGCCGAACAAATAAAGAAATTAGCGTTGTGCAGCCAACAGCAAAAACATAAAAAACAGTTACTAAAATTGCAGCAGAACACAACCTGGCAGAATCTAACATTCCCTCAGTGCAAACTCTTGAATGTGTTTATAAGCCTCCAACACCATACCCAGAAAGATTGATTCCAAAGGCTAAGGATCAACAGTTAAAAGATTTTATGCAAACTTTGGCTAAAGTTCATATTAATTTGCCATTGTTGGAAGCCATTAGAAAGATTCCTTCATATGCTAAATTTTTAAAGGATGTTTGCAATAAGAAAAGAAAGCTTGTTGAGTCAGAAAAAATTGTGTTAATAGAAAAGTGTAGCGCTGTCTTATTGCGTAAATTACCTCCAAAGAAGAAAGATCCAGGGATTTTTACTATCTCTTGCACCATTGGAAATTGTGATTTTAGTAGTGCTTTAATTGATTTAGGTGCTAGTGTAAACTTAATGCCTTATTTTGTTTTTAAATGTTTAGGTAAAGGTGAGCTGAAGCCAATCTCCAACATTATTCAATTGGCAGATCATTCAATTACCTATCCTAGAGGGGTCGTTGAAGATGTTATTGTAAAGGTGGACAATCTATTTTTGCCAGTTGATTTTATGGTTCTAGACATAGATGAGGATTTGAAAATAGCCATCATTTTAGGCTGCCCATTATGGCAACAGCCCGTACACTTATTGACGTTGAAGCCGGAACACTAACATTCCGGGTTGAAGATCAAACAGTTGTTTTTAGGTTGTTTGAAGCTGCCACACATCTAGGTGAAAAGCAAGAATGCATGCATGTTGATGCATTACATGGTTTACCTAGTGCCGAGTTTATGACCAGATCATCAATTGAACATCTGTCCATAAAGCCTCCAAATTTGATTTGTGATTGCATACGTCATGCAACAGCAAAGTGTGCAGCATGATGTCCAGCCGATTAACATTAAGAAAAAACATAAAAAGTTGCAAGGCAGCCCAAATTTTACGAAATTACAACCTGGTAAAAAGGTTTTTCAAAATGGTAATGTGGACATTGAAATAGAGGGCAAGGGTTGTGTGCTCAAGGTCAAGAATTATTTACTAAAGCCATTTCTAAGGAAGTTTAGTGCAGGAGAGTCATCAACTCTGAAGGAACAAGTAACTTGATCACTAGCCTTCAACAACGTCTAGCTATAGATGTTAACTAAAGTGTTTGTTGGGAGACAACCTGTCACATCCCGGCCCGGAGGGGATCACTTCCCGGGCCCGCTCCACCACCATAGCACGATATTGTCCACTTTGGGCCCTGACCATGCCCTCACGGTTTTGTTTTTGGGAACTCACACGAGAACTTCCTGATGGGTCACCCATCCTGGGAATGCTCTCGCGCGCTACTCGCTTAACTTCGGAGTTCCTATGGAACCAGTGAGCTCCCAAAAGGCCTCGTGCTAGGTAGGGATGGGAATATACATATAAGGATCACTCCCCTGGGTGATGTGGGATGTTACAATCCACCCCCCTTAGGGGCCCGACGTCCTCGTCGGCACACTCGCGGCCAGGGTTAGGCTCTGATACCAAATTGTCACATCCCGGCCCGGGGGGAACCACTTCCCGGGCCCGCTCCACCACCGTAGCACGATATTGTCCGCTTTGGGCCCCGACCACGCCCTCACGGTTTTGTTTTTGGGAACTCACACGAGAACTTCCCGATGGGTCACCCATCTTGGGAATGCTTTCGCGCGCTACTCGCTTAACTTCGGAGTTCCTTTGGAACCCGAAGCCAGTGAGCTTCCAAAAGGCCTCGTGCTAGGTAGGGATGGGAATATACATATAAGGATCACTCCCCTGGGCGATGTGGGATGTTACACAACCCAATTTTCTATCCCTACTCTTTTTAGTTTCTTTTAAATTCGATCAAGTATTTTATGGTTGTTAATTTCGTTACTATTTGTTTCACTTACTATGCAATTAAAAAAAAATTGAAAACTACAAAAATATTTTGTTTTTAATTTATCTTTTTCTAGCAGTATCTATGTGAATCTGATTCATATGTCTATGAATATGCAGATTTCTTTCAAAACATTCCAGGCACAAACAAGAGAATGAAATGAAAGTGCCGGATGCACCCAGCAACAAGTCTACATTACTATCAACCACATCAGTTACTTAAAGCATAAATCAATGAAGGAAATATGGATCAAGTTCGGGATTATACCTATGCAAATTCGCATATGGCCGTCAAGGTACTCTATTAGGCAAGTAGGTTCCTGTATATAGAGCGTATCCCCAGAATGTTACTGGTAGATCGGCGGAACTCATCATAGAACGAACCATGTTCAACAATGTTTGATTTCTCTTTTCAGAAAGTCTATTAAGTTGTGGAGTTCTCGGTGGAGTCCACTATGATATTATTCCGCACTCTTTGAGATAATCTAGGAACTCGTTACTTAGATACTCTCCCCCTTGATCTAATCTTAGGATCTTTATCTGCTTCTCGGTTTGCTTCTCAACTTCATTCTTGAATTCTTTAAACATTTCAAAGGATTCTGACTTATACTTCATAAGATACACATAGCCAAACCGAGAGTGATCATCGATGGATGTGATATAGTAGGAAAAGCCTCATCTAGATGTAGTAGACATAGGTCCACATACGTCAATGTGGATTAACCCTAGAATTTCAGTGGCATGCTCTCCCTTCCCAATGAATGGAGATTTAGTCATCTACCCTTTCAAGCAACATTCACAAGTACCCATTTGGTCATTACCTAATGGGCAGAAATATCCGTCTTTCGACATCTCGCGAATCTTATCAAGGTCACATGTCCAAGTTTAAGATGCCACATCTTTTCTTGGTTAACTTCTTCTCTAGCCCTTTTGGGTTTTGAGGTATTCCCGCTTTCAATATAGTGCATCCCACTACTTGTCTCCAGGTGAAAAAGTCCCTCTATCATATTACCATGAGAGATAATCTGACCGTTCAAGTATAAAGTGCAACTCCTTTTGTCAAACAATACTGAGTGCCCATCTTGTAAAAGCGTAGAGATGGAAATCAAATTCTTTATACGTGAAGAAAAATATAAACAATTTTTAAGTTCCAAGACTTCCCAAGAGGGTAGTTTAAGCATGTAGGTGCCTACTGCTTTTGCAGAGATCTTAGTGCCGTTCCCAACACGCATAATCATCTTCCCATTGCGTAGTGTCTTGCTCCCTGTTAGTCCCTGCAATGAATTGTAGATATGTTGATTAGTGCCTGAATCAAATATCCAAGAATTGAAGCTTACTATAAAAGCACTCTTTATGACAGAAATAGTCTCTTCAAAAGTTCGTGTCATAAGGCTTGCAATGTGCACCCTGTATATCTTCTTCCAACATTCATCCATTCCACAATGAAAGCATGTTCCTTTGGATTTTCTTGCCTTCTTCTTATGCAACCTTTTCCTTGTGATTGCATTCTCACTCCCACTATCCTTTTTGAAACTTTGTTCAAACTTACAGCACATTTCAATCATCTCGGTAAAAGTATGATCGAATCTATTCACTTTATAGGTTACTATAAACTTAGTGAAATCATTCGAGAGAGATGCAAGGAAAAAGTCATGGGCCATTTTCCCATCGATGGAAGTTCCTAAACTCTTTAGATCTTGAAATATCATTTCCATGTTTTGTCCATGTTTTTGGACCGATGTCCCCTTTACCATTTTGGCATTCAATAGACTACAAACATTTGAGAATCGTACGTCTCAATGTCATGTATCTTATACAAACTTTCAACCATGGCACAAGAAGTGTCCATGTGCTCATGTAGCTTCTTAAGCTCCTCACTAAGTGAAGTGAGGATTAAGCATTTGGCTTGTAAGTCATCCTCAAAGTGTCTAGTATAATTTTGACACTCCTCCCTTGAAGCTAGTTTCGTTGGAGATACATGAAGAGGGGATTGCTTCAGCACATATGATATGATATGTCATTCACCTTTGAGACATTCTCAATGTGATGATACCAAGCAAGGAAACATTGGCCCCTAAGGCCCTTTTTGTCAGTATAATGGTAGGTGTAATTTTAGGCATCTTATTAACAACATAACATAACAAAAATTTTATTAGATTGTTGATTTTAAAACTACTTGATTGGGTCTTAAATCAAATAGTATCACCCACTATTTTTGGCAAATTCCACATCCCTCAATGGAATCCGAGAGTTAAGTTGAACTCTTAGCGGGGTAAGGGAGACTCATTATTGCCAAGCCCACCTCACAATAATATGATGTTGGTTAGCAACAATAATGATGAGAGAATAACACTTTAGTCATTTACAACTCTTGTAATTACCCATCTATTATGGCCTCTAGAGAATGATGTTTCACAATGATATGATGTTGGCACCATTGCACTTAGTTAAGTCATTCCCACCATGCTAGTTCGTGTAGGGGTTCAAGAATAGCCTCACAATGATATGATGTTGGCCATCCTCGTTGCCTACCTGACCACATCATGTATGTACATATTAGGGGCGGGCACGGTTTGTTTCGGTGTGGTTTTGAGTGAAATCGAAACCGAAACCAAAATTTTTTGCGGTTTGGTGCGGTGCAGTTTTGAAGCCAAAACCGAAATGAAACCAAACCATTTGGTTTGGTTTGGTGCGGTTTCAAATGGTTTCGGTTCAGGTTTTTAAAAAATAATTTACAATTTAAAATTTACACCTATCTATGCATAAAACAGTTTTCTTTTCTCATGATACATTAATTAATGAACCTGTAGCAAAACTGCATAATACTTGCAACAAACTGCAGTAAGAATATAAGAAGAAGAACAACATTTTTTTTTAAGATTATGTGAAGCTATTATAAGAAAAGAGAAGACCTTAAAAGTAGCAATGACCTTAAAATTGAATGTGATTGTTGACTCTCCCTCTTTCTCCCTCTCTTAATAAACGAATCAGCGATGTATTGACACTGATATAATTAAGCATTTTGTACCAGTACAAATTGAGGTTCCCATTTCCTCTTATTGTATCAATACAAACCCTCTTTCTATCTCTCCAGAAGTAATGTATTGATAATAGTTAAGCATTTTGTATCCTAGGGGTGGAAAGGGATGACATTTTGGCATGGTTGAGTCCATACTAAATATATGGACTCTAACAAACAACCAATTAAAACATGACATTTAATTTTAGGTGTGGTTTTGGTTTCGGTGCAGTTTTCAGAATCCAAAACTGAAACCAAACCATTTTACTACATTGCGGTTCGGTTTCAAAATCGCAACCATTTTAAAACCACAAAACCGAACCGTTTGATGCAGTCTGATTTTGTTCGTGTTTTGGTTTTGGTTGTTGGTTCCAAGTGCCCACCCTTAGTACATATGGACTCCTCTTGAATGTAAGCACATACTTTGAACTTCCCCATGATAGGGTGAAGCCGGTATATGAGTTACAAACGATTGGAGCCCACCGCTTTGCAAGGCCTACGAAGAGATGTTAAAAGCATCTCTCGCTTATCAAGTTAATATTCATTTTGTTGAGGGAGTAGTGTTAGGCTACGTCAATTTCATTTTAATCATATTACAAGAACTTGGGCCTATTACAACTATTGGTCCAAGTTTATATGATTTAGTAGTATATAATACTCCCACTATTTCAATGAAACTATGGAACTACTAATGAATGCATTGCATCCTCATATGGACTATATAGTCATCTTAGGTCTTAGGATGATTATGAACCGTTTGATTTGATCCAACACGAGCCTTGTGTTGGACCTTGGGTCTAAGGTAGGTAGTTGTTGATTTTAGTTACACGTTTAATCTAATTAAATTGTTATTTCCTATTGGGCATTGGACCTAACTATTCCAATTTGCATGCAATTAAACAAAAAGGAATACTTGAAATAAAGAGAAGGGCTTATCCCCCTTTATAACACATTTGAAGGACTTATGCCCTTTTACAACACATTTGAACTAATCAAATTACATTCAAATCTAAACCACTTAACCCAATTCATAATGTAAAGCGGCCAATCACATAGCTCAATTATCGAGGCCGTTGGTTCATAAACACCCTTCTCTTAATCAATCACATTAACTAGGAAAGAAACTTAAACAATTGGTTTTCAGATTCATAGAATTGATTTAAATGGAACTAAATGAAATGAAAATCCAATTATCATTAAAGAAACAAAACCATTTTTGTTCTCATCATAATTTTGGCTGAAATTGCAATGACCACGACTATTGGGCCATAATGCTAAAACAGAAACTTTTGGGGTCACTTTGTAAAAACACAAGAGTTCACAACTTTATGTAATTACAACTAGAACCCAACAAATTTCAACAATTACACAAAATTCATTAAAGGAGCTAACAATTTGTGCTTTAGTGATTTTGGGCCTTTAAGTAAAAACGTAAACTTTTGGGCCAAAGTACAAATACACAAAAGTATTATAACTTCATGTAATTGCATAAAAGTCCCAAAAGTACCCTCACTAAGGGGTGGCCAGTCATGGTAGTGAGTGATGGGTTGGTTTTGTTCAAAAAACAACAAAGTCCTAAAGTTTGTTGAAAAGGTGATGGGTTGGTTTTTGTTGAAAAAAATAGGTATAGGTGTTCACACCTAGTCATGATTGAAAAAGTCATACCTACCATCACAAAACAAGACTTTATGTAAACATCCAAAAACTTTGAATCAAAACTCTAAACCCTTTTGTTCTTGGTATGAACAACAAGAACAAACCAAGAACAATGAAGAACATCCATGAAAACTCATAAGAGCTCCATGAATGTTTTAACTCAATAAAAATCAAAATTTCATTACTCAAAAGGGAGTTAACATCCTAGGGTACTTAGGAGGTTCCAAAAGTCACTTTAAAACACTTTTAACAAGACAAACATGAACCCAAAAATCCACCCATTGGATCTGGCCGAATTTCCCCACATACATGGCACCAAATTTTAGTTCCAATATTGATGCCTAAATGAACTAAATCTACAACATTTGAGAAACTAAATTTTCAAGTAAAATTTATATTCCAAAGGCAAGAACAAAGCTTGTAACATTTATAACATTTAAATCACAAACCATGAAAAATACAAAACCCGAAAGGATTCGCCATACACTAGACCTAGGCTCTATACCACTTGAAGGATAAATTTTGTCCTAGCTAAGAGCATGTGAGAACATGTTCAACTGGCCAAGAGTGAGTGGTAGCAAACTTAGGTTAATTTCCATTTAGTTTTAGTTGTCACACAACCTAAACTCAATGGGCCGTGTGGACCAAAAACCCTTTTAAGCCCTGAAACCCAAAACCAACTTAAAAGCCCAATACGAACCTTTCGTAAGATTAATTAACTAATTAATTAATCTCGACCATTCTCAATTAAACTATTTAATTGCTTATCCATCTCATTTATATTTCTTCACTTTCATCCTTACTCGGTGTACGATCCATTAGGTTCCAATTAGCGAGGCAGTGGGCGATTGTTAGTCATAACGATTGATTGTGAATTGAAACTACATTTCAATTCTCCCTTTGATGAAGATTAGTGTTTGCTAAACCTCAAGGCTTCCACAAACCATGAGTGACACTTATCAGTATGTCATGACAACCCAAGCTAAGTAGAAGTGGTTGAAGAACCTATTCAGTTACAATTACAATGCAATACAGTCCTTCTCTAATACAATACTCTTAATCACATTGTTTGAGTGATAGTTTGTTTCATGTCTATTATCCAATGTGATACTTCTCTATATGATTCAATTGAATATGATTTGGAACAAACTTCCCAAGTCATATTCGAATGCTTTGGCTAAAAACTCTCAAAGCATATCTCAGAGTATTCTCCCTCCACCATGGAAGGTTAGAGATCCCTTGTTGTGCATTCATATGCCTACATAACTAGATAGCTTGACCCCAACAATGTTGTTGACACTTTCAATGGAATGCCTTTGACATGATCAAAGATCAAGGACCTAACCATTAGACATCTATGATGCCTCAGGTCAAAGGACTACTTTGCATATTGCAACTTACGAGTTCTTACTGACATGTATGTTCGAACTCTCTTTTGATCATTGTTCAATGTACTCGACTACCTTTTGAGCACCTATGTGTTTGTCTTAGTGTCCAACACTAAATGACTTGAGACTAGTCATACTCACGCTTAAGTTAACATAACACATACTAACCTTAGTAGATTGTCAATGCCCAATTGGCAATCCTATGACTAGGAAGGTTTTAGGAATGCACATAAGAGAAAGGTCTCATTAATCTAACTTACTTAGATCACTTCTCTCTTAGATTAAATACATTCCTTGGATTCCCTTATTGCTTAAACACATAATACAATAAATAGTGATTAACAATAAGCTTTGCTTTTCATTAAACATATAATAGTTTAACACAATAAATATTCCAAAAGCTATTACATCGAAGGAGTGGCTTTGTGGGCATACCTCCAACAGCCCTCTCTCGGTATCAATTCAACTTAGGCCTAAAAAGGGTCTTCGAAAAGCATGCTATCGAGGTCTTGAAGAAAAACACCCAATAGGACGTACCGAAGGACGAAGTGAGCAAGTTACACAAAAATTTCCTTAATTACAGCACACTTATCAATCACTTCGTGGGTTGAGAAAAAGAAGGCTTCAAGAAAGGGGAACACAAGGCTTTCTTGTTCTACTGGTACAATAAGTTCATCTTTTGTACCAAGTTGAACAAATGCCTCGCCAAAAATATGCCAGTGGCCAAGGCCCTGGCCAGTGGTCATCGTCTGGCCTTTAGTTCTACCATCTTCGTCAACCTATGCACTGTCTTGTCGAGGCTACTGTCGATAAAATTGACCTGTACCAGAATGGCCCATTCTCGGGCTTTCAACTCTGGCTGCAAGTCTACTTCGCCAGTCTGAGGCAAGAGAGTTTCAATTTTGATTCCTCTGAAGTAATGGGCCTCCAACTAGACTCACACCCCATTCCAGCTCACTCGGCTAAAGAAATTTTCAAATTTTTCTTTGGCCTTGACAACCTCACCAACGATGAATTCTTAATTTGTCATTGAAGAGACTATCCTTCCTTCTTCAGATTTCTCACATCTGTATGGGAGGAAACAAAAGACGTTGATCTTCGATAGAATTAGGGATCGTTTATGCTGGCCTACGACCTTGCCATTGGTTGTGATGTTGGGCGAGCCAGTTAAGAGGTATACATCCCCACTTCGTGGCTCGACAACTCGACTATCTCCAGGGCTACCCAGTACCTTTGCTTACTTCTCACTCTCTCCTGAGCCGAGAACAAATCCCTAGTTTCTCCGAGAAAGAATGTGAAGTTGCGGAGGGGGAGTATCAGGAGCGGTGTAAAAAATTCTACCTTCGGCCGAACTTTCTCGAAACTCACGACACCAGCACTTTTGCCGACTGGTGGGATATCTACACCAAAGATTTCTTTGGCCTGCCGGTCGAAGAGATCACAAATAAAATTTTCAGTGATAAACTGAAGAAAAACCTGCTCCAAAATCCAAAGAGACAACCCAATATACTCTTTATTTCTACTGTCTTGCTCGTATATATATTGAAACAAACATCTTTGAATTCACACTTCATTAGTTTTTTTAGCTAGTCACTCATTAAAACGGGCTGAAGTGGTTGTGATGGTTGTGGCGCAGAGAAAACTCGCATTTCCACCAAAAAAGATTGTTGTTGTTGTGGATGTTTCTCCCCAGATAACTTCGGCCCTTCCAACCCCCACAGACGCTGCTGCTGAAAAGGCCACTACCGCCTTGACCATTCTTCGTAAGGTGGCTTTGACTTCACCTAAGCTAGAGTTTGTGTGCCTTTCAAGATGATTGTGTCAAAATTCTAGATTTTTCTACCAGGCCGCTTGACCGTGGCAATGAAATTAAGGCCCAGCGCGCAGCCTTAGCATGAATGTGTAGTTTTTATTTAATTTCTTATGATATTATGCATGCATCCTTTGAATTATTAATCATTGTGCTTTAAACTGTCTCTATATCTTAATGCTTAACTACCATTATGATGTTTAGATAAGTAATTGGATGCAATTCAGTCGGAATGCCACTGGGGAATTGAGTATTGCTTCTTGTGATTGATAGTTGTAATTTCACCTAGGATGAATACCACGTCTTAGGGGTTGCATGGTTTTTCAAAGGATTTTCACAAAGCATAATGAGTCATGCATGTTTATATTTGATCTGAGTGCCACAGACGGATTGCGTGTTTGATATACATTCTAGCTTGAATGCTACAAGTAGAATATGCATAAGGAAAACCTAACCTTCAAAGTTACACGTGTAATTCATAAGTAATTGGTAAATCTACATAGGATTGTTAAGGGGACAGTGAAACCCTAGGCTTTTACAATTGGGTTTTCAAAACGTTTTCTTTTGTTTTCTTTACTTTGTCAATTTATTTAATTTTTTAATTTAAAATTCGTTTTTAATATTATAGGTCATAAAATTAAGCTCTTCCAAACTTTGTTTTCAAATAATTAATTAAGATTTGGTATTTACACAAATTATTTATTCAATCCCTGCAGAAACGACCTTGCTTGAGCCATTTATACTACAACTACCTTGTTCTCTTGCAAGTATTTTGTGTGCTTTTATCCCTACTTTTGCAGGTTGTAAAAATATCTATCAACAACCAACGACACAACCTGTCGACTTGGTTGATCAGTTGGTACAAAACCTAGTGGTTCAGGAACCTATAGTTCATCCTGTGATTGATCCTCAACCTGATGTAGCCATTATTGGTGTAGGGCATGTCACCATTCTTGTCGAGGCAGTAGTAGACTCGACTGCAGCAATTCCTTTATCAACTCCAAAGACCATCATTGCGTCATTTATCTTGGATGAAGAGGTATGAGAACATCCTAACATCCATCATATATATCTTAGTTGACTTTACTAAATCTTCTTTGTTATTGAGATGATGATGACGAGCCGAGTCCTTTGGTAAGACGCCTTCGGCCATGTGAGCAACTGAGTGTGACTCGTGACGTCCATCTGCTAGTCAAGGAGACCGGTGACGGTGCTCTTGAGGCGGTCGTCGAGGGTCCAGTAGTTGATCTAGCAGTTCTTGTCGAACTAGAAGCCACGTCAGAAACTTTGCTTCATCCTAAGGATGAAGACCTCGGCCTCCCTGCACATGATGTCACTTCGACTTTTGTAAGTATCTATCTTCTATTTTGGCTAACTTTTGTGTAAGAAAACTAAACCAAAAAAAAAAAGTTAACTGTCAAGTGGCCATCTTTTCATTTCATCAAAAATTCTATATGCCGAAGGGTGTTGTCTATATTACATGGCTGCCTCTATGGCCATCAAAACTAAACAACCTTCATCGGCTATATGAATTGAAGAGTTGTCTTAAACATTAGGATCTGCCATTAAGTTTTCTGGGTTCGACCAATAGCCTAGAAGATATAGCCGAAGTCACTTCTCGACAGGTCTAAAACAACTTCCCATTATTAAGTTTTTTAGATTTTGCTTATCTAACCCTTCTTTCTCGTATAGCTTTCATTAGAGGTTGAGCTCGACGCCTATTTCGCCATCATATCCAGGATGGTTGGTCCTTCTGTAGCCCCGACCGAGTCCAATGCCTTGACCAAGCTTCAAGAGGCTTTGTCTTTCTCAGTTATGCAAGCCTTTAAAAACAAGGTCTTGACTTTGTGGGAGAAGGCTTAAACATCCTTATAGCTGATGGTCCGGTGAGTAACGAAAGTGTTGTTCACCTGTCATCCGTTCTGGAGAGAACTCGGCTATACTTCGATATTTTCAAGAAGGCTTTTCAAGCCGATAAAGACCTGAAAGCTGAAACGACTGCTCAAGAAGATATCCAACCAGAGCTCGAGGTTACAAAGGCAAAGAAGGAGAAGATAATCGACCTTGATTGTCAAGTTGTTGAACTTCAATCCCAAAGGTTTGCTACTGCCTTCGAGCTTGAGAGGGATTTTAAGGCAAACAAACCTTGGCTGGCAGAGTACGCGGTTGGCATAAAATGGATACAAATGCTGAAAGCTGACAAAAGGACTTTGCAAGCCGAGATTATTATAGGTGAGGTGAAATGGCTGGAGGTAAAAGCTACACTTGAAGCTTTCCCCCCTTCGACCCCATAGGTTATATTGCCGGTGTTGACTTGCCTCATTTAACTTTAAATGCCACATACCATGCCTTTCTTTCACCATTTTTTCGAGAATGCCGATCAAAACTTCGTTACTTGGCTCAACCTGCTCATTCGCCTATGGGTAATACTGTGTGGATTGTTTGAGCCGAATTTTCAAACTTGTCATATACTTTTTAAACCTATTGGCCGTAAAAATCATGCCGTTGCATGTGATAATCGTCTCTGGCATGTAGAATCTCATCACAATGTTTTCCTCTACAAAATTACAAACTTCTTTGGACATTAATTTAGCGTACGATCTTGCTTCCACCCAGTTGGTGAAGTAATCAGTCGCTACGAGTATCGCCCATCCTCTAAACAGCCATGGTTTGGTGACCGAATGAAGTAGTTCGGCTAGGACCCTTTGGATAGGCCCATGGATTTGACATTATGAACAACTCCGTGCATTTTCTATGTAATCTTTTAAAATACTCGACCAAAAATATCCATGTTGGTAGAGCAACTAATGCATTTTGTGTCCGGATTGATGAGCACCACATATTCCTTCATGCACCTCTGTAATAGATTAGGTAACCTCTTTTTGGTTAAGATACAATAGCAACAAATTGTCCCCACCCTTTCGATACAACTCATTCTGATATACTACATAATTTGTAGCATGTACCCGTATCTTGTGGTCATGCTTGCCACTAGGATCGTCAAGGTATCGTATAATTGATGTTCTCCAATCATCTGGCAATGCCATGACCGTACAGATGTTTGTAGGAGCTTTTCGTTCGAGTAATGAAGGTAAAGACATAGCCTATGTCAGATTACGTCATCTAGTTTAAGAGTTGGTTGATTAACCAAGCCTGAGTATGGACGCCGATCTACTAGTACGACCTGGCCTATTTGGGCTAACTCATTTACATCAATATTCTAAATGTGAGAGATATGTTCGAACGTGATGCCTGCAAATGACTCGGCTAAATAGCTGACAACCATATAATAAGGCACTAGAGTACAACTTTTGCAATGGCAAGTCCCATTAAGCAGGTTAATCATAACTTCTGAATAGTTGAGGACGAGTACACAGGCTGCCTTCAATTCATAAAGAATATTAAGGCCAATGACGGGGCTTCTTATTCAGCCTGATTATTTATACAATTGAAATCTAGCTAGAGAGAAAAATACCATCTATAGTGGTTAGGTGATTGGATGACGATGCCAACCCTAACCGAGGTCATGGTATTAAACCTATCGAAATACATTGTCCAAAAATTGTCGCATGTTATAACCATGCCGATTTTGACGTCGTTGCCCCCAAATCCATATAGTGAAGGATGCTGAGCAAGGAAATCGGCCAGAGGCTGTCCTTTAACAACTTTTTGAGGTACATACGGTAAACTAAATTCAGATAAAGCCATTGTCCATTTTCCAATTCAGCCATTGACTATTGGTTGAGTAAGCATACATCGAATAACATCAGTTTGGGCAATGACTTGGGTGACTGAAGGGAGCATGTAATGCTCGAGTTTAGATGCTGCAAAGAATAAAGCCAAACAAAGTTTCTCGATGGCCTAATAATTTATCTTAGCCAAGTTAAGGTTTCGACTAAGAACAAAGATGGCCTGTTCCCTTTTCGTGTCGTTGTCCTGCGTAAGAAGACAACCAATGGATTCTTTGGCAGTCGAGATATACAACTTGAGAGGTTTGCCATGCGGAGGTGGCATAAGAATAGAAGGATTAGTGAGAGAGACCTTGATTTTTGTAAAAGCCTCCTGATGTTCTTCTCACCACTCGAATTGGTCAAAATCTTTGAGTTTGAGGAGCATGGACAACGCCTTCATCTTTCTCACCAAGTTAAAAATAAAATAGTGAAGGAATTTGATTTTGCTGAGCAAGGATTGCAATTACTTCTTGGTTGTTGGGGGTGGAGCATCGATGATCGAACAAGCCTTGTTCTAATCCACCTTGAGGCTCGATGGTGTATGAGGAAACCCAAGAAATTCCTTGCATATATGCTAAATGCACATTTAGTAGGGTTCATTTTAAGGTTATGGGTGTGCATACGAAGAGACGTGCGCCAAAGGTTATCCAAATGTGTTCAGCATCATTTTGACTTGACCACAGCGTCATCAATATATACTTTAACAATTGTACCAATCAGGTCATGAAAAATGGTATTCATGGCATGCTGATATGTGGCACCAATGGTCTTAAGTCCAAATGGCATAATGACCCATTCATAGGTCCTAATCGCCCCAGGGCATTAAAAAGCAATTTTATGGACATTGACCTTAGCGATGAAAATTTGATTGTAACCCGCATGGCTATCCATGAAAGATAAAATCTCGTGGTTTACTGCGGTGTCAATTAACAAATCTGAAATTGGCATTGTATATTTGTCTTTGGGAGTTGCCAAATTCAGATTACGAAAATTAATGCAAATACGTAAAGTACTAGTTTTCTTTAAGACTAGGATGATATTTGCCAACCATTCAACATATCGAGCTGTCTAAATAAAGCCTGCTTTTAAAAGTCTAATAATTTCATCTTTTATGCTGAGCTAAACTTCAGTTGAGAATTGTCAAGGAGGTTGGCAGAAGGGTTTACAGCCGGCTTTAATACGCAATTTATGTTCGACCAATGTTCGATCAAGGTCAGGCATTTCACGGTAGCTCCAAGCAAACAATCTTTACATTCCTCAAGCAATTTACACAACTCAACCTTCATAGGTTAAGGCAATAAAGCACTATTAAATAAAGGCCGAGGTTCATCAGCCGTTCCAACATTTATTTCTTCTAAAGGGTACTTCATGTCGATTATCTTGGAGCTTGGTTGATGCCGCTCGAACTTGATATAGGGACAAGACTGGGTTGTTATTTCTTTCGGAGAGGAAGTCTACTAAGTTCATGCCAGAATTCGGCTGCCTGGAAATAGTATGCCAATGGGCCCACAGTTGTTCCATAATAAATGAAATCACGATCCTGCATGTGTCTTGTTGTGTTGTATCAGTCATCAGGATTATCAACTAGATTAACCAACCTAAGCCTCGCAGATTCCCACTGAACAATCTTAGTGCCAACCTCGATGGCTTTTTAGATAGAGATCTGGGTCGGCCGTCATTCTTCGTTGAAACCTTCCACGGTGATGTAGCCGACATGGTCATCGTAATAGATGGCTTGAATCATGTTAGCCTTGAATAGCTAATTATCGACCAGATGAACTACAGCCAATTTACCGTCCTAGAAGATAAGGAATTAATATAGCGATGAAAAAGTGCAACTAGTCTGGTGGATCCAGTCACAGTCAAGTAATGCATTGTACCTGGTATTCGAATCAACTATGAAAAACTTTGCCATATGATTTCGACTCGCAATATTTACTTCTAGAGAAAGCACTCATTTAGTCTGAGACTTGTCGCCTACGAAGCTACTCAAGGTCACACTTGATAGGATAGGCTCATCTTTGGAGTGTCGCAATGCCCTCATAATGGAAACCGGCATGATTTTGACCATCGCTACATAGTCGACCAAAACCTTGGATATTGGATACCCTTCGATATGAGCCGTTGCATACAATGGCTTCAAGTGGTGAAGGTTAACGGCTAAAGAACGGGGGAACAGTTTAGCCAAAATTGCTCTAAGCTTGTCCTCCTTGCTAATCGACTCAGCTTCTTCAGTGGCCATGAAATCGATTTGTGTGGTCTCTTCAGCAACCACATTGCCAGCCAAAAAACTTGTTTGAGATGTGGTTAGCTGGAATTCTATGGGCAAGACATGGACCATGTTGATTTCCATGTTGTCGAGCACCGAAGGGCCTATTCAGTCACGACCCTCGTCCTCTGGATCATTTGGCAAGATGTCTTCCTCTTTGGTTGCACTAACATGGCTATCTTTGACCACATGTGAAACACGTTCATGTAGTGCATCTGGCATGGCCATTTCATCTTTAAGTTCAAGAACTAGCTTTATTAGTACTGGGACTTGGTCTTGTGCTTGCAAAGTCTCACGAGTTTACTCCTGATATGTGACGTGAGCATCTCTTGTGTCTAGATAAACATTTAACTGTACCATACGTTCTTTTTCTTTAGCCATGAGGCTGAATAATGATACGGCTAAGAAGACCTCAAAATGATGCCGCGACTACTGGAGGTCATCGAGAGAAAATGGAAGGTTGACGGGATCAATATCAGTTTCACCTCAAATCCGAGAACACTAGCATCGCGGATATGTTGGAACCTAGCCTTTATCCCTCAGTCCGACCATTTTTGGATGATTTGCTCGGCATCAGGGCAGGTTAAAGCTATGCCAAAAGTTTCTTAGCATGCCCTTGGAAGGCCATTCAAGTTGTTAGCCGAATGTTTCTTGTGAAACTCCTACATCTATTTTAGAGACTCACCGAAAAATGGCGGATGGTGGTTCCGTTTTACGTTAATCAAAGGCTCTTATGGGGGTGGTGGAGGAAGTTTGCTTTCGGCCTCCTTCTTGGAATGCTCGAAGTGAACTTTCATCTCTCCAGGCTGAAGAAAGAGTTTGATCAATTACCTTATTTCCTTAAAGCAGCTCAGTCATGATCAGCGGAGTTTGTCGACCATTCTCTTTGCTCACCATTTCTTTAGGCTGCCCTTTTGTAACTGAGACTTCCTAAGCCACTTGACAACGAGCAATGCAATCCATTCTCTGACGGCAAAGCTTATAGGATTTAGATATAACAGTATATGCACCGGCATGAGAATTGTAGTTATACCATCGTTGGTCACATAGCTCAGGTGGCTTAAAGGTATGTTAGGATGAACTCAGCTTCGGGAGATGGTATGTTGGGATGAACTCAACTTTTTTTTCTTTTCTTTCTCCCTTGGTAGATGGGATTCACCATGCTTATCATTGATGAAGGGAAATGATCAGCATCAACTAGCATGTGAGTTTTCTTCGGGAACTTGAGTTTGCCATTGTCAATTTAGATTTAGATGGCATCGCGAAATATGACAGTTATTTGTCGTATGCTTGTTTGAGTTGTGATACTTTCAGTATGTCTTCCCTTTCAAATCTTTGACCTTAGCTATACTAGTTGGTCTCGAAGCAATGTTGTTTATCCAAACTAAAGGTGCTCCTTGGTCGACTAATTCTACGACTCCAGTGTAGTTTATCCAAACTAAAGGTGTTGTCAGTTGCCTCTATAATGCTGTTTATCCAACTGAAGATGTGTTGGCGGGAAAAAATAAAATAAAAGTCTCAAAGTGTTTGAGAGGTTTGCACAGGGTAGTTGTGTGTTGGATTGGAGAGGTTTGAATGATGCACTCCCTTCTCTATTTATAGTAATGATTTCCTACATGGTCGAGGTAGAATTTCACTTAGACTAGAATTCCTCAACCCAATCTTATTAGGTCTCGACCAATCCTAACCCTTATAAGACTCTGAACCAAGCTATAAATCACTTAGATTCATCCCCTGATTCTCGGCATCTTTTTTGACTCAAAACATCCTCAATTTTCAAGAATCCTCATCATACTAGGATTTGATCACCTAACCCGTATCTAGATAAAACCATCTCTTGATAGGATTTGGCCGAACTCCACTGGGCTCGGCCCATGACAGAATATTCTTAGTATCCCTTTCTGGATCGAACATAACTCTAGGCTTGACCCAAAGCATTCCCAAATAGGTCTACAACCAATTTTTACCATTAATCTAAACTGGAACAATCAAACAGAGGAAGGCAACACAAACTAATATAGGACATGCAAAATCATATTAAATCTCGAAGGATCAAACTTGCTTTGATACCAGAGTGCGCGATGAACAAGACTACAAAATAATAAGAATATTATTACATACAGAATAATGGCTAAACAGTTACAAAACCCTAAGAGAGTTACAAAGTACCATATATATAGAAAAATAACCTAACCCTAACAGTAAAGAAATGAAACCCTAATACTAACGGGCTAGGCCCAAAAAACCAAACATTAATAAACCTAAATACTAATATTTTCCAACACCCCCGTCAAACTCATGGCGGTAGATGACATGAGTTTGCCAAAAACAGATGTAGAGGCAAGCTCTATTGTGCTAATTTTCGATACGAATTCCAATACGAAATTCCATTCGTGCTAGTGCAAGTTTCTAGTGCCAGTACCAATGCAAGATTACAATGCCAGTGTCAGTGTAAGATTCGAATGTCAATGCTAGTGCAGGATTCCATTGCCAATGCCACTGTATGATTCCAATGCTATTGCCACTGTATGATTCCAATTCTATTGCCAGTGTGTGATTCAAATGCCAATGCAAGTTCTAGTGCAAACTTCCAATGTAATTGCCAACTTTCGAACAAACTTATGAACAAATAAGCAAGAAATAGAAACAAAAAAAAAAAAAAAATCCAATTTACCACATTCACAACGTCACTTAAATGGTCACCAGTCTAAGAAATCGAACAATTGTTGCAAATGGCTACGACAGATTTCACGCAAAACAAGCTTAATAGACTTGGCAGGTTTAGATCAATGAAAGTGTGGAAACAGACCTAGTGATTGTGGTGGTGAATGCTGATTAACGCAACATAACAGGTGCTATGCAGTGTGATGGGTTTGATGGATCTCATCTTTGGTGCAGAAGGAATTACATGTTGGAATTTTTTAGATCGACGACCCTGGGGGCGGGGGAGGGGGCACTCTAACAACACTGATACTATCCCTAACTTTACCACCTAGACCTTGGTATTAGTTAAAGTAGGGTAATCATATTTAAAGCCCCTTTGTTGACTTCCTCCATCGATGTGTGACTGCAAATATGCTCCCTCACGTGTAACCAAATTTAGTGGTTCACACGTGGAGATTCACACATTGGCAATTGAAATTCAGAGGTCGGCTCCAATGGAAGTTCCCGAAGTGCCTCTTAAGAACTCAGAGGTCGGCTTTATGTTAACAGTCCAAGCTTGTTTCCAAGGCCACATTTCCTTGTGACAAGCCTTTGGTTAGCACGGGCCCGTAACCTTGGGCTTTGATACCATGTTGAAAATTTTTAGATCGGGGAGCTCGGGGGGACCCCGCTTTAACGACACCGATACTGTCCCCAACTTTACCACATGCCTAATCTGTCAGGTGTGGAGTTTTACCACAAAAGGCGTCAGTATTAGTTAGAGTAGGGTATCATATTTAAAGCCACCCTTGTTGACTTCCCCATCGATGTGGGACTGCCAACATTACAGGCGAGGTGTGAGTAGCAGATGGTGGTTCAATGGTTGCACCAGTCAAGTGCGGTGCGGCAGAGTTGGATTCAGGTGCGGGTGCAAATTGAGGTGATCCAACGTGGAGACAAACTCGATCTGAGTTTGTGGTTCTTGGGTCCAGGTTTCGTCAAAACCAGTGGCAAGTATAAGATTGCTAGGGATGCAGGTCAGACGCCAGAGTACTGGACAAGAACGAACGACGAACAATGAACAATGACAACTTTTTTTTTTTTTTTTTTAGTCTACAACCAATTTTCACGATTGATCTAAGCTGGAACAATCAAACAATGGAAGGCAACATAAACTAATACAGGACATGCAAGAGTAGATTAAAGCCCGAGGGATCAAACCTGCTAGGATACCAGAATGCGCGATGAATAAGACTACAAAATAAGAAGAATATTATTAAATAAAGAATAATGTCGAAACAGCTACAAAACCCTAAAAGACTACATCGTCACTACCTTGTTATATTAAAGAGTTACAAAGTAGCATATATTTAGAAAACTAAGGGCTTTTTAGCCAAATAGTGCTTGAGAATTGCATAACTCATCACTTTGGTCCCTGAGATTTGAAATCAATTGAAGTGGTCCCTGAGTTTGTCCACCATCAATCATTTTCATCATTCCTTGAAAAATTATGTTAAATAAGGACCAAATGACAAAAATAGCCTCAATGTAATAAGCAATGGGCCAAAAAAATTTGACTAAATTGAGTGTATTTTTGTCTATTACCTTTATTTAATGGAATATTTTCTAGGAATGACCAAAATGATTAATGATAGACAAACTCAGGGACCACCTCTATTGATTTCAAATCTTCAGGACCAAAGTGAGAATTATGTAAATCTCAAGATTATTTTGGCTAAAAAGCCAAAATTAACCTAACCTTAACTGGAAAAGAAACGAAACCCTAATACTAACGGGCTAGGCCCAAAAAACCAAACTTTAATAAACCTAAACACTAATATTTCCAACAGTTGGTACTTAGCATTCCTCGTTTGTTATATTTCTTATGCTGATCAACCTGCTTACCAAAGCTATCCATCAGCCTCGTCATGGTGTTTTTGCTCCAACTTAGCTGATCAGGCTCATTCAATTTGTGGGTGGGTGTGGGGGGTGGGGTGTTAGAATAGATTTGGTTAATCCAAAATCTTGTTTGTAATTAGAGGAATGTAATTTTCTATTGTAATTCTTTAGAATTCCTTCAACATATGAGTTTTCTTAGACACTATATATATTGTAAATATTGTATCAGAATAATTGAAGGAGTCATAATTCTTTAGAATTCCTTCAAGGTATGAGTTTTGTCATACCTTATATATACTGTAAATATTGCATCAGAATAATTAAATAATTGTACAATAAATTTAAATCTCCAAGCTTTGTTTCGCACTGGCAAGGAATTAATTATTTTGTGTAAGTGAAAGCTGGTATGATCCAAAGGGAAAATGGTGGCAGCATCACTGTGCTTAAATCAGCAGAGTTCCATGTACAAAAGAATACTACTAATATGAAGAGTCAATGAAAGCGAAATGACATAGAGGAACTCCAAAAATATTTGGTCAATGATCAAACAAATGCAAAGGCCACTGTAAATGTAGGATTTTAAAATCTAAAAATATAGGCATGCATATACTCAACGGACCACATGTAAAGGACCGAAGAAATTTTGGATCTCTCGCTTGGAATATCGTTTATTTTTTAAAATTTGATTTGAATTTAAATTTCAAATACAATCTGAGACAAGTTCGTTTTATATAGCTTCGGGTGACAAGACCATATTTCAGCTTGTTCTTTCTCCATCTGGAGAGATCCCTAGGTCACAATTCATATTTTAGAGAAGGCAGTCAGATTAAGTTTAGTGGTTTTTTATTTTATTTCATATTCATTTAATTATTTTTAAGCTCGACCCTGAATTTCTCTGTTTCAATTGAAGGAAATAGGGTTTCAGCTAACCTCCATATTTGTACAATAGAAAACGAATGATAAAAGTTCAGGAAAAAAATGCACACTTAATTCAACCGATCGATCAGCCAATATTTTCTAATGAATAATACTAAGTAGATTAAATTTGTAAATTAAATAATGTGTTAACAATAAAAAATAAGCACGTTAATCGACAGTTAAGGAATAATCTAATCATCAACTTTTATGTCATTTAATTAATTTTCAAATTTAATCTTTCTAACATTAACCCTTTTCTAATTGAAGATGCCACGAACTTATGCTTGCGTCTTTGTTTGTTTTATCCTTTTCTCTCTCTTTTTCATTTTTGTTGGTAGAGAGCTAAACATGATCAGTGCCTGCTTTGAGGAAAGCAACTTGTGCAATTGCACAGAACCCCCACCTTGAAAGGGCTCCTAGATTAATTAACTTTACGATCTTATTACTTTGTTTCCTTTTTGGGATGAGAGGTCAAGAGATTCATGAAAGAATATGTGGATTTTCTACTTCAAATTTTTAATATCGAAGACTAATTTTCGATTTAAAGTTTTATTATTAGGAAGTTTATTTGAACCAATATAAACTCTCTTTACAAACAGCGTATTCCTTACATCCATATTATTTTTAATTAAATTATCAATATCTCTTTAAATCTAAATTTCTATTTAAACTATCTTTACAAACCCAATTCATTATGTAATTTATCTTTACACCCATTTAAAAAATAAAAAACCAAAATCAAAGCATGCTCTCTCTAACGTTCTGTCCTTCTAACAGTTGCTTTTGATGGAGTTTTCATCACCCTCTATGACGTTGCTCTCGATAAATCTCACGTTGCCTTGCGTGACGATGTATGTTGCATATAAATCTACGCAGGCGTAGACTGACTTATAAATTTTAGATGATATAAAGGCTTATAAGTTATAATCTATAAGCAGGGGTAGACTGACTTAGGGGCAAGGGAGGTCAGCTGACCCTCCAAACTTTGGTGAGTCTTTATGGATGACTTGGGTGCCCCTTTGAAGGTTGGAGTTCCCCTTCATATATGCCCTCCAATGAACGAACAGGTAATCTCAAAGAATGAACAAAGTATCATCATTCTTGGACAAACATATTAATGAGGCAATGATATCAATCAATTTGTTAGTGTGTTCAAAATAAGTGTGTTCCTTTGTTAAGCATTCATATGGGAGTTGCCTTGGAACATGTTAGTTACCCACACAAATAAGGCATTAACAAATCTGCAGTATGCCTTTGCAAATAACTTCAAACCTACCAAGACTCGATGAAATGACGATATGCATGTTATTTATGTTAAAAACAAAATTGTATGTTGCACTATTCTTACTGACCTTCCTAATAATATTCCTGGAGCCTCCACTGCCTATAAGCATGTATATGGCTAGATGAATCATGTTTGATCGGACAAAATTGAAGTAGAGGAAATTAAAACACTACCTTATACCTTAAGCACACTTACGAATGAGGAGGCCAGTTCCTTGGCTTACAAAATACAACACGGAACACCGGAAAAAGGACAATTAATCGTCTGGTAAATGAAGCAAAGTGGTGGTGTAATGAAGAGAGCAAAAGTGGTGGTGTAATGAAGAGAGCAAAGTGGCGTTGTAATGAAGAGAGTTAAAGTGGTGGTGCAATGAAGAATCAAATGAAAAGAGCTGGAAAGAATGCTAAACGATGAAATAAAGTATGTAGCTGTTATTGGTTTGGCTAATTAGAATTTAGCTTGCATTCAAAAGACTAATATTATCAGTATGATATTATAAGAACCCCAACATGAGAAACTTAACTAGTCCATGTTGTCTATTACCTAACTGTTAGAGTCTTTGACTCTCGAATTAAGTAGTAGCAATTTGATATGCAAAAAGACTAATATTATCAGTATGATATTATAAGAACCCCAACATGAGAAACTTAACTAGTGCATGTTGTCTAGTACCTAACTGTTAGAGTCTTTGACTCTCGAATTAAGTAGTAGCAATTTGATATGCAAAAAGAACAAGAAAAGACTTGGGAAACTTATACACCCAGCAGCATATCACAATGTTAGTATATGACATATAAACCAATAATTTAACTCTTGTATAAATCGATTCATATCTCAGTTAGATGATCCAAAACTTCAAAACTACCATCCATCTGTCAAAGAGAGTTTGGTTTTCTCTATGAGAGCGTCTTAGAATTTTTGCTAGAACAAAATGCAGGAGGAAAATTACGCGATGGTTAGGGTTTGATTATTGGGTATGGATTTATGATATATCTTATTTTTCTTGTTAACTTCATTTCGTACTTGATGCTAATTATGCAATACGTTAATACAACATTTCCCACTTAAAATTTAAGTTGGGTTTAGAAAAAGGTTATATGGGTTCAAATAGAATTTTCCTTTACTATGTTAAAATCATTTTGTTTTGTTTCATGGCTTCTTTTACTACTGATTTTGTTGATTGATAACATCATTTTATGTATAAATTTTCTTTTAATTATGATAAATACATGATAACCTTTTATTGTTTTAGTACATTTTGGTGAGATTACGTAATAAGATACGAGGGCAAAATGATCCTTTTATAATTTCTACATAGGGCTCTCAAAATCTCAAAAACGCCCTTGAACATGATATGAGTTTGAAAGCTAAATTGAACTTTTTGAAAATCTTTGGAAACTCGCATGCATCTTATTTGGTATGAAATTCCACCTAAAATGTCATGTTAGACGACTGCTAGATAATGATTGACAAAATGTCTATCAAGCTTAACTAATTGTTTGGACTCGATTTTGCATCATCGACTCCTTTAATTAAGGCCGTTAGATTTTAATATTTTTTTTCTAGATATTACTATTGGATTATTGTAGTAATCATTTTGTGGAAATATTTTTATGAGCTTGAAAAAGTCTAGATTTTTTTTCTTTTGTTTTTTGACCAAACGATATCATCTACATTAAGGGGGAGAGAGTGGGCTTAGCTTCACAATGGGCTAGCAATAATGTGGTTCAAATTCACCTTTGGTGAGAATTAAACCTAAGACCTCTTACTCTTACAAGTGAAGACGAATACTACTAGACCGTAGTATTTAGTGGGTTGAAAAGTGTAGATTGAAATCAAGGATTCACGGGTCTGTTTGGGATTTTCCCTATGGTTGAGGATTACCTTCCATGTAAGTCATGCAAGTGGGGATTGATGGGTCAATATTATACTATATATTTTACCTTTATCTTAGTATTAATTTATTGGTTACTTTGGTGAGATTTTGATACTTTGAATTATATTTCCAATGTAGGACAGTCGACTTCCTCTGGACCAAATGGTATTTAAATGGACGAATTTTGGAGTCATATCAATTGGAGAATGTTCGTTAGTCTTTCAACTTGATATGTTAGTCTTTCAACTTGATCGTATCAAAGTTTCATATTTTCTACCGAACGGTTGATTTTTTGGTGATGGAATAAAGGAGCATCGCCCAGTGTTGTCAAAGTGATGTTTTGGGCTTAATTGGGTTTTTTGACGTCCAAGATGGTGTCATTTAAGGTGATAGCAGAATCCTAGTGCTTTTATAATTTAATTTTTGAAAACCGTTTTCTTTTTGTTAATTTTATTTTGCCGATTTATTTAATTAGTTTTTTAAATTCGTTTTTATTATTTTAAATCACAAAATCACCTTTTTCCAAACTTGGTTTTAAGTAATTAATTAAGATTTGATTTAACATAAATTATTCATTCAATCCCTGATGAGAACGAACTTGCTAGAGCCATCTATACTACAATTACTTTGTTCTCTTGCAAGTATTTTAAGTATTTTTATCCCTACTTTTGCAATGGTAAAAATCCTATCAGGGATCTAGAGTATAACTTGAGGAAGACAATGTGAGTTATGGATAGTTGGCAAGGAGATAAAGATGGCTTGCACCTGGATATGGCAAATCAAATTAAATGGAGATAAAGCTCAGATAATCATCAATTAAATTTGATAAAAGTTGGAGTGGATTGGAACCTTATTGCACGAGGTATTGGTTGCATGAAATCCACCTGAGCTTATTCTTAGTCAAGTAATTCAAGTCGGGTGCTAAATGAATGAGGTTGCCTTGAATATTTGTGTAGATGATGAGTACTTTTCATGGAACTTTGTGATATCTATTTTACAATTATTCATGTGCAACATGATTTCGGCTAAGGATGGTGATCATGTTTATCAGGATAAGCTCCGTGGTTGAGAAAATTATTTCTATAAATAAACAAGGCTCTGCAATCTTTAACTCAACAAACAAGCGCAAAATCTCGGTCTACGGGAACCTTTCTCTCATACTTAATAAAAATACTAATGATCTTAACCCTTTTTCAACACATCTTCAGTTTGTATTAATAACAATATGTTAGCAACCGAGCTCAGCCGTGAGTTCGCACACTTGCATTCTCAAGAACATAGTTAGCTTATTAATTACACGAGATACGTGCCACGTATACTTAGTAGTTTTTAAGAGCAACAGTAACGATCTATTTTTGTACAAAAAATATTTTTTTTTAAAAAAAAAAGTCAAACAAATTAATCTTGACGATTTCGTGTATAAGATAATTACAAGGGCAGAGCCAATTAGTGGCTGCCCTAGGCTCTAGACCACCTCAAGTTTTAATAGATAAAAAATTTTGGTGTTATAAAGAAGCACGGTAAGGAAAATTAAAGTCTATTGCACAAAACAGAAAGTTAGCTTCCCAACACCTAAATTTTCACTAATGAACTACAAAGAAAATAAATTTGTCCACCTTATACAAATTCCTAGCTTCGTCATTAGATAATTAGATGGGATACTTTAGATGCGATCCCTAATCACTAGTGTACATTGACTGAAACCCTATTAGTTTTTAGATTTTTATCAAAGTTCTCTGACTTTGTACACATCAGAATATTAGCACTAATCAATTTCCCTGTCAACTATTTTATATTTTAAATTAAACCATTATATTAAATATTGTAATATAGGAGAAAAACTTATGTGGGCCTTTACAGGCCACTAGATGATGTTGAGTGGCACTACACGTCACTCATAAATTGCCATGTGTTAAACTTAAATATTATTTTTTATTTTTAGTTTTATATGAAAATAAAATAAAAAACTTAAATCATTATTTCTTAAAAAACTAAAATGGTAAAAACAAAATTCACAATCACAGTTAAATCTACCTCCATTTGCGAACCCGCCTCTTTTCTCTCGTCGGCACCGGTGATCTGCAACGCTGTTAATTCTTCCTTACTCTTCAGGCTCTCCCTTTCTTAAGTCTCTCATCTCCCATCTCTTAACTCTCTCTAATGATTACTTATAACTCGTTCAATTTTACATCTATAGTCTATTAATATTTGAAAATTGGAAACGACATACTACTGGTGCACGAAGTTGGCTTTGAGAATTGGGTTCTTCTCCAGAATTTATATTCCCTTCCTTAATAATAATTTGATAATACATTGAAATAATGAGAGTTTTTTTCTTTTTGAATTGAAATAATGAGGTTAGTCAGAAACCTAATCCAGCTTTGATGGATTAATAAACCTTTGAACCAGTAATTACACAAAATCTGCACAATTTCCCAACAGCCATGCAAGGCCGTGAGAGAGAGATAAGCTTGTGATTATTTTTTATGCGAATCATGAGAAAGCTAATGTTTGTTTGCAATGAGTCACATACATAAACACATTCGATTATTCAAAATTCGAATACATTTGTTTCGATTCCATCACTCCTGGAAGAGTTGAAACTACTTCAGTTTTCCAGGGCAGGTGCTGCAAAAGGAGGTGGTCTTGAAATTGTGGCTGAATTTCCACCGCCCCTTGCAATTCCACCATCGCCCATTCCCGGCAATCCTCTCCGTAGCTGCGCTTCACCCGGATCTACATTCCTCTCTTACCTTCGGATTGTGGCATCTTTGAAGTTCAGGCCTTCTAACAATTTACTTTTCTATATATATATCTTTTTTTTTTATTAATTAAATTTTGAATTATGATATAAAATAAAAATAAGAAATTATACTAATGCAACAATATTTAACACATGGCAAGTTATGAATGGTATGGGGCTGTCACACAGCATTGTCTAATGGCATGTCAAGCCCCACACAAGTTTTTCTCATAATATAGACATCCTTTAAAGCAATTTTTTTGTGCGAACATTTACAGCAATTAAATAAAATAAATTACCACATTTATGGGATATCAAATCCAATAACGTTTGATTTAACGTTTATGGGATTACAAAATCCACCCTTAGAAAACCTTAAACCAATTAAAAATCGGTGATTAAAATGTGGAAAATAAGTTATGAAATGATTTTTTATTTTTTTATTTTATTGAATGTCATGATACAAGATAAATGTTCCCATAAGAATGTACCCATGTACAATTATAGTAATTCATTTTTTAAGAATGTACCCATATACAATTACAACATTAAAACCCATATGTCACCAGAAAAAAAATGAAAAAATGGAAGCAAACCATAAGACCAATTTACTTAAGGGTACATACTATATAAATCTTATAGGAAAAAGTTATACATATATGGGTATAAAATAATTTAGAAGAAAAAGCTACAATGGTAGTATAGAATAAAAGTTGGGTATATGGATTAAGGAACAAGATAAGAGAATGTACCCGGTGAAGTTTGTTATCATTTTGCAATGTGATGGCCGTAGAGAAAAAGTAGGTTTGCTTCCATATAATAATGTTGAATTTGAATATAAACATAAATTTGAGTGAGAGAATTTTGGGATTTTCAGTTACAAACGTGATTGACACACCCCGATCGAGATCAGGGCATGCTGGCCGTCACGTGGAAGTGACGTAACCATGTGCACAGTGCGGAAGCTAATAAAATAATAATGTAATTAGTATGAATAATTAAAAACTAGCGTTACACAAAGCAATAAAACAAGTGCAAACGAGTGTGAATCCTAAGTTCAGAGCAAGAACGCCTAATGCAGTCCAAAAGGAAACAATATGACAAAAGCACACCCGAAGGTGGTCCTCTGGTGGTGGTCTGTCAGATATGCCGGGGAAGTCCTCAGGGAATCCACCAAACGTGCTAGCCAACTAGAACCTGGAGGGGCGCAAAACAAAAGCGTGAGTGGGCAAAAACAAAGCTTTTCGAAAACCAATTTAATAAATAAGTTCTAACCCCTCGCTGTAAAACTTGTATACTTCCCAGAAAATAGTATATATATACATATATCATGCTCGAAAAGCGTGCCATGCTATATGCCTCGAAGTAATATGCAAATGCTCAGGAAACATCAATCAATAACAAGTAACTGTCAGCCGGAGTCACCTAACGTGACCTGTACGGCTGAATCTAGAGCTCGAATCTCCATCTCACTAACTATACCTGCACACGAGTCGGAACCACCTAAAGTGGTATGTACGACAGGCCTGGGTGTAATATAAGTACGCTCTAGTGCTACGATCACGTGAAGGTTGGGCGAATAATCGCGGGTCACTTACGAGTCAGAACCACCTAAAGTGGTCTGTACGACAGGACTATGCACCTAACTTGGATCCAAGATGAGCGTGTGGTGCGGGAGGTGAACATCACGTGAAGGACTGTGCCCTACTCTGGGCCGGAGCACTAACACCGGGGGTGCAGGTTACGAGCTCTCTCTAAGTCTCTAAAATCATTACTGGATGTAAATATAAAGTCATACTCACCTGGCACTTACCTGTGCGTCCGCGACACTAATACACATGCATATATATATATATATATATATATATATTTAACTAATAATGCATAACAAATGGCAATGTAATGCATGGCATATAACAAATAACGAATCAAAATCAATTTCTGGGAAAATATAAGTATATAGGTATATACGGAAAACCAAAAGCCCACTCACTGGTAAGTGGAAGGGTCGTAACCCCCCTGCCTCGAGTGACCACGCTCGTCCTCGGGATACGTCTCACCTATATGCGAAACAACTATAAAAACGTTAATTTTAAAGCACATAACCAACCTTTAGAAATAACTTCTCATACATTGCTCAAATGGGGTGTATGAATACACCAACGTGATCTACTCAACCTCAGGAACATCCCCATATTTTTAAAATAATTTTTCACCGTCGCACGCGCCCCCACACGCCGGCCAAGGCACGGCCACACGTGCTGGCCACGCGCAGGCACGTGCTTGGCATGCTGACGGCATCAACTGACGCCGTTAGGAATATTCCGTTATCTATAACGGTTTCCGTCAATGGCGTTAGGAATATTCCGTCAGATTTGACAGAATATTCCGTCGTCTTCTCCGGCGAGCCTCCGGCGCCGGAAAATCGGGAAAACTTTAAAACGTCCTATCTTCTTCGTTTTTCAACCAAATTTCACAAAATTGGTACCAAAATGAAGCTTGCAACGAGAGGAACACAATCATACCACTTTCAAGTGCTAAAATCCACAAAATCTCACCTGAAAAATCACCCCAACTCCGGCCAACCTCGAAACTCGTGATCCCGACGTCCAAAACCTTCAAACGAACCACCCCGAGCCTCCTAGGAACCTCACCAAGCTTCCTACAAGCTTGAAATTCCCTAAAACGTGAGAAATCACGTGTGCATGAACAGTACCAAAATCGGGCAACCCGAGTTCAACGTGAAAACGAAGGTATTCTTACCTGAGATGGGTATGGTTGGACTCCTACGAGCCTCACGAGCATGGATATATACTTTATACCTTCGATTTGTGAAGGTTTGATAGGTGTGTGTGTGTGTCCGTACAATGGAGGAGGGAAAGGGAAGGGAACTGGGCACGGGATAGGGTGCAGGGCAGGAGAGAAAGGGTGTGGGTGTAGGTTAGTATATGTGTGGCCCAAAAACATGCCAACAAGGAACCCAAAACCAATAAACGTAAAAAAATCGCACTAGGGGTAAAATCGTCTTTTCACGCGTACGTTTTTAAAATTCCCGGGACGGGCTGTCACATGATAATGTGGTAGAAATTATAAATTAAGATTTGTAAAAGAAATAAAACGATGACATTGAAGTATTTTAATAGTGAAATGCTAAGGTGTTTAAAGTTAAGGAACTTTGATAAAAAACTAAAAACCAATAAGATTTCAATCTATGAACATTGGTGACTAGGGGCTGGATCCTAATTTTTTCTAATTGGATTATTAATCTTCTAGGTATATATGTCTTAATTAGGCAATAAACTCAGAAGTCAAATGCAATATGCTTAAATCTTGTGAACTACAAAAATGAAGGTACAGGATCAATGGCGATGGAATCAACGCACGCCAATTGGCAATTTACCATTATATGTATAGGACTTATAAAATGATATTTCTTGATGCTAGAATTGTGAAAGTGATGATGTGATCCTTTTTAAAACTTTATTTTGACACTTCATTGAATGTGTGCCAACTAAACCCTCGCTTTTTTATTTTTTATTTTTTTTTGACAAACAATAGAATAATTACCCTTAATTCACCAAATTTTGAAAAAGAGGGTTCGAACTTGGATGCAGAGGATAAAGTATATTGCTCTAATAACCAACGTGACTAAACTCAATTTGCTAAATCTCTCGCTTTATTAATTAAGGTACCAAATTTGATTCTCTCCTTCAAATAAAAAAAAGTATGTCAAACCAATAATGTCACTAACACTATGGTTTAGAAGTACTTTTTTTTTTAGCGGGAGACCTCATATTCGACTCATATGAATGACGAGATAATTATGACTCACTAATTTGCTTGGATCTCCCATACCATTGGACTGAAGTTGATTAAATTCAATGCTCGTACCAAATGGTGAGAAGATATTGGAGTTTTCAAGTTGTATATTCATTGTAAGGAAAAAGATTACAAGACCTAACCAATATATGTATGTTGAAGAAAAGGAACAAGCCCCCTATCCCTCCTTGATTTAAGCCTAAAAATCTAACAACCAAAAGTAAACAACCACTAGATACACATCCCTTGAATTAAGGGTATTGACAACAAGAAACACTATTGGCGACAACAATGTAGAAGAAGGCAGAAAACAACCCACTCTACACGGTACATCAACCCATCCCCCTAAAAACTAGGTTAACAACAAGTACACTTATTTTAATACTCCCCCTCAAGCTAGATCAAATGGGTGAATTGATACAAGCTTGAATCACCTTCGACTGAACTTGATTGCGAACATAGTGGCAATCAATCCTGATATGTTTAGTTCTTTCATGGAATACTGATAGGAGCATATTTAGGCGACTTAGTTGGCTTGTTTTCGTACATTTATGTTGTTAGTTCATAGTTATTTTAGTAGTTTAAGCTATTTTCGTGTGTTTTTAGGTTCATATGGCTAAGGAAGCAAAAAGGTGCATTTTGGAGCAAAATTGGGCTTGGAATGGATAGCTTATGCTTGGAGCAAAAGGAATGGATGAATTTGAAGACCTAAAGATGTTAGTATTCCTAATCACAAGAGGATTCCTAATCAAAGTAGGATTCCTAATCAAAGAAGGATTCCTAATCAAAGAAGGATTCCTAATCAAAGTAGGATTCCTAATCAAAGAAGGATTCCTAATCAAAGAAGGTTTCCTAATCAAAGAAGGTTTCCTACATGAAGTAGGAAAGTTAAGCCAAGGTTTCCCATTTTTGTTTGACCTTTCCTAATCCTAATGTTTCCTACTTAATTTCCAGCTATCAAAAGGGGTTCCTAATCAATTTGGGACACTTAAATATATGTCCTAAAAGCTCTAATCCCAGTCCAAGATGGAGCCGCACCTTTCTTACCATTTTCTTCCAAAATCTGCCATATATCTTCTTTCCCCTTTTCTTCTAGTCAATCCTGCAAGTCTCCTTCCTTTTCTCTCTTAGGATTCTGATTTGTTACCCTTATCTTGGAGGATTTGGAGTCTTAAAACCTTCCCAAATTAATTACTTATTGCCTTAACCTTTCTCCCTCTATATATACATAATCTGCCGCACATATTGGGGACTCTAGACAGCCATACACATCCATTCGAATTATTCCTCATTCTCTCCATTCATTCAGCCATCATCCACCCTCTACCACCATCCAACCTATCCATCCATCACCATAATTCATACCCAAACACCCTTGTGCCGCAACAAAGAAGGAGAAAGAAGAGAGGAGAAGCCTTGGATGTTTTGGCCATTCAAACTTGGATTGTTGGAGCGTTTCTAGGTGTATTCAATATTTGTTTTCAATGTTTAATTTATATTCTCTTTGTTTTGTTGTAAACATGAGGAGCTAAACTTGTTTTAGCTAGGGGAGACTTTGAAACTATGATTATATTTGCAATATGAATTGATTAATTCCAGTTGTGATTTCATAAATTGTGAATGCAATTTACTTAACCATTTGATGGATAACTTATTCTTGTTTGTTGATTAAGGGTGCACACTTAGTTTGCATGCATGAATTTGGTGCTAGAATATAAGGGAGTTTCACATAATTGTTACAAACTTATATTCACAAGTAGTTAAGGTTGTTTTCACAATCATGTTAAGTAAATTCCTAGCATGAGTATCATGATGTCATAGTTACAAGTGCTTTGTCAATACTTATGATTTTCATAGAACGTAATGATCTTTGATTGTATCTCTATTATGATGTCATGTAGGGGACTTTTGAAGAATGCTTTGGGTTGTCGAATGATGTCATCCAATCCAATAACTAAAGGAAAATCTGAGGGTTAATTAGTGATGTCACGGTTAATCTGGGGTGTTGAGGTTCATGGTTTATCGAAAAGCAACTGAAAATCAATTTGTATGCAAGTGTGTCATGTGTGGAGAAGGACCCTCTAGCTAGCTAATTACCCATCCATATACCCAAATTCGTTCATAGCTTTGTCTAGTTTAGTTTCTGTTTTGTTTTAATTCAAACTCGTCAAAACCAAAACCCCCCTTTGTTTTAAGTGTCAATTAGGTTAGAATCTGAGCTATTGTGTGTTTTTAAGTGTTTTGAGTCAAAACTAATTCAATTTTCGTCCAAAGTAAGTCCTAGGGTCTAGTTTGAGTCTTTTTGATTGTTTTGTGTTGTTTTGAGTCTTTTGAGTTTATTTTGAGTCATATAGGTTTAGTTAAGAGTCTTTGAGTTTGTTTAAGTGCTTTTAAGCATATTTTTGTATCTTTGAGTCAGTTTTCATTAGATTAGCAATCCCTCCTAATCCCCCGCCTAGAACGATCCCTACTTATATCTATACTACAATTGTCAAAAAGAGGGTTTAATTTGTGTGCTATTATTTATCACATCAAATACTAGATTCGATGCAATGTGCATCACAACCTGGTTATCACAGTGCAAGGACATAAGTTATTGATGAGAAAACCCTAAGTCCAACAGAAGGTGTTTGAGCCAAATTAGTTCACACGCAGTGGAGGCCATAGCACAATATTCTGCCATGGTGCTGGAACGTGCAACAACACTTTGTTTCTTACTTTTCCAGGTAACTAGATTGCCTCCGACAAAGATACAAAAACCTGTGGTGGACTTACGATCGAGAGAATTGCCCGCCCAATTAGCATCTGTATAACCAGAAATGCAAGTGTGACTAATGTTGCGCATAATAATTCCTCTACCAACAGAACCCTTGAGGTAACGAAGCGCACGGTGAACAATCTTCAAGTGATCCACAGTTGGAGAGTGCATAAACTGGCTAACAAGACTGATAGCATGTGATATATTAGGATACGTGATAGTCCGATAAATGAGTTTGCCAACCATCATTTGATAGTAACGTATGTTTGGAATGGCATCACGATGAGTTTTCAGCTTCAAGTTGCTATCCAAGGGAGTGCGAGCAGGCTTGCAATCTGTCATATTTGCTTCGTGAAGGATGCCAATAACATACTTCCGTTGGTTGAGAAAGAAGCCTTTGTGAGAGTGTGCCATCTCGATTCCCAGAAAATATTTTAGATTGCCAAGATCTTTGATTGGAAACTTGTTGTTGAGATACTGTTTAAAAGCATTGATCTTTGACATATTATCACCTGTCACAATTAGATCATCAACATATATTAGCACAATGAGTTTACCCATTAAGCTAGAACGAACAAATAGAGAGGAATCCGCAGTGCTTTGACGAAAACCAACTCTTTCTAGAACATGACTTAGCTTGGCATACCATGCACGTGGACTTTGCTTGAGACCATAAATGGATTTATGAAGTTTGCACACCATTTCTGGGTTATTTGATTGAGAAAAACCTTGGGGAAGCTTCATGTAAACTTCTTCTTCAAGTTCACCATGCAGAAATGCATTTTTAACATCCATTTGAAGGAGAGACCATGCATTGTTGATAACAACACCCTAACAATGTTCATTTTTGCCACGGAAGCAAATGTTTCCTAATAGTCGACCCTATAGGTTTGTGTAAATCCTCAAGTAACCAACCGAGCCTTATGCCTTTCAACCATGCCATCTAAATGGAACTTGGTTTTGTACACCCATCGGCTCCCCATTGCCTTTTTCCCTTTTGGCAGTTTCACTATGGTCCATGTGTGATTTTCATAAAGAGCTTGAAGCTCTTCTGCCATGGCAATTCTCCACTCACTTTGAAGATTAGCTTCTTGAAAACTTTGTGGTTCACGAGTTTCATTAATAGCACTTAAGAACGCAGTAAAACATGGTGAGACTTTGTTATAATCAATAACATCAATCAAAGGATACCTGGTAGTGTATGTCACATAGTCATGTAACTTGAAGAGAAGTTTCCTTTCACAAGTAGGATTGCAACGAACTGGAGGGGAGTGGACTGCAGGTAACTAAGTAATGCCGTTGTTGGATGGAGTCTTTGAAAGAGGAGACTCTAAAGGAGTAGAGAATTCCTCTTCAAGATGTGTCACGAAGTGAAGGTTGCTAGCATCCAGTTCATGCTCACTAGAAATGCATGTTGCATCTTCTTCATTTGGATATGGAGTTGGAAATAAATCCAGTAAATGCTCACCCTATCTAGAATCATCCAATGGCCATGAGAAGTAAGGAACTTTTTTGTCAAATTTAACATCCCTTGAAACAACCATTTTTTCTAGTTGTTGGATTGTAACACTTGTAACCTCTTTGGGTAGATGAATAACCTAGAAAGACACATTTGGCAGCCCTTGGGTCTATCTTATGACGATTTGGTGCTTGAATGTGAACAAAGCATGTACACCCAAAGACTCTCAAATGTGATAAATTGATCTTTTTGTCTTTTAAGACCTCATAAGGTGATTTAAAGTTCAGCACCTTACTAGGTAATCTATTGATGAGATATGTTGCAGTGAGAACTCCTTGAGACCAAAATTTCTTAGGCACATTCATGTGAAACATAAGAGCTCTAGTCTTCTCAAGTAGATCTCTATTCTTCCTCTCAGCTACCCCATTTTGTTGGGATGTTCCAACATAACTTGTTTGGTGTAGTATAGCATGCATACTCATATATTGTAACATGTTATGAGATATATATTCAGTGCCATTATCTGATTGTAAAACAAGAATTTTTGAAACAAATTGTGTGGTCACAAGTCTATGAAAATCTTGAAATACATTCATCGCTTCATTTTTAAATTTAAAAAGGTAAAACCAAGTGATCCTTGTGAAATCATCCACAAAAGTTACAAAGTATTTGTATCTATCAAAAGACTCTAGAATTGGTCCCCAAACATCGAAATGCACGATTTCAAAAGGATTACTAACCCTAGACAAAGAAGAGGTAAATGGTAATCTAGTAAACTTAGAGAAGTGACACACGTCACAAGAGCTTGTAATTTTGCACATGTTTGGGAACAAAGTGGATAGGAATTTTTCAGAAGGATGTGCTAGTCGTTGATGCCAAAGTTGTTGTTCTTGAGCTAAGCTTGAAGTGACTTGAAAAACCTTGGGATCTTGAGTATGCTTGGAAAGGTAGTTGAGACCATTTAAGAAAAATCCTTCACCAATCGTCTTCTTGGTGACTAAATCCTGAAAAATCACATTTTTTTTGGAGAGAAAATGGCAAGACAATTTAATGAGTTTGTGATCTTACCAACAGATAAAAGTTGAAAAAGGAATGAAGGGACATGAAGAGCCTTAGACTCGACATCACTTGAGATTAAATGTGTTTTTCCTTTTCCTACAACCATAGCACCCTTGCCATTAGCAACTGACACTTGAGATGGAGTTGAAAGTTTTTCAAAGTTATGCAAGTTTGTAGACTTGTTAGTCATATGATCAGTGGCTCCTGAATCTATAATCCAATAATCATGCATATTACCTGCTTTGAGAGCAGTTGAGAAAGAATGCAAGATACCTAAGATATCTTATTGTATCACACCTTCATTCTCAGCCAAAAAAGTAGCAAATTGTCCTAGTAAGGCAGTTTGATTATTGTCACACTGATTCGTTGGTTCTTCATTGTCTTCATGACCTTGTTTCTTGTGAAGGAATGTAGCAAATTCATTGACTAAAGTGGTTGGAGGAGATGGACTTCAGCGCTCCCTCGGATGAAGTGGTGGCAACATGATTTGCCTTGTAAAAAGAGTTGTGTGAGCCCTTAAAAGAACCTTTGTTGTTGTCCTTAAGGAACTTTGGCCTTAGCTCTGGATGAAGAATCTAGCAATGATCTCTTGAATGCCCTCCAGCATCACAGTGGCTACATTTCAAACTAGATCTTTTTCCTTTGTAGCCCTTCTCTTCACCAGGTTTATGGTTAGAAAAATATACCCTAGCTTCTGGTATATTTACCTTAACTTCCACGGTGATGACTTTTCTATGAACTTCTTCCTTTTGAATCGTGGCACACACACTTGAGAAAGAAGGCATGTTTAGATTCATGAGGATGTGGCTTCAAAGATCTTCGTATTTAGGACTTACGCTTGCTAGAATCTGGAATATCTTGTCCTCCTCACCTTTCTTAGTTAACACGGCAGCATCTATGGTGTGTGGTCGGTACACATTCAACTCATTCCACATGGTGGTCAACTTTCCAAGGTGTTACACAAATGAATTTCCTTCTTGTTGCAGGCCAGCAATATCCTTCTTTAACTGAAACACTTGAGCTGCATTATTTTGATTCCCATACATTTCTTTGAGATTTTTCCAAAGAGTTAAGGAAAATTCAACATAACTGAAATTTTTTGCAATCTTACAATCCATAGAGTTGAGTAGCCACAACATGATCAACTGGTCTTTGCATAACCAAGCATCGTAATCTGGTGAGGACTTTTCAAGCATTGGAATAGCACCATTGACATAGCCAAGCTTTGATCGTCCTCCCAAAGCAAAAGTGACTGCTCTCTCCCAAGGAAGATAGTTAAACTCATTTAGTAAGACAGAACTAAGATGTTTTGATTTGGGTTGACATCAACGTTTGAGCGAGGTGATGATGGAGTAGCATGAGAGCTATCTCCTTCGCCATGTACTGAACTTTGTTCATCCATGTTTGAAGAACAAAAAAAGCTCAAAAAATCTCTCAAGAGAGTACACATAGACAGGCCGGTTAGGGTCATTGCTCTGATACCATATTGGAGTTTTCAAGTTGTATATTCATTGTAAGGAAAAAGATTACAAGACCTAACCAATATATGTATGTCGAAGAGAAGGAACAAACCCCCTATCCCTCCTTGATTTAAGCCTAAAAAGCTAACAACCAAAAGTAAACAACTACTAGATACACATCCCTTGAATTAAGGGGATTGACAACAAGAAACACTATTGGTGACAACAATGTAGAAGAAGGCAGAAAACAGCCCACTCCACATGGTACATCAACCCATCCCCCTAAAAACTAGATTAACAACAAGCACACTTCTTCTAATAGAAGAGTTAATTTCAAAGCTATTCTGGTTAAACAATGCGTAACATGATAGCTGATCTTATATTGACGGACGATCCCACAAATACTCAAGTAACTATCAAATTGGCATGGGAGATACTACTGTCCTGAATGTCACGTAGTAGTTTAGTACATCATATCACAAGATGAAGTATTATATTAATTAATATCTGGCTAGTAAAATTTTGTTTCATTTAATTATCAAGTTGTTTTAGTTACGCCGTTCAAGCAACTTCATATTCAACACATGCCGGCCGTGGTCGGCTCTTACATCACATCTACAATATATATATATATATATATAGACACACACATATATACACAACACAACTAATATGGTTAATTTAAGAGGAAAACACTGATCAAGTACTCATCCCAAGTCCATACTATGGGATCATCCTTGAGTGCTTGCTGTAGCTCAGAGGAGGTAGATGAAGACAGGTATGTTAAACATTTTCGATCCTTGTCCTCTTCTTTGCCTAAATCCCAATTCAAAGTTAAACAGGCTAATTATTAATCTTTTGCAAAACTATTAATATATCTAGGTAGCTTAATTTGCTTGTATTGAATTTTTGTTAAAAGAGATCAAGTGTTCTTTGCCAAAAAGAAAAAAGAAAAAGGAAAAAAAATACAGAAATTAAATTTTCTTGGAATTTTTAGGACTACTCGTGAAGTTGGTGGAGGAGGTCACACATCATGGAGAATATTTTCGTACAAGGAGTTGCATACAGCTACCAATGGGTTTAGTGATGACAATTTACTTGGAGAAGGAGGGTTTGGAAGTGTTTATTGGGGAAAGACCAATGATGGTCTACAGGTAATTAAAAAGAAAGCTAATTAGTATCCTATATATCCTACTGACCTTTTTTTATTTATTTATTTATTATTTTTTTTGAGTAAATAATTTATTTTCAGATTGCTGTGAAGAAGTTGAAAGCAATGAATTCAAAAGCTGAAATGGAATTTGCAGTTGAGGTTGAAGTTCTTGGAAGGGTTAGGCACAAGAATTTGTTGGGACTTAGGGGATATTATGCTGGTGCTGATCAACGCCTTATTGTGTATGATTACATGCCAAATCTTAGTTTACTTTCTCACTTGCATGGCCAGTTTGCAAGTGAAGTTCAGCTGGACTGGAAAAGGAGAATGAAGGTTGCTATTGGCTCCGCAGAAGGCCTCCTGTAAGAGAGCCTATAAACTATACATTTGACTATTTATACATGCATGGTTTAGTTTGAAGCCACGGATTATAAATACCATTGATGAAAACAACATATGGAAGAGTTCGTAGATCTAGTCCTCCATAACTTACAAACTTGTACCTTATAACTCACTATGAAACTGATTAATACTATAATTAAGCAGTTAAACACCATTTGGGAAAGTTATTGACGTCTTTTTCATGTGACATTTGGAGGAAAATTTTCATTTCTATATTTAAGTGGATCAGTACGCATAGAAAAGAGTCGCAAAAAGTAGTACAGTACCCCCTCAGTATTTCTGGCACTTGTATGCTTGTGTCTTTAGAACACATGTTGAGAAATATTCTCTTGATGTACTATTTAGTTGAATAGGATTATTACCTTACTAGACTGAGAATATGAACACAATTGATTGTGTTGATTTTTGCTCAAACGTGTGGTCCATAATCACTATCTAGAGAATACTTAATTATATCGATGGTTCATTTAAAGAAATAAGTTTGTAAATGTGTTCCAAATAATAGTTTCATCATTTTTCACAGTTCTTCAACCAAAAACCAAATTTCCCAAATGCTACACAAAATTTTGGTCATTAAAATGATTTGACAGTTGTTTAACCTGTGCATTCTTATTCTATTTGTGGATTGTAGGTACTTGCACCATGAGGTGACACCCCACATCATTCATAGAGATATAAAGGCTAGCAATGTGCTATTAGATTCAGATTTCGAACCACTCGTTGCAGATTTTGGGTTTGCCAAGCTAATCCCCGAAGGTGTGAGCCACATGACTACTCGAGTCAAGGGCACTTTGGGTTACCTAGCTCCTGAATATGCTATGTGGGGAAAAGTTTCAGAGAGCTGTGATGTTTACAGTTTTGGTATTCTTCTTTTAGAGCTCGTAACTGGAAGAAAACCCATCGAAAAACTCCCTGGCGGAGTTAAGAGGACGATCACTGAGTGGGCAGAGCCACTTATAACCAAAGGCAGACTTAAGGAACTTGCTGACCCAAAACTCATAGGAGATTTTGATGAAGGTCAACTGAAGCGAGCTATCAATGTTGCTGCACTTTGTGTGAAAAGTGAGCCTGAGAAAAGGCCCAAGATGAAGGAAGTGGTTGATCTTTTAAAAGGGTATGAGGCTCAAGCCAAGATGACACCACTGAGAATTGAAAGTGTGAGATACAAGGAGGAGCTTCTGGCCCTCGACCAAGCTACCGACGACGATGAAGATGGAGGAGCAGACGAAAGTACTAACGGGTATGGAGTTTTTAGTGCTATAGAGGTGCAGAAAATGCAGGATCCTTACACGGAGAGGAGAATGGCCAAATATATGTGACAGTGTGAGAGAGTGTTAATTTAATTTTGCTTATCTATACATATAGTTCTTGATTTGTCAATATCAACGACAAGTAATTATTTTCCATAACAAAAGAAATTGGTTTGTGAGAGGAGCTTGACAAGCTTTATTCCTTTGGTCATGACACAAGTTTGAAGATGTTATAATATACGATTGCCATTATCTTTTGAACAAATTATTTGATTTTGTGTCCCGGTAAGGGGTTTTAGCTAAAGCCTTTGGGTCAGCCAGAATAATTTAGTTTTGAACTTATCATTCACAGGAGTTAAATCTGATAACTCTAATGTAGTTGTTTGGACCCAAAATATTGGGCCTGGACCGAGTGTGACTTTGGGTTCGGTCCAAAATGAGGACCTTTAGTGCCCAGTACAGTTCTAAGACCAAATCCAACCCAAGGTGGGATAGCCAAATCCTATTTAGTGTTTGACTCTTGAGAAGTCAGGATTGGATTCGGTTGAGTCCTTAATCAAGTAAAATTGTTAAGGATCAGGATGAACGTTGATAAGATTTGTAATAATCCCAAAATCAATGTTCATAGCTGATCACGACTAAGAAAGAATTAAATAAAGAAGATGGACTAGGTTCAGATTCTGAAGTCCATTACAAGTGGCTGAAGTCGATCTATAGATCATAATAAATTGGGATTGGATCAAGGGGTGCCGAAGAAGTACAATCCAAATAGGACTCTACTTCGGCATAAGGTAATCAACATGAAAACCACTCCTATAAGTAGAAGAGGTACTGCAACTTTCAAGGCCTCTTCGACTCAACACACAAATCTACCTTACGTAATTTCTCGCTTTACATGAAACCCTCTCAAACCTTTGAAAAAAACACTGAAATTCCTAACTTCGTCAAGCACATCTTTCAGTTTGTATAAACAGCTGTGTGGTTGACAACCGATGACATCTTACAGTTTGTAGAAACAACACTGGAGTCGTAGAGTCAAGTGATCTAGGAGCATCTGTTTGTAGAAACAGCACTACTCCTAGTTCGGTTAACTATCTATCCAAGTCTATATCAGTAATGAGTCTCTGAGTCATTGTTGGAATATGTTATCTCATTAGCTTCTCGACGAGTGAAGTGTTACTAGGTCACATTGTTCAACACATTGAAAGTAGAACCCATTATATGATTGGATACTCACAAGTGCATTTAAGAGCTCGGCATTCCAACCATTGAACCACTACAATTAAGACACTTATCTCCTTTCAGTATTTATGTCCTCACAATTTGGTACCAATTCGGCACACACTTATATTTTCAAAAATATAATTAAAGCGGCTGAGCTCTGTGTAGACGATTCTCATGAAGGAAAAATTTTTCCTAGCTAAGAACATGTGATAATATTTGAACACATAAGCAAACTAATAACACTTTAAAGTAGGCATGCATTAAAAAACAATTCTAAAAACACATGACTTTCAAAGCCTAGTTAATGGTGAACCAAAGGACTCTTTAACAACTTAAAAGAGAAGAGAGAGTTTGAGTTTCATTACCCTTGAAGCTCATCCTTGTTTACACAAGGGCTTCACCCAAGTGGAGGGCCTTCAAGTCACCTCCTTTGCTCCTTGGATGGTTGTTTCTTTGCTCCTCCTTTGCTCCTTGGGGATTTGAGAAGAGGAACTCCAAGAAAACCAAAAGTTTGGTGTCTTTAAGTTTCCACACCAAGGATGAGGTGTGAAGATGAAATGGATAACTTTGAGGAAGGAAGATTGCTAGCTATTTTTCTCTTAGTGTGGCCGGCCTTTTTGGAAGACAAAGAGAGAAAGAGTTTTGCTCTTTTACCTCAAAGAAAAAAAACCCTTGACATGGTAAAGCTATAAAGTTCCTTTTATAGCACCTCACATTTGAGTGGCAAACTTGCAATTATGCCAAATTCACTACCACTCACCCTATGGCCGGCCATCCTTTAGTTATTGGGCTATTTGCCCATTTTGTTTTAGCTATCATACAACTTAAATATAATGGGCCTTGTGGACCAAAACTCTTTTAGGCCTCGAGACCCGGAACTAACTTGAAAGTCCAATACGAACCTTTCGTATAATTAATTAACTAATTAATGAACCTTGACCGTTCTCAATTAACCCATTTAATTGCTTATCCATCTCATTCATATTTCTTCACTTTCATCCTTACTCAGTTTACGATCTATTAGGTTCCCATTAGCGAGGCAGTGGGCGATTGTTACTCTTAACGATTGATTATGAATTGAAACTACATTTCAATTCTCCATTTGATGAAGATTAGTGTTTGCTAATCTTCAGGTCTTCCACAAACCATGAGTAACACCTATCAGTATGTCATGGCTACCCAAGCTAAGTAGAAGTGGTTGGAGAACCTATCCAGTTACAATTATAATGCAATACCGTCCTTCTCTAATACAATACTCTTAATCACATTGTTTGGGTGATAGTTTGTTTCATGCCTACTATCCAATGTGATACTTCTCTATATGATTCAATTGAATATGATTTGGAATAAACTTCCTAAGTCATATTCTTATGCTTTGGCCAAAGACTCCTGAATCATATCTCAGAGTATTCTCCCTCCACCATGGAAGGTTAGAGATCCCTTGTTGTGCATTCATATGCCTACATGACTAGATAGCTTGACCCTAACAATGTCGTGGACACTCTCGATGGAATGCTTTTGACATGATCAAAGATCAAGGACCTAACCATTAGACATCTATGATGCCTCAGGTCAAAGGACTACTTTGCATATTGCAACTTATGAGTTCTTACATGACATGTATGTTCGAACTCTCTTTTGATCGTAGTTCAGTGTAGTCGATTACCATTTTGTGCACCTATGAGTTTGTCTCAATGTCCAACACTAAATGACTTGAGACTAGTCATACTCACGCTTGAGTTAACATAACACATACTAACCTTAGCGAATTGTCAATGCCCAATTGGCAATCCTATGACTAGGAACGTTTTAGGAATGAACATAAGAGAAAGGTCTCGCTAATATCGTTAATCTAACTTACTTAGATAACTTCTCTCTAAGATTAAATACATTCCTTGGATTCCCTTATTGCTTAAACACATACAATAAATAGTGATTAACAATAAGCTTTGGCTTTTCATTAAACATATAATAGTTTACACACAATAAGTATTCCAAAAGCTATTACATCAAATGAGTGGCTTTGTGGGCATACTTCCAACAATCTCTCACTTCCACTCAAAGCCACCTTCCCATGTATCTAATACCCATCTTTTCCATATGGTGGTCAAGTTGGATTTAAGACATTGGCTTTGTTAGTGGATTTACTATGTTATCGACTAAGGCAACCTTGAAGATGTTGACTTTCCCCTTGGCAGCATATCTTCTAATGATGTTAAAGTGTTTGTCAAAATGCTTTTTCTTTTGATGAGCCCTAGGTTCCTTGGCTTAAGCTATCGGCCCACTATTATCACAGTACAAAGTTACTGGTGATGTAATGGTTGGAACCACTCTAAGTTCAGTAATGAACTTCTTCTTCCCGAACACTTCTTCCCGATTTCAGCTGTAATGACATATTTAGCTTCATCATGGAATCAGCAATTACATCTTGTTTCTTGCTTTTCCAGCTAACAGGCCCACCATTGAGAGTGAACACATATCCGGAGTTGGAACTTCTATCATCAACGTCATATTGGAAATCTACGTATGTATAAGCTTCCACTCGTAACTCTGTCACTCCTCCATAATCGAGGAACATGTCCTTAGTTCTTCTTAAGTAATTAAGGATCGTCTTGACAGCTGCCCAGTGTTCTGATCTTGACTTAGATTGATATTGACTAGTAATGCTCACCGTATATACGATATCAGGCCTTGTGCATACCATGGCATACATAAAACTTCCTATAGTGGAAGCATAAGGAACATCACTCATCTGTCATATTTCTTTAAGAGTCTTAGGTCCCAAGGACTTAGAAAGGTGAATTCCATGTCTCACAGGAAGAAAACCTTTCTTAGATTGTTCCATTTAGAACCTACTTAGCACCTTATCTATGTACATAGATGATAGGAGCATATTTATGCAACTTTTTTAGCCTATTTCCTTGCATTTACTTAGTTAGTTTCTATTTATTATAGTGATTTAAGCTATTTTCGTGTGTTTGTAGGTCCAATTGACTAAAGTGGCAAGAAAGTGCAATTTGGAGCATTTTGAGCAGTTTTGGGCTTGGAATGGATAGCACATGCGTGGAGCAAGGTGGATGGACAAAATTGAAGTTCAAGAAAGGCTAAGAATATGCTAAAGAGATGGAAGAAATTAATTCAAGACTTGGAAGAAAAGGAATCAGCTACAAAGAAGGAAACATGAGTCAAACTTCCTTATTTTGACTTAGTCAATCGTAATATTTTCCTACTTAAATTCCAGTTGTTGGGAGGTTCCTAATTAATTTAGGACACTTAACTATAAGTTCTAGAAGCCCTAATCCTAGTAAAAGAGGGATGCCGCACATTTCCCTTCCTTTCCATTTCCCTTGTCGTGCAAGGCATCACCTTTCCTAGTTCCCATTCCTTGCCGCCCCCTTGTTACCCTTTTCTCTCTTGAATTCTGATTTAATTACCATTTTTCCTTGAGGATTTAGAGTCCAAATCTTTCCTAAAACATTTAATTAATGCCATGCCTTTTTCCTAAACTATATACATAATTTGCCGCACAAAAAGGGGGAGATCCATTCACAACCATTCATTCATCCATCTTTCACCACCATCCAACCTATCCATCCATCCATCCTTCGCCAGATTTCATACACACACACACACCTTGTTGAAGGAAAATTTGTGAAAAACATGTTCATTTAAGCAACATCAATAGCATGCAATTAACAATTAAAGGCGGAATCATGCTTGTATGCACTTAAAACAAAACATTTACCCATGAAATTCAAAGCCTAGTAGATAGGTGAACCAAGACTCAACTCAAAACAAAGTGAGTTGAGAAATCAATACCTTTGTAGATTCCTCTTTGCATAAGCAAAGGCTAATCACCCAAAGAGAGGGCCTTCATTCCTTGCATCTTGGATCCATGGATTTGGATGGATGAAAAGGTTTCTCCAAGTTCCCAAAATTGAGAACCTCTAAGTCTCCACACCAAGGTATATTGTAGAAGAAATGAGTGACCTAGAGGAAGTAAGATTGCTAGCTATTCCCCTCTAGATTGGCCAAAATTTTAGAGAGAAAGGAGAGCTTGTGTTCTCATCCTTTCCCCAAAAATAACCCTTAGTAAATTTTAGGCTATAAAGTCCTTTATATAGTCCCTTCAAATAAGTGACCTAATGGACCAAAAGCCCTATTCTTTTACACATGGCTAGCCTATAGGTTTATTGGGCTTTCAAGCCCTTTGTTTTATTCAAGTTGTCATACAACTTGAGTTAATGGGCTTGACATTCAAATCCCATTGGGCCTTGCGGCCCAAAACTAACCCGAGGTCTTTAACGAACTTATTCGTTTGATTAATTAACATATTAATTAATCCTAGCCTTAGATAAATAATTAAACCATTTAATTATTCTTACTCATCTCCGTTGAATCTTCAATCTCTACCTTACACGGTGTACGATCCATTAGGTTCCTTTTAGCGAGGCAGTGGGCGATTCAAACTCTTTCAAATCGATTGTGAATTGAAACTTACTTTCAATTCTCCCGTTAGTGATAATACACTTTTAGGGCTTCCACAAACCATGAGTGACACCTAGCAGCATATCATGGTTACCCAAGCTAATTAGAAGAGGTGGAGAACCTATTCAGTTTAGGATTACAAATGCAATACGGTCTTTCTCTAATACAATACTCTTGACCACATTGTTTGGTTTGATAGTTTATTCATGTCTACTATCCAATGTGAATCTTGTACTTATATGATTACCTTGAATGTGATCTGGAACGCATTCCAACATCTCATTCATACTCTGGCCAGAGATTCTAAATCATATCATAGAGTATTCTCCCTCAAATAGTTTGAAGGTTAGAGATCCCTTGTTGCGCATTCACTTGCCTCCATGGCTAAGTGGCTTAACCCCAACGATGCCGTGGACACCCTGATAGAGTGACGTTGACATAATCAAAGATTAAGGACCTAACCACAAGACAACTGTGATGCCTCAGGTCAAAAGACTAATTTGCATTATCACAACCATGAGTTCTCATGTGACATGAATATGAGAACTCTTCGTTGATCGTGTTCAGTGAACTCATTCTCTATTGAGCACCTACGTACTTGTCTTGATGTCACACACACCAATGACTCGAGACTAGTCACTCTCCCTGAGAGAAGACATAGCACGTACTGATCTTAACGGACTGTCAATGCCCAATTGACAATCCTATGATCAGGAACGTTTAGGATGTGTCAACGAAAGAATGGTCTCATGAATCTAACTTCTTTAGATCGCATTCTTCCAATCACATATTCCTTGGACTTATCGTTTAAGCATATAACATTTATATTAGACGGCTCAAACAATAATCTTTGCCCTTTAAACTACATTAATTTGAAATGTCCGTAAAGTATCATCATATGATTGGTTTTAGGGCACATTTCCAACAATCTCCCACTTGCACTAGAGCCAATCAGCTTAGTCATCATTGATGATACCTCTTCTGTAATTCATTTCATAAATGGCTGAGTAGTAGGCCTAAACAATGGATATCTATATGTTATCCATAGAAGCAACCTTGAGAATAACGACGTCACCATTATACATGATTCTCAATCATGTGGTTCAGTCTCTCATTTGAGTTCGGACCTTGATGAGACCTTGATTCCCTGGCTTGAGCTATCGCCCCATTAGTGTCATACACTTTCTGGTTGGAACCGAATGAAGAGTTCATGAATGAACTTTCCCATCCAAACAACAATGTTGTAATCTTCTATATGGCAATATATTTTGCATATATGATGGAACACATTAAAGTCATTTACTTTTAACGTTTCCACCCAAATATCTCTTTAGTCATAATAAAGAGATATCTCTTTATCACTTCATTCATAATGAAGAGATATTCTATGATGGATTAGATTCATAATCTAATACATTTACGCTTCCATTACGTTACTCTAATTCTTCCTCATTCTTGAGGAATCCATCCTTAGTATTTCTTAAATACCTAAGGATTCACTTGACAGTTGCCATGGTTCTGATCCTGGGCTTGCATTGATATCATCTTGTACCGTTCTAGGTACGACTTATATCAATGTTTTCATACAATATGAAATACATAAATCACCTTTCTGCGTATGCATAAAGGATTCTATTTACGCATTATTTCTTTGGGAGTCAAAGGGTACATTCCCTTTGAGAAGAACAACTTCCTAGTCTCACTAGAATTGTCATTCTAATTGAAGTTTATCATCATATGAGAAACTTCCTAGCATCTCTTGTCTATTTTAGGGATTGATATAATCCAATTATATCTTGAAATCTATCATTATAGATTTCCATCCCATGTATAGACTATGTCTCCCATATACATTCTATCATTATAGAATGTTTAAAGTCATAACTTTAACGATGAAGAATTCCTTTCATTTTCAAAATTAATATATATCATGTATATATATTCTAATTTAGGAATATGATCAACTCCCACTAATCTTTTGTAAACCTAGTAAACAAAAGATTCATTTACATCTTTATGAGAAATCAAACAATTGATCTTTTCTCATAAGAAGCTTATAGCTCCCACTAGCTTGCTAAGATCCATGATGGATGGATCTCTACAACTAACATGTCTTAGAAGTATATATCATATATATATATGGGTAATTGATAATGTCCAACGAACTAAATCTTATTTATGTTCATTCTTCTCCTAATGGAGAAATTCATTATCTTATGATGCTACTTTCCTTGATATTTTTCAAGGAAATTAATCTAAAGTGTTACCTTTTCCTTGGATCAAATCTAAGGAGGTAAATACTTTAGACGTCTTACTCATCTACTTACATTTCTTGAATTCTTTGAAACCTTTTGCAAAGTATTCGGACTTATGTTTATTCAAAATAAACTATAGTCCAACCGAGAGTGATCTTCGGTGAATGTCATACAACATGAGTAGTATTATGTTGTGGACAAGTGCCACTAACATCTAAGTGAATTAACCTCAACAACTTTGTGATTCTTTCTTCTTTCCAAAAGAATAAAGATTCGAACATTTCGCCTCTATACAATTTTAACAAGAAGGTCTTGGATCCGGATCTAACGATCCAAAGCATCCATCTATGACCAACTCGTAACTTATGTTTTAGAGGTATCACAACTCAGTTGGGATTAGTCACTACCTTGCAACCTTTTGGGTTTTAAGCATCATCGTATTCTAAACAGTTAAACTACCACATCATCTCTACTATAGAGACAACCAATTAAATTATAATAATCTAATTTATTGATTAATAAAGAACAATGTTTTTGTCAAACAAAACATTTATCCATCTCTACTATAGTGACGGATTTAAGTTCCTTAAAATTGGAATGTAAAGACAATCTTTAGTATTTTCCAATTTCTTTGGTAGTTCATATGAGGAAGTAAGTACAATCCGCTTTCGCAGAGATCTATATTTTATTCACTTTCCGAATGTGAAGTACTTTCTCTTCTCTCATTTAATCTTCTACTTCTTATTAGCACACTTTTACAACAATTGTAAAACATAGTTACTAATACGGAATCATGCATTCAAGTAGAAGAACCAACTGTTGTGAACTTTTCAAGAACATTTTACAACACCTTCGAAAGGTGTGTTCTTGACACTTGCAAGACATTTCTTGCAAATACCCCTTCCAATGTCCATCCTTTCATAAAGAAAGTTTTTTCCCTTGGAGTTACTTTGCTTTCTTCATTTGACTTCCCTTTTGACTACAATAGTCATGGTCCCTAAACTCCCACTATCTCTCTTGAAACTCATTTCAAATGTGTTATACACATCAAACGATTTGGAGAGCGTGCGGTTATTGTTCACTATATAGTTTACAATAAACTTAGTGAACCATTAGGATAGGGACACAAAGGTGAAGTCCTTGCCTAGTTTCCGTCTCGTTAAGTGGTTTAACACTTCAACACTCAATGATTCAAAATCATCATAAGTCCATATAAATGGACTATTTTTGTCAACCAACCATTATGTTCTAAACATAATAACAAACTTTCAAGAGTTGTTCAAGGCAACTCTCATTTCTTCATACAACAATTTGTAAGTGAAGAATCATGGCACATAAAGTGTCCATGCCCTTGTGCTTACTTCTCAAGTTCCTTGTTCGTGTAACAAAGAGACAAGCACTAGAGTTTGCATTGTCCTCTTCATGGTAGACTTATCTAACATGTTCTTCCATTGATACATTATCAATAGGAAGATTGTGAGGATGAGACTACTTAGGTACTTTTACAATCCATTCAAGACAATCTATGGGATTGTGGTACCAAGTTCGGAAACTAAAGCGTTCGGTTTTTCTTTGTCAAGTTTTGGATAGCGTTTGCAAATATATTGGTAAACAAATACATAACGAATATAAATTGATTGATTTTAAGCTATTTGATCCGGGTCTTTAAATCAAATAGCACCACCCACTATTTTTTGGCAAATTCCATATCCCTCATCGGAATTCGAGAGTTTTGGAGGAAACTCTTAGTAGGGTATGGGAGGCTCACCATTACCAAGCCCACCTCACGATGATACGATGTTGGTTAGCAAAAATAATGATGAGAGAATAACGCTTTACTCATTTACAACGTTTGTAATTACCCATCTTGTTTGGCCTCTAGAGAATGTTGCCTCACGATGATACGATGTTGGCACTATTGCACTTAGTTAAGTTAATCCCACCATGCTTAGTTCATGAAGGGGTTCAAGAATAGCCTCACAATGATATGATGTTGGCCATCCTCGTTGCCTACACTCACCTCATCATATGCGTATAGACTCCTCCTGAATGTAAGCATGCACTTTGTACTCCCCCATGATAGGGTGAAGCCGGTGTACAAGTCACAAACGATTGGAGCCTACCACGGTGGAAGGCCACGAAGAGATATTCAAAGCATCTCTCGCTTATCAACTTAATATTGATTTGGTTGAGGGTTTTTAGGTCTCATCACATATAAACATACATTTTAATCCAATTAAAACATTTTGGTCCTATTACAACTATTGGTCCATTTGATTGATTTAGTTGTATATAATACTCCCACTAAGCTTTTAAAACGGTTTTTAAAGCAAGAGTATATGATACTACTAACATAAGGTTTGCATTCATTGATGGACTATATAGTTGCCTTAGGGCCTTAGGATGACTATGAACCTTTGATTCGATTCAAACACGAGCCTAGTGTTGAATCTCGGTCTAGGGATGGTGATTGATTTTAGTTACGCGTTTAATCACATTAAGGCGTGTTGTCTTATTGGGCGTTGGACCCAACTAGTCCATTTTCATGCATATCGAATAAAACAAGAAAGGAGTACTTCAAAGTAAATAAGAGCTTATGCTCTTTTACAACAATTGATCAAATCAAATTACTTTAAAGTAAAGAAGAGCTTATGCTCTTTTACAACAATTGATCATATCAAATTACAACCAAAATTTAATCTACACATTCCCATGGTTCAAACAAATTTGAAACGGCCTTTCACATAGCTCAATTATCGTAGGCTAAGGTTCATAATCACCCTTTCTTTAATTAATTAACGCTTTAACTAATTAAACTTGAATGCAACATTTTCATTTGGTTTTTGTATCCATAGAATTGATTTAAATGGAGCTAAATGAAATGAAAATCCAATTCTCATTTAAAGAAACAAAACAATTTTGTTCTCTACCTAATTTGGGCCAAAATGCTATGACCTCAACTTGTTTGGGCCATAGTGCAATTAACCTTAACTTTTGGGCTATTTTGCAAAAACTTAAACTTTTGGGGTCACTTTGTAAAAACACAAAAGTCCACTACTTCATGTAATTACAACTAGAACCCATAATTTCTACAAAAAATAAAACTTCATTAAAGGAGCAAAACAATTTGTCCTTTTAGTGATTTTGGACCTTTACGTAAAAACGTAAACTTTTGGGTCAAAATGCAAATACACAAAAGTATCAAAACTTTATATAATTGCATGAAAGCCCCACAAGGACCCTAATTGATTAGGGTGGCTGATTTTGAAGCAAAGTAATAAAAAAAAATTTCAAAGTTTTTGTAAGTGGGGTGTGTGTAATGGAATAAATCATTACACACCAACCCACTAAAATTTCTTTAATTTTTCAAAATAAATATCTAATATATTTAAACATAAGAAATATTTCAAAACAAAAACTTTATGAAATAAATCAAAACTTTGAATCAAAACACCAAACCTTTTGTTCTTGGCAAGAACATATCAAGAACAATGAAGAACATTCATGAAAACCCATAAGAGCTCCATGAACATTCTTCACCCAAAAACATACCAAAACCACTCAAACTTAAGGGAAATAACATACAACCATACTAGGGTACATAGGGGTTCCAAAAGTCACTTTAAAACAATTTTAACAAGTCAAACAAGAACCCAAAATTCCACCCTTTGGATTTGGCCGAATTTCCCCAAAAACATGGCACCAAATTTTAGCTCCAAAATTCATGCTCATATGAACTACATCTACAACATTTGAGATGGCAAATTTTCTAACAAAATTTACATTCAAAGAAGCAAGAATAAAGCTTGTAACAATTACAACATTCAAATCACAAACTATGAACTACAAAACCCAAAAGGATTCACCAACTACTAGACTTAGGCTCTGATACCACTTGAAGGAAAATTTGTGAAAAACATGTTCATTTAAGCAACATCAATAGCATGCAATTAACAATTAAAGGCGGAATCATGCTTGTATGCACTTAAAACAAAACATTTACCCATGAAATTCAAAGCCTAGTAGATAGGTGAACCAAGACTCAACTCAAAACAAAGTGAGTTGAGAAATCAATACCTTTGTAGATTCCTCTTTGCATAAGCAAAGGCTAATCACCCAAAGAGAGGGCCTTCATTCCTTGCATCTTGGATCCATGGATTTGGATGGATGAAAAGGTTTCTCCAAGTTCCCAAAATTGAGAACCTCTAAGTCTCCACACCAAGGTATATTGTAGAAGAAATGAGTGACCTAGAGGAAGTAAGATTGCTAGCTATTCCCCTCTAGATTGGCCAAAATTTTAGAGAGAAAGGAGAGCTTGTGTTCTCATCCTTTCCCCAAAAATAACCCTTAGTAAATTTTAGGCTATAAAGTCCTTTATATAGTCCCTTCAAATAAGTGACCTAATGGACCAAAAGCCCTATTCTTTTACACATGGCTAGCCTATAGGTTTATTGGGCTTTCAAGCCCTTTGTTTTATTCAAGTTGTCATACAACTTGAGTTAATGGGCTTGACATTCAAATCCCATTGGGCCTTGCGGCCCAAAACTAACCCGAGGTCTTTAACGAACTTATTCGTTTGATTAATTAACATATTAATTAATCCTAGCCTTAGATAAATAATTAAACCATTTAATTATTCTTACTCATCTCCGTTGAATCTTCAATCTCTACCTTACACGGTGTACGATCCATTAGGTTCCTTTTAGCGAGGCAGTGGGCGATTCAAACTCTTTCAAATCGATTGTGAATTGAAACTTACTTTCAATTCTCCCGTTAGTGATAATACACTTTTAGGGCTTCCACAAACCATGAGTGACACCTAGCAGCATATCATGGTTACCCAAGCTAATTAGAAGAGGTGGAGAACCTATTCAGTTTAGGATTACAAATGCAATACGGTCTTTCTCTAATACAATACTCTTGACCACATTGTTTGGTTTGATAGTTTATTCATGTCTACTATCCAATGTGAATCTTGTACTTATATGATTACCTTGAATGTGATCTGGAACGCATTCCAACATCTCATTCATACTCTGGCCAGAGATTCTAAATCATATCATAGAGTATTCTCCCTCAAATAGTTTGAAGGTTAGAGATCCCTTGTTGCGCATTCACTTGCCTCCATGGCTAAGTGGCTTAACCCCAACGATGCCGTGGACACCCTGATAGAGTGACGTTGACATAATCAAATATTAAGGACCTAACCACAAGACAACTGTGATGCCTCAGGTCAAAAGACTAATTTGCATTATCACAACCATGAGTTCTCATGTGACATGAATATGAGAACTCTTCGTTGATCGTGTTCAGTGAACTCATTCTCTATTGAGCACCTACGTACTTGTCTTGATGTCACACACACCAATGACTCGAGACTAGTCACTCTCCCTGAGAGAAGACATAGCACGTACTGATCTTAACGGACTGTCAATGCCCAATTGACAATCCTATGATCAGGAACGTTTAGGATGTGTCAACGAAAGAATGGTCTCATGAATCTAACTTCTTTAGATCGCATTCTTCCAATCACATATTCCTTGGACTTATCGTTTAAGCATATAACATTTATATTAGACGGCTCAAACAATAATCTTTGCCCTTTAAACTACATTAATTTGAAATGTCCGTAAAGTATCATCATATGATTGGTTTTAGGGCACATTTCCAACACTTGTGCCGCAACTTTTCAAGGAAAAAGGAGAGAGGATAGCTTGGAGCCATGCTTGCCATTCAAGTTTAGATTGCTGGAGCGTTTCTAGGTGTATTCAATCTTTTGTTTTCAATGTTTAATTTAAGTTTTCTTTGTTTAATTGCGAACATGAGGAGCTAAACTTGTTTTAGCTAGAGGAGACTTTGAAACCATGATTATATTTGCAATATGAAATGATTACTTCCAGTTGTGATTTCATAAACCGTGAATGCAATTTACTTAATTGTTTGATTCAGAACTTATTCTTGTATGTTGATTAAGGATGCATACTTAGTTTGCATGCATGAATTTGACACTAGAATATAAGGAAGTTTCACATAATCGTTATGAACTCATATTCACAAGTAGTGAAGGTCGCTGGTCACGATCGTGTTAAGTTAAATTCCTGGCATGAGTATCATGATGTCATAGTTACAAATGCTTTGTCAATGCTTATGATTTTCACAAAACTTAATGATCTTTGATTGTATCTCTATTATGTTGTTCATGTAGGGAATTATTGAAGAATAATTTTGTTGCTGGTGCGTTGTCCATCCAATTCAATGACTTATAGGGTTAATTAGTGATGTCACAGTTAATATGGGGCATTAAGGTTCATGGTTTATTGGAAAAGTAACTGGAAATCGATTTGTGTGCAAGTGTGTCATGTAAGGACCCTCTAGCTAGCCTATCACCCATTAATTCACCCAATTTCGTATTAAACTTAGTTTGTTTCTGCAATTACTTGTTTTTACTTTAAATTCGTCAAAACCAATCCCCCCTTTAATATTTCATGTTTTACTTAGTTAGATCCTGTTTTGGTTTATTTCCTTTAGTGTTTTGAGTCAAAGTTAAGTTAGACTTCGTCCAAAATCATTCTTAGTTTCTGTTTTGAGTCTATTTGCTTGTTTTGTGCTGTTTTGAGTCATTCTAGTTTGTATTGAGTCTTTAGAGTCTAGTTTTGTGTTTTTAAGTTTAGTTTTGTGTTTTTAAGTCAGTTTAGAGTAGATTAGCAATCCCTCCTAATCCCCGGCCTAGAACGATCCCTACTTACATCTTTACTACAATTGTCAACAAGAAGGTTTAATTTGTGTGCTAGTTTATAACACATCAATAGATTGGGATAACACTAGGAAGAAAGTATTGCAGTGTCAATCTTGAATAGTAATATGTCATCTACATATAACACTAGGAATACAACTGTATCCCCAACGACCTTTTGATAAACACAATTATCGTTTTCGTTTCGAGTAAAACCAAACGATTTGATTTCAGCGTCAAAACGAATGTTCCAGCTCCTGAAGACCTGCTTAAGTCCATAAATGGACATCTGAAGCTGGCATACCTTAGTCTATTCAGACTTGGACATGAAACCTTCAGGTTGAGTCATATGTAGCTCTTCTTCTAGGTAGCCGTTCAGAAAGGCCATCTTCATGTCTATTTGTGATATTTTACAATCATGGTACGCAGCTATAGCAAGAAAAATTCGAATGGACTTAATTATGCCTACAGGATAGAAGGTTTCTTGGCTGCTGGCCTAGCCTTATAAGTTTCCATGTTCCTATCAATGCCTGTTTTCCTCTTGAAGACCGATTTGTTTCCAACATGTACTATACCTTCTAGAAGGTCTACAAGAATCCAGACCTGATTTTGATACATGGAATCCATCTCGAATTTCATGGCCTCTTGCCATCTCTTTGAATCAATGTCGAATATTGCTTCAATGTAGTCTCTAGGGTCCTCCTTTGTGTCATTGTCACCCAGAAGGTCCAATTCCCCAAAATCACTATCCAAACCATACCTCTTAGGTGGCTTGCTGACTCGTTCAGATCTACATGGTGTTAGGGTTCAGGTACAAGGTTGTCAACTTGTCGAATGCTTGTTTGTGGTTCATCATTAATCTCATTAATTTCCATCGTTTTACTTGTAGTTCATTTGAGAACAAATTCATCCTCTAGAAACTTAGCAGTTCTGGCGACAAAGACTTTCTAGTCGTTAGGATGGTAGAACTCATATCCCATAGTTTCTCTAGGCCATCCCACAAAATAGCACCTAACTAATCTCGCTTCAAGCTTAGTAGTTTCAAGCTTCTTGACATATGCTTCAAAACCCAAAATCTTAATATGATTAAGACTTGGCTTTCTCCCATGCCATATCTCATAGGGCATCAAGGTACTCTATTAGGCAAGTAAGTTGCTGTATATAGAGCATATCCCCAGAATGTTATTGGTAGATCGGCAGAACTCATCATAGAACGAACCATGTTCAACAAGGTTGTTGGAAATGTTCCCTAAAACCAATCATATGATGATACTTTATGGACATTTCACATGTTAAACTAATCTAGTTTAATATTAAGGGCAAACATTATTGTTTGAGCCGTCTCATATAAATGTTATATGCTTAAACGATAAGTCCAAGGAATATGTGATTGGGAGAATGTGATCTAAAGAAGTTAGATTCATGACACCATTCTTTCGGAGACACATCCTAAACGTTCCTGATCATAGGATTGCCAATTGGGCATTGACAGTCCGTTAAGATCAGTACGTGCTGTGTCTTCTCTCAGGGAGAGTGACTAGTCTCGAGTCATTGGTGTGAGTGACACCAAGACAAGCATGTAGGTGCTCAATAGAGAATGAGTTCACTGAACACGATCAACGAGGAGTTCTCATATTCATGTCACATGAGAACTCATGGTTGGGATAATGCAAAGTAGTCCTTGTTGGAAATGTGCCCTAAAACCAATCATATGATGATACTTTATGGACATTTCACATGTTAAACTAATCTAGTTTAATATTAAAGGGCAAACATTATTGTTTGAGCCGTCTCATATAAATGTTATATGCTTAAACGATAAGTCCAAGGAATATGTGATTGGGAGAATGCGATCTAAAGAAGTTAGATTCATGAGACCATTCTTTCGTAGACACATCCTAAACGTTCCTGATCATAGGATTGCCAATTGGGCATTGAGAGTCCGTTAAGATCAATACGTGCTATGTCTTCTCTTAGGGAGAGTGACTAGTCTCGAGTCATTGGTGTGAATGACACCAAGACAAGCATGTAGGTGCTCAATAGAGAATGAGTTCACTGAACACGATCAACGAGGAGTTCTCATATTCATGTCACATGAGAACTCATGGTTGGGATAATGCAAAGTAGTCATTTGACCTGAGGCATCACAGCTGTCTTGTGGTTAGGTACTTGATCTTTGATTATGTCAAAGTCACTCTATCAGGGTGTCCACGACATCGTCGGGGTTAAGCCACTTAGCCATGGAGGCAAGTGAATGCGCAACAAGGGATCTCTAACCTTCAAACTATTTGAGGGAGAATACTCTATGATATGATTTAGAATCTCTGGCCAGAGTATGAATGAGATGTTGAAATGCGTTCCAGATCACATTCAAGGTAATCATATAAGTACAAGATTCACATTGGATAGTAGACATGAATAAACTATCAAACCAAACAATGTGGTCAAGAGTATTGTATTAGAGAAAGACCGTATTGCATTTGTAATCCTAAAACTGAATAGGTTCTCCACCTCTTCTGATTAGCTTGGGTAACCATGACATGCTGCTAGGCGTCAACCATGGTTTGTGGAAGCCCTAAAAGTGTATTATCACTAACGGGAGAATTGAAAGTAAGTTTCAATTCACAATCGATTAGAAAGAGTTTTTAATCGCCCACTACCTCGCTAAAAGGAACCTAATGGATCGTTCACCGAGTAAGGTAGAGTTTGAAGAAACAACGGAGATGAGTAAGAATAATTAAATGGTTTAATTATTTATCTAAGGCTAGGATTAATTAATATGTTAATTAATCAAACGAATAAGTTCGTTAAAGACCTCGGGTTAGTTTTGGGCCGCAAGGCCCAATGGGATTTGAATGTCAAGCCCATTAACTCAAGTTGTATGACAACTTGAATAAACAAAGGGCTTGAAAGCCCAATGAACCCTATAGGCCGGTCATGATAGAAGAATAGGGCTTTTGGTCCATTAGGTCACTTATTTGAAGGGACTATATAAAGGACTTTATAGCCTAAAATTTACATATGGTAATTTTTGGGGAAAGGATGAGAACACAAGCTCTCCTTTCTCTCTAAAATTTCGGCCACCTTGGAGGGATCATCTAGCAATCAAACTCCTCCAAGGTCACTCATTTTCTTCTTCATTATGCCTTGGTGATGAATCATTAGAGGTTCTCAATTTTGGGAACTTGGAGAAACTTTTTCATCCATCCAAATCCATGGATCTAAGATGCAAGGAATGAAGGCCCTCTCTTTGGGTGATTAGCCTTTGCTTATGCAAAGAGGAATCTACAAAGGTATTGATTTCTCAACTCACTTTGTTTTGAGTTGAGTCTTGGTTCACCTATCTACTAGGCTTTGAAGTTCATGGGTTAAGTTTTGTTTTTGAGTGCATATAAACATGATTCCGCCTTTTAATTGTTAATTGCATGTTGTTGATGTTGCTCAAATGAACTTGTTTTTCACAAATCTTCCTTCAGTCCTTTGACCTGAGGCATCACAGCTGTCTTGTGGTTAGGTACTTGATCTTTGATTATGTCAAAAGTCACTCTATCAGGGTGTCCACGGCATCGTCGGGGTTAAGCCACTTAGCCATGGAGGCAAGTGAATGCGCAACAAGGGATCTCTAACCTTCAAACTGTTTGAGGGAGAATACTCTATGATATGATTTAGAATCTCTGGCCAGAGTATGAATGAGATGTTGGAATGCGTTCCAGATCACATTCAAGGTAATCATATAAGTACAAGATTCACATTGGATAGTAGACATGAATAAACTATCAAACCAAACAATGTGGTCAAGAGTATTGTATTAGAGAAAGACCGTATTGCATTTGTAATCCTAAACTGAATAGGTTCTCCACCTCTTCTGATTAGCTTGAGTAACCATGATATGCTGCTAGGTGTCACTCATGGTTTGTGGAAGCCCTAAACGTGTATAAACACTAAAGGGAGAATTGAAAGTAAGTTTCAATTCACAATCGATTTGAAAGAGTTTGAATCGCCCACTGCCTCGCTAAAAGGAACCTAATGGATCGTACACCGTGTAAGGTAGAGATTGAAGATTCAACGGAGATGAGTAAGAATAATTAAATGGTTTAATTATTTATGGCAAGGATTAATTAATATGTTAATTAATCAAACGAATAAGTTCGTTAAAGACCTCGGGATAGTTTTGGACCTTAAGGCCCAATGGGCTTCGAACGTCAAGTCCATTGACTTAAGTTGTATGACAACTTAATGAATAATGATTCACAAAGGCCCAAATAGCCCAATAAATCCCCTTAGGCCGGCCATTTAGAGGAGGGTAGTGAACTTGGCTTAATTGCAAGTTTGCCACTCCATTGTGAGGTGGTATAAAGACATCTTTATAGCCATTTCATCCTTAGGGTTTTCTTGGGAGTAAAGATGAGAACACAAACCTCCCTTTGCTCTCAAAGAGGCCGGCCAATCTAGAGGGGAAAATCTAGCAATCTTACTTCCTCTAGGTCACTCATTTCTTCTTCAATATGCCTTGGTGTGGAGACTTAGAGTTCTCAATTTTGGGAACTTGGAGAAACCTTTTCATCCATCCAAATCCATGGATCTAAGATGCAAGGAATGAAGGCCCTCTCTTTGGGTGATTAGCCTTTGCTTATGCAAAGAGGAATCTACAAAGGTATTGATTTCTCAACTCACTTTGTTTTGAGTTGAGTCTTGGTTCACCTACCTACTAGGCTTTGAAGTTCATGGGTTAAGTTTTGTTTTTGAGTGCATATAAACATGATTCCACCTTTTAATTGTTAATTGCATGTTGTTGATGTTGCTCAAATGAACTTGTTTTTCACAAATCTTCCTTCAAGTGGTATCAGAGCCTAAGTCTAGTAGTTGGTGAATCCTTTTAGGTTTTGTAGTTCATAGTTTGTGATTTGAATGTTGTAATTGTTACAAGCTTTATTCTTGCTTCTTTGAATGTAAATTTTGTTAGAAAATTTGCCATCTCAAATGTTGTAGATGTAGTTCATATGAGCATGAATTTTGGAGCTAAATTTTGGTGCCATGTTTTTGGGGAAATTCGGCCAAATCCAAAGGGTGGATTTTTGGGTTCTTGTTTGACTTGTTAAAAGTGTTTTAAAGTGACTTTTGGAACCCCTATATACCCTAGTATGGTTGTATGTTATTTCCCTTAAGTTTGAGTGGTTTTGGGATGTTTTTGGGTGAAGAATGTTCTTCATTGTTCTTGATATGTTCTTGCCAAGAACAAAAGGTTTGGTGTTTTGATTCAAAGTTTTGATTTATTTCATAAAGTTTTTGTTTTGAAATATTTCTTATGATTAAATATATTAGATATTTATTTTAAAAAATTAAAGAAATTTTAGTGGGTAGGTGTGTAATGATTTATTCCATTTCACACACCCCACTTACAAAAACTTTGAAATTTTTTTTTATTACTTTGCTTCAAAACCGGCCACCCTACTCAATTAGGGTCCTTGTGGGGCTTTTATGCAATTACATAAAGTTTTGATACTTTTGTGTATTTGTACTTTGACCCAAAAGTTTACGTTTTTACGTAAAGGTCCAAAATCACTAAAAGGACAAATTGTTTTGCTCCTTTAATGAAGTTTTAGCTTTTGTGGAAATTTTTGGGTTCTAGTTGTAATTACATGAAGTAGTGGACTTTTGTGTTTTTACAAAGTGACCCCAAAAGTTTAAGTTTTTGCAAAATAGCCCAAAAGTTGAGGTTAATTGCACTATGGCCCAAACAAGTTGAGGTCATAGCATTTTGGCCCAAATTAGGTAGAGAACAAAATTGTTTTGTCTCTTTAAATGAGAATTGGATTTTCATTTCATTTAGCTCCATTTAAATCAATTCTATGGATACAAAAAAAAAACCAAATGAAAATGTTGCATTCAAGTTTAATTAGTTAAAGTGTTAATTAATTAAAGAAAGGGTGATTATGAACCTAAGCCTACTATAATTGAGCTATGTGAAAGGCCGTTTCAAATTTGTTTGAACCATGGGAATGTGTAGATTAAATTTTGGTTGTAATTTGATATGATCAATTGTTGTAAAAGAGCATAAGCTCTTCTTTACTTTAAAGTAATTTGATTTGATCAATTGTTGTAAAAGAGCATAAGCTCTTATTTACTTTGAAGTACTCCTTTCTGGTTTTATTCGATATGCATGAAATTGGAGTAGTTGGGTCCAATGCCCAATAAGACAACACGCCTTAATGTGATTAAACGCGTAACTAAAATCAATCACCATCCCTAGACCGAGATTCAACACTAGGCTCGTGTTGAATCGAATCAAAGGTTCATAGTCATCCTAAGGCCCTAAGGCAACTATATAGTCCATCAATGAATGCAAATCTTATGTTAGTAGTACCATATAGTCTTGCTTTAAAAACCGTTTTAAAAGCATAGTGGGAGTATTATATACTACTAAATCAATCATATGGACCAATAGTTGTAATAGGACCAAAATGTTTTAATTGGATTAAAATGTATATTTATATGTGATGAGACCTAAAAACCCTCAACTAAAACCATTATTAAGTTGATAAGCGAGAGATGCTTTGAATATCTCTTCGTGGCCTTCCACCGTGGTGGGCTCCAATCGTTTGTGACTTGTACACCGGCTTCACCCTATCATAGGGGAGTACAAAGTGCATGCTTACACTCAGGAGGAGTCCATAAACATATGATGAGGTAAGTGTAGGCAACGAGGATGGCCGATATCATATCATTGTGAGGCTATTCTTGAACCCCTTCATGAACTAAGCATGGTGGGAATAACTTAACTAAGTGCAATGGTGCCGATATCGTATCATCGTGAGGCCACATTCTCTAGAGGCCAAACTAGATGGGTAATTACAAGAGTTGTAAATGAGTAAAGTGTTATTCTCTCATCATTATTTTTGCTAACCGATATCGTATCATCGTGAGGTGGGCTTGGTAATGGTGAGTCTCCCATACCCCGCTAAGAGTTCAACAAAACTCTCGATTTCCGATGAGGGATATGGAATTTGCCAAAAATAGTGGGTGGTGCTATTTGATTTAAGGACCCGAATCAAATGGCTTAAAATCAATCAATTTATATTCGTTATGTATTTGTTTACCAATATATTTGCAAACGCTATCCAAAACTTGACAAAGAAAAGCCGAATGCTTTAATTTCCGGACTTAGTTCTACAATCCCATAGATTGTCTTTAATGGCTTGTAGATGTAACTAAGTAGTCTCATCCTCACAATCTTCCTATTGATAATGTATCATTGGAAGAATATGTTAGATAAGTCTAACATGAGAAGGACAACACTTTTAATGTCATAATTCTTCAAATACAAATTGTTGTATGAAGAAATAAGAATTGCTTTGAACAACCCTTAATCAACACAAACTTTAGTGCTTGTTTCTTTGTTACATAAACAAGGAACTTTTGAAGTAAGCACAAGGGCATGGACGCTTTATGTGCCATGATTCTTCACTTACAAATTGTTGTATGAAGAAATGAGAGTTGCCTTGAACAACTCTTGAAAGTTTGTAATTATGTTTAGAACATAATGGTTGGTTGACAAAAATAGTCCATCAACATGGACTTATGATGATTTTGAATCATTGAGTGTTGAAGTGTTAAACCACTTAACGAGACGGAAATTAGGCAAGGACTTCACCTTTGTGTCCCTATCCTAATGGTTCACTAAGTTTATTGTAAACTATATAGTGAACAATAACCACACACTCTCCAAATTGTTTGATGTGTATAACACAATTGAAATAAGTTTCAAGAGAGATAGTGGGAGTTTAGGGACCATGACTATTGTAGTCAAAGGAGAAGTCAAATGAAGAAGGCAAAATAACTCCAAGGGAACAAACTTTCTTTATGAAAGGATGGACATTGGAAGGGGTATTTGCAAGAAATGTCTTGCAAGTGTCAAGAACACACCTTTCGAAGGTGTTGTAATATGTTCTTGAAATAGTTCAAAACAGTTGGTTCTTCTACTTGAATGCTTGATTCCGTATTAGTAACTATGTTTTACAATTGTTGTAAAAGTGTGCAAATAAAAAGTAGAAGATTAATGAGAGAAGAGAAAGTACTTCACATTCGGAAAGTGAATAAAATATAGATCTCTGCGAAAGCGGATTGTACTTACTTCCTCATATGAACTACCAAAGAAATTGGAAAATACTAAAGATTGTCATTACATTCCAATTTTAAGGAATGTAAATCTGTCACTATAGTAGAGATGGATAAATGTTTTGTTTGACAAAACATTGTTCTTTATTAATCAATAATTAGATTATTGTAATTTAATTGGTTGTCTCTATAGTAGAGATGATGTGGTAGTTTAACTGTTTAGAATACGATGATGCTTAAAACCCAAAAGGTTGCAAGGGAGTGACTAATCCCAACTGAGTTGTGACACCTCTAAAACATAAATTACGAGTTGGTAATAGATGGATGCTTTGGATCGTTAGATCCGGATCCAATGCCTTCTTGTTAAAATTGTATAGAGGCGAAATGTTCGAATCTTTATTCTTTTGGAAAGAAGAAAGAATCACAAAGTTGTTGAGATTAATTCACTTAGATGTTAGTGGCTCTTATCCACAACATAATACTACTCATGTTGTATGACATTCACCGAAGATCACTCTCGGTTGGACTATAGTTTATTTTGAATAAACACAAGTCCGAATACTTTGCAAAAGGTTTCAAAGAATTCAAGAAATGTGAGTTGATGAGTAAGATGTCTAAAGTATTTACCTTCTTGGATTTGATCCAAGGAAAGATAACACTTTAGATGAGTTTCCTTGAAAGATATCAAGGAAAATAGCATCATAAGATAATGAATTTCTCCATTAGGAGAAGAATGAACTTGAATAAAATTTAGTTCGTTGGATGTTATCTATTACCCATATATAGGATATATATACTTCTAAAAACAATATGATTGTCAATTAGAAGATCTTCCAAAATTTTCATAACTCCATAAGATGTAGTTGGAAAGAAAGACAAATCTTAAACATGTTAAGATTTGGGGTTGTGTGCTAATAAGCAATATTTGTTTGATATGATCAACAAAAATAACAACCTAGTTCCTACACCACAAGCTCCAAGGTAGTCGAGAAGGATTTATAAATCGTCTCAGTTGAATGGTTTGAACTTTATGACTATGTCATAGAGTTACACCTCTTAATTCGAAAGAAATAAGAATGAAAATCCTTATGACTACACTGAGTGTATATATATGACATATACTCAAGGAAATGGTAAAGTACCATTTGAATCGAAATAATGAAACCTTAATAGCTAATCGGTAGCTTAAGGTGACTACACTCAAAGAAAATGGTTGACTTTGAAGAAACCGTCTTTGACATAGTCTTAGTTTCAATTAATTCGAAGATTGCTAGAAACAACTAAATGGTAATTCAATGTTTGGACATAATATGGGTTTCCGAAACCATTATCAAGATAGTCTTGATAATATATGTCTAAAACTAAGAATCACAAGACATATAAGTTGTAGAGATCCATCCATCATGAATCTCAGCAAGTTAGTGGGAGCTATAAGCATCTTATGAGAAAAAGGATCAAATCGTTTGATTTCTCATAAAGATGTAAATGAATCTTTTGTTTACTAGGTTTACAAAAGATTAGTGGGAGTTAATCATATTCCTAAATTTGAATATATATACATGATATATATTAATTTTGAAAATGAAAGGAATTCTTCATCGTTAAAGTTATGACTTTAAACATTCTATAATGATAGAATGTATATGGGAGACATAGTCTATATACATGGGATGGAAATCTATAATGATAGATTTCAAGATATAATTGGATTATATCAATCCCTAAAATAGACAAGAGATGCTAGGAAGTTTCTCATATGATGATAAACTTCAATTAGAATGACAATTCTAGTGAGACTAGGAAGTTGTTCTTCTCAAAGGGAATGTACCCTTTGACTCCCAAAGAAATAATGCGTCAATAGAATCCTTTATGCATACGCAGAAAGGTGATTTATGTATTTCATATTGTATGAAAACATTGATATAAGTTGTACCTAGAACGGTACAAGATGATATCAGTGCAAGCCCAGGATCAGAACCATGGCAACTTTCAAGTGAATCCTTAGGTATTTAGGAAATACTAAGGATGGATTCCTCAAGAATGAGGAAGAATTAGAGTAACGTAATGGAAGCGTAAATGTATTAGATTATGAATCTAATCCATCATAGAATATCTCTTCATTATGAATGAAGTGATAATGAGATATCTCTTTATTATGACTAAAGAGATATTTGGGTGGAAACGTTAAAAGTAATGACTTTAATGTGTTCCATCATGTATGCAAAATATATTGCCATATAGAAGCTTACAACATTGTTGTTTGGATGAGAAAGTTCATTTATGAACTCTCCATTCGGTTCCAACCAGAAAGTGTATGACTCTAATGGGGCGATAGCTCAAGCCAGGGAATCAAGGTCTCATCAAGGTCCGAACTCAAATGAGAGACTGAACCACATGATTGAGAATCATGTATAATGGTGACGTCGTTATTCTCAAGGTTGCTTCTATGGATAACATATAGATATCCATTGTCTAGGCCTATTACTCAGCCATTTATGAAATGACTACAGAAGAGGTATCATCACTGATGACTAAGCTGATTGGCTCTAGTGCAAGTGGGAGATTGTTGGAAATGTGCCCTAAAACCAATCATATGATGATACTTTATAGACATTTCACATGTTAAACTAATCTAGTTTAATATTAAGGGCAAACATTATTGTTTGAGCCGTCTCATATAAATGTTATATGCTTAAACGATAAGTCCAAGGAATATGTGATTGGGAGAATGCGATCTAAAGAAGTTAGATTCATGAGACCATTCTTTCGGAGACACATCCTAAACGTTCCTGATCATAGGATTGCCAATTGGGCATTGACAGTCCGTTAAGATCAGTACGTGCTGTGTCTTCTCTCAGGGAGAGTGACTAGTCTCGAGTCATTGGTGTGAGTGACACCAAGACAAGCATGTAGGTGCTCAATAGAGAATGAGTTCACTGAATACGATCAACGAGGAGTTCTCATATTCATGTCACATGAGAACTCATGGTTGGGATAATGCAAAGTAGTCCTTTGACCTGAGGCATCACAGCTGTCTTGTGGTTAGGTACTTGATCTTTGATTATGTCAAAAGTCATTCTATCAGGGTGTCCACGGCATCGTCGGGGTTAAGCCACTTAGCCATGGAGGCAAGTGAATGCGCAACAAGGGATCTCTAACCTTCAAACTGTTTGAGGGAGAATACTCTATGATATGATTTAGAATCTCTGGCCAGAGTATGAATGAGATGTTGGAATGCGTTCCAGATCACATTCAAGATAATCATATAAGTACAAGATTCACATTGGATAGTAGACATGAATAAACTATCAAACCAAACAATGTGGTCAAGAGTATTGTATTAGAGAAAGACCGTATTGCATTTGTAATCCTAAACTGAATAGGTTCTCCACCTCTTCTGATTAGCTTGAGTAACCATGATATGCTGCTAGGTGTCACTCATGGTTTGTGGAAGCCCTAAACATGTATAAACACTAAAGGGATAATTGAAAGTAAGTTTCAATTCACAATCGATTTGAAAGAGTTTGAATCGCCCACTGCCTCGCTAAAAGGAACCTAATGGATCGTACACCGTGTAAGGTAGAGATTGAAGATTCAACGGAGATGAGTAAGAATAATTAAATGGTTTAATTATTTATGGCAAGGATTAATTAATATGTTAATTAATCAAACGAATAAGTTCGTTAAAGACCTCGGGATAGTTTTGGACCTTAAGGCCCAATGGGCTTCGAACGTCAAGTCCATTGACTTAAGTTGTATGACAACTTAATGAATAATGATTCACAAAGGCCCAAATAGCCCAATAAATCCCCTTAGGCCGGCCATTTAGAGGAGGGTAGTGAACTTGGCTTAATTGCAAGTTTGCCACTCCATTGTGAGTTGGTATAAAGACATCTTTATAGCCATTTCATCCTTAGGGTTTTCTTGGGAGTAAAGATGAGAACACAAACCTCCCTTTGCTCTCAAAGAGGCCGGCCAATCTAGAGGGGAAAATCTAGCAATCTTACTTCCTCTAGGTCACTCATTTCTTCTTCAATATGCCTTGGTGTGGAGACTTAGAGGTTCTCAATTTTGGGAACTTGGAGAAACCTTTTCATCCATCCAAATCCATGGATCTAAGATGCAAGGAATGAAGGCCCTCTCTTTGGGTGATTAGCCTTTGCTTATGCAAAGAGGAATCTACAAAGGTATTGATTTCTCAACTCACTTTGTTTTGAGTTAAGTCTTGGTTCACCTACCTACTAGGCTTTGAAGTTCATGGGTTAAGTTTTGTTTTTGAGTGCATATAAACATGATTCCGCCTTTTAATTGTTAATTGCATGTTGTTGATGTTGCTCAAATGAACTTGTTTTTCACAAATCTTCCTTCAAAGGTTTCATTTCTCCTTTCAGAAACTCCACTAAGTTGTGGAGTTCCCGGTGGAGTCCACTATGATATTATTCCACTCTTTGAGATAATCTAGGAACTCGTTACTTAGATACTCTCCCCCTCGATCTGATCTTAGGATCTTTATTTGCTTCCCGGTTTGCTTCTCAACTTCATTCTTGAATTCTTTGAACTTTTCAAAGGATTCTGACTTATACTTCATAAGATACACATAGCCAAACCGAGAGTGATCATCAGTGAATGTAAAATAGTAGGAAAAGCCTCCTCTAGACGTAGTAGACATAGGTCCACATACGTCAATGTGGATTAACCCTAGAATTTCAGTGGCACGCTCTCCCTTCCCAGAGAATGGAGATTTAGTCATCTTCCCTTTCAAGCAACATTCATAAGTACCCATTTCGTCATTACCTAATGGGCAGAAATATTCGTCTTTCAACACCTTGTAAATCTTATCAAGGGTCACATGTCCAAGTTTAAGATGCCACATCTTTTCTTGGTTAACTTCTTCTCTAGCTCTTTTGGGTTTTGAGGTATTCCCGCTTTCAATATAGTGCATCCCACTACTTGTCTAGGTGAAAAAGTCCCTCTATCATATTACCATGAGAGATAATAATACCGTTCAAGTATAAAGTGCAACTCATTCTATCAAACAATACTAAGTGCCCATCTCGTAAAAGCATAGAGATGGAAATAAAATTCTTTAAACATGAAGGAAAATATAAACAATTTTTAAGTTCCAAGACTTCCCTAGAGGGTAGCTTAAGCATGTAGGTGCCTGTTGCTTTTGCAGAGATGTTGGTGCCATTCCCAACTCGTCCAATCATCTCCCCATTGCGCAGTGTCTTGCTCCTTGTTAGTCCCTGTAATAAATTGCAGATATATTGACTAGCGCCTAAATCAAATATCCAAGAATCAGAGCTTACTGTAATAGCACTCTCTATGATAGAAATAATCCCTTCAAAAGTTCGTGTCATAAGGTTCGCAATGCGCACCCTGTATTTCTTTTTCCAACGTTCATCCTTTCCATAATGAAAGCATGTTCTTTTGGATTTTCTTGCCTTCTTCTTATGCAACCTTTTCCTTGTGATTGCATTCTCACTCCCACTGTCCTTTTTGAAACCTTGTTCAAATTCACAGCACAGATCAATCATCTTTGAAAGAGTACAATTGAATCTGTCCACTTTATAGTTTACTATAAAATTAGTGAAATCATCCGAGAGAGATGCAAGGAAAAAGTCTTGGGCCATTTTCCCATCGATGGAAGTTCCTAAACTCTCAAGATCTTGAAAGATCCTTTCCATCTTTTGTCCATGTTTTTGGATCGATGTCCCCTTTGCCATTTTCGGATTCAATAGACTACAAACATTTGAGAATCATAGATTACTAGTCTCAATGTCATGCATCTTATGCAAACTATCAAGCATTGCACAAGAAGTGTTCATGTGCTTATGTAGCTTCTTAAGCTCCTCACTAAGTGAAATGAAGCTTGTAAGTCATCCTCATAGTGTCTAGCATAATTTTGACACTCCTCCTTTGAAACTAGTTTCGTAGGAGGTACATGAGCAGGGGATTGCTTGAGCACATACGATATGTCATTCATCTTTGAGACATTCTCAATGTGATGATAACAAGCAAGGAAACGTTGGCCCCTAAGGCTTGTTTTGTCAAGTACAATGGTAGCTGTAATTTTAGCCATGTCGTTAACTACATAACATAACATAAATCATATTAGATTGTTGATTTTAAAGACTACTTGATTGGGTCTTGAATCAAAGAGTACCACCCACTATTTTTGGCAAATTCCACATCCCTCAATGGAATCCGAGAATTATGTTGAACTCTTAGCGGGGTATGGGAAGCTCACCATTACCAAGCCCACCTCACAATGATATGATGTTGTTAGCAACAATAATGATGAGAGAATAGCGCTTTAGTCATTTACAACTCTTGTAATTACCTATCTAGTTTGGGCTCTAGAGAATGATGCCTCACAATGATATGATGTTTGTACCACTGCACTTAGTTAAGTCATTCCCACCATGTTAGTTCGTGTAGGGGTTCAAGAATAACCTCACAATGATATGATGTTGGTCATCTTCGTTGCCTACAGTACATATGGACTCCTCTTGTATGTAAGCACATACTTTGAACTTCCCCATGATAGGGTGAAGCTGGTGTATGAGTCACAAATGATTGGAGCCAACCACGGTGGAAGACCTACGAAAAGATGTTCAAAGCATCTCTCACTTATCAACTTAATAGTCATTTTGTTGAGGGAGTAGTGTTGGGCTACATAAATTTCATTTTAATCTTATTAAAAGAGCTTGGGCCTATCACAACCATTGGTCCAAGTTTATATGAATTAGTAGTATATAATACTCCCACTATTTCAATGAAACAAGTGGGACTATATGGAACTACTAACGAATGCACAACATCCTCATATGGACTATATAGTCATTTTAGGTCTTAGGATGATTATGAACCGTTTGATTTGATCCAACACGAGCCTTGTGTTGGAGCTTGGGTCTACTTGTTGATTTTAGTTACACGTTTAATCTAATTAAACTGTCATTTCCTATTGGGCGTTGGACCCAACTATTCCAATTTGCATGGAAATAAACAAAAAGGAATACTTGAGATAAAGAGAACAGCTTATGCCCTTTTACAACACATTTCATGGACTTATGCCCTTGTACAACACATTTGAACTAATCAAATTACATTCAAATCTAAATTACTTAACCCAAACATTCATAATATAAAGCTTCCAATCACATAGCTTAATTATCAAGGCCCTTGGTTCATAATCACCATATTCTTAATCAATCACATTAACTAAGAAACCAACTTAAACAATTGGTTTTCGGATTCATAGAATTGATTTAAATGGAACTAAATGAAATGAAAATCCAATTCTCATTAAAGAGACAAAACCATTTTGTTATCATCATAATTTGGGCGGAAAATGCAATGACCTCAACTATTGGGCCACAATGCAAAAATAAAAAACTATTGGGGTCACTTTGTAAAAACACAAAAGTCGACAACTTCATGTAATTACAACTAGAACCCAAAAATTTCAACAATTACAAAAACTTCATTAAAGGAGCAAAACAATTTGTCCTTTAGTGATTTTGGGCCTTTATGTAAAAACGTAAACTTTTGGGCCAAAGCGTAAATACACAAAAGTATCAAAACTTTATGTAATTGCATAAAAGCTCCAAAAGTACCCCCTCTAAGGGGTGGCCGATTTTAGATAGTGTAAAAGGAGGGTTGGTTTTGGTGAAAATTCAAAATTTTATAAAGTGTTGAAAAGGTGAAAGGTATGGGTTGAATAGTTGATTGACATGGTTGAATAGTTTGATTGGTATGGATTGTAAGATGTAGGTAAGGTGTAGAATTTATCAAACAATAAAAAAAAGAAAAAAACCAATCATCCATCACCAGTTAATAACAAACCAAAACTTTATGAAAAACATCAAACACATTGAATCAAAACACCAAACCTTTTGTTCTTGGTATCAACATCAAGAAAAAAGTAAGAACATTGAAGAACACACATGAAAACTCATAAGAGCTCCATGAATGTTTTCACTCAATTAAAATTTAAAATTTACACTAATCAAAAGAGGGTTAACATCCTAGGGTACTAAGGGTTGCCTAATGTCACTTTAAAACACATTTAACAAGACAAATATGAACCCAAAAATCCACCTTTTGGATTTGGCCGAATTTCCCCACATACATGGCACCAAATTTTAGTTCCAATATTCATGCTTAAATGATCTACATCTCCAACATTTGAGATGCTAAATTTTCAACCAAAATTTATATTCAAAAAACAAGAACAAAGCTTGTAACATTTACAACATTTACAACATTTCAATCACAAACCATGAAAAACACAAAACCCAAAAGGATTCACCATACACTAGACCTAGGCTCTAACACCACTTGATGGAAAAATTTGTCCTAGCTAAGAACATGTGAGAACATTTGAAGACATAAGCAAACTATTAACACTTTAAAGTAGGCATGCATTTAAAAATAATTCTAAAAATCCATGACTTTCAAGGCCTAGTGAATGGTGAACCAAAAGACTCTTTAACAACTTAAAGAGAAGAAACAGTTTGAGTTTCATTACCCTTGAAGCTCATCCTTGCTTACACAAGGGATTCGCCCAAGTGGAGGGCCTTCAAGTCACCTCCTTTACTCCTTGGATGGTTGCTTCTTTGCTACTCCTTTGCTCCTTGAGGATTTGAGAAGAGGAACTCCAAGAACACCAAAAGTTTGGTGTCTCTAAGTTTCCACACCAAAGATGAGGTGTGAAGATGAAATGGATGACTTAGGGCTGGTTTGGTATTGTTGTGCTTTGAAAAAAAGCTGTTTTTACTGTGCTGTGAGAATAAGCAGCTGTGAAATAAAGCAGCAGAGTGTTTGGTAAACTCTTTTGTAAAAGTTCTTTTGAAAAAAACAAAGCAGTATTATAGTGTTTGGTAAACTTTTATGTAAAACAGATATGAAAAAAAGCTGATTTTTCAAAGCTAGGTTTTGCAGCTTCTTGTTTTTGGCTTTTTTTCACCCAAAACTGTGAAAAAAAGCTGAAGCTGAATGTTTACCAAACACAAAAACAGCTCCCAGCTTTTTTTGATACCAGCTTTTTTCAGAATCATCTCAGTACCAAACCAGGCCTTAGAGGAAGGAAGATTGCTAGCTATTTTTCTCTAAGTGTGGCTGGCCACTTTGGAAGACAAAGAGAGAAATAGTTTTGCTCTTTTGCCTCAAAGAAAAAAACCCTTGATGTGGTAAAGCTATAAAGTTCCTTTTATAGCACCTCATATTTGAGTGGCAAACTTGCAACTATGCCAAGTTCACTACCACTCACCCTATGGCTAGCCATCCTTTAGTTATTGGGCTATTTGCCCATTTTTTTTTAGCTGTCATACAACTTAAACATAATGGGCCTTGTGGACCAAAACCCTTTTAGGCCCTGAGACTCGAAACTAACTTGAAAGCCCAATACGAACCTGTCGTATAATTAATTAATCTTGACCATTCTCAATTAAACCATTTAATTGCTTATGAATCTCATTTATATTTCTTCACTTTCATCCTTACTCAGTGTACGATCTATTAGATTGTTACTCTTAACGATCGATTGTGAATTGAAACTACATTTCAATTCTCCATTTGATGAAGATTAGTGTTTGCTAGGGCTTCCACAAACCATGAGTGACACCTAGCAGTATGTCATGGCTACCCAAGCTAAGTAGAAGTGGTTGGAGAACCTATCCAGTTACAATTACAATGCAATACGGTCCTTCTCTAATGCAATACTCTTAATCACATTGTTTGAGTGATAGTTTGTTTCATATCTACTATCCAATGTAATACATCTCTATATGATTAAATTAAATATGACTTGTAACAAACTTCCTAAGTCATATTCGTATGCTTTGGCCAAAGACTCTCGAATCATATCTCAGAGTATTCTCCCTCCACCAGGGAAGGTTAGAGATCCCTTGTTATGCATTCATATGCCTACATAACTAGATAGCTTGACCCCAACAATGTCATGGACACTCTCGATGGAATGCCTTTGACATGATCAAAGATCAAGGACCTAACCATTAGACATCTATGATGCCTTAAGTCAACGGACTACTTTGCATATTGCAACTTACGAGTTCTTACATGACATGTATGTTTGAACTCTCCTTTGATCGTAGTTCAGTGTACTCAATTACCTTTTTGAGCACATTGTCCATGTGCTCCAACCAAGGTTTAACTTCTTCTCTAGCTCCACGACGGTCAATAGAGTAGGCACCATGACTCATAACAATTTTTGCCTGAGTGAAACCACGATTCGCATTAAGAATCAATTAGGCTAATGCCTTAGTTAACTATTGTAATCTCGGAGTAGGAGTATGTTCACACCTAGGCGGCATAATTCAATCAAGTAGATATTAAATTATTAGCACAATTACTGGCATCATATGATGAAAATGTATGTCCCTTAACCATGCTGTAATACTAAATTGACACACCCCTGACCCCCAATAACACAAGTTACGAGGCCATGATGTGTTGGCTATCACTAAATTGACCACATGACCTCATCGAGAGATGACATCACTAGTTAACTGAATAACGAATCCAATACAAGATAATTATAATGTGAGAGAATTTGAACCAAAATGTTCATTTAATATGAAATAATAGCTGCTACAAAGTTTCCTAATCAACCTCTCGACTTGGGGAAACATGTACATGGATAATATCGCAATTATTATCACATCACATTAGAGCTAGAAGTTTCACATAAAAGTGCAGTGCTATGCATAATCGAAAGTATGATCATGCAGCTATTACAAACTAGAATAAACTGTAGTAAAGAAATCATCACCTAAAGTCCAGAGAATAGATGCCTCACTGCCAAGCCCATTCATCACCTTCGGGGTTCTCTTTATTCTCACTTCATCCTGAGGGGTTGAAAAACTAAGTGTGAGTGGATCAAGTTTATCTAATTAAAATCATTCGAATATAATAACCCCCGTTTTGAAAACATATATATAGTGAAACCTACATACGTATAATACTACATTAATAGTAGTCAAACTCAAATCACATCACTCGCCATATCTAAGAAAGTAATATCAGTCACATAATCAAAGTAATTCAAATGTCTAGCAAGCAGGTGGAGTGGCATCTACCTTATCGATGACTAGTGTCTACTAGCGTTTCTAGCCTATACTAGAAAGATAAGTACTATGGTGAAAATAAATCACCAATGGGCTCAAGATATTAACGTAAGTTAGCTAGATATAATAATAATTTGAAAACATTTAGTTTTGAAGGGATACACTCACAAGTAAACAGAGTGCCCATCCGGAATAGGCCCCTTGACTAACTCCTTTCTAATCTCTAGGTTGCATGTGAAGTAATTATAAAGTTAAGATAAGCTTTCAAGTGAAATCTATGAATAATCTTCTAAACCACTATTTAGACATCGAATTTGCACAAATGAAGGGGGCTACATGATTCAGAACTTTGAAAAACCTAGGGCTAGGCCTCGGGTCTTGCATGCTGTGCTCTGGCCACTCGCTGCCGCAATGGTGTCACCCACCATGATACGCCATTGTGTGGTCACCGTCGCTGGCAAACGTGCCACTGTAATCCCTGCCACAGTTTAGCAAGTAAGAGTTGCACTCGCCGCTGCAGGTGCAACGCACTGGTATCATTGAGGGTTTAATGGATCTAACATAATATACCTTCTCCATTGATAGATTATGTTAAAGTAAACAGAACTACTGACGTCATAGTTAATCCTAGTGGTGACCACCACCTGTTGCCAAAATTGGAATCTGTAAAATTTTTCAGAGGGTTATAGAGCATGAATTCAGTCCCAAACTTCACGAATTTAACTTCTAAACCTATTATTAACACAACCAAGAAGCATATGGAATTGCCTAAAACGAATTTAGGTGAAATGGAGGTCGAATCCACCTTGGATTTGACAAATTTCCTTTGAGCACTCGCCTGATTCTGGAAAACAAGAACATAGTGCATGCACGACCAAGAATTCGAGGTTTGGACTTCAAACAGCCCACATTACTTACCTAGATTTGCATAACTTGAAACCATGGGGAGAGCAGCTCCTACAGGCTTCGAACTTAATGATTTTCATCGGAGTTCGTCGCCATGGATGGACATGCATGCGTAGAAAATTTACATAAGTTAAAACCCTCGAGTTTTGTCATAACACCAACCCTAAGTCAACACCAGACTTGAAACTCAAGAACATAGGGATTAAGTGAGAAATCTCACATGGTATTTGAGAATAGAGCTTGAGGTTCTCAGCTTCAATGGTGGATCACCTAGAGGCGCTCTTATGTTGCATGCAAAGGCAATGCTGAGTTCCTAGAGAGTTCGAGAGGTAGAGAGAGGGTTTGTAGAAGTGAGGAGAAAGAGAGAGGCTGAGTAGGTATAATCCCACTTAAAAATTTAATTGAAATTTCAAAATTATCCCCACAATTTGAATTATTATAATTAGGCCCTCAAGGTTCTAGTCGAATTTCGTTTTCGAGTTGATATTCACATACATAAACATGGTTAGGAAAATCAAGAAAGTATAAGAAACTGGATTTGGAATTGAGGCTTGATAATTAATTAAGACACCCACTTAAGGGCAAAATAGTCAATTTACATGTCTCAAAAATAAAATAAAATATTTTAAGAAACGGGTTGTAACCGTCTGCTACCGTTGAGAAAATTTTGTCCTCAAAATTTCTACAACAACTAGTAGAAAAGATAGGGATATTGAGCTCTCATACTTTCTTCAGTGTCCTAAGTAGCTTCCTCGATTTTGTGATTTCACCAAAGAACTTTCACCAAAGTTATCACCTTGTTCCAAAGTGTTTTCTGTCATCAATCCAGTATAGTAACTGGTTCCTCTTCATAGCTTAGATCATTTTCTAGCTCTACTTGTGATGATTCCACACATGTGATGTGACGACCCTCCCTATTTTTCACTGTGATTTCTTTTTCGTTGGTGTGAGTTGACGATTTTACCCTTTTTGGACAAAAGTAGAATATGACATGGACGTGATTTTCGGTTTTTAGTTTCATTTTCCTGTTCTGTACTAAATTAGCACTCATCGCTACGAGCACGTTTAGAATCGTATGGGATTTGTAATGAAAAAGTTACGCTCCGTTAAAGTACATTAATTACAGGTATTCTTGTACACTTACGTACAAAATATCAGTGTCAAAAACATTGTTAAGGATATAGATTTTGTACATTTGAAATGTTACAAAATCTGAAAATCCATCCAATCCCTAAAAGTGGATCCAGTCCCCTCACACTTCACCAACGTGACCTGAAACCTACCCTGTTGTGTTCATCTCACCACCATGAACACAACCATACCAACCAAACTCAGAATGGACGAGTTTTGACTCGCTAACTCGAAAGGTCCGAATTGGACGAGTTTTAGATCGACGTGTTTTTTACCGAGTCATGGTGTTTTAGGACTCGGGGAAGCCTTTACAAAACCTCTTGAGGCTCCTAAGACAATTTTGAGGAAGTCTTGATGGGAAACCACCAAGTTTCAAGAAGTCCATTTTTTAGCCGAGACTTTTAAACCATTTTCAAGCCACCTCCATCCACTTTTTGGACTCCAAAAAGGTATAACGTGATTCTACACTTTAGAAGCTTCATTTCCATATCAATTTTTTCAAAAATCGTTGAAGAATGAAGAAGATATGAAGGTTTGAAATTTTACCCAGAAATCGGTGACTTTTTCCAAATTTCGGCGAACCAGACGGCGGCGGATGGAGGCGACTGGCAAGGACCACCGGAGAACACGACAGAATATTTCATCAACTCTGACGGAATATTCTAACAGCATCAGTTAACGCTGTTAACTTCTGTTACCTTTTAACGGAATATTCCTAACGGTCGTTAGGCCTCCGTCAACTTTGCTTACGCATGGCTGTGCAGTGTCCAGAAATTATTCTGAAAATTTGTGTAGGTCCATGACGTTGAGTAGATCGATTTCGTATATTCCAACCCTATGTTCGAGCAATCTACGGAGGTTTTATTTAAGTTTCCGTTTATGTGTTATTAAACTAAGTTAATTAGTAATTTCACATATAGGGGAAACGTATCTCGAGGACGTACAGGGTCAAGCAAGGCTTGAAGGCTTTGTTTCAATTGCGTATCTATGAGTGGGCAGTTTGTTTTTATACCTATATATAATTATAGTTTCCATTAATGCGTATTTACTTCACTTTTACGCTTATATTGCCAAGTATCGTTATTGTGATATTAATTGTGATAAATGCTGCTATATGGTTGGGATATTACTGTCATGACATTATACATATCAGTACATGCTTATCTTGCTGCATCGGTGTTAGTACTCGCACCAGGGCCAGGGCCAATCCTTCACATGTATGTTCACATTGCACTATTCACTGGCCTTGGATCCAGGTTAGGTGCCAGTCCTGTCATACAGTTTGCTTTAGGCAATTGTGACTCGTATGTGACATACTTCTGCACCAGCCTTCATGTGATCGTAGTACAAGAGTGTATTGATTACACCCAGTCATGTTCGTATCAGAAATTATTTGTACGAACTCGTGTGTCAACTTAGAGGGATGAGCACATAGTTATACTTGATTATCACACGATTATATTACTGCGGCATTTAATATATCATGACTTGGCATATTTTTGGTTATATTGCTGCTGTACTTTTGTTACATACTTACATAGTATGTTTTACGGAAACTATACTTGTTTTACAGCGAGGGGTTACTATGTTCGAAAATAAAGGTTTTCTTACAAACGTTGTTTTGCTGACCCACTCAACTTTGTTTTTCGCCCTTCCAGGCTTAGTATCTGTGCTTACGTGTAAATGAGGATTCTGGCAAATCTTAGGAGATGGTTATCATTAGTGGTATAACCTTCATCCTATTTACTATATTGTCTCATGCTCTAACATCACATGTGAAATGGGTTCAATCTCGCTCACCCACACACTCTTTTGATTAGGCACTTTTAGGTTTAAATTCATTCAATTCTTCTTCCATTACACTACACTTTATGGCTTTGTCACCCTCCAAGTGTCGGCCAACACAACTTGATTTGGAGTCTAAGTGGATATTCCGGGTCGGGGTGTGTCATGGGATGCGTCTGGCACATATCCTCAAAGCATCGAAACATGAAACACATTATGAACACGTGATCACTCCGGAGGTAAGTCCAAATGCTAAGGTACATTTCCTACTCTTTCAATGATATAATAAAGACCAATGTATCGAGGACTAAACTTTCCTTGCTTCCTGAATCTCACCATGCCTTTCCATGGTGACAATCTTAGGAACACACAATCCCCAACATTGTACTCTTTATGTCTTGCATGACCATCCGTAATACTTTTCTGCCTATCTTGAGTTTTCTTCAAATTTTTCTTGATCACTTGTATCTTTTTGGTAGCTTCATCTACCAGTTCGAAACCTAAAATGGTTCTTTTATCAATTTCATTCCAGTATAATGGGGTCCGATAAGCTTTACCATACAAGGTCCAAAAAGATGACATGCCAAGACTTGTTGGCAAGCTAAACACTTCTTCACAGACTTAGCAATATCGCTTTTCATATCTAACCAGTAGTAGAAAAGCTTGATAGTACGACACATCTTGGCAGAACCATGACGTATAGCGTAACCTGAAATGTGTGCTTCATCTAGAACTTCCTTCATCAGCACATCATTCCGAGGAGCAAAGAGTATCGTGAGCAAGCCTATGACTGGGGGGTGCGTCGGTGGAAAGCTCTTGAATGGTCAAGGTTAGTGAATTCAAGTGTTTAGATAGCGTTACCAGAGATGAACCCTAAGTAAGTGTATTTGTATCGTGGAAAGAGAAACCTTTTTATGATAGAATCCTCGTTCTAAGCCGGGGGAATCCTAGAGGATATATAGAAGTAAATATTGCACCATTTTAGAAGTTGTGATTACTTGCGAATCACGCCAGTCCTCAGGTTATAGGAATTCACAAGACTTATAAGATCTGATTATGTCTATATCCAAATTAGATTGCCTGTGTTGTAGAACAAGCATGGTCATCCAGCGAATTCGCTAGGACTTCGCCTAGTGCCCTAGAGTAGAGTGATGGTGGCATCAATACTCCATCTGATACATCTCTGCTCGAAGCTAGTGAGTCCATGACCAGACTTATGAGGTAACTATATTCGAATTAACCTTACTCCGGCCCTGAAAAATCATCGTCCCACAATTGCCCTTAATGATCTGTTTGAGAGGCAATCCATTCCCTTCGAGGATGGATTGTTATCTAAATACCATGCTTTTCAGAATACGTTGAAATACATACAATTTGGTCTTCAAATTCTTGTAAACGATGCAACTTTTGACTTTGAAGTGGCAGCGTTTCAAATTCAAATGAATTGCCTTGAACTCTGTGCCTCAAATCTCATAATGATGGTGTGATGGGGTTTGTTGCGTGCGCACAAAAAATGAGAAACTACCTTGCATATCATACCGAAAGACATAACAGTTGGATCTGTTGATCTCAAGATGAACTGGTCTGTATCCAACGATAGGATGATTTGAAATATCTTCTGTAAATATTTATCGTACCACTGTTTTCACTCTCTTCCTAAATTCCCAAATCTTTCTTCACACCCAAAGAGCACCGTAGTTTTCTCTTTAATTTTACCTTTGTCATTGTCATTCTTCTCCTATTTCAATAAACTCATGATCGCCAGCTCCACTACTCACCGTGCTAACCTGTTGTTCTTGATAAACCCAAACCTCCAATGGTCAGGGTTTGTAATAAGGGTGAAGAAGAAGACTTTCTTGCGGGTCATGGTCATCTCCTTAACAGATGCCGAGTCTGGTGGGAAGACATTGATGATGTGACCGATGATCTCCTTATACCTTCTGATCCCTTTTGTCCTTGTACCAGAATCTATCCCTGTTACCTTGATTTGGGGTTAATATTTCCTTTGTCACAGCTGTGGAAAGAGATCCCTGCGCATTTCCAAATTTGTCATTGCAACCTCACTTATATAGCATTATCTCCTCCTTTAATCGCCTCAATGAGTTGTATCATGCCGAACTGGGGTTATCTAAATTTTGCGTTCTTTACACATTCCGAAAGAGCACCGATACTCATTATTTCTTTCAATCTTGATCTACGCTTCGGTAGCCTGCTTACATCACAAACCTTCTTGGTCAGGACAAGTATTGGTATAAGGACATTGTTTTGGTGGAGGGGAACTGGGATGGTGATATATTTGAACCGAGAGTTCCTTGTAAGCTCAGAAGCGACATCAATTACAAAATAGATGATTCAGAATCCTGGTCGGTGTTATCTTGAATTTATTGAAAGAGCTTTTAAAATCATTCTTACTCTGCATCGGAGTTGGAAATGGAGCAGTGCACTGGAGAGAGAGAGAGAGAGAGAAAGAATGGGAGTGAGAGATGACATCACGAACGTCTGCTATAACAATCTTGTACTTATCCCCGTGTGGGTTGCGGCCCAGGATGCTTTGAGGCTTCCAAAACATTGTGAGGGTACATCTGGAGTAGAGAAGAAGAAGAGGAAGAATGAAACTGAGCAAGTGTTCTGAAGATGATTCTGACCAAGCCATCTAAGAAAAAGATTAGGTTAACGAGCGATCCCAAAGTTAGTTAAGATAAAGCGTCAGATACTGTTGATCTCGCTTCTTTGGTTGAAAAGAATTTGCGACAAGCTTCTGCACCCTCTAGTGGAGAACAAAGCAAGTCCATCGTCGAAGAAGTGTTAGAGTCGAAGCATTGGGCTTTTGAAGAACACAGCCACAACTTTATGCGTCATCGACTTCTGATTTTATGGCTACTCCATCTAGTAATCGAGTTCTGGCAGAGGATCCATCTAACCAAGTGCTTCAAGGACCATCCATTCTTCCTGGTGCTAGCGAAGGAGCATCTATCGAGGTGTTGAGCTTGGTGATTGTGTAATGATGTATTACAAGCATGTAGTCGATTATTTAGTTTATTAAAATCCATTTCCACATATAAAGGTTTACATGACAAACTTACACTTGTGCCCTTAGGTACCGTTTGGTACATGGGACGAGATGGAATGCAGTGGGACGAGGCATTCCGTCCCAACGTTTGGTGTGCCTAGAATGGGTGGAACGCGCTGTTCCACGGAACGAGTTTTGACTAAATTTTCGTTCCACCTCTCCCCCCTGGAACGACTCGTTCTACCCCATGAGACACAAAATTATAAAATTTTTGGACAACAATACCCTTCATCTTTTTCATTAATTCCACTATCTACCCTTCTTTCTCTCCCGTCGCCTCCCTCCCTTCTACCCTCCCTTCTACCCTCCCTCTCTCCTGTAGCCTCATACTCCTCTACCACAAACCTAGCAACCCAACTATGGCTAACCCAATCCCAGCAACCTCAGCTTCCTCCCGCTGTTAGATTTTCAAATCATTTGATTTGGTTTCAGATCTGCTGAGTGCTAGTTTGGTTTCAAACCCAGCTTCATCTCCAGCACCGCCACTGGTGATGGTGAACAAGAAGAAACTAAAGGGCTAGAGCCCTCGAAATCCACTACGAGATCTCAATGCCATCACCGTTCGCAGTAGCAACAATGACAGCGATGCTTCATCTTCCATCTCCGTCGAAGCCTCGCGAGGTTGTTCTCTCTCATCATTCTTCTTCTTCTAATTCCAAAACCCCTCTTTACACAACAAAAAGCTATCGAAAACCCCTAAATTAGCTTTTGCTATGAGGCCTTCAAGACCATCAAAATCCAAGGAGAACTGGTCCAAATTCAATGCTTTGGAAATCCTAGAGAAACCCACCTCACGAAATGAAAGTAAATCTAAAGAATAATTCTTCTTGTTTGTATCAGTGGCAGTTTGGAAACAAGTTGCTCCGTTTCCAGCTTTACTCCACCTTCATATATACGGTTGCAGAAAATCCAAGTTTTGCAGAAAATCCATTAGGTTGAGTCGATGGAGCCAATGAAGAAATATAGGTAAATTTGTCATTTAATCATTCGTTCCATTCCGTCCTACGGGTACCAAACGCAAAATTGTCCCATTCCATCCTTTGCTACCAAACGTAGCATGGAACTTATGTTTTGTTTCATCCCATTCTGTCTCATTCCGTCCCATTCTGTCTCGTTTCGTCCCATCTGCATACCAAACGGTACCTTAAAGAGCTGAAAGACTACAATACTGTTACAAAGGTTTACATGACAAACTTGTGCCCTTAAAGAGCTGAAAGACTAAAAGCTCTAATTTTCACATTTTTTATCTTAAGCGTATTTTTGTTGCATTGTGGTGGAGTTTAGGTTTTCTCGGGTTTTTTACTCCACCCAATAAATTAGAAACTACAATACTATTACAAACTGTTTCTTAAAATATTATATTATATTTTATTCCGGAGACACGTGAAATGACTATTTTGCCCCTAAATGGGTGTCTTGAGTCAATTGTGACCCTCTACTTTGAACTTAATTTCATATACTTCTTATGTTTTTCTAACCATATTCATGAACATGAATGTGAAATCGAAAACAAAATTTGAATTAAAGCAGTGAGGTATGGCCATCAAAATCGTGAGCATCAGCGTGTAGCTCTAGATCTAAATGGTAGTATCAGGTCCCTTAGCTATTGTTCTTGAGAAATGACCCTGTTTGGCCCATTTGTCGAGAAAAGTTTTTATAGGATTTTTACAATTGATTGAGGATAAATTTGTAAATTTCACTTAAATGGAGTTTAAGTGGGATTACCCCACTCTCGGTGTCTCCTCTTCCATTTTCTGATTCTCTCTCTCTCTCTCTAACTCTCGAACTCACACTCTCTCTAAGCTCCGAGAGCGCACAGACTCTTTTAGAACCGATCACATGTATCAATTTCCTTTGTTGCATGTGAGTTTTGTGTTAAATCCAAAAATTTAACCTCTATGGTATCTATGCACCTCGTTTCTAGAATCTGGCGAGCTACTCCGAGCTAAACTCATTGAGTCCGTGGTGGATTTGACCTCTCCTCCTCCAAACTTGATTTTGGGTAAGTCTCTAAACCTTTTGGGACTTAATTATGTGATTTTAACTTGTAATTGCGTTGAATTCGAGCTCAGGAAGCCCTAGAATGTATTTTGGCTTTTTCTATAGCTTTCACCGTACCGGCGACAGAAGACGGTGAACAGCAGCAGTCACCATTAAATATAACGGTGACAACCACTATTCTGTTAACCCTAATGAAATCCAGCAACGGAAGAGGTATATTCCGGTAAACCCTATAACCCTCATCGCTCCAGCGCGTAGCACTCTCAACATGGACTGCGACTGTGACCCTTACTCGTTGAACTACGGCGACGCATTCATCCGTGGCGACACTACACGACAACCCGTGTTTCTTGGCGCATGACGGTGCACCACCGCAAAGGCGCATGGTGGTACGTGGCTGAGCATAGCAGCATGTGTGGCAACGCGTTCAGGACCCAAGGCCTACCCCTAGATTTTTTAAATTCTAACTCACCTATGGCTGTCTATTTGTGAATTTTTTTTACCCAAATGGTAGTTTTGGGCTATTTTCCATAAATTGTCAATTAAAGTGTAATTTAGCTTTATATTTAATTCACAAGTTTAATTGAGGATAAAAAGAGTATAGGCAAGGAGCCTATTTACGAGGGACACTCTGCTTACTTCTGAGTGGACCCTTTCGAAAAACTAAACGTTTTTACATTATTTAATTATATGTTGATGCATAATACTTGTAGGCATGTAAATTTCGTTGCATGCAAATAATGCATCACAAAGCTTCATGTGGCATATGACTCATCACAAATGGACAAGTCATCAATGACATGTGGCACAAATCAAGTAAAGGAAGCTCAAAAGAAAAAAATGCGGCAAAGGGGAAGAAATCTCCTTAAAATAGGCAAGAGGCCCAAAATTGATTCCAAAACCGGAAAGAAAGATCAAACAACTTCACAAAACAAGTAAGAATTGAAGATTGCTCATAAAATAGGTAACAAGCCCTATAATTCGGCCAAGTAAGGGAAAGTGGCTGAAATTAAGACACAAAACATGCCTAAATTCTAATAGGAGCATATTTATGCGACTTTGTTATCTTATTTCTTTGCATTTACTTCGTTAATTTCATTTATGTTGATAGTTTATGTTATTTTCGTATTATTATAGGTCTAGTTGGTAAAGATGACAATAATAGCCCGATGGAGCAATTTGGAGCAGTTTTGGACTTGGATCGGATAACATATGGGCTGGACGTTTTTGGTGTTTAAATGGTGTTAGACATGTGCTAAACTCTGGAGAAATTAAAGTTGAGGCTTGGAAGACAAGGAATTACACAAGAAAAAGGAATCCTAGTGGGAGGAGCATTATCTTATCCAATCTTACCTTATCTTATCCAGATTCATCTTATCTTACCTTATCTTATCTAAACCTTATCCTACTTTATCTTATCTCAAGTTACAAAGAGGAATCCTTATCACATTCCAACAATTCCTATTTGATGTTTGGGAGTCCTAAATTAATTCAAATAACCTAATCATTTTCTTCCTGGGATTCAGCTGTGCCTTTACCCTATATATACATTATTGCCACAAATCAAAGAGGAGGAAAAGAAGAGTGCCGCATCTTGCATCCAGAGAAGAGTGCTGAATCTGCCATTCAACTATTGGAGTTTTTCAGAGTTCTTTCTCTCCTTGTTTAGTTTTAATGTTTATTTTAGATTGTTTTTCAGCTATGTTGAACATGCGTAACTAAATTTCTTTTTAGCTAGAGGTGAATTCAAAGCCGTGAACATATGTCTTATATAAGTTGATTATATCCAATTATTATTACATAAAACATGAATGCAATTTACTTATCCGCTTTATGGAAAACTTATTCTTGTATGTTTATTAAGGATGCATACTTAGTTTGCGTGCAGGGATTTGATTTTAGAATGTAAGGGAATTTCACCTAATCGTTATGAACTTGTATTTGTAAGTAGTAAAAGTCACTAGTCATGATTGAGTTAAGTAAACTCTTGGCAGGAGTATCATGTTTTCCATAGTTACGAATGCTTCGTCAATGCTTATGATTTTCGCAGAACTTAATGATCTTTGAGATGTATCTCTATCATGCTTTTCATAGTTAGGGAACTTGAGAAGAATAATTTGACTGCGTCGCTGGTCCAATTTAATGAACCTAGGAAAATCTGAGAGTTAATTTGTGCAGTTCATAGTTAATTTGGGGCATTGTCATTCATGATTTATAGAAATAATAACTGGAAATCGATTTGTATGCATATGTTTCATGTGTGGAGAACAATCCTTTAACTAGCCTCTCACCTCTATCTTGTACAAGACCTATTTCGTTTGCTACAATTTACTTTGTTTTTGTTAAAATTCGTCCAATAATCCACCTCAGTTCTTATTTTGTGTTAGTCTAGCTTAGTTTTCAGTTTTTAAGTTTAATTTGTGTTGATTAGCATCCCTCCTAATCCCCGGCTTAGAACGATCCCTACTTGCTCATACTACAATCGTCTAAATTAGGGAAGTGTTATTGGCACTCCAAAAATCTTATTCTACACTCCTCACAAGTGTATTTCTCTTTCCAAATATAGAAAGTTTGGTGTGTAAAATAAGATTTTTGGAGAGCCAATAACAATTCCCCTAAATTATAGGGTTTAATTTGTGCGCTAGTTTTTAACACATCAAATTCTCCCGTGGACAAATCAAGACACAAATCAAAGCCAAATCCACCCAAAGGCATGGCTTTGGAAGTCTATAAATACAAGGTCCCAAGACAAGCATAAGGTCGGTAATTCTACATCCAGAGGAACTTCTGCACCAAATCTTTTAAGACTAATGCATTACCAAAGCTCTCTTACAAGAACGCACAATCAAAGCCGAAGTTGTCTTTTGACTAAAGCTGAGGCATTCCCTTGAAGAATTAACAAGCACTTGTGCCGATTCCTTCAAGACTTTGTTGCAATCTTAAAACTTGTAACAACGTTCGATTCAAGAACAAGTTGCCAAGACCCTTGAATCAATGAAATCCTACATCAACACTACCTTTGCCACAACTTTGAGGTGAAGACGATCCATGCATTGTTTCAAGCTCAAAACTTGAAGCAATCATTCAATCGTTCGTCCGCGACCAAGTTATCGTGATCCTTGGATCAACAACCTACACATCTACATCAAATTTGAAGACTGAATTAGAGGAAAATTGTAAACAGAGATTGTAACCCTACAATTTCATCAATACAAATCTACATTATACATGTGTTCTTGTTTCATTCGTTACAGAATTTTCGTGTTTACAAATTTGGCACGCCTGGTGAGACATCTCTGCCTCTCATCTTTGTCTTCAAATCCATAGGAAGCACAAATGGCATCAAGAAATGATCAAGCCGTTCCCGCAACCAACGTAAAGAACAAGAACATCCTTGCTGCAAGTGGTGGCATTTTGGGCGTTACATCCTGAAGCAAGGCAAGAGCTCTCTCTGCCGTGCCTTCCACCCTTACACCAAACCTGCCGAAGGAGCAAGAGCACCTGAGGCACGAGCCCATGATCACCTTGGCTTCGCTAAAGGCACCAAAGGAAGAAAGCCCGATGAGGTACTCTGAGTCTTTGACTTCAGATGCCAACTCAAGTAGTAGCTTGTATCCCGTAGCCATGCAAGTTATGACTACTGGTGTAACTTCCATCGAAGAGCAGTTGGCATAAATGATCGAAGTAATCGCAAGGCTGACAAGGACCATGGAGGAAAATGACTTGTAGATTGCTACACTCGTCAACCGTCTGAAGGAGCAGCACGACGAGAAAGCTGAATTGAAGGTTAATCGACCAAAGGAGGAAACTAACGAAAAGGATGAGCCTTTGATGGACAAAGATGAGGAAAAGCTAGAGATGGACCGAGTTACGATGTTCATGGGATCTCTCTCTTTCCAACAGTTGCAAGAGATGATCACAAACATGATCAAGGTGCAGTATAAAGAAAGCTCACACGACTCTGTGCTGTACTTAAAACCATACTCCAAGAAGATTAATGCCTTGAGTATGCCAAGGGGTTATCAGCCACCAAGATTTATGCAACTCGATTGGAAAGGGCAATCCCAAAAATTATATTGCCTATTTCATCGAAACTTGCAACAACGCTGGGATGGAAGAAGATTACCTCGTCAAGCAGTTTGTACGCTTGCTAAAAGGTAACGTTTTTTACTGGTAAAAACCTTGAGCTTGAGTCTATCAACAGCTGGGAGCAGCTTGTAAAGGAATCCCTCAACCGCTTCTACAACATTTCTTGCACTTTAAGCATGCTAGAGCTGACGAGTATAAAGTAATGGAAGCACGAACTTGTTGTGGACTACATCAATAGATAACATTCATTAAGTCTGGATTACAAATATCAACTTTCTCAAACCTTTGCCATTGAGATGTGCATTCAAAGCATGCACTGGGGGTTACATTACATCCTCCAAGGCACAAAGCCGAGAACGTTTGAGGAATTGAAAACTCAGTCCCACAACACGGAGCTAAGTATTGCTAATCATGGGAAAATGAGCCAATCACTGACTTCAAGAAGGATGAGGTGTTTGCTCCAAAGGTAGACAAAATTGGGAAGAAGCCCGCCAAGGAAGCTTTTGCCGTCAATACTACCTCCATCAGGACCTACTCTGCACCCATCAAGATCTCCTCCAAAAACAAAACGAAGGAGATGAAGAGAGGTGAGCCTTCTTGCACCCAAGATAAGTACAAAAATACCTTGAGGGAACTAGAGCAGAAGACATACCCTTTTCCTGACTCTAACGTGGCTACAATGCTAGATGACTTGCTGGAAAAGAAGGTGATTGAGTTACCTGAATGCAAGCGCCCCGAAGAGATGAATCGCATTAACGATCCTAGATACTACAAATACCAGAGGAACTTTTGCACCAAATCTTTGAAGACTAATACGCTACCAAAGCTCTCTTCGAAGAATGCACAACCAAAGCCGAAGCTTTCCTTCAACCAAAGCCAAAGCATTCCTTAAAGACTCAAAAGCACTTGTGCCGATTCCTTTAAGACTTTGTTGCAAGCTTAAAACTTGTAACAACATTCGATTCAAGATCAAGTCGCCAAGACCCTTGAATCAACGAAATCCTACATTAACACTACCTTTTGCCTCAACTTTGAGGTGAATACTATCCACGCATTGTTTCAAGCTTAAAACCTGAAGCAATCGTTCAATCGTTCGTCCAAGATCAAGCCATCGCGACCCTTGGATCAACAACCTACACATCTACATCAAATTTGAAGATTGAATCAGAGGTAAATTGTAAACAAAGATTGTAACCATACAAATTCATCAATACAAATCTACTTTGTACACGTGTTCTCGTTTCATTTGTTATAGAATTTTCGTGTTTACATTACTATCATTAGTCTTTGATGAGGCTTACAACTTATTTAACTTACTAATATGTTGATATCATTAATGATTTACTTTCACCACATGGTTATCATTCACGTCGTATAACTAGCTATGACTGTAGATTATTTGCAAGTGATATTATATTCTAGTAGATGCTAGGATTATTGATTCTTACCAGTAGTGTGTTTAGCTAGTAGAGGCTAGCATCCCCTGCATGCTCTACTTATGCTAGTATACGCTATTATGATTTATTGAACAAAGGTATGACTTTTGAACTTTGACTAAATGATTTCAATTAATGATTTGATTGTGAATTTCATTTACTGTTATGGTAGTAAATACTATTACGTAGTTTTTCAACTATATATGCTTTACAAAACGGGGGTTAATATGTTGAAAATGGTTTTTACATGATAAATGATTATGATCCATTCGCACTTTGTTTTGAGCCCCCTCAAAACCTAGCAAGATGCAAGGCTCGCATTGAGGAGGACGAATGGGCTTAGTAGTAGTGTGGACTTACTACTAGTTGGGTAGTTTCACTTTTGCTTTGTCGTTATCGAGTTATAATCAATTATACAAACTACTTTCATTATATATGTGGCACAACGCAATGCTTTTGTGAGTTATTGTTGTAACACTACTGTTATGCTCTGGTTGAGGTAATATAAAAATGGAATTAGTTCTAGATTGTGTCCCCAATTGCAGAGGTTGTGCAAGAACTTAGATGATAGTATAATTAAATAATGAGCCTTTTAGTTCAAAATAATTCACTTCATATTTTCTTTACTCATGTCTTCGTCATTAAGTGATTGTATTTCGTCACTTTTATAATCAACTTAGCGTCCACAAGCACATTTCCACCCTTAGTTGGAAAGCTAATCAAGTTGGGGTGTGTCAAATAGAAAGTCTGAATTTGTGAAATTGTGCATAATAGAAACTGCTATAAATAGTGTGGAGTATGGCTGACCTTTTTCGAATTATCAAAAGTTCGAGAAAAGGGCTGCCAATTCAATAATTTAAATTGCAATTTTTGTTAGGGTTTGAATGCATTAATTAGTGTACTTGGAAAGTTCATCGAGTTCTAATAATTAAGACTAATATTTGATATTCCTAATTTATAAATTTTAATTGAACCGAAACCAAGGATCATACGTGGCAGTATGGTAATAAAGCTGTTATTTACTTGGTACTGAAGTGCTTTTATAAAAAGTGAGTATAAAAAAAAATTGAGCTCAAAAAGATGTTTGGTAAACACTTAAAAATAACTTTTTTCACAGTTTTGGGTGGAAAAAAAAACTAAAACCATGAAGCAACAAAAATGAGCTTATTCTCACAGCACAACAGAAATAGTTTTTTTTCAAAGTATAGCAATACCAAACCAGCCCTAAATGACAACACATATTTTGAAACTATGTCTTCATATATGTATATTGAAGTTATTTGACCTTCAGATGTGCCCTTGAATGCCCAATGCCAATACAAAAACATATAGATGTAAGTATAGAATCCCTTTTTTTTATTTACATGTGTAGCTTAGTTTTCCTCTCTCTCTCTCTCTCTCTCTCTCTCTCTCTCTCTCTCTCTCTTCTAACGATGAAGTAAGAAACTGTAGTGTCCTATCAACGTTTCATTCATGAATCATGACGAGGGGCTCCTTTGATTCTCTTTTCACTATATTTCAGACCAGTCTCTTCTTTTGTCTTACAAAACAAGACAAATCAAATACGTGCCACCAACTTTGCTTATACCCCAAAGCACCCAACCACAACACTTAATTGTAGCTCTATAGAGAGAGAGAGAGAGAGAGAGAGAGAGCAGTTGTTCTAATCTTGGCACTCGCAAAAGAGTTTTTCATGCTTGTTAAACAAGACTAATGGAATGAGAACTAGTCCTCACACTTTTCCAACTGACTTAATCATGCTGTTATCCCTCTCCATATATATAATCCTAATTTGGTCAACAAGAACAACTAGATCACATAACTGAAAGAAAGTACTCCTTCACATTATACCCATCAAGTAGTGCGTCCACAACCTGTTAGTTAAATAATTCATGACAAACAAAATGCCTCCTTCTACCCCTTCTAGAATACTCGTAGGCATCTCTTCCGATGCAGATGACAGTCAGGAGTTGCTCTCATGGGCAATCAGAGTTCTTGTTCATCAAAATGACACCATTGTTGCCATCCGTGTACTTGGTCAGTTGGTTTGTATCAATTTACAAATATTTGTTTTTATCACATTTATCAAAATAGTAGCATGGTCAACTACACAAGTTAATTCAGTTGCATCGGTAAGTCTTACATATGGCTATCTATTTTTCAGTTGGCGAGGAGAGGAAAAAGCGCGAATCAGGAACAAAAAATCAATCGCAGCTTCGTCGAGCAAAAGCCAATGTTATATCTGTGCTTGGAGAATTTGCCAGGAGTTGCCAATTTAAGCAGGTGAACTGAGCTTAATGAAGTGAATTATTATCAACTTATTTTGAAAATTGTAAAAATGTTCTCAGTATTGATAACCTTCTGTTGAAAGTTATAATAAGTTTCATATGCATAACATTAATTTTCAGGTAAATTTAGAAGCAAGAGTAGTTTTTAGCTCAAGTGTTGGAAGAGGTCTGATTGAGGAAGCAAAATCAATTTCAGCAGACTATCTCCTTCTTGGTGGCTCAAGAAACCAATCCAAAAGGTTAAAATTATTCTAGCCTTCTGTTTTTTTCTTCAACATTTTATAACTTGTATCGATTGCATGATCATTGACATGGTTTCCTCACTGAATTAGAACTCCCTCCATCACAAAATATTGCTTCAAGCATTCCCCGGCTAGGTACACACTGGTTTTACTTGGGAAATCAAAGCAACCTCAACAGAATTCAGATTCAGAATCTGCAGACTCCAAAGGTAGCTAGTTCAATTCAAAAGTTTTCAGATGGCATAACAACTCCTTTTGTAGATTGGATTGTATTCTAATCTGTTTCTATCTAATATCAGAAATCCTTCAATCAAGTTCACGAACATCGTTGCAAGATATCATGCACAGTAGCAGAACTACATCCTTTTCTGAAAAGCAAACCGTCCAAGGAACACAGAACAAAAACCCTTCACCAAGAACTGTTTTACGTGAATTTGAAGCTGAATCTCAGAGCACAGAAGATGATACCGGTAGCAATGTAGACTCGACCGTTACAGCGTTCCCCTCTCTTGCTCCTCCCAATTTTAATAGGCAAATCACCCTAAGAAGGCAAGGATTGTCACCTTGCAGGATCATTACTTCGTTTTTAGGTTCACCATTCAGAAAACGAAACAGAAGTTTATCCAAGAACGAACTGCAGCTACCTTTCTTGAAGTGCTTCAGCTACAAGGAGATCATGAATTCCACAAACAACTTCCACCCAGGTAAAAATGTCAGTACAATTAGTTCTGAAAATAGTTATTTGAAAATGTTGAAAGCTGTGGGGTTTTGCCAACCTATCTTGTAGCCCTGTGGTTTCCGGCTTACTTGGAATTCACATGCGATTTTTTTCCTCTGCGTTTCAGATAATATAGTAGGTCGAGGTGGATATTCAGAAGTATATAAGGGCGATCTTTCTGATGGAAGACGCATTGCAGTTAAGATGTTGGCCAAGGACAGCAAGGATGCTAACAAGGAAAAAGAGTTCCTCATGGAATTGGGTGTAATTTTACATGTCAGCCATCCTAATACCGCTAACTTAGTCGGTTGCTGCACTGAAAACGGACTCTACCTGATTTTTGATTTCTCTCCAAAAGGAAATTTGTCTTCTGCTTTGCACGGTAAGAAAGATATACTTACTGCCTCAGTAATTATTCATGACCTGTTGAATTATGGACATTAATTATGCCTGCTATGAACAACTTGCTTATTGCATGAGACAATCTTCAGGTAAATCCAGCGAGTTGCTTTCATGGCCTATTAGATACAAGGTTGCCATTGGAGTTGCAAGGGGTCTGCACTATCTACATGAATGTTGCAAGCACCGAATAATCCATCGGGACATAAAAGCCTCAAATATCCTTCTGGGACCAGATTATGAACCGCAGGTGAACAAGCAAACAACCTTTTCAGTATAACATGCTTGACTGTCATTTATTCGTCAAATTTAGATACGAATTTGTCTCTCTGTAGATTACAGACTTTGGACTAGCAAAATGGCTTCCTAACAAATGGACTCATCATGCTGTGCTTCCAATTGAGGGTACGTTTGGATACTTAGCACCGGAGTACTTCATGAACGGAATTGTTGATGAAAAAATTGATGTTTTTGCATTTGGAGTTCTTCTTATGGAAATTGTAACTGGAAGAAAGCCTGTGGATTCATCAAAGCAAAACCTTCTACTATGGGTATGAAATTGTTAACCTAACCTACATAAAATATGTAGACGCTCGCAGCATGCGCAAAGACACATACTTTGGAAATTTTAGAAACTCCAAGCATGGATATCTTACTTCTTGGATTAAAAAAACAAAAAAAGAACATAAAATTCCTCGTTCTTTTACCATTCTGACAGAAAATTCCTCATTCTTTTACCATTCTGTTTTTTTTTTATTATTATAACGGTTGTGCAGGCAAAGCCTCTTATGGAATCAGGGGACATAGCCAAACTAGCTGATCCAAAACTGGAAGGGAAATATGACACAGAACAACTGCACAGAATAGTGCTTACAGCTTCCGATTGTGTAAGACAATCCTCAGTATGGCGACCCCCAATGCATGAGGTACATCACTGATTTGCTGCGCATTGTCCCATATATACAATAAATTCATAAGACATGACTTGAAACTACGATTTATATATTTGATTTTCTTTTGCCTTTAGGTGTTAGAGCTTCTTACCAATGGCCATAACTCTAAGGTTGCAAGGAGCTCGATTCCTAAGTTTTCCTCGGACGAGTTGGATGATTGCTCCATGGTTTATGGATATGAGGTTCCAGTAGATACTGATTTGGAGGACTACTTATGATTATTTGATCCTTGATTTTTATTTATTTATTTTCTGCACTAGGACTTTAGGTTTAATTACTAGTGACAAGAGATATGCTTGATAGAGTAAGAGGTAAGAAGTTGAACTGTTCCTTGTAACTGAAGTATCAGAGAGAATCACCGTGTTATGTGATGCGGAGACATACATCCGGTTGTACCAAAGAATTTCCCCAAGTATTGGACTACTACAACTGAAGAATATCTGCAGTTAATCCACCACTCTGAATTGAGAGGCAAGGTAATCTTTATACCAAAGAAAAACGAGCATTTAAAAGTTCATATCAACACTAATAAAGAACGATAACGCAATTTCCGCTAAACAACTTGAACTTGAAAATTCAAAGAGTCTCTAGCAAAACACAACCAAGTAGAATTCACCAATGACCATGCGAGCAAATAAGTAAAATTTTAGACAAGAATAAACAGAGAATGTTGTGGTCTTTTTCTTCTTCCCGCTCGTCTGCCGGAGACAAAAAAATTGATTTATAACATGCAGCTGCACGTACTTGTATTGCAAGTTTTGACCCTAATTCTTGATAAGCGAATTCTTCTGGATTTCAGTCTGCTGGAAATTTTGAGTAGAAATTTATTTGTCCCACATTGGCCATTTCCAAAAGGTTTCCTCACTTTATAAGGCTTTATCCCTTATAAAAAATGATTGGAGTGATAGGCATTCTAGACTAAAATTGGGCTCACCCTTGGGTTGTGTTTTGGGGTGTACTAATTAATAATTTAATTAATTAATTAATTTTAGATTTAATTAATTAATTATTTTTTTACTAACAGACTCTGAAGTGTGAAAAAACGCAGAAAGAAAACACCCCTCTGAGAAGATGTCTCCCAACAGATGCATCCCTTCCTCATACCTGTTGCGAACAGGCATAATCATACATCCATCCACATGGCATTTAGAACACAGAAAATACAATTCTTCTTCTATAATCCAAAACATCCTTATTGAGAGAACCACATAAAAATTCGCCAGAAGCCAAGTTTTCCGGTGCTGAAATTCTAACTTGATCGTTGAATCCTAGTGAAGCAGACGTCCGTAAAACTATAAGCACTGAGTAAGGACGAAATTTGTGTTTCAAGGACATTGCGGTACACAAGCCTTGATCTTCAATAGTTATGTTCAATATTATTTCATTGTTCATACTCTGTTAATTTCCTATTCGCATTTATTATTTATTAGCATATATAATTTTATCATAGATTGTTGACATATATCCAACACAGTCTGCAAGTCAGAACGAAGTGAGGGTTCAAGAACAAAGGATCTTTTGGTTTTCTGCTTCAAACATCCTTTTCCGTTGCTTCTTCTGCCCACATGGAAATGATGAGTCTGTTGCAATATTTTTTTCACGGTTTTTTAGCCAAAATAGTCCCTGAGTGGTACATGTGTGGTCCCACTAATCCAATCATGTGTCGCCATGTAGATAGCCATACAAAATTATTCTTTTAAAAAAAATTAAAAGCTGAAAATAAAAACAAATGGAGCTTTGTTGAAAATGGCTCATATTCTTATAAATAAGCAAAAGTGAGAGAGATAGCCTTTGCTAGAGACATGAGCGAAGCAGGTGCAATGAATCACACTGTTTATTTTTGTAACTATAACACAAAAAGATTGCAAGTAAAGAGAGGAAGGAAGGGATATTGATATTATTGCTTTCATTCTCTTCTTTTCTGTGTGTTGTGATCATACACGGAATGCTCCTTATATAGAGCCATATCCGTGAAGAATCATAAAAATGAAATGAGTTTATTTTGAAAAACATTATAGAAGAACAACAATGCTACTATTCTTAAGTCTTCCTTACCTTTCATCTTTGTCTTAAATATGTGGGCATTTATTCTCACAACTTTTACAACACTCTTCCTTGGATGCCAATATATCAACATCAGTTGCCTCATTAAAACCTTGCTCGAAAAAATCCAGTGGGAAAAAACCGTAACGAAGAAAAAATAACACAAATTTGCTTGGATTGTTGATATAGTGTTAAGTATGTTTATGTTGCCTCATTAAAACCTTGATAGGAAAAACCCAATGGGAAAAATCCTAGTCAAAAGAAAAAGAGTATAACAAGATGTATCATGGATGCTCCCCCTGATTCTGCATCCTTCAAATTTAACTGATTGGTAAGCTGACGTAATCTGATACCATGTAGTAGCTTCTGAGACGTGCACTTTGGTAAAGATTTGGTGAATAGGTCTGCTGAATTTCCACTGGAACGGATTTGTCTGACTTTAATAACTTTAGCCTTCTGAAGCTCATGTGCACTGAAAAACTTTGGAGATATGTGTTTAGTCTTATAACCCTTGATGAATCCTTCCTTCATTTGGGCAACACACGCTTCATTATCTTCATGAATGATAGTTGGAGTGTCTGTCTTAGAAGGTAGATCACATGAATTTTGGATGTGGTGAATCATTGATCTTAACCAAGAACATTCACGACTGGCTTCATGTACAGCAAGTATTTTCGAGTGATTGGAAGATGTAGAAACTAATGTTTACTTCATTGAGCACCCTGAAATTGTTGTATTTCCATAATTGAACACATATCCAGTTTATGAGTGGGCTTTATGCGAATCAGAGAGAAAACCAGTATCTGCATATCCAACGCGACTCTGGTTATTTGTGGATTTCTCGTAGTAGAAGAGACCCATGTTTGTTGTCCCACAGAGGTATCGTAAAACATCTTTGACTACTTTCCAATGGCGAATTGTTGGAGCAGAGCTATACCTTACTAACAACTTGACTGAAAAAGCTATATCTGGTCTATTATACAATAAAGCACCTATTGCACTCAAATATGGTACTTCTAAACTAATGACCATTTCATCATCTTCTTTTGAATCAAATGAATCTTACTTTATGTTCAGATAATGAATAACCATTCACGTGTTGCGTGGGTAAGCCATGTCCATGCAAAATCACTTTAGGATTTTTTTAATGTAAGCTGATTGATGGACCAAAATTTCATTAGCACAATGCTCGATCTACATGCCACGACAATATTTTGTTTTCCCAATGTCTTTCATTTCAAATTCGCTTTTCAGATATTCTGCAGTTTTATTGAGCTCTTTAGGGGTTCCAACTAAATTCATATCTTCGACATATATTGCCACTATGGCAAATCCAAAATTTGATTTCTTAATGAACTCATAAAGGCAAATGACATTATTGGTATATCCTTCTTTGATTAAATACTCACTGAGATGATTACACCACATTCATCTAGATTATTTCAGCCCATATAATGATCGCCTTAATTTGATTGTGAGAATACCTCGTGGTTTGTTAGCCGCTTCAGGCAACTTAAGTCATTATGGGACCTTCATATATATGTCAGTATCTAAGTCTCCATATAGATACGCGGTGATGACATCCATATGTCACATGTCAAGTTTTTCTAAAACCACCAAACTTATTAAGTAGTGGAACGTAATTGCATCCATTACAGGAGAGTATGTCTCCTCATAATCAATTACAGGTCTTTGTGAAAAACCTTGTGCAACGAGTCATGCTTTATATCTTGCAATCTCATTTTTCTCAGTGCGTTTTCTTATGAATACCCATTTGTAACCCACGGGGTTTACTTTAGGCGGGGTTTAGAATACTCGTTCAAAAACACTTCGCTTTTCTAAGGAATTTAATTATGCTTGGATTGCATCTTTCAATTTTGATCTTGTCTCTGTTTTCGCATTCATCAACAAAGTTGGGCTTAATATCATCGCTTCATATGATTTCA